>NC_141365.1:14904243-16104243 GCF_057382095.1 Aulonocara sp. 'chitande type north' Nkhata Bay
TATAACCACACTACAGACGGACAAGCGTCTGTTTTTATGCGTTGTCGTTAGCAACAACGACGGTAAAACCCTCGCGTGTCCGCTTATTTATTTTCCACATAAACCTTTCACAATAAAGCTCAAGATCCTGTTGAGACTTTTCAAAATAAACTGAATCATGTGAAAGAGCAGATTATTTACGGATGAGAAGTAAAAAAGAGCCGCCAGGTGCTAAAAAATAAACCTTAGACTCAAACGTTAGAACAGGCTTTTCCCCGCAACACGCCGTGTAATAAATACTCAAAAATAAAACGGCGGCCGTTACAACTTATGTCTAAAAATGTATTGTTTCATGCATCGGTTAAAACACTCGACTCCAGCTACATGATGCCCAGCTTGAAACACTTCACGCAAGTCGAGCTGCCCGAGATTCACAGAATTTACAGAAAATGTAAAATTTTTGTGATTTATATCGTTATCGGGACGATAGATGTCTTATATCGGGATATGAGATTTTGGTCATATCGCACAGCCCTAGACTGAGGGTTAACTATGTTTTTATAAAGGCATACAGCAAATATATGGGGTGTGAACTGACCTAGCAATCTAGATGATTTATCATTTTATCTTTAGTCAATAATTAAAAGAAACAAACAGGAAAAAATACATTATTATCATCTGGTGATGCATTTTTATGTGCAAAAGTGTTTACAACAGTAATCCTAATAAACAAATTCAACTTGCAGTTTATGGAGATTCTCAAACGACAGCATTCCTACTGTGTTGTATGAAATTTGGATTAATATAATACAGCCACACTTCTATTTTTAAGGTTAAGGAACGGTTTTCTTTTCTATTTTCCCATTTACAGTAACTAATATCAGTCTGTGGAGCTCCTGTACAAACACTTTTGAAATGCACACAGACATACAGGCAGCTGTAAGATGTACAGGACATGGAGAATCTATGCTCTTACCACCAAGACAACCTAGAGATGTTGTAGTTGAACATTAAGTCCATGTTTCAAAATTCATGGTTATGTAATCCCCTAAAAAACTAGGTTTCAGGGGGAAAAGTATGTAATATTTCTAGGATGATGTAACAACATCATACAAAGTAGGGCGTATTACTCACTGATGCAACTGAAAAATCATTTTCGGGAATACTGTGTGAAAAGTTACCGATTGTGGCACTTCTGCAGGCTATCTTTACAAAAGAGGGAAATGTGTGTTTTGTAGCTCTCGCACAGCAGAAACTAATTGTTTCATTCACCTCCTGCAGAACTACAGGCCAGCCTCTCACCACACATCTCTGACTCATCTCTGTAATGAGCTCTTTGTGCACTTGTGACCTCTCCCGCTTCGGGAGAAATATTCGGCTGTTGAAAACGTCCATCGCTTACAGTGTGTCGATGTCATCAATCCCAGAGATGGCTGTCTTAGAAGCTGCGTGCGCTCGCTTGTGTACTGTAAGCTTGCACGTGTTATGGGGTATACAGATAATGCGCGATGACAGCAGTTGACGGTAAGCCTTTTAGCATTGGTATTCGATGATGTAAAGAGGCAGGTTACACACACTGTCACAGCTTCCTGGCTCTAAGTAAATTTGTCATTGGTTCACCCTGTTAATAAAAGACAAAGGGGTGATACTACACAGTTTATTTGACTAACGAACATTGACGGAACACACAGAGCGCCTGAAGGCGTGCGCCTCTCCCCACAGTTGGCTGCCCCTGTCAAAATTCAGAACCTGCTGCCAGATTGACCTTAAGGTCAATGGGTGCCACCGGCACTGTGGCGACATCATTGTTCCATACTGCAGCAAAGCAATCAAAGAGAATTGCAGTGTATAAAACAAACAGAGGAAAATCTTAGACACCAAGAAACCCTATAATTACAGCACTGGAGCATCGTCTCGATACAGTCCGATCAGCTCGGGGAGTTGAGCTGAAGAACAATCGCACACTGTGTCGGAGCCCCGAAGAGCAAAATATCCATTGCAAAAAATAGTTGCCTACAGCCTTGACCTTTAATAAGGAATAAGAGGCTGGCTAGCATACATACCAGTGTCATGACCAGTGACAGCGGCACAAGCTGGAAACAACTGAGGCTAATATTACTGAGCTGTCACCTCTGAGCAGAAAAACATTTTGTCCTCACAGCTTGAACTGCTTATGTGTAAAACGCACATTTGTTTGGCTACAATTTGTCCTTAAAGGCATAACAGCAGCCAGCTACTCGCGTTCACTCTGACTGACCTTTTTGCTACTATAGTGTCACTACATGCACTCTATTGTAAGTGTTCCTCAATGAAAATTTAGAGCCAAGTTTGCCACTGTGGTCACAGTTAAAAGACGTAAAGGGCAGAAGAGTCACAAACACCCCCAATGACAGAATTAATGTTTCGGATCTTGTGTTTCTTACAATATTCTGACACATTTATTAATATAGCATTGATTTGTTATTGTTCTGGCACCTCAAAAGCAACTAAATGTGGAAAGGATGAACAGCACACCTGAGGGGATTATACAAATTCCCATAAGATGCCTCCAGAGTTTGAGCCTAACAAGAGGAGCTGAGGAAAGGTCATAAACCCTATCACACTCTCAAGGAGCCGAGGTACCACCGCAGAGGTCTATAGTCGATATTTTCTGAGATCGCTCAGCAGACGCCACGATCAGTGGGAGATTTGGGAGCAAGCAGCGCGAGCCTATCATTCTGCCATGTTGTGACAGTGAGTGCCAGACGCAATGCTCTGCCTGTTGAGAGATGGGAGCGTCACAGTATGGCTTGACTGGCACAGTGTGAAGTAAGGCCTCCTTAGGGCACTCATGTGGTAAGATCCATCTCAGCAGCATTTCAAGCGCTCGACTTTAGCTGAACTGTCAGCTCACTTCAATAATGCTCATCTGTTTTGTATGGACATGACAACTTATTATAGAGACATCAGGATATCTGACAATGAGAAAAAAAAACGCAAGCAGAACAATGCAGCGCTGTGGCTTTTTCGGATGAGTGACGGTGCCTTTCTATTTGGGATTTCACACAGTGTTAGCCAAAGAGATGAAACATACTGTACCTGCCAGCTTTTTAAATAAAAACGCTTTTTCTGTGTGGGGCAGTTGGAGAAATAGGGCACACATAAAAGCACATAATACTGCATAAAATTACAGCAAATGTAAAATTGGCTTGAGCTTGTCTTTTATTGTGGACCTACTGTATTTGTTTTTGCTTATTTTCTGTATTAAATATACATATATAAACAGCTTCAATGGGACAGGTAGAACAGTTTTACACAAATGCAATCAGGTGAAAGATAGTGAAGATAGTCGCACGTATGACTACTTTATTAGCATTTTAAAACCCTGACTTGTTCTTAAACCATCTCCTTGGGAGCCTATCCCAAGGAAGAAATTGGTAGTGACAGTTCAGATAATGTTTTGACCTTAAGTTACTTTTATTCATTAATCCACGTTCATACTTTACATGACTGATAATTTAGATGGTTGTGAGTGCCCTCCAGGCTGCTAGCTTAACATACCCGGACAGACAAACTATGCAATTATGCACTATGCAGCTGAAAACTGTAAAAACTGGAAACTGGCTTCCAAACATTATATACTGTATATTCTAGTGAAGGAGTAATCTAAAAGGTGCCTCTTCAGAACAAGCCATTGCTTGCAGCTATACAGTACAATAAAGTGTTTAACCAAAGACCCAGCAACTACTTCTAGCATATATACCTATACAAAGTAGTGTATAGGTATATATACCTATGACTTCATTATGATTAAGCCCCAACATTTGCTTTGATTTTTTATTGTCTTATTTTATGTTCTCATATAAGCTGGTGCGTGAAAACAGATAGCAGTAGTGGTAGGATAATAAAGTACATTAAAAAAACATTATGGTTGCATATATTGTCTATAAATAAATAAAAAATCCTGATGTTTAGGACCAGTGGGGTGTGAGCCTAAACCCATTGAACCACTGGGATAATAAAACACTGGTGGAAACCTTTTAAACCCACAAAACTGTGTGCTCCACTTTCTGGGGACGATACTCAACATGTAGATCAAACAAACTTCTGTCGAGAGAAGTGAAGAGCGCTAACAGCATAAGTCAGAGAGCCCTCAACTTATCGGGTGACAGAAAACAAGTCCAGGGTCCAGTCATTTCTCTTTTCTGAAAGGCACCACCATGATCAGCAGTCATCGTTCCAGACAGCACCAACATTTGCACGCTAAAGTTCCCTGCATGCGTGGAAACAAAGAAACCGCTTCGCTGACTGGTTTTTAATTGAGGTGGAACCATGAGTGTAAGTGAGTCGCACAACCTTGCTCCCAGAAGCTGTGGCACTGCCAGAGGGCAGCCTAGTAACAGCTGAGCATCTCCCCCTCTTTGAATCCATCTGGAAAGATGCTACCTCAGTTAAAGCACCGCACACCAAGACACCATCAAACGCCTCCTGATGCAGCATGGCAGAACTGGGGAAGTTTACTATGGGGGCAAGTGTATGTCATTTAGTGAGCCCGGGCTTTCAATATTTTATTCATCGCGTTGCACATTATTGTTTCACAGCGAGTGGAGCCATCAGACGGGGAGAGCTTTTTAATTTCAACTTAAATCTTATCATAACAGACTGAATCAGATCAGAACGAGATGCTGCTGCTGCTTTAATGGAGAAAGCACATTAGAATTTAATTGGGACAAAAATGTCACTGCTTATTTTGGGGGGGAGGGGACTGGTTACTTAATTGGTTATACAGTGGCTAACGAGTAAAGTACATTAGTGCTGTGTACACATTTCTCCTCAAAAAGAAAAAACATGTTTGCAGACTATTTGTTTGAACTTCTTTCATATTAAAATAGGACTCAAATGAAATGTCTTTGAGCTTCAGATATGACATTTCCTATTCCGAAAGTCAACACATTTTACATTTTACAGCATGTAACAGGGATTAGAAACAACTACAGTAATTACTGCCTGCTGTTGGCGGACTAGGTGACACTTTTTGCTTCTGTATTTTCCCTTGTGTCTGTGCATAGTAGCAGAATATGCTCTCTATAGTCAGCCAACAGCAGGGCACCAAATCTATCAATCTCTGCCTGTGAATGCAATCAGTGTGAGCAGATACACCAAATAAATCAGATTTGACAGAGTGCAGATATGTGGATTTTAAAATATCCTTAAGACGAGAAAGTTATACATTTATTCTTATATCCATCCACCATATTTAGCTTTGATGTCAAGGCACCCATGAGAGTCGAAATATTCTGCTTTCTTCTGACAGTTTACAAAATAAACTGGATGTTGAAGAATCTCAGTAGGAGGGCTGCTGATTCATCTGATTACTAGAAATGCACCACAGGTCAGTGTGAATTAGAGGTTACAGGAGAAGCTTCTGCAGCCTCCACCAAAGCAGTGGTGCTGCTCTGGTGCTTGATAAGCACACTGTTTTGACACTCATCTGGGCCTCCTTGTTAACTCCCCCACAACAGATCTGATGTGCTTAGACAGGCCTACGCTGCATATTAGCAGGGCTGGTTGGGCTCAGATTTCAGTGCATTTCACTTGCAGGACTTAGCATGAACACACTCTCCTGTGTTTCCTCCGATCACCGTGCCAAATAAAAACAGTTATTAAAGATTCAAACAAGGTTTCGAACAAGCAGTAAGGCAGTGATGGAGCGCAAAAAGGTGGCCCGGTGGTGGCTGCTTGCTGTATTCAAAAAGCAGCAATTTCATTCTTTAATTCTAAATAGTGTGTTGGTGATCATTTTTTAAATTAATGCTGCACAAATAAGGTTTACCATAAAGATCTGCACCCCCAGCAGCTCCACCTGGGCTAACACCGTAGGTCATGGCTATTCAACTAAAAAGTTAGTTGGGCCAGATTTTCAAACCGGGGAATTTAACTGGGCCAGATATTTTTTTTGCAGCCAGTAAGCAGCAGATCATAATCAATTTCAAACTGTATTGAAAAACAAGTAATTTTTTATTCTTTTTCCCCCTGTAAATCTGGTGACCTCTCACAAATTCACACCAAAAGGTCCATTTAAAAAAAGGGAGCTATAACCAAACTTTTTTTTTTTGCACATTTCAAACAATAACAAAAAAACATTTCGATAATTCCCTTTCAAATTAAAATAAATATTTTGCTGACCACTCACTTTTCCTCCCATGGATGGACCCCATCCGTCACTAGTATATCCGTCACGCTTCATATCAGACCATTTTCCTCAAAAAACCCTGAAATCTTCTCAAACATTATTTCGCCAGCTGTGTGTCCCTCTAACGGTAGTAAACCGAGCAATTTGCCATCCAAGAAATGGACATATATGCACAACTGTGCATTATCAGTTCTGTCTGTGAACCCACCTTCTGCCATCCTGACATTACATCAGTTTTCTTCAGGTCATGTAACAGCATTTCAAGCCAGAACTTCAACTCTATGAATATTTGAACTGTCTGACAGGGGTACGTTTTTAATAGCAGATATCACACTGACTTTAATTTTTTCGTCACTTATCACCGCATCCACCACGGCCAGCATGCAGTATTTCACCGTTTCAGAATCTGTGAAAGGCTTGCTCTTCTTCGCCAAGATCCAGCAAACAAGAAGGGAAGCTGCTGCAGCTCTCTTGGGCTGTACAGGACCCTCATGGTAGTACAAATCCAGTTGTAAGATTATTAAACTCGCAATTAAACTGTACTTTTGCAGCCCTCTCCTGAGATTGCTCTGGAAGGTTTGTGCAGGAAGTCAGGTGTTTGTCATTGTGGTGCCTTCGTAAGTACCGCAACACACTCACTGCAAATTAAACACATAGGTTTGTCATTTGGATTTGGCGTTAAAATGAATACGTATTTGTCAGTCCAGGCAGGGTTAAACCGAAGGTTTTAATTGTCAATTTTACGCTTTTGGACTGAGAAAGACATGCAGTTGTTGCATCATACATTACGATGATAGTTTGATATGTTTACATCACGGTACATTGTGGGTTAAATATTGCTAGGCTACTAGGAGTGTTGCATTCACAGTCTACACTACGCTGTAGGAATCTTTAATTTTTTTTAATTAATTAATTTTTTGTGTTTTCTCTGTGTTTCTGCCAGGACCACATGCGGCAACTCGCAGGTTGCTTCTGGGCCGCATGTGGCCCGCGGGCTGCCATTTGAATGGGCTTGCCCTAGGTTTTCATACTCATCCTGTCTCTAACTTCCAGCAAGAGCTCGGTATGGTGCAATACCCAAGCGCAATTCATTATAAGGGGCCTAGTTGATAGTTACTTTGTGCTAACAAAGCGGGTAACTGAAGCAGTTAACACTGGCAAATTTGGGGGAAGATCAGTGGTTCCAGTAAGCTAATAATAATAATAATGGATTGGATTTATATAGCGCTTTTCAAGGCACCCAAAGCGCTTTACAATGCCACTATTCATTCACTCTCGCATTCATACACTGGTGGAGGCAGCTACAGTTGTAGCCACAGCTGCCCTGGGGCAGACTGACAGAAGCGAGGCTGCCATATTGCACCATCGGCCCCTCTGGCCAACACCAGTGGGCGGGAGGGTAAAGTGTCTTGCCCAAGGACACAACAACCAGGACAGAGAGCCCAGGGATCGAACCGGCGACCTTCCGGTTACAGATAGCTTCCCAACCCCCTGAGCCACGGTCGCCCCGCTACACTATATGGACAAAAGTACTGGGCCACCAACACATTAGACCTACAGGAGCTGCTCAGACATGGAAACCTATGCTGTGAAGCTCCTGGCTCACAGTTTTTGTGCTGATGTTGATGCCAGAGGAGGTTTGGAGCTCCTCAGTTATTGAGTCAGCAGAGCACACGCTACATCTATGACTCAGCACACGGCAACCTCGCGCTGTAACTTCATGAGCAGTTGTGGTTCCTAAGCGCTTCCGCTGTGCACTTTGTAGAATATCTAGGTGGAAATGAATTTAACAAACTGACTTTAGAATGCTGCATCTTTATATACTTTTAGTGGTTTCAAACAGTGGAGGTCAGACGACAACACGACTCTTGGGCCTTAAAGTTTAACATCTTTTATTCTTTGTTACGTATTTTGTTTTTAGATATATATTTTGGCAGTTTTAGATGTCCCTGAACATTTCACTTAGAACAGTAATTCTTAAAATGTGGGCTGTGGTCCCTCAGTGGACCATGAAGCTATTGCAGTTCAGCAATGAGGTGTTTCGAGGAGAGAAAAAAGAAAAACAAAATTTTTAATTTTCGTGTTTCTGATTTAAGCTAAAATATTTAACTTTAAAAAGAAAAAAACAGCAGGAAACAAGAAAAAAAACAAAACAGCAGCTATCTGAAAGTAAATGTCGAGCCCACCACTTACAATTGGAAATGTCAAAAATGGCTTGAAGTGTGTATATGCAAAAAAAAATTCATTTGAACAGCATAGCCTCTTTTAGCTTAATGTACAGCCTGACAGTCATGCCCACAGAGGACAGTGTGTCTGTATTATGAGTATATTACATGGAAGGCTCCAATCTTATGAGTAAAGATAAATTAAATTCATTTACAAGGATGCTTTGCTGCTATAGATTTTATGTCAGTGATTGTAACCTTGTTAGAGAGCTCTGGAAGGCAAAAAACCTGTTGTATAATAAAATATGACATCTGTTTGGTTCTACAAAGCAGCACGCTGGTGTTACAAGAGCGACTGCATGATGTCTGACTGCAGTACATACCGGTACCTATTTTTGGACAGAAGACACTTTGTCCTGTCACCGCAAGAATAGCAAAGGTGTAAACTGATCAGATTTAAACAGTAAAAATATTCATTTTATCACTTTGTTGGCTGCAGTTTACATTTTTCAGAAGTGAAGAAGAAAAATAGAAATTATTTCTAATAAACAAAATGACATTTAAAGCAACAAATCAGTGAAAGAAGATTAAAGAAATTCTCTTTTAATAACATTAAGATGCTTTTGATTTCACCAGGAATAACAGAAACCACTAACTCGATAAAGGCCGAAACATTATTATCAGCGTTTCCTTAATTTCTGCTGTCACAGGATAAAGCAAGCAAACTGCAGCACAAACTTAGTTAACTGTGTCAAATAACAAATGGCATCTAAGGTGGAACTGGAGAGAGAACAAATGGGAATTATATAATGATCACATTTCATTACCCACTGTTATGCCACAGAGAATACCAACTAAAGCAAACAAAATTGTTTTGATGTCTGTGAAGCATCAGTGCCGGCTGAATGTTCGCAGGAATGCTACTTAGATTTTTATGAATGAGCAGCAACGTCCATTTCAATTTCATCTGGGAGGCGAGCACACATAAGGTCCCCTCTCTGATTCCAAATTTTCCGTCGGGAGGGAAGAGTCCTCTCCTAGAAGCTTGAAGGCAGAGCGCCGGGTGGTCTATTGATTTTGGAGTGCTGGCTGTGTGATTGCCTGTGCACAGAAAGCTTAAATCAAGAGCACTCGTTGCTCTTTTGCTTATACAAGTGGAAGATTACTGTGCAGCAGTTGTACCGATGCTGGAGTACGAAACCTGGCCCATTAAACACACACACACGCACACACATACACCAGTGTTATGTTGTACATAATGCATTGAAAGAGCCTGAGCATGGACTGACAGGAGCAGCTGGGTAGGGGAAAAGGTCAACCTGAGTTAATCAGCTAGAATCAGCATCAGCTGAGTAGAAAGTAACTGTCTGTGTGTGTGTGTGTGTGGGTGCACATGTGCGTGCATTGCAGAGTGCTGGTATCTCTGGAAAATAAACAATCAAATAGAAAGCCAAATCTTTTACACGGCAACCGCAAAAGGGCATCATGGTAGCAAAGAGATGTTGGAAAACGTCCGACGTGAAACGTTTCATTATTAATACATGTCACAGAACGTATGCGCACTCTGCTGAGACACAGGTTGTGTGGCTTCCCACCCATAACCCCGAAATCTCGCAGCAGATTATGATCAAAATAAACGCGCAGATCACATCTGACCCTCACAGGTAGAACCAACACGACAGACACATATTAGTTAGTACGACATTGGGAAGCTGGCCTCTAACAGAGCTGTAGAGGCGCACATCAATTTTTCAAGTCATGTTGACAAAAGCTTTCAGACCCCTGTTAATACACACTGCACGGTTTTTCTCTTCAGGAAAGGTATGCACTTATCATATATTTTATTTAGGAAAAAAAAGGCCAGCAGCTAGAAGCTTCACATCCCAGAGATGTGCTTCCTTTTATTACACGTGTACGTGTGGGCACCCGTGCATTGTAAGTATGAATAGAAATCCTTATGTGTTTATAAGAAAGACAAAGAGAATAAAGGGGAAACAGATGCTTTGTGTTCTCCACACTGTTAAAATTCATGACCTTGTAACACTGACAGCTAACAGCACGTAGACTATAAACAGTATATTGTAGGGCTGCAGTCTGAAGGTCAGCTCTTGTATACTGTACAGCTTTACACAGAAGAATAGAGAAAATAGTTATACTGTTAACTCCACTGTTAAAATGTCTGCTTTCACATTTCAGGAAATCTGAGTATTTTACAGCAAGTTGCCAACTTTCATATACCAGGGAATGGCTTTCACCAGTCATTTCGGTGAAACAGATCTCTGATCAGCCCAAAGGCAGAGGTGTGTTTAATGTGGAAAGACTCATTTTGTGACTTTATTTTAATGCCACAATATTAGCCCAAATAATTATTTATAAATTAAAAGCTCCAATTGGCAGATTTATGTAAAAACAGCAACTTCAGCAGCTACCTTTGTGATGCTTACAGGTTAGCAATGGCACACAAGTATAGAAAAAGACTGTGGATCTTCACACTTTGTTCTTTTGGGGGTGGCAACAATGAGATGAGAAGGCTGATGTCACTCATGCCTGTTCCTTACATATTCACAAGCTCTGTTGGTGGAAGGGCTCTAGTTACATATTATAGGTAGTCATTGTTTTTAATAAAAACCACTGATAAGCCCTATAAACTCTGTATAGACAGGCACTTTTTTTAACTGATTATTTTCATATACATATATATGTTTTGTTTTTTTCCAAGCAATTGCAGATAATCCATCTGATTGCCTCAGCGGAGATTAGGGTGCCATCACGTAGTTCAACCCCTGCCTTGGTACACCTTTAAGTCTATCAGAGAGAGATCATCATTCCTGACCTAAAACATGAGAGTCTGGGAGAAAACCCAAGAACCCGGAGAGAACCCAAACAGGTAAAGTCCACAAAGAAAGGCTTCAGCTAGCCGGTGGATTTGAACCCAGAACACGCTAACCGCTGTAAGAAACGCAAGCTGGAACAGTAACATTTGAGCTGACTTGCAGACTGGCAGAAATGCAAATGAAGTTCTTTAAAATAAAAAGCAGAGTCACTTATGCAACAACAGAAAACAACTACAAGCATCGATGGTCTTTAATAATTCATAGAAAAACTACCTGCCAACTGGCACGAGCCATGCACACTAAATGGAAAGATATGGAGGGGGCAATAAGTGCAGAATTTCTGCCACAGAAGTTGTCAGCCTCAGCACTGTGACTTCAACCAATAAGAGGATGGGATGGGGCAGTGACACTATCAATCCACATCAACTGTTTAACCCTAAAACCAGCAAGAGAGAACCATCAGTCACATACAGCAAAGAATGACAATCAATGTTGAAAAGTTAAAATAGTACTCAATACTTCTTTTTCAAGATGTTTTTATAGCTTTAGAAGAGTTAACAGCAAAAACGGGCTATCAAGATTTCACGGTCAGGACCAGCAGGGAGTTTAGTCTTAGGCGGGAACTCAGATGGGCTGCCAGCCCACTGAAAGAAACCAAAATGTCAAACTACTCCTTTAAAAAAGTTTACCAGAATTAACCAAAAAAATTCCATCAATCCATCTTCTTCCAAATATCTAATTCAAGGTCACGGAGAGCTGGAGCTAAAAAAAAAAAAAAAAAAAAGAAATATCAGCTGTCGGGCTGCGAGTTAGGGCGAGAAGCGGGGTACACGCTGGACAGGTTGCTTTACACTTTACACAGGTTGCTTTACACATATGCATGCACGCGCATCAAACTGTGTCATAGAATCATCAGAAATAAGATGATGGAGTTTTAATGTACAACAACAAATCGACTCAACATGTTTAAAACGTGCCAAAAAGAAAATCAGCTCGAAAGAAAAATAGTGATTTCTCCACAAAATGCCATGTTTTCATTCATTTTTCATCACTTTTTACCTTTAAACAAGGTTCTGTTATTTATGCCGTCCTCTTCTGCAATGTGTTAACTTGTGGAGCTCCAGCAGTTATTTATCTTAACAGCAAATTTTGCTTTTTGCATAACTAAATGAAAAAAGTCATTAGAATTTAATTTTGCAGAATGGTTCAAACCGGTGCCACCTCTGGAAGAAAACTGAAATATAGCATACAATATTATCAAACATGATTCTTGTCCAGTACTACAAAGACGAGTTCTCGGAAACCTGACAGAGACAAGACAGAGACCTGCAGACGTCCTGATCTGCTCAGACTCTGAATCGTCTTTTTACCTTGTTTGTACTAAAAAAAAAAAACATACGCTGAGATGTCAATTTGATTTGTCAAAAAGAGCATTTCACCATATTTTATGAGCACATAATTTCATGTTATTACAGTTTCCCCACATCAGCTCCCACGAACACACTCGCTCACCACAACAGTAAGCATACTAGAAATCATCAAGTCAGATTTTAGTTACTGCCGTTAAAGCGTATCATTTCAGAACCGCAGCGTTTACTTCCTTTCTCTCCGTCTCCGCTTTGTTTCCCCTGTGTGGTGCAATAATTTTAACTCTGTGAGCAGTACACCCTTCCCTCTCCCTCTAACCAGAGAGCCAGGAGTCACCTAACCAAAGGACGTCAACACTTGCAATCTTCAGTCTTCGTTTGGCTTTTTCACATTGCACACGTCCCCCAAAATACCATGTTTCTCAGACTACTTGTAAACCTAACTTTGCCTCGTGTGAGTTTCCAAAACCGAAGCGTTTTACATTTTAAAGTCGCTGAAGAATTGTTTCCTGAACTCACACAAAGGTCAGTGGACCCCACGAATACCCACATCAATAATTCACAGTCTTAAATTATTGACTTACATATAAATACTTGAATAAATGTACAAGGAAACAAAGCAGACATGGTAACTATTCTATAAATAATCCACAGAAAAAGCAACACCTTTAAGATTTGTTTTAACTCCGCTTTAGCCACATATCCACAGAGTATGAGGCCCCCACAGAGAACGCCCTTTCAGGTATTTCATTTTTGCTCGAATATGTCACTAGAGAAATGATCTGCATGTGTTCAAAGCCCCACTGAGCCTTCCTCCGCCAAACACAATTGGTTAAGGTTTTTTTATCCGCTTGTCCTACATTCATTGTGTGTCAAACAATTTAGTGAACTGCCCAAGGCTTTGACTTTTTGAAGTTGCCGTTAATATCGTTTAATATCAACTAATGATATAGGTCAAGACTCATTTTGTCATTATTGCATTTTTTTTTTTAAAAGATGCAACATATATAGGTCTGTTTCATGTGGAAACCTAATTTGTATTTTGCAACATTCAACAGTTTAAAAAACTTTTAATTATTCTTTGCATTTTTTAGCACACTTCACAGGAGAGCAGCTACAGGTCTATAAGTGTGCCGTTTATTGTGCGGATATAAGTGTTACTGAATGCCAACAGAGGCTGCACTCACATACTTCAGTAAAAGCATTTGATAACAGCGTGCTTCATGCCCTACTAAGGGTTTTAAGTATTAGAAGTAAAAGCATCAATTCTGCTGACATTTAGTTTCTGTAAAATGTATTTGACAATATTAAAAGGCTAATGTTTCCTTACAGGTCGTGCATAAACTGAAAACGGTAAAAGTCATTTTCAACTTTGGCCTGCAGTAAATGCCCAAGAAAAGCACAGCCTTAAATTCACATCTGCATGACATTTTGTAGGTTACGTACTTGTGTGCTTCGATGCTTGTAGGGCGAGCTGCTCTCCAGGTCTGCCAGTATGCTGGTGAGGGAGTCGATCTCTGCGTCCAGACTGGAGCGCCTCTCTTCCAGCGTCTTTTCATGGCCTTTCACCTGTGAGAAGACGTCCGATAAAGTGTTCAGACTCCTTCACTGTTTGCACACTCTACTGTGGTGCATATGTTTCATTTGAAACATATGCACTAGTTGAACTTCTAAATTACATTAAAATTGAAAACATGTTATTCAAAAACTTTCTAAAATCGTCAAATCTGTTAGCAGATTTCCCCGAACATGAGAAGCACTTTCAGAGCCCAATGTTGCTTCCACCATGCCTCATAAGAAGGGATTTATGCACCTGTTATAGCCTTGTGTTAGCAATACGGTGACTCTCCAGCATACCCAGACTATAGTTACACCATAGTTAGTTAGTTACAAATCAAAGTGAAGTGAAGCAACACCAAATCTGATTGGTCTCCTTGGTAGTCACATGTTCTGTAAATGTCTGATCAGACCTGAAGTCGTCTCTCTTTCCTGCATTTTAGTAAAGTAACTGTTGTTCAGTATTTAAGTGCTCCAACAGTATCATTCATGACTGCAGAGAAATGCAAACAAACCAGCATATAGATATAAACATCAGCATCACGTAGTCTGTTTCATACTCTCACAGCGGCAGTTTGTTTTTTTCCTTTGTCCAAATGGTAAATCTACCACAGATGCACCAATCGATCACCCAGGGACCAGAATTGGTCGATTTCCACTCCTTGGCCTTGACCCTGAACCCCATTAGAGGACCAGAGTGAAAATGTTTGTGTCAACAAACCTAAATCACCAGCTTAACATGGACATTTTAAAGGAGCCAACAAATGATAAGTGATCCTGAGCTCAGAGCTAGCCACAAGCCAGCAGCCTCAGTATTAGCAATGGATCAAAGTAGTAGAGCAACGGGTTGATATCCTTTTATTTGGTGAAGTTATGAACATACAGTGATCCCTCGCTATATCGCAGTTCAACTTCTGCAGCCTCGCTGTTTCACTGATTTTTTTTGTGCATTTTGCATCCTTTTCTTTTTTTAACAACGCATTGTGTTGTGCGTCCTGATTGGCTCTAGACCATTGTCAGTCAATCTCATGCCGTGTCTCCTGTACAGCACAAAATGAGTTCAGCTTGTCAAACTTACATAAATCTTTGATCGCTAGCAGTGTGACTGCTCCGCAACAAACACACGAAACGTCGTCACCTGCGAGTGCCTTTGGTTTCATTCTATAATGCTGGACTTATTTTTCTACGAAGGTTTGAACTTTGAGAGTATTTAAACAAGAGAGAAAATTGTGAAAATGTCCATGCAGGGGTTTTACATTTCACTTATCGTGGGTTATTTTTACAGCGTAACTGGAGGGATCGCTGTACTGTAAATTATGAAGTACCTGGCATTAGTTTTATATCAGCCTTTGTTTGGTAAGGTAAAATAAAATCTGTCAGGTAAAGGTGGAGAGGTGTACACGTTTTCATCAGGGGAAACCGCTGTAAATTTTACCTGTAAATTATTATTGTTATGATTCTCATTATTATTATTGATATTATTCGGAAGAAAACCATAACTGGCAAAAATCGGGATCGGCACACTTAAAGTGGAGTCGCCCAAGAAAATTGCAATCTGTGTTTCTAATCCATGCATTGTGGTCACAGCAACACTCACCTTGGGTGTGGGTTATGTTGTAACAGGTAGGGCTGGGTCATATCATACTGTTCACGGTAATACCGGTATAATGTTGGGCAGAGATAAGAAAATGAAATAATGCGATAGAATATGGGTAAAACGCGCATGCCTTTGTTTTCATGGAAACATGGCGGAAAAACCATGCTGGCGACGGAGAATGAGAAGAGTGAAACAGATGAACCAGAATTGGTTTGTAAAAATGCTGCAAGTTCAGTGGTGTGGAACTGGTTTGGCTTTTGTCCATCAGATACACAACAAAGCACTATTTGTGGTAGCGCATGCTAGCGACGCCCGTATTTTGGAAAATACGGCACACTTAAAATCAATCCTTTGATTTTTCTGACAATCGACAGTGCCCCTTATAATCCCGTGTGCCTTATGTATGAATTCTGGTTGTGTTTACTGACCTCGAAACGATTTTATGTACACGGTGCTCAAAAATCTTTCAAATGTTTTAGTACGACTTTGCTAACCTACGAAGCCGCACCGCTTGATGGATTGTCGGAGCATTACGGCTATTGTAGGCAGGCGCCTCGCGGAGTGATACGTACTGTGCATCAACATAATATTACCATATTGTGTGTGTGTATAACCTCTTTTTAAGTTTTGTGGATATTATACATGGTTATGCTGAGGATATGTCAGCCAATTTCCACTGGAAATGCCTTTTGGTTAAACTGTCAGCAAGGAATTTGCATTTGCACTGTTAAATATTTATGTAACTTTAATGCACATTAAAAAAAAAACAGCTGCTTGTTTAAGTGAAAATACATTGATTTTTTTTCCCCCACTAATAAAGTTGTGGAGTTGTAAAGTATTTTGTCTAGTGTCAATTATATCGTCAGTTATATCGTTGTCACAAATTTTCAAATGTATATCGTGATAAATATTTTTGGTCATATCGCCCTGCTCTAGTAACAGGTACAGCCTGGGTTCACAGGGTCAAGTTACTGTCACCATAATGCCATTGGCGATGAGTATTTCTAACTCTGTGCTGCTCAGAAATATTTTCTCCTGCTTTTTTCTCTCTGCACTTCTTAAACTTTGCATTACAAGTTCGTGTTTCACCTTGACCTCAGACAATCTTTTTAAAAGCCACACATCAATAGCAGAGACTTCTCTCAGTGAGAAAGAAGCGATGCATTGTATGAAAGACAACTTTCATAACACGGTGCACTATTCACCTGCCTTTTACTGCTCTTGGATTTACAGTATCTCATTCTTCATACATTATTCATCACAATCTCATCCAGCACTATTTCACAAAGAAAGGTCAATTCTTTAAAATCAAAGTCAAACTTTTTTTTTAATCCACACTTTGAATGTATTCTGCAGAGGATGCTAAGAATTGCTGTGATTTTTATTTAACTCTGTTATTATCAGAGGAAGCTTGAAAGCATCAGTAACAGGATCACTGCAGCAGCAGTCGCTGATTTATTCATCCGCATTTTTTCTCTTTCGCTTCAGAGAAAAATGCAACCTCGACATATGAAAAGACACAAACTATTTAATCAAAAGAAAAACAAAAGTGATGCGCAGAAATCTGGAAAGTAGTTAAAGTGATCTGACCGATAGTGGCACCCGGTTTTCTACAAAATTCCCGGGAATTTCTCCATGGAACGACAGATGTATTTTTAGTCTTCTGAACTATGCTGCAACTGCAAGAAGACTTCTTGCAATTGCCTGTGGGGGCTTTTTGAGTTGGTTGGATCAGTGGCTGCTTCTTATTCTAATGTTGTGTGTTTGGATTACCTGTCACAATCTATTACAGGCAGGGCTTGCCTCCATTTGGAGCAGAGCTGCTGCTTAAAAACATCTAAGGCAATCATGAGCGGGAGTAAACAAAGCAAAACACTAATGGCTTGTCTCAAATCAACAAAAGAAAAAAACGGGCAAACTTGTTTAACGGTGATAACGAGGAGGATGAAAGGAAACATCGCAGACTTTGTGTTGCGGAGGAATTTGCCGTGTAGGGCTTCGTAATGCGAACTGCAGCCAGGATGAGAGGTTTGTTTTTCTCTCTCCCGCTAAAGGTCTCGGCTTTTACATGTCATAATCCAGACATCTCCCTCTGTCAGGGGGATAAAGACAAGAGCATATTTCTGCTTCTTTTAAGTAAAATGCCATTAAATCGCTGATTTATTCATTCACTATGTAGAATTTCTCCAGAAAGACATTTTTGATTGATATCTTCCCTTTTTTTTCTGAACAGCGTTCTCTTCTGCTCTGGCTGCAGGACACATAATTAAGATACCCGTGGTGTTTTAAGGAATTAAACTGCAGGCCAGAAAGACTCGGCAGTGTGATAGGAAAAGAAAATTTCGAGATGAATACAGGAAAGCACTTTAAAAAATAATTGAGGGATGGAATTTCTTATGTAATTTCAGGCCTTGAAAATCTTTTCCTTCATCTCTCCACACAAGAAAAATCAAGAATAGTGGCAAAAATTACAGCAGCAAAAAGGGAACTAAATTAATGCTCGTGATTATAACCATCATCCTGTTCAGCTAATGTGTTGCATTTGACAGCTGTCCTGACAAAACCACCGATCTCCAAAAGCTGAGATGTTCATACACGAAGGAAAACAATAATATTTATACTCTTACTAGCTTTGCATTTTTAACCTACGGGAACAAAGCAGTCTGAGTTAAAGGGCCCATATCATGCAAATGTATATGTTATATTTATATTCTGGGGTTTTTCTCGCACATGTCTGCATGATTTACAATTCAAAAGAAACCCTTTATTTATCATATACAGACCACAAATGATGCAGTCCCATCAGTTCAGCCTCTGTCTGTTTTAGTTCCTGTCACCTAAAGGCCCCAGTGGTAATACATGGGAATACATGTA
This sequence comes from Aulonocara sp. 'chitande type north' Nkhata Bay, assembly GCF_057382095.1. NCBI lineage: Eukaryota > Metazoa > Chordata > Actinopteri > Cichliformes > Cichlidae > Aulonocara > Aulonocara sp. 'chitande type north' Nkhata Bay. The sequence continues at coordinate 14,922,789 of NC_141365.1, forward strand.
AAAACGGCAAAGAGCTCTATTATGATTAAGGGACGTATGCTGAGCTAGAAGCCAGTTTACGGCCCAGCTGCCTCTTTTATTGTGCAGGTTTCCCACTTCTAAAACCTTCCTAGCACCTTCAAAGGTCTGTGTGTTTATGTGACATTATCACTTCAAGTCCACGGGTTCTGTGGGAACTCGCAAGCACAATGCACATGTGCAGCGGGATGCACGGCACAGATGCAAACCTGGAAGCTATCAGCTTTATTTTGGCTCACGGACCAGGCTACCAACTTCCACTGGAGTTAGCAGGTAACCAATTCTGCTCAATTTATACAGACTTTTCTTCTGATTCATCAACATTTTCTCAAAAACATCTACACGCGTTTGAGCACGACAAAATCCGAGGCACGGGGGAAAAAGAAAGGGAAGATATCAATCAGATCCAACCAAACAAGTTTAAAGCCAAAGTGTGTAAGGGTCAGTGACCCTGGACGAATGGACAGAGGTAAACTGAAATCCCTGGCATTGGAACATGCAGGGAACATTTTTACTTCAACTTTGCAACATTTTTAAAATCATTATTTTCCTTTAACAGATGAGATCCGGACAGAATATCCAGACATATGAGAAAGGTTTGGCATTTTTACCATGAAGCTATGTGGCACTCACCTTTAGTTTGTGAGCTTTACCAACATACAGGGATTTTTGACATCATAATAATATATATTTGATAGACGTTCAGAAAAGGCCAAAGTGCCACATGTTGCCTTCAAACAAATCCATCTGATTGAAGAGATGCTTACAGGAAGTGGAAACGTTGTACTGTAACTTGGCAAATTGATTTCATTTTCTACTGTCTCTGATTATAGGTAAAGTTTTAAAAATACATTTTTGCATGATAGTAGGAGTCTGGATTTCATCTCCCAGTTATACTGAAATATAATATAGGAGTTTAAGAAGGGAGGTGAAAGCATGGAAAACCTGCTCAGGTTCATATGGACAAGTGAAAATTTATAGATCTGTTCACAGTTAACAAATGTGTAGATACCAGTAAAACTGACTGTTAGATGTCCAGAAAATCCTCTAAGCATGCTGCCTGTAAAGTCTGCCATTACTCCACCAGACATGTGTTCACCACTTTGCTCACCTGTTACCGTTTAGCACATGCAGACAAGGACCCAGATTATTCCCAGTTAGATTTATTTTTAAAAGCTTTTTCATCCAGAGAATTTTGACTGCTTAGAAATGTATAAAACTGCTACAAAAGACTTCTAAGCAATAAATGTGAGCCAAAAGATTAATAAGAAATACCAGCACCAAGGAGACATTTTTTAAATGATTCAAAGTTTCTGGATGTGGCGATGTAGATTAAATTCAGCTTTTTCCTCAATCATCAGAAAAGCGTACAAGATTTAAGACTGAAAAGTTAAAAACTTGTGCTGCATTCCTGTCTCCAGGTACAAATCGAGAGGATGCTGGGTCGTAAGTGTAGGTGTAACATTATTAAACTGTAACAAAGTGAACAGGATCGACACTGATTGTTGAGCAGCAGCCGGAGTTTAGGTAGAAACTGCCCCACCCAGCAAGCACAAGATCAAAGTCATCAGCCTTCATTAAACTAAGGGGTATATGGAAGTTTAAGGTTTCCGTAGACTTCTAAGAAGAGAAGTAAATTCTGTTGTACGCCTATTGCATTCCTCACTGCTCACGTGTCTCTGTGCTCTGCCTAAAGTGTAAGAGGGGAGCAGCTCTGCTGGCTGGCTGAACCTGACGTTCAACAAAGCCATGAAATTCAGAACTCCAACAGTCGAAGCGCTGCACCTTTTAAAATAACTGCGTGACTTTGAAAGTGCTTTAGATTACATTAAGGTCATAGCGCAGCATGCATGCACGTATACTGATAGTCCTAGGGTTTTTTAAAGCTTTTAAAGTTTTATACTTACTGTGTTTACAGTTTGTGTGGGAAGAGCAGTGAATTTACACACAATGCATAACTTATTTGAATTATGCAACATTCTGTCTCCAAGCTTACAAAGGAAGCATTCATTTAGGATAGAAAACTGGTCAGATCAAATGAGGGGCTTGAAGAGGGAGACTTTCTTTCTTCCTGTTTGCAGCGAACAAAGGAATGTGAAGCACTTGGAGGATTTCATAGCAGAGGTCGAGCGCTGCGAGCGTCAGCCAGAGGTGCAGAGGCCAGAAATCCCAGGAGGGCCAAATGCCTGTGGGTATTATGACCAGCAAAGCGCAGAAAAGTGACCGGGCTCCACCAATAGGTGTCAGCCTTCCATCCTTCCTGCATCAGAGCCCTCGGAAATGTTTGTGTGTGTGTGTGTGTGTGTGGGGGGGTCCACGGGTGGAGAGCGGCTGGCTCCAGGCAGCATCTGGAGCTGGACGTCTCTGCATTTGGCTGCAGCTCAAATGGACAAATAGTTTTGCTGGACTTGGTACGTGAACTCAGTGCGGCGCTCGGGGCTGTCTTTGCTTTCTGCGCCGACTCTTAGAGAGTTACTGACAACCAAGAAAATTTAATAGAACAGCGGCTCCTCTCACCTGATAATCGTATGAGTTCCCCAGCGGTGGAGGAGGGAAGGAACCAGGGGATGACAGGAAGCCGGTTGACTCTTCGACAGGTGGTGGAGGGGGAGGGTAGTCCGCTGGGATGGAGACACACGTGCACACACACACCAAGAAAAACAAAAACGGCTCATTAAATACTTCCCCTTTTTTTTTCTTTTACAAACAAACTGTCACAATTGTGAAAGAACACACACAGTCCACCGCTGAAAAAACACCGGCAAAAAAAAAAAAAAAAAAGATTAAAAAAAGATGTTTCATTTACAACAACCAGCACAACAGGTGCCGAAAACAAGGTAAAGGGTTACAAATCTATGGAGAAATAGTGCACATGATGCTCTGCATGGTCGAGGTTAAAAGTAGATTACACTGTAAGCCTGCTTATAGCGCATAAATACATGACTGGCTCTGGAGCGTCCAGCATGTTGACACAAACATGATTTATAAAGTATGTAAGTGCATCAAATTATCATTTTGAGACGCATTAATGCATCACCATCTGTTTTAACATTAAGTTTGTATTTTCTGCATATTTTTATTCTGTATATATGGTGTTTGTTATGATTACTGCGTGCCTTTCTTTTATCCCCGATGCGGGACAGTCCCTCAGTTTCGTTGTACTACTCTACAAAGCATGACTGTGCAATGACAATAAAAAGTTTAAGTATTTTACAGGAAGTTTTATGGGGTAGAAAGATGTTCTTTACACCTGCAGGTTAGATGTCAGCTGGATCAAATGCTCAAACATTAGGTTTGAGCTTTAACAATCAATATATATGCATATTTTTTATTAGTAACAATCAATAAAACTGCTTTTGTTTTTCACCACTGGATTCTGCAATTTCCTTTATTTCTAATGAGCATTTTAGCACCTTTCAGCTCTTTGTTCTGGTTTTCCACCTCACTGATCTCAGTATTACTTTTGCCCACTGCACAGCAGGAAGTTGCTAACCCATAAAAGTTACCTGCCTAGTTATGACACTACAGAAATTCAGTAACTAGGTGGTCAGCACCACTGATACCAGAGGTTACTGGGAGTGGGCTTAAGTAACAAAATAACCTATTTTTGGCTGATGCAGCTCACAAATGCTGTCCACCATCAGTTTTATTCCCACTTCTCTCCCTAATGGAGCTAAAATCAACTCAAAACGAATGCTGATATTAATCGTTGCATCTGCAGGTCACTGTTTGCAAACATGTCTGCCATACGAGAGCCGTGTGCACAAATGTGCGGTGTTTTTAATTTGAACTGAACATTTTTTGTTCAGCGTGACAGCATTTTGATTATTTTTATTATTAGCGGTTTATCTTGCAATTCAATTGAAAACAACTCAGCAGGGTCTAATTCATTATTCTGACTTATTTAAGTAGTTTAAAACGCGACAATGGCATTTTGTCATTAAGGTGTTGAACCGACTGAAAGATGCAGTGTAATGTAGCAAGTTGTTTAACGAGCGCACATTTGTTATACAGAACGCCGGTTGCAGAGTAGCTGATGAAGACTTATTATTAGAAGTCATCATCATTTGCATGAACTGCAAAATCAAGTCTAACATATGGAAGAGGTCATAGAGTTAAAAAAAAGAGAGACTGCGAGCGAATGAGACAAAGAAGTACAGCCTCGCTATCCCACGTCAACGGACTGACACACATAATTGCAGCAATTTGGTTAACTAAGAAGTACTAATCTGGAGCAAGCGTGGCTTTTCCCCCCCTCTCTCCCTGAAATTGAAATGTTGTGTTACAGACGGGTTAGACTAGGTGTTTGCCGTGCCAGACGACGAGAAACAAGCTAAATTTGTAGTTCTGAAGTGCACGCTAATCCAAGGATTGCATCCTGCCACATGTTTCAGACAGGATAAGGAGTTACATGCCAAATTAAATTCTGATTTGGCTTCTCTCGGCACAGGACTTAAGACTGAATCATTTGACCATGTACTTCTAAGTACCAAACCAGACATGAGCTTTGCAAATTAAAGGCTTTTATGAGACGTAATGGGAATTTGTTCCAATGCTAAGACTTTGATGAGTCCTGTTCTGAAATTCCATTTGCATTCCATGGCTTTTATCTGTTTTCATTAGAATCTAATTGATGTCATCAATGTAGTTTATCCAAGGCAGCTGACCAAATTAATTAAGCGTGGTTTTCAGTTGCCTCAACACAACGGCAGAAAGAGGGGGGGGGAAAAGGAAACGAAGACAGAGAGATAATGCAGCATGGTTAAAATTGGACACTTCTGCGTCTTGAGCATTACTACGTTCAAGAAATTGTGAGCATTGCATTAAACATTCCCTCTGGGCACTTGAGGCCCTCCATGTGAATTGTTTATATAATAACCTTGTGACCTCCACTAAAACTCCAGAGTGTAACAGCTCCTCTAAACCTCTGGGAGAGAAAATAAAATATGCTGCTCGACAACAAGGCTCGGGCCCGGCCCGCCCTCCCCTCCACCATGGATCCTTTTTACCCGAATATAAGTCACTTGTAACTTGTGGCTTACAGAGAATTAAATCATTAAGTTGCATGTACGTTTCTCTCAAACATCAAAGATGTTTTGGATTCATCACTTCAGGAAACACGAGTTGTAAATGTTTCAGAGAATCATGTTTTATTGAAAAGGTTTTATAGCTTTGTGCGTGGAACAGTGGAAAGCAAGACTTGGAGGAGGAACGGGGGTCATTAGGCATCTTTGCTCAAAGGATGTTTCTGACCATTTCCCCTCTTGACCCAATTTCTTTTCCCCCATCCGTCATTGCACCAGTCATTTAGGAGTGAATCGCATTAGTGTGCTAATGTTAAATTCAAAAAAGAAAAAAAACTTTGCATGCACTGTTTGCACCCCCCAGTAGTCTTTTCAAGGAAAACCATTCTGTCTCATAAAAAAATGCACTCAGCCTTGGAGATGTTTGCAGCTGATTCAGGGTCAGAAAGAAACGGCGTTTAAGAAGAAGCCTTTCGAATTAAGTGGCGTGTAATGTTATCTCTCATTTCCATAAGTGAACATTCTTTTATAAGAGGAATGATCTTACTCTTGAAAATACAACACACCTGAGACCAGAAGATCTTCACTGCCATTCAAACACTCCTGACTTTATTGGTTTCAACTAGAAGCCATACATTATATATGTAAAACAATATCTTAAGCCAACATAATTTCTAAAGGTTACAACAACAAAAAAAAGTTTAACTTCCCCGAGCTAGTAATTACAAGTGTTTACAGACAAGCTGTCTTTTCCACTGTGGTAATCTGCTAGCAACCAAAGCAGACACAAGGTGGTTTTCGGGGCAGGAGCCTCTTTGCGACCATTAGCAACTTCCAGCAAGCAGTCGACAACCAGTCCAGTGACCAGTGGTTGCTAGATGGTTGCAGAGCGGTCTCTAGGTTTGTGTGATTGAGGCCTAAGACTTCTGCTAGAAATCTACGTGGGAACTTAAGACATAACTGGAAACCCCTTTAACCCTGCACCATGGCGCCGTGGCCTACACAATTCAGTCTTCACAGGCTCGACGTGTAATCACGTTTCTTGCGAGGTGCACATCCGGTTATATAAAAGGCCATGTGTAGCGCTAAATGGGTTTCCGAACAGGTCCCAAGTTACAACGTAGATTTCCCACATTAGTCTAAATGTTGTTGCTCGTCACATGGACATGATGACGATAGCTTCTCTCTGTTTAGATCCACCCTTAGCATCACTGTTCAACAGCACTGTGTAATCAAAAGCTATTAAGGCTGCCTTTAATAGTCAGTTTGATGCTTTTATTATCTAAATATTAATACCCTTCATCGTTATTCCTTCGTGCTTGCCTCATGTTCAAAGTGCTATTCACATTTAGCATGTTTAAAATACATAGCATATCATTCTAACTGCATTACTGTAAAAATAGCAGGAATAAAGTCCTGGGGTATTCAGAGAGGGCAACCACCAATGCACAAATTAAGTCCGAAGAAATTTAACGGGTTCTTCTTTTTCCTTCCTTTTGGCATAATCTTGGTAGATGAATGACAGTAAACTGTAGGCTTGGTGTCAAGTTTTCCAGTACAACCTCAAGAACCCTTCAAACAAGGAACTTAACTTATATTTCTACGACCTGTAGGACATAGTTCTAGTTTTGGTTCCTGAACTCAGTTCCTGCCTCTGAGTCAATATTAGAGCGAGAGGTGGTAAACTGGATGAATATTATTAAAATGTAAACCGCAGTTTCTGTAGGCAGACCGGGCTGAAAGGGAGAATGTAAGAGTGTGGGCAAAAACACTGAAGCAGGCTATTGTAATATTCATTTTGATTCTATATTAGAGCACAGTGGTTGTTTTAAATATTGCAAAATGGGGAAAGTCTCACCCAGAAATCTACATACTAAAAACACCATTTGCAGTGCAAACAGAAATATTTTTAAAATTTTTCACTTCTCTTTCTTTTCAACCACAGACACACATACACACAGTCAAATCTTCATGTCTTCCTTATCAGAAAGAATCCCTCTCACCTGCAGCTAAACACCAACATATTAAGTGAAAAAAGAACTTTTTAAACTTACTAACTAACTAAATAAACTGTGAACCTGGACGTCCCAACGCTACAAATCAAATCCTGGGTTTCTGCTTCCTGAAATGACGAATCCAAAACATCTTTGTCCACAAAAACTTTGTCCCATTGGTGTCAGCCATGGGACTCAATCTTTCTATTTCTAATAATAAACAAAAAAAAAACAAAAAAACGACAACACGGGTTTTAGCACTCGCTGTTCAGCGGCTCTGAGCTGTGCTAATGCCGTTAGGCTTTTAAGCAGTGTGAAGCAGACAGAGCGAGAACGGCTCCTGTGCTGTGAATGAAGCTGACTCCATTTGTGACAATAGGGAGATGAAAGCTCCAAGTGCGCACTAATGAGAGAAGCAGCAGGAACACCTACTTAATACGACAACTTCCCCTCTCTTTATTGAGCAATTACTTTTAAGTAGCCGCTTTGTGAACAAGGAATCCTAATCAGTGATTAAAGTTATTTGAGAGGCCGTAAGAGGTGTAATTGGTTATTGGGAACCCTGAGTATTGTTAAGGGGGTGACAAAGGGGTGCGGATGGATCCAGCTGTGACGCTGAGGGACTTGTATTTAACTTTTGTTTTTAACTAAGTGATACATTTATTAACACTTCAAATACTGATAATTGTGAGCGACTCATTCTTGAATGTATGCGTGCGACTTCTCTTTAGTATAGTGTATTTTATTATCCCGTCTGCGTGGATTTGAATCAGTTTTTCTAAATTATGTAGTTGAGAGGAGCTTCTGTGCCTCGGATGGAGGAGTTATAAATTTTGAGGGTCTTGTTCACCACGTTGGGGCAGACCGGAGCGACAGATTGACAGATGAATTGCTGGATCTTCTGCCGGGATGCTGTACTGGTCTGTTGTTGTAAAGAGAGCGCAAGGCATAAAGAAGAAGTTCTCGTTTTACCAGTCAGTCGATCTAAATTCGTATGCCTCACATATGGCCGTGAGCTGGGGGTACTGAGGATGAAAGCCGCGGAAACTAGCTTCCACTGAAGGGTGTCTGGGCTCTGCTCGAAAGGAGCTAGCTGAGGTGGTTCGTGCACCTGGCTCGAATGCTTGGGTGAATTTTTGTGTTTCTGTTCTACTGGTAGGAAACTGCAGGACAGAACCAAGACACGAGGAGAGACGACATATTTTGGCTGGCCTAGTAAGGCCTCGGGATCCCATTTAAGACTTGGACCGGAGAGAGACGAGTCCAGGTGTCTCTGCTTAAACTGTGACTTGAATACAGGTAAGTGTCAGAAGATGGACGGATGGAAAGATTTCAGTATTTGAGTTGCACGATAAACTAGTCAAGCGTCATGAAAATTTCCCCCGATGACAAAAAATGATTATATCTTCAAAAACAATGAAAAACTGGAGAAATCAACTCAGTTTTCTCAAGAAAATATCACAGAACAGATGCAGATCTCCTTCTAGTTTCAGAGACTCCATTCATGCATATTGTGGAGGGAATTATCAGCAGTGGAGGTGTGAAGTCTCAGAATGCTCTTGTTAAAAGTGTTACAGATAAGAGATTTCAGCAGAGGAATAAAAGAATCTTTGCAGATTGTAAGTGAGTGTTTGTTGTAGTACTTCTGATCTGGACTAAGGATTAGTCAGTTCTGTGGGGGCAGGAAGATTGTTGAGCATATGTTTTCAGATTTACATATGTACAACATTATCAGAGTTACACGTGTGTAAGCGGTGGCCATCTGGCCTCTAAGGACTTAGGACAAAGCCTGGCAAAGAATATAACTGCCTTTCGCATAACAGCCCACATTTCTGCAAACAGAACAGTCTGAAGCAGAAAGAGCACAAACTGAGGAAACCTAAAATACAGGGAAAGAGCGATTTGGGCGCGCAGCACATAAATCCTCTCCCACAATATGAACTTGATTTACTGCTGAACGCTTGAGCCTCTGCTGTCCGTTAAGATAAGATAAGATAAGATAAGATAAGATAGAACTTTATTAATCCCTCGGGTGGGTTCCTCTGGGAAATTCGACTTCCAAAAAGCACAGCAACGACCGAAGTTACAGTTACAGAATTGTTATATATATATATATATATATATATATATATATATATACACATACATACATACATACATACATACATACATACATATATACATATACACACACACACACACACACACACACATATATAAATACAGAGACAAATATAAATAAAATATACAAAGGGGATAAATAGAATAAATAGGAATAAAAAATAAAAATACAAGTGAATTGCACATTTCAAGTATTGAGTCTATTGCACCGTTGACTATTTACAAAAAGTATTGCACAAGGTATTGTACAGTGAGGTGAAGAGGCACTACAGCTTAGTTGTTCCCCCCTCCTTTGTCCTCCTGTTTCCCCTCCCTCTCCCCTCCAGAGAGGAGTTAAACAGTTTGATGGCGTGTGGGACAAAGGAGTTTTTAAGTCTGTTAGTTCTTGTCTTGGGGAGAAGCAACCTGTCACTGAACAGACTCTTCTGATTGTTAATGGCCGTGTGCAGAGGATGCCTAGCATTGTTCATAATGTCCATCAGTTTCTTTAATGTCCTTTTCTCTGCCACTGTCACCAGAGTGTCCAGCTTCATGCCGACCACAGAGCCAGCCTTCCTGATCAGTTTCTCCAGCCTGCATGAGTCCTTCTTTGCTGTGCTGCTCCCCCAGCACACCACAGCATAGAAAAGTACTCCAGCAACCACCGACTGGTAAAACATCCTCAGGAGCTTCCTGCAGATGTTAAAAGACCTCAGCCTCCTGAGGAAGTACAGTCGGCTTTGGGCTTTTTTATACAGGTGCTCTGTGTTACATGACCAGTCCAGTTTATTGTCCACCCACAGCCCGAGGTACTTTAGCATTTACACATGCTGCACTGAGCCTAAACAATGCAGGACAGTGATCCAGTGTCGGTCCACACATGGTGGCCAAAGTTTAAGAACATTAACAATACCCATCCTCTAAAATCAGTCTTTTACGTCTGTACAAATGTGAAATAACCGATATTCCAAATAAAGGGAAGTCAGGAAAAAAAGCTTTGTTTTATTGAGCAGCAAATACATAATCCCTCTCAGACAAAATGGACAAAAAGTATTTCAAGTCCACATGTTTTATCTCCACATACCCACTCCAAATGTGCTGTGGAAGAGGTTGAGAGCACATTGTTTTGACATAATTATGGACTCGTTTTATTCCATCTTCCGCTGGTAAAGAGCAGCTGAGCCCTGTTCCTAATTAGCATGATATGTATAGAAGAGTGATTTACGACTTCATTTGGTTTAGAGATGCAAGGGAGGGATTTGAAGTCTTTGGAGATGTACTTGTTTTAAGTGTAAAAGGAGCAGACCAAAATTGGCTTCTGCTATTCTACGGAGAAATCCCACAGGAGGAAAAAAAACTGCGATCAGGAACAATAGGCGGATTATGTTTTCGCACAAAAGCAAAGAAACAAATACTGAGGAAAGGTGAACGCTTGAAACGATAAATGGGCTGAACAATTAGCGTCTTAAGATGTGTTGTTAGCAGTGTTTTGTGATGAGCAAAAGCGTGATTCATCAAAGGTGCAGAGGGGAGCTTTGCTGTCGTTTCTTCTAAACAAAGTGGTGAGCGAGTAAATGAAGCGAGTCAAATGTCACAGCAGAAAGCCACCGCTGTGTAAACTCTGCCAGTTTCATAACGTGAAACCTTTTCACAGAGACAATCGGCTGTAAGCCTGCAGACGAGCCGGTTCTTGTGCGCGACGAGTTGTGCCGTCAACTTTAACTTATAACACATGGCTTCGCGATCCGATAAAATGACACATTCGTAAGGAGGTTTTTCTAAAGCCAACAAGTAGAGTTGAAGACCGTAAATGTTAAAATCAAATTTAAGCGTAATTAAATTGAATGGATGTTTAATGTAACTTCTTAGGTGTCCTGACGCGTTTGAGTCACTGAGCTGCTCGGAAACATCTTTAATCGTTTAAAGAGATGCTTAAAGCACCAATACAAGAAGTTAATCTAACACAGCAACTGGAGGAGCTGAGTGCTCTCTCCAAATACTGATCAGAATGTCATGTGCTCATAGTGAATCAAAGGAAATGCCACATCAAATCATATCATCGACGGAGTACTCATACAAAAAGCGGCACATAATGAATCACCAACGAGCTTGGAGAATAAAACGTTTGTTCTCAAGCATTAGGAATATATCTAAGAAGTATTATATTAGTAGCAATTATGTTATGCATACAACTCTATTACTGTGCAGCTACACTGAACGTGTAATAATATGCAGACAGCTACCCTTCCATTACAGTTGATTAAGAAGTCTACACCGTGTGTGAGAAAAAAGAAAATGCCATGAAAATAGAAAATAGATTAGTTGCTATTTTTTTCTCCTTTTTTTGACCAAAAGAATAGGAGTCGAACAAACTGAAAATTGTTTTTCTTCGTAGAGCGGAAGAGATCACCCTAACAGGAAAAGAAAAAGAAGAACACTTTCGGTGCAGAGCTGCTGCTCCATTGGGTCCAAAAGAGGCCAACTGATCTAGAGGCCTTCTGCTCTCAATGTCTCGTAAGCTTAGAGGAGAACACATCTCTCATCTGCAATAAGAATATCGTAGGATCCTAAAACCTGAAACTTGGCATGTTTGGCTGTTTCTGGTGCCACCCAAACCGGACACAGGCGGGATAAAACAAATCACCTGGGCCAATCTATCAGCTGACTGATCACAGGTAGTGCAGATATTCGGGATCGTTAATGATGAGTGCCGAAACGCCTAAATGCTTATGGCAACTTGGCATCAATATCATCGTCTTTCAAAGCACCTCGAGCACAATCGATCTCCTCTGATCTCAGAAGTTAAGTAGGGTCAGGTCTGGTTAGTACTCGGATGGGCCGCCCGGAAATACCAACTGGTTTAAGCTCAGAGGTGGCTGTAGCTTAGGAGTATCCTCGGGCAAGATACCGAACCCCAAGTTGCTTCCGATGCATTCATCGTGAGTGTGAATGTTCGATAGAAAGCTCTTCGGCATAGAGAGAATGGGTGTGTGTGAAAGGGTTAATGAGGCCTGTAGTATAAAGCACTTTGAGGGTTCAAGCAGAGTAGAAAAACACTATGTAAGAACCAGTCCATTTATCATACATTATGCTGGGCTATGAGAATGTCCGATTGAACAAATAAAAGCACTGCTGCATTTAGCATTAGCCCAGAAAAAAATGTACATTAAAAATGTAAATTTCTCATTTTTGGATTGAATTTTTGACAGCATGTACAAAGGAAATGTAATCATTTTAAGGATGATGAAGTTTATTATTGCTGTTATTTGATAAAATCCAAAGCTAAACTATGAATGACTAGAAGGCCAAGAGTTCCCATGTGCAAGTTCAGTTTTCGAGATCTTACTCAGCAGTCAAACTTCCTTACATTATGTAGACACAACCATGAAAGAATAGACAGGATATGTAGAAAACCGTTTTAGCAATACTACAAACTCTGAGGATGAGCCGTGAGATTTAGAGAAGTGAAATGTCTCATACTTGTAAGATTACGCTAAAAATCTGTGGCTGTTATAGCCCGATGAAATACACACTGAAATAAATATCGTTAGCACGGAGGAAACAACATTGCGCGAAACTTCCAAGCAGAAAGATTCTCCTCGGTTAAGACTTTGCACACACGGCAGAAAACACACAACAAGTAGCTGAAGTAGAGCATGTGTTCCAGTTAAGATAAAAGTAGCCTTGTTACGCGCTGTGAGCTGGAGCCTGTGGTATCTACGGGGACACTGACACACTCAGTGGTGGATTTCCTGTAAATTCTCCTGGTGACACCCATGAGGGACTCTGACATAACAACCGGTAGTCAGTTTGCCTCTGGCCAGTCAAGCAGGGAGGAATAAAAACAGCTTATGCACATGTTCGACACTTTGGAACTGCTCTGAGCAAACAATTAGCAGGTTTCTGGTAACTTAACGTGAAAAAGTTCTTTGTTTTAAACAGCAGAATAACAGCACTTCTCAGATGTTTAACTTTCACTATGATTAGCCCACTGCACAAAAAGTTTTATCTTGATAACAAGCAGAAAGACATTATGAGACATTACAGCAAGTTACTGACGCAAAATAACTTCAGTATCAAAAGGTTGTGGTTTTGGGGCTATCGCTTCACATCAATCAGACTATAAAGCATTAAATATTTGAAATATTCTGAATGGAAATGCAAATGATGACTCACTCCAGAGTGATTCAGTTTCCCATGCTGTGTCTGACAGTCTTTGTTCACACCATATACATGTTTACATTCATTTCATGGAGGGGGAAAAAAATCCCCATTTGAACGTTTGAGTAAGATCATTCTTCAGAACTGCAGAGCAGCTGTTTGCACGAAGCAGTGAATCAACGACAAGGCCCCTCTAACGACTGAAACGCCTCTCAAAATAGTGTCAGAGTTGGAATGTGAAGAAAAAAGGCACAAGACAAAATTCAAAAGACACCCCTGGTGTGAAATCTGAAGAGAGTCAGCAGAAAGCAAATCTCCGGTCTGTGTCGCGAGGACGGTCTCTGTCCTCAACATCACGTTTACCATCCCGTTCTCGCGCGTAGGTTACAGCGAAACAGAGAAGTCCCAGGGAGCGCTGAGCGGACACTGACTCGTCATCAGCATGTTTTCATCTGTTCGCACAGCTGCACGAGTGCTAAACATTTTAACCAGCATACCTCGCTCTATGACTATGAAAGCAAAACATGTCAAAGAAGAACATTAGCTCTAAAACAGGCCGCTTCTCATAAAATATAATGATTTATTCCTCTGGGTTTTAAGGAAAGGCCGCAGTGTCCTACATCAATAACACAAGGGCTTTTTAAACTATTTTCAGAGCTTGACGGCACCCATTAAATGACACACTGTTGTCAATACCGTTTTAGCAAAGCTGGGCCTAATATGCTTCAGAGGAGTAGTTTTCGTTGCAGAGCTGTTGCAGTGGATTGCGTTACCTTGTACAGTTATTCATCATATTTTGTCCACCTCTCCCACAGGATGTTGCATCGTGATTTTAAAAATCACACAACCTTTAAAAAAATTTGCAAAAATAAATCTTTAAAGCTAAGCTCCGGCGTAAAAGCCGGCATTAAAAAAAAAAAAAAAAAAACTGGAGCAATAGTGGCTCTACGAAAAAACAATCAAACCTTCCTACAGTGCATGTACCATATGAGATCAACTTAAACCCCAAAATCTTTTATTGGAAGGAACTTTGAGTCTCTGTCTGAGACATATATGTCTTTCACTTCCTATTTTCTGGGGCTTTAATCAGAACAAGTGATCCTCAAATAAAAAATAATTAAATAAATAAAATCTAAATGCAGGTTTGGCTAACTGTCTGCCACCCCGTCTGCACACAGTAAACATGGCCTCAGAGTGCTCATTCCAGCCCCAATGCTGGCCCCTGCTAGACAAAAGGGACAGCAGGGTGCTGTGCCAAATTGACTTGTCCCTAATTTTTTATGCTAATCCTCAATTTTACATCAGGCAGTCCCCACGTTTGATATAACAGATATTAAACAGATAAATGAGGAGACACCCAGATAATCTGTTCATAAAGACGTCTTATCCGCTGACAAGTGGAGATGTCTGCAGATGGCTTTACATATTTGCATGATCAAAACGCTGACAACAACCAATCGAGTGTCATTTCTAAATGTTTTAATGGAAAGGGGAATGCTTAAGCAGCCCATGAAAGCTCAGCACTCTGCAAAATCTGCAAGATGCTGCAACCTATAGATGTTTAATCAACAGTGTCACATAGAACTAAACCCAGAGCAGCTGGAAACATCTGCACATGTGCAGAAGAAGAGGCTATTTGACAGTTTTCCCAGTTTATGTAAATGCAGTAAAAAGTGACATTGAAAGGTCAGGTTTCCATGGGTCACTTTGACCTCATTCAGCTCAGCAGAGTAAAACATTTACATTACAAAGTACAACACTGCAATTATTATATAATGTACAGATGTATTCCCAGCCTCTTCATATTGTTTCATTAATCCTCTTAATACCCGGACAATGCATAACGCAGAAAATAAGACAGTGGCTATGGGTGTGGATTAAATGTTGGTGAAGTGACATTTTAAAATCTCAAGGGTTTAATGGAGCCGCAAATCATAAACTGGCCATGAAAAACTTTTTTTTTTTTTTTTTGCTAATTTACAGAAGGAGCAGTGCTGTGGGCTGGGGTAAAAATCAATACTCAAAACTGAGCCTCATTTATTCTATGTGGTGTAGCGCTGGAATTTGGACACTGGAAAGGCGATCACAACAATAAGTAAGGGCTTGAATGAAAAACCAGTGACGTACATAATTTAAAAAGAGAATTCTTAAGATTTCTTAAGTCTTTTTCCATACAATTTATAATTGGAAATGTTCAGTAAAAGTCTTAAGTTAAAACAACACACATTTCTTCTGCTGCACTCTGTATGCACACTGCTGATCTCCTGACATATTTTCTCCTAATTAATGCAACATAAACAAGCAAGCATTAAAGGCAGGCCTATTGTATTAAAGCTCACCTATAGATCCCACTAATGTCATTATAGCAGCATCGTATTAATCTAAAAGATCTAATGTTTTCTTGGGCATTTAAAACTTTGAAAATAATAATTTCACGCTCGTTGTCTCAAACCACCACACATTTAAGGACCTTTTTTATGGCAAATGTAACACTAGGAGGATTAAAAGGACAAAGAGCACACAAACCATCCTAAACTTGGTAGCAAGTTTCCTACTTCCTACTCAGAAAAAGAGCCAGACCTTGGTGCTGCCAGTGACTCTTACAAATGAGTAAGTTTATCAGAACTCTCCCAAAATGTACAGATTTAAAAGCATGAATCATCCATGGTAATTACTGGGATGAAGCACTGAAGCACTTGGAACACAGGAACACCTATGCACGGCTCCTCTTTGTAGACTACAGCTCGGCTTTTAATACCATCCGGCCATACAAACTCCGTCCCAAACTCCACCAACTGGGACTTAACTCCTCTCTGTGCAACTGGATTGTGGACTTCCTCACTAACCGTAGACAGAGTGTCAGAGTGGGTAAGAACACCTCTTCCACCCTTGTGGTCAACACCGGTGCCCCTCAGGGGTGTGTTCTGAGCCCTCTGCTATACACTCTCTTCACCCATGACTGTATTTCCTCCTGCGCGTCCAATCTCATTGTTAAGTTTGCAGATGACACTACAGTGCTCGGACTTATATCCAACAATGATGAGACAAACTATAGGACAGAGGTGCAACAACTAGAGTCATGGTGCCACGACAATAACTTGGTCTTAAACACCAAAAAGACCAAGGAGATCATTGTAGATTTCCGGAAGAGGGGTCATAACAACCATCTGCCTCTCTTCATTGGCAGTGAGGCGGTGGAGAGGGTGAGCAGTTTTAAATTCTTGGGGGTAACTGTGACCGAGGACCTGTCCTGGGGCAACCATATCACCTCAGTTGTACGGAAGGCCCAACAGCGCCTCTACTACCTGAGGAGACTGCGGAGTGCACACATTCCCAGATCTCTGATGTTGAACTTCTACAACTGTGCCATCAGCAGCGTTCTGACGTATGGATTTCTAGTGTGGTTCCCCAGCTGCACCAAGGCCGATCAGCAAGCACTCCAGCGGGTGGTGAAAGAAGCTGGCAGAATTATTGGAACAAGTCTGCCAGAGATCAGTAATATCTTCCCCACTCGCTGTCTGAGGAGGGTGCACAGTATCCTGCGGGACCAACATCACCCTGCGCGCCACCTTTTCCATCTGCTGCCCTCAGGGAGAAGGTACAGGTCTATACAGGCCAGAACATCCAGACTGGCCAACAGCCTGTATCCACAGGCTGTGAGGCTCCTGAACTCTCTGCCCCCCTCTCACGGACAATAACCATATCCAACTTCTTAATAGCAATGAACTGGTCTGCATTGGTGCATCATATCTTTATTCTCTTCCCCCTCCTGTCCCCCCCCTCTTTCTTAAATAGATAACTATCATATCTGATATCATATCTCACAGTACAATAATATTGAATGGGTTGCATTGTTGTATTTTGTCATGTTTCTCAGGTCTTTGTCTGAATTTCTACGAACATTATTGCTAAGGATTGTCTTATTGCATTGGAGTCACACTGGGTTAAATATGTACACTTGGGTTTTAAGGGGTATTTATTATTTTCTTCTTTTTTTTGGGTTGTATGGAAGCCCCAAACGCAATTTCATTGTTCTTGACAATGACAATAAATAAATAAATAAATACTAAAATACTAATTGATTATCTGGCTGGATTAATCTGGATGAGCAAAATGGGCAAAACTTATGGATTCAGCCCTACCAACATCAATCCTGGACCTCCTGGTAGAAGGCTAAAGAGGCTTTGGAACATCCCTGCTCAGGTAATTCTAATGCAGTAACTAAAATACAGTTTTAAATCAATAAGACAGGTGGGAATGACTACTGATGGGCTTCAACATTAAAAAAATATTAAAAAGTGTGAAGAGCCACTGGTCAGACATAAGAGAAAGCACCTGACACTCAGCAGGATGGTTAACAACCTGCTCACAGGTCACGCTTCCAGTTCCTCTTCCCAGACTCACTCTACTTGGGATTCACACATTTCCACATCATCTTCCTTCACCCCAACCAAACACACTGCACAACCAACTCTGCTGATAATGACGACAACGAAAAGATGCCAGCAAGGACGACAAAACTTTGTCCAGTTATGACTCTCTGGGATCTGAGAAAGTGGATTTGATGATTACAAAGCCAAAGAGCTGCACAACCAGCTCTAAAAGCAACGCACAGCAAACCTAGATGATGTCTCAGACCCAGTCTTTCTCAGTTACACTTCACCTAACCTCAACATGAGTCTTCTTTCTTTATATTTAATCTTATCAAATTTCTATATCTGTGACTTACCAGCAGCAGTCTGGCTGCACAGAAAAAAATTAACATATCACCAAATTTAATCTCACAAATATCAGCTTAACCTCACCAAATCTGTCACAACTGCTATTTTCACCATGTGAGTCTGTCTCTGTCATCATGGCAAAATGCGTTCCTGGGAAAATATAATGTACCAGCAATGGTTTGATTACTTTGGCGGGCGTTTATATGTCTCTGGAAAGATGCTGTCAGTGCAACAGAATCACTAATGTGTGAAATGAAGTGATGAAGCTTGTGTAATAGTTGAAATCAAACTGAGGGCAGGAGTTTGAAGATGGGTGCCGTATAATCCAACAGCAGTAAAGTTGACCCTTGCCTCTAGTTAATGAATGATTTAACGATCAGGTATAATGTCTTAACCTAAACTGGACCAGTATAAAAGTGCAGCAGTTATAAAGTCAAACATGTCCAACTTTCCAGTTTTACAGGTAAAACGAGGTGAAGCTGCCATCTTTTAAAAATATGTTTTTCCGATGCGAGCGGATATCTTATGGAAACTTTTCGCTTTTCTGTGTCACTCTTCAGTTTACTTCTACTAAGCTACATCTTTTACAGGCCACCCAAATGGTGTGCAAACATTTTTTTCAGCTTTGTAGGTCATGTTGGCTTTCAAAGTTTAAAGATGAACAAGGTCTGCTTTGTGCAACAGAATCACTGATGTGTGAAATGAAGTGATGAAGCTTGGTGTTGCGTGTGTAAAAGAGCAGTGTGGTGTTCCTCAAGGCTCCATCCTGGGGTCTTTTCCATTCAATACTCTAGCTCATACAGTGGGGAAATAACAACAATAAATGCAGCTTCTGCGGTTAAAGATGTCAAGTCAAGGACACAGATATAAATTTTAAGTGCAAGTACATTAAAACAATGTTATAGAATTGCCCATTATCACAATAAGAATTCATAAGAATTACAAGAATTGTTCTCAGACTTCAAAAAACTTGATGATCAAGTAAACAAGCTCTCTCTGTTCTTTGTTTATAACACAATTATAGGGACAAAATAAAAGGTGAAACTGTATATTAGTACAGGGAATGTACTCAATGTGTCTTTTCATGACACCTTCAGCTTTTTTCCTCTTACCTTAATTTTTTTCTACGAAAAGGGCTTCGTGTCACCTTGTGTGAAGCATATAAAGAGTTTTGATTTTGAAAGCTTAAAAGCTGCTTTAAAGCTTCAATTGTTGTTTTATTTATTTTTCTCAAATGGTGGGCAGAGCTCAAAAAGAAGCCATCTAAGAACAATTTTTACACCACCAACATCTGGAGTACA
Source organism: Aulonocara sp. 'chitande type north' Nkhata Bay (assembly GCF_057382095.1). Taxonomy (NCBI): domain Eukaryota; kingdom Metazoa; phylum Chordata; class Actinopteri; order Cichliformes; family Cichlidae; genus Aulonocara; species Aulonocara sp. 'chitande type north' Nkhata Bay. The sequence continues at coordinate 14,942,108 of NC_141365.1, forward strand.
AGACGGTCTGTAAGTCAAACCACAAACCCCTACAGACAGCAGTGTTTTCAGCCTGACAGTGTGCTCTCGTCCTGGTGAATTTCATAACCGTTTCCCCTGTTTTGGAAATCTAGGGCTCTCGGGGGGGTTTGAGGGCAGAGGTTTAGATAATTTTCACGTTACAACACATAACTGGAAGGGAAAGTGAGGACAGAGAATATTATTGTTTGTGTTTGCAGCTCCGTCTTTACAATAGGAGCATATGCAAAATAAAAGCATCAATTCCTTTAAAAAGTCTATAAGTAGCTCTGAGTAGGTCATAATGTTTCAGGTTTCAGTGTTATTTCTTGGCAGTAAAAGAAAAAAACCGCTTCCTGTGTTCTCGTCTGCTCTCTTATTTAAACAAAAAGATTTTTTAAACAATTTGCATACGTCTTCCTATTATTGTGCTGTAGAAAACGTGTGCTAATGCAAAGTATGACTTTATAAAGGTAAAAATATACAGCACACTGTACAGATTTAATTCCATTTGCTTCCTTTTTCTACTGAAGAATATGAATTTAGAAAAAAGAAAATTGATTATTATAAGCAACTCCACGTCAAAGTGGAATCCACATATTTTAGCTTTATTTTAAATAATCTTTATATAACATGACATTCTTAATAACAATCTTAATTATAACCTTACATTTCAACACGTATTGCATATGAAGTTGCAGCACTAGAGTCTTTTTTTTTTTTTTTTTTCACAAAAACAAGCCATCAGCTCCCAGGGGACCTAAAAAAAGCAGACAACACAAGGCTTCCTGCGCTCACACTTGACTGCAAACCACACTGCCAACACTGCTTGTAAATTAGACATGCAATAACACCTCTGCCACAATTAATAACCAGAAATTCAATATTGTAAACAGGCGATAACTGGTGAATTATCCAGTTTTTAAGGGAAACTCAAAAATAAAGCAAATAAAACCGCCCATTTCACAGAGGACTACAGAACAGGATGATATAATAACCCAAACATTACCTAGAAATTCTCCAAATCTAAGAGCAACAAGAAGGTCAGAACAACTTTGATGGTTGATTATGTGAAAGACCTCTGTAAAAGTTTCTAGAGACGCTTTCATGAGGCTAATTTTAGGTGTTTAGTCACACTGTGAGCCAAACACAGCAGCTGTGCACAGCTGTGGCTCAGGAGCCAGAGCGGGTCGTCTGTTCAATTCATTTTTTATTTACATAACACCAGCTCATAGAAAACTAAACAGGAGAGGAGTCCTGGCATATAAACACACAGGGAATGAAAAGAAGGGAGCCGAGAGGAACTGAAGTGCATCATGGGAAGTTCCCGGGCCCATAGTAGCATATCTAAGGGATGGTTCAGGGACACCTGATGAAGCCCTGAGTGTAAGCCTTACCAAGGCTATTCTGGTAATCAGAAGGTCAGCAGCTCGATCCACTGCTCCTGCATCAATCTATAACTCATCCTGATTGGGTGTCAAATATAAAGTTCTTAAAACAAGATCCTGTATGAATGTGCAAGTAAAAATGCATAAAAGCAGTTTGAATGGTTAAAAATCTAAACATAATCTATTTAATATTGATCTAAATTCAGTTTGCAATCATTTCTTTAATATTAATATTATCTTTAATATTAACTAGTTAACTAGTATTTACTACTTATTTAGACTCTTTTTCTCCAATTGATCATCAATGTGTCTTTTATACCCCAGTCCTACAAAAGTCCTGCGATTAATTAATGTTTCAATCCTAAATATGATCAACCGATCTCCAACTAACAAATAAATAAATAAAAACAAAAGGCTCTTTATCATAGTCTTTCATCAAGGAGGTTTTTAGGGATGAAAATCATGTTGTATGTACATTGTATGAATTATACTGTGTGGAAATCAATTTTAAGTGCACCTGGGAATATTTGTTGAACAAGCAGCTGTAGCATTGGTTATGTACCACTGACGTTCAAGCTGGCAGTAGTTAAACCGTTAGCTGATCCAGCTGCCTTAGCTAATTATAGGCCAATGTCAAAAGAGTAGCTGTAACAGCTAACAGATCATCTGCAGAGTTATGATTTATTTAAAGTCAGGTTTCAGAACTCACCACAGTACAGAAATGGTTATAAATGTAAAGGTTACAAATGATCTTCTTCTGGCCTCTGACAGCAGATTCAGTGCACTGCACTGAGGTCGAGCAGGGCAAGTACAGAGATGAATCGTTTTGTGAGTCCATTTAATACTCCGAGGTATGGTTACAGCGATTAGAGCCTGCTGTAACTATTACAGGTACTGTGCTGCAGCTGTTTGAATCATAACCATCTAATAGGCTCCAATTTATTTATGTAAATGGAGAATTGTCTTCACACACTAAGGTTAATTATGGAGTTCCACAGGGTTCAGTGCTAGGACCCATTCTGTTTCCATTATACACACCTCCCTTAGGCAGTATCATCAGAAGCCACAGCATACATCTTCACTGCTATGCAGAAGACACCCAACTTTATCTATTCATGAAGCCAGATAACACGCACCAATTAGTTAAACTGCACGAATGTCTTAAAGATATCAAGATCTGGATGACCTCTAAATGTCATGGTCCTGGGGTCGCTGACCCAGCGTTTTGACTTTATTGTTATTATTTTCTAGCTTCTTCTGATTGGGTATCAGTCCTTAGGGTTTTTTGGTTCTTGTGTCTTGTTGTATCCCGGTGTTGTGTTCGTGTCTTTCAGTGTGTGTTTATAAAACAGTGTACTTCCTGTTTTACTTTGATGGTCTATGTCTGTTCACACTGTGTTCACCTTGTGTCTTCCTGTCATCACGTCCATTAGGATCAGCTGTGCTTCCCTCCTGTGTGTCATTGCGTGTGTGTGTATATATAGTGGGTGTCGGTCTGTGCTCTTTGTCGGCTCGTATGCGTTAGTTGGCGTTTCTCCGCGTCTCTCTGCCCTCATCCCACGTTGCTTCCTGTATGTGGCGTGTTCCAGATTTGTTCTTTAATTTTCCCCCAGTTCAGGTCATTTCTTAGTGCTGTCCTTACCACTCTCGCTTTTGTTTGTATATCGCTGGTTGTAAATAAAACGCTCACTCGCATCAAGCCAGTGCCTGCATTTTGGGTCCACACCAGACGGCTTGCCCGGCAACCCGTGACACCAATTTTCTGCTTCAGATAAAACTGAGATTATTGTACTCGGCTCTACGAATCTTAGAAAAATGGTGTCTAACCAGATTCTCACTCTGGATTGCATAAGCTTGGCCTCCAGTTAATGAATGATTTAACGATCAGGTATAATTTCTTAACCTAAACTGGACCAGTATAAAAGTGCAGCAGTTATAAAGTCAAACATGTCCAACTTTCCAGTTTTACAGGTAAAGCCGGCGCAGATGAAACGAGGTGAAGCTGCCATCTTTTAAAAATATGTTTTTCTAATGTGAGCAGATGCCTTATGGAAACTTTTTGCTTTTCTGTGTCACTCTTCACAGGTTACTTCCTCGGGCTAAGCTGCATCCTTTACAGGTCACCCAAATAATGTGCAAACGTTTTTTCACAGCCGCACTCTCATCAACTGTGCTGCAGTGACTGTAGATCACGTTGGCTTTCATCTTGACAATGGCTAAAGAAGTGTTTGGTATTTTACACACCTGTGAACAAACTCATGTGTGTAATTTAGCACTTACATAATAAATGAAAACGTATCTGCCTTACTAAATCTTAGTGCCGCAGATGCTGCAGATGACACCCAACTTTATCTATTAGATTTTATTCTTAGAAACATGGTATCTAACCAGATTCTTATTCTGGATGGCATTACCTTGGCCTCTAGTAATACTGTGAGAAAACCTGGAGTTATACGTGTAGTTTAGTATATGTAGAACTGCTTTCTTTCATTTGTGCAATATTTCAAAAATTTGAAAAATCCTGTCTCAGTGTGATGCTGACAAACTAGTTCATGTGTGTATTACTTCTAGGTCTTGAATAGGCACCATCTTGTTTTAACAATCGTATAGTACCGTATCTCCCCATTAGAGCATTTCACCCTGAAACTGTAAGCTTACTTGTGGGCTTACTCTAGCTTACTTGTGGTTCCTAGAGTATTTAAGTGCAGAATGGGAGGCAGAGCTTTCAGCTTCAAGGCACCTCTCCTGTGGATCCAGCTTCCAGTTTGGATTCACGAGACAGACATCCTCTTTATTTTTGAGATTAGGCTTAAAACCATCCTTTTTAATAAAGGATATAGTTAGGACCCCGAATCCTCCCTTAGTTATGCTGCAATAGGTCTAGGCTGCTGGGGAATTCCCATGATGCATTGAGTGTTTCTTCTTCCATCACCTTTTTCACTCACTATGTGTTAATAGACCTCTTTGCATGTAATCATTACCTATTATTAATCTCTGGCTTTCTTCCACAGCGTGTCTTTGTCTTTGTCTTCCTCCCCTAACCCCAACTGGTCGTGGCAGATTGCCCCCCACCCTCCCTGAGCCCTCTCAGGTTCTGCTGGAGGTTTCTTCCTATTAAAAGGGAGTTTTCCCTTCCTACTCTCACCAAAGTGCTTGCTCATAGGGGGTCATATGATTGTTGGGGTTTTCTCTGTTTTCTTTGTATTATTGTAGGGTCTTTAAGATGCAATATAAAGCACCTTGAGGCAACTGTTGTTGTGATTGGGCGCTATATAAATAAAACTGAATTGAATTGAACTTTCCATTCAGTCTTAACACATCATAGCCAGAGTATTGTAAGCTCCATACTTCAGTAAACTTTATTATATTAGTGATTAGTGAACAAGAAAAAGATAAAAAAGAAAATGCCGTTTAGCATCACGTCATATATGTTTTAGTGTCAGAGCTTTTTAGGGATGAAATTATATCGTATGTATGTTTTATGAATTGTACTGTATGGAAATCAATATCAAGTACACATGGGAATATTCACTGAACAAGCAGTTCAGTTTAACACTTAGATTTCTGTCTCAGTAACTGTTAAATATAATGCTGAATAAAGAAATGCCCAAGACACTCAACAGTAAAATTTAAAATGTACTCTGTTGCACTTGTAACCACTGTAAGGGTAGGACGGGTTTACTGCTAACTGCAGAAGATGAAATATGGGCGAGTACTAAACATGGAGAGTGCAGAGTTTAACAACAGAAATATCATATTACTAATAAATGCTGCAAAGTGGGACATTTTAATTATTTTGTAAGATAATGATATTTTCTTAGTTGAAGCAATTTGAAGACTGTGTGCTTACCTGCCGGCTCGGAGAGTGTGGCCTCTCCCACCTGTTTGTAAGGGTTGAACTTGGGCTTGGGGGCGACCACAGGTGCAAACTTCTTAGGTGCCTGCTGCTGCGAGACGGAGATGCTCGCACTACCCAAAGATGGAGTGGTCTCCATCCTGGCAGTCACCTGTCCTGTCTGCTCACTCACTGGGTTCCACATGGTTCTAAGGAGGGGACACAGAGTTATTAAAAGTCAGGGGCTGCAAACTCAATAGTGATGCAGAAATTAAAAGTGGGACAACAAATTTAACGGGTGGGGTGTGATGTTAACTGTGACAAAGCGCAGGTTTCTCTGCATGCATACTCGATGAGGAAACAGAGACAATGGAGATTTTACTTCTCAAATTACAGCCTGCAATGGCAAGCGGGAGCATTAATATTGTTCACATGACAAATAATGATGCTAAGTGTATGGATACCAGCTAAATTGGTAAAGCAGCAATAAATTACTACATTTACATGATTATTTCTTCACTTTTTGAACTCGTTTTGTAAAACTAATTGTAACACAGGAGCCCACAGACGTTGCGCCACTCTCTCCGAGTGATGTGGAAACAAGTAAGGTCCAAAGTAAGACATGCTAACCAGGTCAGTTCTGAAGCATTCTGATGTAGAAAACTACTGTGAAGGACTGTCAAGTAAACTAGTGATGTTAATAGAGCAAAGCCCAACCGTAGGTTTAAGGTCCACCAACATGTGGACCCTAATCGGATGAAGTAAGCACGGCTGATATCAGCCACAGTCAGCAAACTAACATTGCGTGTGTTATAGATGAAGCAACGACCACACATTTCAGGAGCAACTAAAATATAATTTGATAACATCAATAACAGTTTCAAAATGCTCTTAAATATTTAAAACCCATGTATTGCGATCAGGAGTGTTCTACTTTTAGTTGGTTATTTTTTGAAAATTAGGCTACATCCACACGTACTCGGGTATTTTTGAAAACGCAGGTTTTTCTATGCGTTTGCACCTTTCGTCCACACGTAAACGGCGTTTTCGGTCACTGAAAACGGAGATTTCTAAAAATGCCTGCCAGGGTGGATATTTTCGAAAACTCAGTTTTTGTATTTAGGTGTGGACGAGAAAAACGGAGAAAACGCAGAAAACGCAGCGTCAAAGGTGTGCGCCTTTTTTGACGTCACACTGTGCGCCACGTTATTGTTTCGGTGAAATTAATTTCTACAATACTGTTAATTGTACTCTCTGCAGTGTTTAAATGCTTACGTATTACATACAACTCGGCTCTGCTTCTATGCCCCAGCTTTGTTTACTATTTCCCACCGAGGCTTCTAGACTTCTGATTGGCCAACATTTCAACAGGTTAGGAATATATCGCCACCTGTTGCTTTGGCATGTTCCTAGCAGCGTTTTCCTTCATTTCTGCGTTTACGTGTGGACGGGATTTTAGTCACCAGGGACATCCCTACTTATAACATGAAACAGAAACCCTGCCCTTAGACTGCCCTTTCACCTTTGGCTGACATTTGGCAACAGGATGGGTGCACTAACCATGTATGAACGTTAGCAATGAAAAAAGTGCTTGTATGAATGCGTGTGAATGGGCATGAGTAGAAAGCACCATATAAAAACCAAATCCATTTACCATTTGCTTTTGTCTCTGTCTCCAAACATCCATCCCTAGCCCTGCAAGCACGACTAAAAATCTGAATATTTACCCCCAGCTTTACATGACAGCAGTACGAACTGTGCTTTTACTCACATTCTTTAAATTGCTCAAGTTCAATGTGAGTTTGACAGTTTCAGTGAGACCCGACCTGCTGCATTAAACACCTTCTATGTGTCACCGTTTCTGCTTTATAAAAGAAGTGACTGAGGCCACTGTATCCACATGCAGCACAAGTTACACCAATTATAAGCGTACACAGCTCACGTCTACTTTTTTCTCCCCGACGACGGAGTCTGCTTGAAAGCGTCTGGCAGAATTACGCTGTAAAACGAAAAACAAGGCAATAAACAGCGTGTTCTGACATGCAGCAAAGTGTCCGATTTAATAAAGCAACAACAAGCGTTAAAGTCGAAAGGAAATCACTTTGAACTCTGACTCTGAGCCTTCGCTTTCTTTACTTGCGCACTTGCTTGCGATGTCGGCACGAGATCAACAAATCAAAAGAGTGATATGAGAGACAAAGAGCGGTGAAAACAACAAAGTACTTTAAAAACAAAAAGACTTTGGAGGAGGAAAAAGTATTGAAAAATGCTGTAACCCTGATGTAACCATCAATGATTTTTTTTTAGCGTTGATGTAGCTGTCAAAAATGAGATCAGATGAGTGTTTGGGAATGACAGAACAATGATCCACAGTCACGCACGCACACACAAAGAAACAACACTTGACTACTTATTACTTAATTTCATGTTGCTTCTGTTGTCTTTGTTTTTGGTGCATGAGAGTCGAACTTATCAAAATGTTCCAAAATGGCACCAAGTCTCACCTCTAACCGATGCTTTTGTTTAACATGCATGTCGGTAACACAGTTCCAGTGAAGGGAAGACCACCACAGAGTGGAGGAACTTGCAGCAGCTGAGGACACAAACCTCCAGTATTTCACCATCGCATTCTGAAATCACTTGAAATATTTGAACTATTTATACGGCGTGCTTTTCCCCATCCTTCTTTTTGTTTGTGTTTGTTGTGCTGTGTTCTGATGTTTTTACTGTTTATTATCCTCACTCTGACTGATACAGGGTTTACATTCTTTCTCCGGAGCACAGCAGTAAAAGCCCACGCACAATCATCTTTTAATATCTGCTCAAATCCCTGCTCCTCCTGCCGTCTGAATGGTTCTTACTTTTGATTCCCCCCCCCCCTCCCTTCTCTCATGTTCTTAATGCTACAATTCAGACGCTCGCTGGTGTCTCACACCCACCTGTCCTTTCAATGCAAATGCTTTCATTTCCCAATGCTCAAATGGCTAACAAAATAAAAGATGAATTGAAAGGGAAAAGGAGGGAAAGAGAAGAAATGATCTTAGGATGTGTGAGTAAGACTCAATATGTGACATCCTGAAAGGAAAATTTCTGTGTCAGTGTGTGGTTGCATTCTTTGGCGATGGCAAATAATGCGCAGCGGGGCGTCGCTTTATGGATACTGGGCCCTAAAGTGCACATTAAACCCACTCACATCTGTTATTTTAAATAAAATTTCTGCAAAACAAGTGACTTCTGTGCCGTTCCGAGCGCACAACACAGAAGCCACTTCACTGATGACTTCAGCATATAATCATTCCTGTGATTCATAGATTACGCGTGCGATCAGCTAGGCTTATAAATTGCAGCAGCCTTCATTTTAAACAGAAAATCACGACTGCACTGAAATAATAATTCAGGACTGCCCTCGAATAAAAATCTCTGATTGTGTTTAAAAAAATGTGACCTCTTTTTAAAAATAGTTTAATAACAGTGCTCTGGAGCGGCGTGCGATTTTAAGGTTTCAGGGCTGCAAAGCGAAGCCACTTCCTGGATGCTTTAGAGACTGTCTGGATGGGAGTGCGCCGTTTCATAGCAGCAGTCTTCCTCAGCAGGTCTTCTCGCAATCTTTTGTGCGCTACATATTAATTGACTATGATCAATATGGTTCAGTGACTTGTGATGCAGTTTACCCCGGAGGCACCCTGGCAGGGGTTTTTTAAGCTCAAAAAGGCTGCACGCGGGCGTGTCACACGTATGCGTACATTTCAGCATTTCATCTGTCAAATGATTTTTTCCCCCCCTTCTTTTAAAACATGAACAAATAAACTATTTGAAAAACACACACTCTCTTCATATGGCTTAAAGTGCCATTATTTTATCCATTCAAGGTCTACTCTAGAGAGCAGTTTGTTTCAGAAATGTACTTCAGCAGTCCAAAGCTTCTCCTTTGTGTAAATAACAGAAGACTGGCTTTTTCACAGATGAGGTTGAGGGTGGAAGCAAACAAGCCATCTACTGCAGTGGCAGCTTACATTTAAACCTGTCTAATAAACACTCAGTGCTGAAAAAGGACCACGAAAAGTGGCAAGGAACTCCAGCAGAGCCCGTTATGTGAAGGCTTGAAATGGTGACATACAACGAGACACAAAATATACAAAAAATACAGAGAGATGAAAAGGTTTCCACATCTAACAACTGATCTGATTAGAATTAAAGTGCGTCAACTATGACATGCGTGCATAGTGATTATGATTTTCAGTGACAGGAAGTGTTTAGGCCAGTCTTTCCCAACGCCTCATCTCTACAGACGCAGTACAGAGTAAAAGTTATCAGCTATGAGCCACACAAGACTAAAGACGCTTAAACCAGAGGTCTGCCTAAACTGTTAGAAGACACGAATGTGGAAGATCAGTGTGTCAGATAGGGGTGCGGTTCCCTGCTGCTGACCCTGTGTTCACCACAGTGTGATCACAATCATGTTTTAACTGTGCTGCGCCTCTTGTTTAGTGCTGTACAGCTTAATACTGTGTATGAGGAATTATTTGTGCCAAATGCAATTAGTAGTTGCCGTGATGTATTTTACTTTAATTTTACTGAAGCTTTATTAAGGTATGTGGATGACTGTATATTTATTATGAACTGATCTGTGACTTGGTGAACCAAAGGCAACTTGTCCACTCATATTGACAATAAAGTCATTCTCTTCTAACCCGTGTGGGCTGTAATAATCAAATTCAGTATCAAAAATATGGTTATTACATATGATCATCCTGAATACATCCAGAAGTATTCCCTGTAGTCCTGATTACATGATGTGACACTGGTAGAGTGATGAAATGATGGTTGCTGTGTGATGGGTATTTTATTTATACCCGTGTCTGATTTCCCTCCTTTACGATGCCCCACCCTCTCTTGTTTCACTTGTTTTTTGTGATCAGTTTATTCTGCTTTGCACTTTGCTTTCAGGTCCTCTCTCCAGGAGCATTTTCCACTGATTTGTTTAGCTCCTACTCCTTTAAGACCAACTCCACATAACTTAAGCCAGCTTTCTTACGATTGGCTGTCCCTCACAAATAAAGTTTAAATGACAGGTGGGTGGGGCTTCTAGTAAGCTATAAATCCCACTCCGTGGCATCATAGGGGTCCAAGAAGAGAAAGGAAAGGCAGGGATTACTCAATATAAGAAAATGTGTGATACTCTGGTTATGTTTAATATGAGCACCAACCGTTGGAACAGCAGATATGTCACAAAAAATAATGTCAAACTATCGTTTTTTTGTCATGATGGGCATATTTTTCAATAAATGGTCACGAACAGTTCAGCAGAACCACACGGCGGCTATTTTTATTTTTGTTCAAACCTAGGATGTGTAACTTAACCACAGGCCATTTTGCTAGACATTCAAGCTTCTTCCCACCTTTTATTTTTAAGTTATGGCTGTCACCCTGATGATGCACTTTGTGCAATTCCCTCTTTGCCCTCAAGAAGTGCTTGTGCAACTCTTTCACACCTGTAACTGCACTTTGTTTTGTACGATCAGGGGAATTCCCCTTTCAGCTTGAGAAAGTGAGGGGGTTTATTTTGGACAGACCATCAGTCGATAACAGGTAGATGAACATATTCACGCCATTGCAGTTTCCATCACACCCACAGTCTACACCACAGTCTTAGGACTGTGGGAGGAAATAAAAGCAACTAGAGGAAAACCACACAATTACAATTTCTGCAGTACAGGACATACGTATATGAAGGTTTGCTGTAAACATCTTCTGACTAAACACGTGGACCAATTGCAATTCCTACTTCAGGCCTTTCTCTACCATAACGAAGATAATTTGTTATAGTAGGCCCTTCTGTACCTCCTTTTCTGTGTTCTGGAATAAGAATGTACACACAAAGTGGAAGAAAACATGTATAAATGAACACACAAAGACAACCAAAACAGTGAGGAATCGCACTGAAGGTGCACTCGCAGTCACAAAAAACACTATTGGAGCTCATGGAAGAAAAATCAATTCTGATAGCCGGGGCAGTTACAGGATGACTCACAAAGCGGTGACACCGTGTTTAACAGTTTGTTTTATGGGGGCATGGCAGCCGGGCTGTCTTCTCACAGCTGTTCCGCTGCACTTTTACAGCTGTCATTGAGGAACTGCTGCAGGTGCTTCTGCTGCATTAATCTTTCATATCTACCAAGGAAACTATCAAACAAAACCATCCAAAGAGGACCACTGAGAGAGCTGAATTCTAACATAATATGGCAAGGTTCAGAGATTTTTGGGGGAGGATAAAGGATGACATGCTTTCTAGCAAAAACTCTTCTGAGGCTGTGAGCTGAATCACATGTCGAAAACCTATCGGAAAAAAAAAAAAGATAAGAAAACACACACACACAGTTCACAAGCTTCTGTTTTTTAAAATGCTCTAGCAGCTTCTACATCGCAGTTTTCGACAGCTAAAAAAACTGAGGAGAGTGAAGCAAAGCATCATGGCCCAGGAAACCAAAACAAGAAGCTGGAAGACCCTAAAAAAGATGATCATAAATCTGCTGTGGTGGGTGGGATTACTGTAATTTAATCCTTTTTAGATAAATACTGAACCTGGCAGATTTGAGTGCATTGGTATTTGATAATGCATTCGCGACTGTGGAAGAAAATGGATGGATGGACAAAAACTCAAAAACTTCACTGTTACCTTGTTACTTTTTTTTTTTTACTACTGCTCAATATCGACTGATTGTACTTGGAAGGCATCAGGTATCAGCGCATACCAGTCTGAAGTCATTTTGATGAAATCTACACCCGGAGCCATGAGAGTAAAGTCTGCAATAGGCACGACCACAAAATGTATATAATGGATAGACGTGCCCACTTTCACTTCAAACATTGGTTATCAAAGTCTTGTTATGTGGGTTTGCAGTCTTTGAAATAAGATGTGATGAGATCTGACTGAGAAAGTGATGGGACACTATAACTCATGCATTTATCAAAGGTGATTTGTTAATAACAAGCTACGCCATACTTTATGTTTTTGATGCTAATGGGACCAAACTATTATTAAGAAATGGACATTATTTTCTTAAAATAGGACATGACACTGGAGATTTTAAAACAAAAACTTAACAGGAAAGTGTTTACGGAGGTCACATCAAGGAAACCAAGAGCTGTTTTTTCCCCCTCATAGACTTCTATAGGGAGCCAGCCTGAGGCATAAGCAGACTTAGCAGCTGCTTAAGGCCCCACACTAACAGGGGACCCCAGGAGCATGCAAAATGTCACACAAGACAAGTTGTTTGTATATTTTTGTGCACACAGAAAGATGTTAGTTAAACAGAAACCTCAAAGTCTATGCAATGAGGTGACGTATGAAACCAAAGGCAGCAGTGCAGTAAAGCCACGATAATGGCTTTGCAACATATATAATGTTACAAATGGACATAATAACCATCCATCTTCTTCCGCTTATCGCAGGGGCCGGCCCCCGAGATACTTATACTGTTCCACTTGGGGCAAGAACTCGTCTCTGACCCGGAGTGGGCACGCCACCCTTTTCCAGCTGAGGACCATGGCCTCAGATCTGGAGGTGCTGATTCTCATTCCCACCACTTCACACTCGGCTGCGAACTGGTCCATGGCGAGCTGGAGGCAATCACCGATGAAGCCAACAGAACCACAGCATCCGCGAAAAGCAGAGATGAGATTCTGAGACCACATAAGTGAAAGCCTTCTACCACTTGGCTGCACCTAGAAATTCTGTCCATAAAAATTAGGAACAGAATTGGTAACAAAGGGCAGCCCTGGTGGAGCCCACCACCCACCAGGAACGAGTCCGACTTATTGCCGGCTATGCAGACCAAGCTCCAGCAACGGTTGTATAAGGACTGAATGGCTGTTAGCAATGGGCCCCATACTCCCAGAGGACCCCCCACAGGACACAGTCAAATGCCTTCGACATACTAACCCCAAATCAATTTCTGCTTAAGAACTCATAAAACCTTGGGCTGGTTCTGCCTCTATACATTCACAATTCTTTTTAAAGTCAGAGGAGTCGCCCCCTGCAGGCCATTAGAAAGAATGAAGATTTAACCGGTTGGACATTGGCTTCGGTATTCAGATCTGGAACCGACGTCAGTCTATAGGAAGGACACAAAAGACCACTTACTAAGCGCTTAAACACCTGACCTTGATGATGACAGATGCATTGCATGCATGGCATCAGTAAAAATGGCTTTTAATTAAAATCAAAATTGGTGCAGGGTTTAAATTTAACCCCTTTTACCCCAAATAGTTACAGAATGTTTTCACAACCACTGAGGTTTTGTGCATTTTGATGTTTGACACTCTTAAAACATAAAACTGTTCATTTTCTGATTTTTTGCATTAATCTACAACAAACTGCTTCTCAACAACAAATACTGAAATAATGTATTTGCATGGGCATCCAGATGAGAATATCTTTATAAGAAAAGGTGAACTAAGATTTAAAGGGCAATTACGCTGGTTTCCACCTCGGTCTTTGTCCCATGAGTAGAGTTCAGTTCAAGCTACACAAATCTGGTTCACTGGGCACCAATCAAAACATTACTTCAAAAAGACACTACAGAGATGAAGAAGGAGATCCACTTTGCCTGGAAGATTTTTCATACTAAATAAAGAGGTGGTTGGTGACTGGGATTAGCACTCACGGTTCGTGACACAGTGTGCAGAGGATCAGCCATGCGAATGAAAATGCTTTAAAAATTAAAGGTTCCCATCTGCAGGAGGTTGTTGCTGAGTCTTTCCAGCACTTGACCTGCTCTGCTTTAGAGGGCTGGTTGAATAGCTGAACAGGTTAACGCAACATTACACAAACAAGCACCCGCGCGATACGTTCCACTGTTTGGAAACAGGGAAAAGCAAAGAGGTCATTACGGAACCGGAAATGTTTTGTGCACAAGGGTAAATATTTGAAGGTGCCAGAAGTCTGACACCATGCCATCCTGGCATATTAATAAAAGCAAAAGGCTGTTTTAGACCTCTTTCTAGTGTTAAAAATTTAATAGTAGAGGAGCAATAGCAGTGTCAGGGCATCAGAGGGCTGGGTAAGTCAAACATCATCTTCTGAAACACAGACACGGCAAACAGTTCAGCTCCACGACAAGATCATCTTTCATTACCGCTGTAGGCAATTTAGTCATTTCTCCATTCGTTTTAGACCAAACGTGCTCTATTTACATCAGCATAATTGATTAGCAGTCAATAAAAATACAGGAAATTAATCAAATATTTCTTCTTATAGAATACTGTGCTGCAGGAATGAGTCTTAAACTATGAAATGATAAGTTCAATAGATTTTTTGAATGTATTTGACATACTCTATTTGGCTAGAATTCTGACATTGCAATCACCAAACAGGGAATTACTTTTAGTTTGTTGCATGGCTCAAAGTAGATGTTTACTAAAAAAGTGGTTAGAAAAGTGTCGAAGCTGACAGGGAACATTCACACAGGAGGTTAGCGATGGAGACACTGAACTCATACAACTGTGGTGTAATTCATTTACAGCTTAACGTTAGCATCTCATGTCTTTGTGATTGCAGTTATGCTTAAAAAGCAATCATGAAAGTTTTTTTAACAATTACCTTGATGAAATAAAGAGTTGAGTAACACTCTTTTAGTCCCCACAGGGACTATTTTATGAAATACCACAAAAGATAACAAAACTCTTGTTGGCTTTTTGCCATGGAGTCATGGCGATGCAAACACCTGGGCTGGGCTGCATCACCTAAACCTCCTCCTGAAATAACTTTAATAACTTTACAATATCACAGCCAAGTGCTACTTGATCGATAAGCAATATCATAGAGATTAGAATACTACTGCTTACCCTTAATTAAGTCGTTGTGAAATGACAAAATACTTGCATCATCATGCTACTCCCTAGCACGACCGCATCTCCTATCTCATCACCAGATCATGCATATACCTTATATATTTAGCAGTTTTTTAAAATATATACATAGTCACTTTTTTAGATTTACTGTATAAATAACTGCATGCTTGTTCTTTTTACACCTGCAGATGTACCCGCTCTGAAGTTTTGTTATACATAGTATAACGACAATAAAAGTAGTAATCTAACACAGGGACTCTGTTGCAATCTGTGTTGCATGGAGTATTTTGCTGCAATTTCCTATAATTTCTTCCGGGCAATATCACACTATGACCTACAAATAATCCAGCTGACAAGTCTGGGTCTTTACTGTGTGTAAATGTAATACTCAAAGTAAGGATGTACTTTTCTAGACAAGATAAGCAATTCTCTGCACTTAAATGTCAGGCATCACTTTATTTTACTTATGCTTGTGAAGCATGTATGGCGTGGATTAGGTCGAGTAGAACATCTCTGTTAATTCCCAGCACAGTGAGAGGTCTTGGTAAGGCCCCTAAGAGATAAAAGAACAGACCAGTACTTTAATCTGATGATGGTGTCAAAGATTTTCTTTTTTATTAGGTATTTTTGTTTAAATGTATCAAGGTTATGTACATTACATCTTTAAAAAAGGCAAGAAGTCAATACCAATCTGCGTATTGTCCAGTTTTTTCCTTAAAATCTTTCAGCTGCGTCCTAACAATGGATACCCCAACATGTTTGTGCCTTACAAGTTCGCTAGTCTGCTCCGAACTTGATTCCCTGCAGCTGTCAGTACTGTCCAAACAGTGTAACAAGGCACAATGTAGAGAACAATACTTCCAAGCTCCAACGCAGATCAAAGGGGAAAACAACGAATCTAAGCAATGCCTGACCTAAAATACGTATTTGAAATATTGGCTTTGCAAATGTTTTATGAGGTGAAAATCAATTCAACAACTCTGATGCGGATCAAGGAAACAATGTGTGTGTATGTGTCTTCCAACCAAGGTTTCAGACTAAAACAATTTTTGTTTCTTTTCTGGTCACGAAGGTGTTTCAAATTTCTTCAAGAGATCTTATGATGATTTAAAAACAAACAAAATAAATGGGCAGTTGAGTAAATGAGGGTTTAAAGTGAGACTATAAATGGGTTATTCAGCTGGTAATTGCTTATATTTTATTATTTTATTAGATTTAAATGGAATTATTTACTCTAAATAAATGGCAGTTTTCCTTTTATTTCCTCTAGTCTTATATTTACAGCATAGTGCTGTGTTTTAAAAACACTTTTTGTCACTTAAAATATTTGATGTCAAGGCCACATGTCTTGTAGTAGAAGTCCAGATTTGCCCCACAGCCCTCAGTGGTCTGGTCAAGAAAAGTTTACAAGAGAAGCCATCACACTAAAACTAAAGTTGTATCCTCACAGTCACAAAAAGGCCTAAATGAACTGTAAGGTAAGAAAAGGTCTTCGGAGGTCTTGATACATTACTGTGAAGTAACTTCACGTCTAATACGAGCTGCAATCTGTCTTGTTTCAACACCTGCTGTAAGTCAGTCATTGCACCAGCGCTTGACACAAACTGGCCATGACAAAGGGGACTGAGGAGGCTAGCAGGCAAAATCACCTTTTTGTTGTGTCAAAGCAAGTATGCTCAGAGCTCGGGGAAGAAGAGGGTCCCGATCACAACTCATCCAGTCTGCACTCGGACGCAGATCTGACGAGAGCTGGCAGACTCAGGTTTGACAAAAGCGAGCAGGCAGCAAGTTTTCCCCAGAGATGCAAGAGCAAACTTGTTGGGCGGGTTGCTGCAACGGGTATTAACGGTTCCTTGTCTGCTTCTACACTAGGCGCACTCTCTTTGTTTGACATCTACCAACAAGACCCTTCTGCACAAGGCAGTTTGACGTGTCTGTGGATTTTAGATTATTTTATTAATTTTATCACTTGATGGAACTTACAACACATGTCTGGTACACACTCAGTTTTTAAAGAAAAGTATCGCTCCATTTGAACACGGCCAAGAAATTTCAGACCTGTTTATACAAGCGATATCAGAGTGTCAGTGTAAAGCCTCTCATAATTAGGCTAATTACACAGAGGGATAATATGAAGGTTAATCAAATGATAAACATGGCAAATACCGATTTGTTTTCCCCATTAGCTATTGTGAAGAGCCCAACCAGCTGATAACCATTACAAATGAGATTTGGAGCTGTGACTACTACAAAGACAAGCAACCCCATCCCCCATCAAACACCCTGCACAACCACCCTGAGCAACGAAGAAGAAGAAGAAAGGTGCTGATGGGGGGGGGGGGGGTGGCTGAGAAATGAAAAGGTCGCGTTGCTGTTTTCAGTTAATCATTTTTAAATCATCTGAAATGTATTCAAGCAGGATGGATCTGACTTCAGACCCTTACAGCAGCAGCCTGGTTACAGTACAGAGTGTGTTTGTAGATTACGATCCTCAGATTTTTCTCTCAGCCAAAGAAAGAATTTTTTTTTTTTTTTTTTAAATGTAAACCTACAATCTGAGCAACAGCTTTCCTGTATTTTTTTTTTTTTAACTCACATTTGTTTGTGGTGATCGTGTCTGCATAAATAAACAAAGCCCAGAGGTCAAGATGTCAACAAACCACAAGCAATGCAAATAACAAAACGCCATAAAAACCATAAAGACACGTGCAAATCGCAAACGCTTTATTTCTGAGAATAAGCCAAAAGATGCATAAATAGATGCAAAATCCTTAAAAGCAAATGCAAAAAACACCACTTAAGCGATAGAAAATAAGCACTGCACTCAAAGCACACCACTGTCACTTACAGATAAATCAAAGTTTCGGTTTTTAAGCTAGCTGCGCTAACATCAACAGTGATCTTTACCTCAGACATTTCCAGTGTGAAAACCTGCACTTCCTCTCAAGTGCACTCAAGGCTTTTTTGGCTATAGAAAACAAGGCAATCACCAGAGACTCCCTTAAAAAAATTCCAATTTTACATTTTAGTCTCTTAAATTTAGGTATGTGGCCGATAAGCGTCCTGACAAATAGAGCTGTAGCTGATCATCATCTGACAAGCCTCACCTCCACTGACTAGAATTCCCAAACTAGCCGTTTAGACTGTGTCTGAGCTAATGATACCTTGTGGAGCATTTTTAAAATAATTATCTGAAAAATAATTTGGCTTCTAATAAGTCTGTCAAGCCAAATTATTTGTCATATTCGTTTATGAGTGAATTTCTAAGTTTATTGTTACTTTTTACTAATTAGCTGGTGCAGGTCTTGTGTGATGCACCTGCACAGTTTGGGACTACAGCTTGTTAACCATGTTTGCTAGCCCAAATTGATCATTTGACACTCCACCCTCTCATGCAAATGTAGTAGCTTCTGACTCCAAAAACATAAAACGATGTTGGTTATCAAATGGTACGGTTTCAACAGTGGTTATATCAATTGTTATGCACAGTCTATGCACGCGAGTGGGTGCATCTCAAGAAAATGACGGGAAAATGTCAAAAGAGAGAGACAAAGCTGTGAGCAAGAATCACAAAAAGGCCACAAAGACATGCAAAAGAATGAGAGATAAAATACAGCAAAACCCCAACAAAGACAAGAAATGTGACCAATACGTGAGCTAGATCAACTGCAAAGAAACAAAATGGGCACAAAACAACCTCAAAAACACAAAAATAACATCAAAGACACGTCAAATGATACCCAAAAAAAAGACACAAAACAACCACAAAAGTTTCGTAATGACGCTCCATAACCTTGTTACTGGCTGTGTTCACACTATAGGATCCTTCAAGTACCTTGAGCTTCCAGGGCCAAGGTCTTTATCCACTTGCCACTGAGGGGTTTTCTTTTTCTCATAACTGACCTTAAACAGTGATTTTTAACAGCGTTTCTCTTTACAAGGATTCATAGAACATTGGTTTTTCAATGTCTCTGCACTCTCTCTGGTGTCACCATATCTTTGAAATTTTTATCTGTGCTAAAAACCACAACAAAACAAAACCCAAAATGTACTATTCCTACACAAACAAGAGGCAGAGAGAGAGTTAAAAGGGTCAAAACACTTACTGAGAAAATGTAATGTTTGAATACGCTCTCTAAACTTCTTTTATACTCAGGAGTGGCATCATTCAATTGCTGAGTTTCAGAATTACAGTATAAAAGAAAAATTATACTTCTGCATGATGTGGGCATATAAATAACCACTGATTCCACTGATCGACTGCTTGTTATTTCATTTTTAACCTTAATTTATATTTTATTCCTTCCTAGTTAAATTTACCCTTTTTAATTTTGCATATTTATTTCCTATCTTATTCATAGCCTTTCCTTTTTTTGTTTTCTTTAGGTCACGAGTAGTTGTCCAAGCATTTCACTACATATCGTACTGTGTATGACTGTGTACGTGACAAATAAAATAAAATTTGAATTTGAATTTGCTAAAGTAACAACTTCCTAACATGATCTGCATGACTTTTTCTGAACAGCTGTTGAGTAGTTTACTTGAGTTGTTGGCCTTTGCTCCCTAATGACAGCAGCACAACTTTTCTGTAAATATGTGAATCTGAGTTTAATGCTGACTGACAGCTTGTATTGGCTTGGGATATATCAAATAGAATTGGATGGCTTGCATGACTGGTGTATGTGCTCCTTGATACTGCAAGTGGTAAGATGCGACGTCTCAGGAGTTTATCTTATCTCAGTCTCAGGAGGTTGCTGACTGACAGCTGTAAATATATCACAACACAACCTTAACCATCTCTCGCATACCTCTGCGGAAGATGGCAGACTTAAAAAATAATATTTGCATCAACAATAAACAAAGAAGATATATTTTATACTTTCACAAATCAATGGAAAACAACAGAAGCTGATCTACCAGATGATCTTGAGAAACTGTACGTGTGGACGAATACCACAGCTCTAATAGCTTTAATGCTTTTTCACACAGGTGTAGCAGCGTTATCGGAGGCTTGATCAGACTTAATCAGTGAGAGAAAATCGAGTTAAAGAGTTCACCTGAATAGCAGCAGCACTGTGGATTGTCTGAGGCACTCACAGTTACTCAGTGGAGCAAAGTGACATGAAGTCGCATTTGCAAAATTCACCGATGGGGTGGAAAGGTCTGCGGCTGAACTTGGAACAATGCAATCATTTATAAGTGAAGATGCCACTAGTTCATTTCACTGGTCACCAATATTCCACCAACAAGCAAATTAGCACCTCAAAATCGAGCAGACCTGGTGAGGGAGCAAGTCATCTATTCGCTAAATATTTGAACTTTTAAAAACTCTTAACCAAAGGACGAGGCCGGTTAAGACATTAAAAAAAATTCAATGCTGGACTATTTATCAACCAGGTCTTAGTTTAGTTTTGTTTGTTTTTTATCCTGGAATAAAAAGTTACCTATAAAAAGAGAAACTTCACACACAAATTGCAAATTAGCACAAATTAGCGTGAAATGTCTTTCTCATATTTTCATTTTTTCCAATTAATTTGACTTCAGAACCGTTATTCCAACAAACCCATCCTTAAAAAGAGGAAGAAAGGTTTTAGAATGACAGAAAGGAAAGTATGGCGACTGCATACATAGGACTGTCACATAGGACACAGGCCTCCTGTGAGAAACCTACCTTCATTTTTTTAATATGCATGTTTTTAACTCACGGTTATTGTGAGGTTTAAGAAAATCAAAAGAGTTGACAGACTGAGAAAAAGGTCATGCTTTCACAACAATACGCACATGTTAGAATGCATTTCAAAATGCCCTGGAGGCAAAAGCTCCACAAGTCATAAAGTTATGACCTTTATGGTTTCCCGCCGGCAACAATTATTTTCTGTCCACATCTAAGAATCCTTGAAAATCAATTTCTCAATTAATTTCTCACTATAAGTAATGAAGTCCAACATGAAAACAGGTGAGCTTTGAGGATGGCTTCCCCAAAGTTACACATTCTTAACTCCTTATGCGGTCATGAATAAGAAGAAGTTCTCAGCGACTTTCAAAAAATTAAACTCTCAGCAAGGACATCATTAGCTTTAGCCTTTTTATCTGTCTTTAAAAAGAAATGCAGTGCTATAGTAAATACCTTTCAGCAGGAAGCACTGGAACTCTCCCAAAGCTTTTGACTCTTTAAATCTTAAATGGCTCCTATCTGATCTAAACATAAAACAACTGAATCTTCAGTCTACTTAAACTGATATCTTCGTGGTGAACCCTTAAATTAGCATGAAATACATCCTTTTGAAGTGCGCAGCTTCTTTGCCTAGCAAAAAAACCAGCGCTCGTCACGAGCGATCCAAACGGCCTTTCTCAGCAGCCGAAGGGGGAACACTGGTCCTTGCCTAAATAAATGCTCCAGCTCTGTTGTGTATATGATGGCTTAAAATCAAATCAAGCTGTTAATCCAGAAACTACAGAGGTGACAGTGAAGGACCGTTATTCAACGCTGGCCTGTAGCCACACATGTCACTCTCGGATAGGTAGCTAATAAGTGCCTTTGGTTTTGGGGCAGACTGGGGCAAAGTCAACAAAGTAGAGCTTATCTGGGAGGTAAAAACAGTGAGCGAGGAGCTGCGGACTTGCCTCGAAAAGATAAAACATCACATCAAGCCATCATTAATTGGCCTCATTTGACAGTCACTATCCCAGGGCTTCTTATCACAGCAGAGGAAATGCTTATCATACAACAGGGGCACTTTTTTAATGCCGTCTCTACCTGCAAAGGCTGAAGGAGGTGGGGAAAAATGAGCGCGGTACTAAAGTCATCCTTGATGTGTTAATTGCTGCTTTTCATTTTGGAAATGAGCACTCGATGTTAAGAAGTGACTGAGCAGGATCTGCTGGTCGGCTGATACCAGAGGAGTACAACAGCTGACTTCTCTGTTTTAAATATTTGTGCACTGAGGTGGAAGCGGTTTTCTATTCAATTCAATTTTATTTTATTTACACAGCGCCAAATCACAACAACAGTCGCCTCAAGGCGCTTTATATTGTACAGTAGATCGTACAATAATAGATACAGAGGAAAAACCCAACAATCATATGACCCCCTATGAGCAAGCACTTTGGCGACAGTGGGAAGGAAAAACTCCCTTTTAAAAGGAAGAAACCTCCGGCAGAGCCAGGCTCAGGGAGGGGTGGAGCCATATGCTGCGACCGATTGGGGTGACAGAAGAAAGACAGGATAAAGACATGCTGTGGAAGAGAGACAAAGATTAATAACAGGTACGATTCAATGCAGAGAGGTCTATTAACACATAGTGAGTGAGAAAGGTGACAGGAAGGGAAAAACTCAATGCATCATGGGAATCCACCAGCAGCCTACATCTATTGCAGCATAACTAAGGGAGGATTCAGGGTCACCTGGTCCAGCCCTAACTATATGCTTTAGTAAAAAGGAAAGTTTTAAGCCTAATCTTAAAAGTAGAGATAGTCTGCCTCCTGTATCCAATTCTAAATATATGCTAAAGTTATATGATGAGGAGGAGGGGGTGTGGTCAAAGGCCAGAGGAGTGCAGTGCACATAAAGCTGGGTGTTTCAAGGAGAGTCCACAGCAGGAGGCTAGGTGATAATTAAGTTGACAGGCTTCCTCAAAGAGAATTTAAAAAAGCACAAAGACTATCTCAAAACTTTCAGAAATCTAATTTATGAAGACAGACTGGAATCATCGTCTCATGAGAAAAGCATGAGTTGCAGGAGGACACATTTTAAGGTTGGACAGACGTAATTATGATCCAGAACTCGCAAACACTCAATTGTCTGGCTGTGTGACTGGAACCGGTTGGTTGGGGAAGAGTCAAGTGATAAAATAAAATATGATAAAAGGGAGGCAAGCTTGCAATTTGGGGGCTCAAACTGTCAGCGTTGTGAGTCTTCATAATTGCATGTGTGTGGTGTTGGAGCTGTAAATCACTTCTGAATGCAGAGTTATTTAAAACCTGTGGAGATCTGGGATGGATACAGTTTTCTCACTGTATTGATCATGAGGCTTAAAGTCCTCTTTTTTCTGACAGCACAATGAAATTTTAAAAGAAGAGAATTTTTTCAGCTTTGTAATACTGTTTATTTAATTAAGATCTGCTGGTGCAGAGTTGGCCCAAGTTGTTCAGTTATCCAAATTTAAGACTAACCTTTGCTTGACAGCACATGAGTTTCTGCAGTTATTTCCACCCTGTTGGTTATTAAAATATTGCTGTGAGTTTGCAGAACTTGCTGGGTTAGCTTTGTTCATCCCACAATTTGATGTCCAAACAAATACATGCAAGTGCAAACCCTCTCTGTGAGGCGGGACCTTCTTCACGATCAAATTCTAAGGATTTTAAAAAACCTTCTGACCTAAAGCTGTTTGATAAATGTGATTTTTTTCAAGCTGTAACATAAAAAATGTTTCGTCACAAGTGTTAAAATTTTACTTTGACAGATAGAATCACAGCTAGGAGATGGACCTGGCATCCAAATATAGGTGAAAAGAAGACCTTTAAGCTCCTTTAACCTGTCCCCAGCTTGTTTCTGTTACTCTACATCGCAGCCACTAAACTGCAGCAGTTTATTATCATACAACACTTCAACCCACCCTTTCGTATTGTGAGGGCCTGTACCTCAAAGATTAAAACTGGAGGAAATACTCATGCTATGACGTTAACAGCTCAGTAAACCAATAAAATTTGAGCTTAGATTTTTATATAATAGTTTAGGGTAAATGATAGTATTTCACGTTGAATTAATTTTCCCCAGAATTAGATCCAAGTGTGCAGGTAGTGCTTGTAATAAAAGTTTACATGTAATGAAATGTGCTATATATTAATAAAAAATGTCATAGCATTCCTGATCATGTGAGCAGCACTGATGGGATTGGATCGGAGTATGCCTAATGTTTAGTTGATCTGGTTGATCTGTTACTCCAACTGGACTTGCTGCACTCTATTTCAGTCTCACCTGTACCTGAGGCAGCTCACCACATCACCACTGTCGTCTGCTTGGTTTTCCACCACAGACCACAAAAAAAAAAAAAAAAAAAATGTAAATGACATCTTCTCACCTACGTGTTCTGCACAACCGCCATCGTCCCCTTTACGAAACAGTATCTTTTTGACTGCTTGCATATGACGCATTTTGGGGACATCTGTGAATTATCTTTACAAACAGTAACCTGGGTTACATTCTCCCCAAGCAGGCACTGCACCAGTACTGAAACACCAACAACAACCATGACTGAAACCAAACTAGTAAATGGAAAGACAATGGCAAGACGTGACAAGTGAAACATGTCAGAGAAGCTGTAATTAGATTAGAATGGTTTTGGATTCCTCACAGCACCTGCTGTTGTTGTTACACCTTTCCTCTCTTACTCAGTCCTTCAGCAAATGAAACATCTTCAAAAAGAAAAAAAATCTTCCGCTGCTGTTCTTCGCCAAGCTGTTATCAACAGAAAAACTAAGTCAAACTTCTTCCAAACACAGTATTGGAGCAGCGGTGTTTCCTATCGTGGACTCTTGGTGGACAGTTTATCATTCTGAGACAGTAAACGGGCTCGTTTCCCATTTACGTCTGAGCTTTCTGAACCTTTTCATATCACACGTATTGAGCTGTTATTTTAATGTTGAACACAGCTTATCCTCTCCTTCTACAATGAGTGCTGCACATCTATCCCCTTATTCAAACTTGTATTGGGTTTTGGCTTGGGGACTTAATCCTTTCCCCGGCTCGCTCACTGGCAAAGCCACACGAAATCAACTCATCAATAACACGTTGTTTACTGAATGCAGATGACTTTGCTCAGGAATCCCCTTAGCACAGCACACAGGCATGAGTGTAAATCATCTGAGCATGTTTAAATACTTGAGCTGCCATTTAAGCAATTGCAGCAGACACAGATTTCACATTGCAATTGTTTCCAAATCACTTGGGCTTGGCCCCCGATGAAAGATGCCAACAAAGAGCCAGGGTGCTTTGCCCCTTTGTCTCAACTTTCAGGTATTACTTCAGCTGCACACACAGAAAACAGCATCTCATATATTCTCCTTCACACTCTATATTCTGCAGTGCTGGACTGCAGGACCACAGATACATAACAATGAGGAGCTTTAGGCCCATAACTTCATCATGTCACACTAAGCCAGAGTTTCCTCATCTTCTTTTTAAGGCGCACAATACCAGCATCTAAGCGCACTGCAAGTTTCTAAGCCACGGTGGGAGTGCAACAAAGAGCTTGTGAATTACTACAGACGGATAGTTAGCTGTGTCCAAAACGGTGACATTCTTTAATGTATGTCACTATACTGACAGTAGCTAAGGCCTTTGCAGGTTGTCGACCTAAAAGCGGGTCAGAAGTTGCTGTACTGATCAGCTGACACACCCTTCTATACATTTTTTTAAAGGTCACATGACCCGTACATAACATTAACCTAGCTATCAGTTTAAAAATGAATTGTCGCTTCAGTTACATTTGGCATCAGCTATGGTAACTAGCATCTCCAGCTGCAGCTCATGTTTGCTCGAGTATTCACAGACATAGCATGCTACAGAAAAAAAAGGGAAAAACAATCATCAATTGCCATTTAGTCCAAAAACAACAAAGAGAGAGCTTTCAAAAGTTCAACGCTTGGGACAGCAGTAGGGCGGTAAAAACACAGAACTTCTGCAGGGGTTGGTGATGGTGTGAGGTGAATTAAACAACAGGCTTCCCCGTGATAGAACGTGGTTTTTGGATGCAGTTCATGTTCAGTCAGTGTTTTTTTTTTTTATTTCCCTTTTTGCATCACTTTTAATCCCCGTTTATGTTTAGAAAACAAACTGCTTACTTATGTTATGGAAATTAAGGTTATTTAGGTTCAAATAATCCTAGAAACAAACATCTCCAAAGCAGCAACCTCAGGGACTGACAAATGAATGCGGTGCTTCCAAAAACTGCAGTTCCTCTAATGTCCACTTGGAGCAGTGTCCGGTGTGCTGACACAGGCTAGGCTTCACCTCAGCTAACTGGAGTCCCAACCGGGACCTCTGGACTGTATTTGGGCAACTGGAGCATTTTGGACAATTGTAATGTGATTATCTGGCCCTGAAACTAATGAATAGTGGCTACATCCATGTTTTACATCAATGGTTAACATGACTTACTTAACACCATTTACCTAAAAACCTCTTAAAAAATAAATATATAAAAATACAAAATTCTTTTAAAAGTACATTCAGTGAAGAGGGTGCCGAGTAACACCACAAATAAAAGACATTTAACATTACTGTTTGTATCTCCACTTAGTTATAGTGGTAGTTATAAAAAGAGATTTTTTTAAACAGGTTCAATAGTATCAGAGTTTGATTGTTTGAGGTTATTATTCACTCACTCTCTCTAAATTTACAGCTTTTACTTGAGAAAAGAAAAAATGTGAAGTTTTGATTGAGTTGTTCGGATTTCACTCTGGCCTGATGATGAGTAAAAAAGACTTTGAACATTTCTAAAGTGACTCTTAGCCCTAAGAAAATTAGACTGGTAGCTTAGGCCTTATAATGGGGTTCTTACTGACTGAATTTGAGGATTTTCTTTCACATGTAAAAATAAGAAAAATCCCTTGTTGGTGCAAGTTGCTGGCAGGATGGAGCCTAAAGGGAAATCGCCATGTTTTTGGAAAAACTAAAAAAATCCTAAATTTTGCTTTTATTAAGCCCAATGTCCCTGAAAAGATGACGATTTAAACATTAGTCAATATAAACCTGCAAGACACAATGTCTGCTTTTAATGAGGAGTACTTCCTTGTTTGTGAAACGTTCGAGGTCAGCAGGGTTTATTCTTCTCGTGCTGTAAATGTGATTTGATTATTTGCATTCACACCAGTGAACACCGCAGAGAGATTTGCAGCCACGCTTGATGAGGACCCGGGGAGTCTCGGAGATTTTCTTACTGATCGATCTGACAAACAGATCAGATCACCAGCGTGTTTTTTTCCCCCTCTTCAAATGATGATTTTGAATAGCCTTGGCTGAGTGGTGAAATGTAGGCAGCTGAGTAAATCTAAAATCTGGATACATCTGGACATCCGCGATTCGTCCGCGGATAACTTGTTAAAAGAAATCAGATGTTTGTCTAACTCCTGCACAAAAACAAAGTGCTGAAATCCAGCTTGGCCAGAAGCATCTGTGCAGCATGAGCGGGGCTGCTTTTAGTCCTCGTGCCCAGTTGTTTGGACTCTTTCTTAATCTCTCACTGCTCACTCTGCAGCGCTGTGACTCTCGCTGGCACTCAAAGAAGATTAAATGAAAAGCAAATTTAAACTAGTTGTTTTTGGGAGGCTTTACACTTAATTGACTGATGGCTACTGCTGTTTACGCGTTCCTGCTGCTTCCCACTAATCCAAAACCCGCTCACTGGCACATCCAAAAATCCAACCAAGGTATCTATGTCAGCTCTCTTAATCACTCTGGGCTTGTTTTAATCTAATCTTTTCCTCTTAAGCACGTCTTATTTACTTGTTTTCTGCTCTTCACTTTCCGTGCAGAAGGTGATCGCGGCTCAGCTGTGCATCCTCCTGTGCTCCAGTTTCTCGTGGAAAGCTGCAGTAATTGTTTAAGAGCACTCCTTTATCCTCAGTGTGTAAACATGCAGTGTGATGGCAACAATCAAACCAGCTGTAGAGCTCTGTATAAAGGCTACAATTGCTCTATCATACGGCAGTTCAATACACAATTATTTTCCATCGCTGCACTAAGGTGCATGGTCCCTCCCTGTCGACGGAGCAGCATTGATTCACTGAAATAGATTCATGCTGACTGTGTTCGCATTCTAAATATGCTCCTTGCTAGTGAGAGTGTCCTTGTAGCTGTTGTAAAGTTTGCTATCTGAGCTATTACAGCTCTTGATAATTGAGGTACTGTAAATTAAGACTCCAGTGTATTAAATCTGTACATGAAAGCGTTTGATTTTAACCAGCTTTTTACCTCTAAGTGAGACAAAATCAGATACAGATATATTCTCAAACCAAACCAAGAAGACTAAGAGCCTAACTGTCAGTGCTGTAATGAAAAAAAGTTTGAAATTAATTATTCAAAAAAGCAACTGTGAAAAGAAAGCAAAAAAAAAAAAAAAAAGGAGGTGCAAGCAGAAGCTGAATTTTCCTTATTATTTTGTAATTCAAGCTAGGCCGACTGAAAGATTTTTAGACAATATACAGTAGATATTAATATCTGTGACTTTAAAAAAACAAAAAACATCAGAGCCAAAATACCAAATGCTACAATTAAACTAGAACATAAAACATCTAAAACCACAATATTGGCAGAGACCCTTTTCACTATTTTGTTTAATAATTAATTTTTTAATATGAGTGAGATCAAAGATAGATACACACTATATCACATCTCAACCACCCTCTGATAAATCAGTATTTTGTCCTAATTATGGAGAAAACAGAGGGTACAGATTGATTCCTCATTTTATTTTATTTTGATGGAATTTTTTTATGCTTCACATATAATTTCTGCAAACGTGCTAACATGGCTGACCCTAATGATGCTCACACAAACATCAACACAGTCCACCACTAGAGAATTAGCAATTAACGCTTTGCTTTGGAATTTGACCAGAAATGTTCAATTTTGAGTTTTACCTGTGCATTCGCAGGAATGCAGACATTGCTGAAGACACAGTTTGATTTTTATTTTGGCAATGAAAGGAGTCATACAAAAACAATGTTATGACACTACTACTTCTTTCAGCTGCACTCTTGATGGGTCCTCACAATGGATCATCTGCCTCCATCTTGCCCCGTCTCTACCTGTGTCACATCAACCCTCCTTCACTATATCCACAAACCTCTTTTTCTCCTGCCTGGCAGAAGTTCTCACTTCTAATCCTGTCCATCCTGCTCACTCCCATTGAAAACCATAATATTTTCAGCTCTGCCACCTCTGGCTCAGCCTCCTGTCTTTTCGTCAGCACCACGGTCTCCAAACCATGCATCACAGTCGGTCTCACTACCATCTCGTAAACCTTCCTTTCACTCTTGCTGTCCCAAATCACCCTGACACTCATCCCCACCCACTCCACCCCTACTGCATTTCCTTTACCTCTGTTGTGCACTGCCCGTTGATAAAGTAACAACACAAAAATACTCGAATCAGTCTTGAATAAACCAACGATGTGCACAGTTGTAAAAGTACTACAACGTGACCTCAGCAGCCCCAGGAGCTGCAGCAAGGCTTCACAGACATAGACTATATAGAAAAAGCTTCCCCATCATATTGTCCATTCATTTCTGGACTAACCTTAAAATTTTGGCAACTAAAACTCCAATTTATTAGCAGCATTGTCAGTCACATGTAGTATGAAATCATCTGATGTAGGACCTGCAAGTCTAAAAGTACAAAGTATACCTGTGAAAAAGAAATTAAATCTACTCTGTCCAGTACAAACAAATGGTTTTTGAATAAAGTGGGTCTGGTCCATTCAGCTTTAAGGCGGCATGAACCAACCGCATGTGACAGAGTATCTGCCCTCGGCGTGCCTGTGTGCGATAACATCTTCAGGACAGATATCTCAAGTAAATATTTATTTCAGATGCAGTGTAATCTCACTCTGACCACTTGGCCATGTCCACCTCGGCCATCATAACTCACTGAGTCTTATCTGCTGAGGCTGGTCTGGGCAGAATCTCTTTCTAATGATGAGTTGTTGTTGGTTTTTTTAGGCTGAAAGAGTGAAGAAAGAAATGAAGAAGAGGTGAGCAGGCAGGAAAGAAAATGGAAAACAAGTGAGAAAGATTACCCCTGTGACATGACTGCACTCTCAGCCTCATTCATCCAAATCTGCCAAATTTTGATGTTAATGAGGCACACAATCCCATGGCAATAGATACCACAACAGCGCTATTGCAGCTCTCCGTTAAGCAGTGCTTATGAATGTAAAACACTTCAGGCTCCATGTAAGCAAACCAAACAAATTTCTGTTGAACAGCTTTTGTATGTTGATGTTCTCGACCGTCCAATCAGGCCACGCGAGGCGTTCAAACATGCTGACGCAGGACTAACGCTGTCAGGTACGAGAATGATTACGTTTGATTAGGAATGGAAAAAAGCAAAGAACAAAACAAAAACTTAAATTTAACAAGAAAACAAGCTTCCTCCTTGTTTTACATGTAAAAAATAAGCATTTAAAGACATCATGCAAGAGTGTCTTTACATAGGATATTTAAGGAAAATGTTTCATTTCTTCGAAAAAAGAGGAAAAAAAAGAAATGACTTTATATGATTAAGTCATTAGTGCCGACTGTACATTCCTCAAAATAAGGAATTCCACATTTTTAAGGAAGTCATAAGGCCTGATAACATGACATCCACCATAATAATCAAATTGTAAAGACTCATTAGTGCATACTTATGTCTGTCTTAAACAACTTAAAGCTCATCTCGAGTTATTTAGAAAATCTGCCTGAAAATCATTACACAACAACAATCTCCCATTTTGGCCAGTTTTGTTTCATATCATTGTGATAAACATTCAAAGGTTCATTCCGTATAAAATCAACAAAATCTAAAAAGAGTTCCCACCTGACATCCCCCAGAATCAGCTGATTTTTATTTTTTGAGGGGGAACAATAACTTCAGTTTATTTAGATGAAGCCAAATGCAATTTCTCTTCAGTTACAGGCCCTGCGGGCATTTCTGATCTGCCATGCCTTCATAAGTACAGGGGATATGT
This sequence comes from Aulonocara sp. 'chitande type north' Nkhata Bay, assembly GCF_057382095.1. Taxonomy (NCBI): domain Eukaryota; kingdom Metazoa; phylum Chordata; class Actinopteri; order Cichliformes; family Cichlidae; genus Aulonocara; species Aulonocara sp. 'chitande type north' Nkhata Bay. The sequence continues at coordinate 14,972,911 of NC_141365.1, forward strand.
ACATGAAACTTTGAGTGCTGACAGACACATTAAAGCTCCTTTAAAAAAAAAAAACTGAAGCCAAATCAATTTTACACCCACTCCAACTGTCGCAATTTAGAGCCAAAATACGGTTTTTGTTCAGTGGTTTATCTCTAACCAACGTTGAGCTTCAGTATCATGAGATATATCATGGTTTAAATAAACTGCACTAGCTTAACGTCTGTGATGCTGAGGAACTGAAACAAGCATTGACACAGCGGAAGTTTGATCTGTTTTCTTAGATTTTGCTGGAGAAAACTTCAAAAAAATGCATTTTGGGTACATTTTCAAGGGCGATATCAGCAAAAAGCGTCAGGGACGGCTTCTCAAAATAAGCAATAGAATATGAAAGGTGTCATTTTTAATTAGCATTTGGATACCAACTCATCAAATCACTGTAATAAGCAGAAATCAGTATCAGAAATGCTGGAATAAAGTTAAAAAGTGCAAAATTTCAGTCTGCTCCTTGTACTTCAAGAGCCTGTAACTAAGAAAATATTCAAAATATGAAGGTACAATTTTCATTAAATATTCTGAGGAGAGTTAGGTGGGGCCTGACTTTTCATGCCCCATAATTTAAAAAATGCAAATTAATAAAGTCCAGTCATTGCAGTTGCTGCTTTAACAAGGTGCTGTTGATGTTTGCCAGACGGCTGGAGAGGAAAGTTTGTTTTCCTGTGCCGTCGCTCTGTCTAATATTTGGTCAAATGTGGGCACAAGGTTGTCAGAGCCGGCAGGACTCGCCTCCACTGAACATTTACAAGAAACAATGAATAACAGGATACTTGAAACACTTCTTTTGTCGCATAAAACTTAAGACTCAATGGAACCAACCATGTGGTAACGTGCCTACACAGCAGTGAGGCAGCTCACATATTATTACAAGGTTTCTCATCTAGGCTCTGAGCCTATCGCTCCCTGCAAACACAACACACACAGAGAAATAGGGGAGTGTTGAGTAAAAATCCTCCCGGAGCCTACATTAGTCTCATCGCCCCAGCATCTCTAAAGTGGCACTGACATATCAGAGGGATAGCTGGGAAACACTGCAGCTTAAACAGATCAACAAATCTGAGGGTTTCTTTGGTGTATGGCATGAGGGGCCCAAAAGTGGGCACAAAAACCTTCATGCGCCTAGTCGTGGTCATCTTGACTGTTTTGGATGGCCATGTTTTATGCTTTTCCAGGTAAAAAACAATGTGTGACTTTGTGCTACTCATCATATGAACATAAATCATATCAATATGCATATGAGAAAAAAATAGGTTTAGGTAGTAGCCAATAAAACACAATTTACTGGCTTGATATGAGCAGTGAAGCACTTGTTTTAGATATAATAAGCTAAAACCAAGCAAACATGTTTGGATCAGATTTTCTACATGGGGTTTTGTTTCCGTCATGAAAGCTTTTAACAATAAATGCACATATAGCATGCTGCCAAACCTATGAGGTTGGAAAAGCTCTGGAGAGAATGTAAAGAGGGAAACGATTCAGAATTAGGACTTATATTTTTCTAAAAAGATGCCTCCATTTAGGTGCTGTGATTTCTCTACATACGGTAGGATGGTATTAGGACTGGGAGGAACTTGAAGAATAAAAACAGAACAATCGGTGCTGCAATTCATGACTATTGAACGAGAGACCACAACAATTCATACAGAGGACATAACATAACTTCCCTGATGCAGTTCCTCGGAGAGTCCAGTAAAACCTGAAGGATTTATCCATTTATATAAAGTCCTTTCACGGAAATGAGTCAAAGAAAGCCCGTCTCTGGCTCAACAAAGAGTTAAGCATTTTATATTCTACTGTGAAGCTCAACTGTTCTTGAAATTCAGCTGGCAGCCAGCCTCACTAGTCATCCGTCGATTTGATGTGTGCTTCAAGAATCTGGCCCAAACAGCCAAACTGTGAGCCAGCAATCCAAACAAACAGTGTGAGAAACCAAGAAGCATCCCCGGCAAGTTAAATTTACACCAGCGCTGTGGCCCGGTCGTGTGCGGTGGTATCCATCAACTCACTTTTCTGCTTCTTTGATCCTTTACTGTTGAAGGAGAAATGAAACCAATCTCTGTGTAAAGGCAGGTTTGCACTACTTTATCTTAAAAAAACATTTGATTGGAGTCAATTCCCACCTTAAATGTTCAGCACTATTGGCAGCTGCTGCTAATTTAGTTTTCAAAGGATGGCTTAAAGGACATTTTGGATAGAAATGCTTCTCTTTCTGTGAAACGACTCACCTTATGACAAGTGTTGTGAAAGGAAACAGATTTCAACAACAATTTTAGATGAAGCTTTACATGTACAATTATTTTATTCAGAATTTCCAAATTAACACGTGTAAAATTAAATTTAAAACAGGATGTAAATGTTTTTCATCTGTTAGATAAATTTGAAACAGTCACTTAGTCCTCTGCATGTTTAAAATAATGCATCATCTCTCTCGAGCCTTACATGCTATAAATGTGAAACTGTAAACCCACAACTTTTTTGAATAATATTATATAAGAAAACTGCTGCGGATGATTTGTTTTTAACCAAAGCTGAAATTATTTCTTTATAAAGACTTTCTCTACAACATACCCGAACAATGCAGTTTAGCTGCCCAGCACTTTTAATTAATGAGAAATTTACTCTGTTAATGTCAGGCACATTAATGCATAATAATATAAAGCTTGTTAATGTTTTGTAATCAGCAGCCTAGATTTGCTTCTGCCACAATCATACTCAACAAATCAGAAAATGATAACCCCCCCCCCCCCCAAGGCTCTTACACCCTAAACTTATCCCAGTCATACGTTCATGGCACTTCTTCACGTAGCTGGCTCTGCTGAAGAGGAGCGAGCGTGACCATAGTAACGTAGCTGATCATTTCAGATGCTACTTTCCAAACAGCTCAACAGATCTCAGCAATGAAAAACTGAATCTGTCAGCTGACTAAAGCTCAAGTTTCTCTATTTCCTGTGTGTCAACTTCACATCTTTCACTATTTCACGCAGAAAGATGAAAGAAAGAGAAGAAAGCAGAGGATGAGAGATCATTTGCAAAAATAAGGAGTGCTCAGCTAAGGGATATTTGATCAAGAAGCTAGTTTTGGCTCCTCCCTCGTTCCCACGGGGTCACTACAGCGGGTAGCTCCAAATGTTCGATTTGGTAGATTTTCTGACTTTCCTGGGATTCGTGTCTCCTCCCAGAATCAAACAGGCGAATGTGTAAAGCACTACATCTTGGAGTAACTCTACACAACCTTTGAGAGTTTACATATAGCATTTTAATATTCTAGTTACCGTTTTTGTTTCCTTAAAATCAGTTTACATGATGTATTGATGAAGTTATCTGGTAAGGAACTGTGTGGAGCAAACTCTGGTGTCAAAGGTCACCACAAGGTTAGATCAAGGGAAATCAATTTAACTCGTTAGTGTTTAGTTTCACTCACCACATTCTACCTTTTGTACTTTGTGTCGAGGGACTGCAAAGGAGCCATATTAGCTCATGCAACATCTGCTTTTATCTCGCTGAATTCAGTTGTCTAAATCCACAAAGAGCAGTAAATCTCAAAACAGCAGCACATCAGATGATAACAGCCTGTCCAGAAAGGAAAATCTAAAAGCATTAAAAATACAAATTATTAAACAAATTTTTTCTGCGCGATTCTTTACCCAACACTGGACCACCTCTCCAAATGTTGGGGTTCCCCCCACAAGCCAATTCCCACTTGAACCCCTGCTCAGGACCCTCAGGACTGCTACTTTTAAAAAAATGTAAATAACTTTATATACTTCTGTTTGCACAGCTTCTGTGCTGAACAATCACAATCGGTGGGACTTATGCAGCTCTGCCTATGCAGAGTGATAGAGAACCAGCTGTAGAACAAATCCCACTGCAAGGTATTTCACATAACCACTAAAAAGACCTGGAAACACAACTATGAAGCAAATGAAACACATTCTGGATGCTTATCAGATCATTAAAAATCTTGCATGTGTGTCACATGATTTTGGGTGATGCTGATGTCTAATACTATATACCAAGGCCTCAATTTTTTCCATTTCTTACCTACAAAAAAAAGCAGCAGCTTTTTTGTCTGCCCCTCTCTGAGGGCCAGAATAAGCGTATTATTACTAGAAGAATGAAAGTCAGTCAATGAAAGCTGCAGTAGGGAATGAAGCTTCTTGGACCACCTGTTCAACATTTTCATATTCAGTGAAGAAAAGCTCAAGTTCCCACATGAGCTCCTTACCATCTGTTTCAAAAATATATCAAATTTTGATTTTCAACAACAGTGCATGCTTTGCTAAGCACAGACACCTCAGAGCTTATCTTAACGTCTGCTTTTACGATTTGTGAAATTTCTGTGAAACTGTATTCGCTGCTTAATAGAAGTAAAATGACTTAAAAGTGAATTCAGGTGATCTAAAACAATTCAAGCAACAGGTTTGGGGGGGAAAAGTCAGGCTTGCACATCTCCAATGGGATTATAGACGCAGAAGTGTGACTGAAGTACTGATCAATCAATAAACTGCATCTGACTGAAATCAATTACAGCGAAAACCATTAGTGTTATCAGAAGACAGAAACACAAGTTTGATGTGGATGTTAAAGGAGTTCTCAGCAGCTTATCAGAAATAATGCCAACAAAGAGGCAGCTAATCAGGACATAAAGACAAAGAGATACTGTAGGCCTTAACTAATACACCAAGTGCATACTTAATGAGCAGCAAAAAACTTTGCGACAACACTGAATTAACAACAGGTCTCATCATTTTGATTTGAAACATTTTTGCCTCAAAAACCTCCTTTTGATTGCTTTGGTTGCCTGCAGCCATAGTCACTCACAGTCTACATGTAATACAACGACTTACCTGCACACACTCACGCTTTTCTGGGCTTTAGTGAAACTGGAAAAGTGCCAGACCTGGAAACAAAGCTTAAAACAAAGCTGTGCCTTACAGATGCAACCTGCACTTTCCAAAACAATCAAAACAACCAGTGGTCCAGCGCTGTAAACCACACTACGACCAGCTTTTCCCTACGGACTACTTGCAACTACCAGCAATGACTTGCCAACCATTCACATTGTACACACTTTTCCTTAGCAAGCAACTGTTGCCTAAGGTTCACTGAACGGTCTTCTAGGCCTGTGTGAAAGGGGCTTTAGCAATCAATTTAACAGAGATTGCCTTCAGAAACTATTTGCCACTGGTTATGGATTACACATTTAACCCTCGTAACCAGTGGTTTCCAAACAGGGGTAGCCAACCAGCTGTTGGTTTATGGTTTCCAGCCAGTGGTTGGTAGGTGGTTTCCAACAAGTAGTTGCAAGACCAATGTCAACCATTCTCTAGGCTTATGGGCCTTAACGGTTATTAAATGGAATTGTAACTCGTGTATACTAATACTCAAGATTAGGTATGGGTACCGGTATCCGGTACCCATCATGGCTGCTGCTGCCATCATCATGGCAGCAGCCATTCTCCCCTGCGTGAGTAGCTTAATGTTGTTCGTGTGTAATTTACGTTGAGTATGCTCACCACATTATTACATTAATGCATGTAAGGTGAACTAGCAAACACCGTCGTAGTTACATGCGGCTGTCTTCTTGTTTGATGGCAGATACTCCCTTCACCCTGGCTAAAAAGGCTAAAATGACCAAAGAAAAAGTGGAAAACAGCTAAACATGAGAGGTTTTTGGACAAAATTTGTGTTCTCCATTCATTAAGCACTGGTTCGAGCACCGTTTAAGCACCGGCACCGTTTCAAAAGTACCGGTTTGGCACCGGTATCGGATAAAACCTAAATGATACCCACCCTACTCAAGATATGTCACAAAAACATCAACAAAAAACATTTCTTGAGGTCAAAATTACCTTTTTCCTTGACCTCTCTCTCAGTCAGAGCACTTTTGCCAAATTTGAAACACATTTCCACAAAAAGATCACAATCCAAAGAAGGATGTTAACTAGAGATCAGAAAGAGGAATATAGTTGGCCATTTAATTAAATTAAATTCTATTTAATATTATTTATATAGCAACAATTCACAACAGCAATTACCTCAAGGCAATTTATATTATAAGGTAAAGACCCTATAATAATACAGAGAAAAGCCCAGGAATTAGACAAACCCCTATGAGCAAGAACTTGGTAAGAGTGGAAAGGAAGTACTTAACAGGAAGGAACTAATAGAACTAGGCTCGAGGAAGGGCAACCATCTGCCTCCACCCGTTAGAGGTAATGAAAAAAAATATTTTAGAGCACAATTCAAATCTTATTTACACTGTTTCAAATTATTATCCACAAAAGAGTTTTGAAAAATGTATTGTTGTAAAGAACTGAAAATGGTAATTTGTTGAATTTGCAGCATTAGAAGAAAACAAAAGTTATTTCAGTTAAAAACATCCTAACAGGCCAAGTTACAGGTTAATATAAGACCCCTTCTTTCATTTAACATTCACAATTCTTGCATCCATTAAATTTGTGAGGTTTTGAACATTTTCTGCTTGAATTTCTTTGCACGATGTTAGAATATTTCTCCCACAGCTGCTGTTTTGATGTAAACTGCCTCTGAACCTCATCGATCTTTTGCTTGAGGATACTGCAAAGGTTCTCAATAGGGGTGAGGTGAGGAAAGGATGGGGGTCACATCATGAGTTTCTATCCTTTCATGCCCACAGCAGCCAATGCCACAGAGGTATTATTTGCAGCATGAGGTGGTGCATTATCATGCATAAAGATAATTTAGCTACGGAAGGCACAGTTCTTTTTGTACCAATGAAGAAAGTGTTCAGTCAGAAACACTACATACTTTGATGAGGTTATTTTCACACCCCTACAGGGGCCTAGCAGCTCTCTCCCCATGATTCAGTCCCAAAACATGACTCCGCCACCGCCTTGCTGATGCCGCAGCCTCGTTGGGACACGCTGGTCATCCACCAACTATCCACTACTCCATCCATCGGGACCATCCAGGGTTACACGGCACTCATCAGTAAACAAGACTGTTTGAAAATAATCTTCATGTATTTCTGGGCCCATTGCAGCTGTTTCTGCTTGTATTTTTTAGAGATGGCCAAATGTCAGGTTTATGCACAACTACACGATCCTACACCTTCAGTTTCATGGGACTCCAGAGGCACCTGTTAACTCAAAAGACACGACGTCGTACTCTCATTCACAGCGCTTTATTCGTTCCGCCATTTTACATACGGACCACAACAACAACACATCGCGGGCAACCGTACTCTCGCGATAAAACAGAAAATAACAAGTTAACAATCTCCCTCTTTCTTAAAAAAATAAAATAAGAGTATAAACACACCCCAGTAAACATTTGTATACACACCCCTGTAAACATTTGTATACATATATGTATATATTTATATAAACAAAAAAAACATTTCAAAAGTGCTTTGCTTTACTTAAAGCATACTATCATTGCACACAATAAACAATGGTACATTTGAATGCAAAGACAACTTTGTAGACAAAGGATTACAGTATCCAGAGTCCTTCATCTAGCGCCTTTAGAAGGGTTAAAGGTGAAACTCCCTTTTTCGTCAGACAATCAGCAAGTTGAGATTTTGAATCTGACCAACAAACCTGTCTGATTTTCTTGGCTTGTATGAGCTCTTTAATGCTGCTCATTTCTAGCCTCAGTCTCTTCTCTGTAACCTGCTTAGTAGACTTGAGTGCATCAAACAAGGAATGATTATCAGTTACACAGATCAAAGGAAGAGCGTTTAGACCAGTGTTACCAGTTGTAAGCTCAGAAAAAAGTGTTGCCAGGAAGACAGCACTGTCTATTCCATCTGACATGGCAAGAGTTTCTCCTGCCAGTGTACTTCTGACCACGCGCCTGATTTTTTTTAGACTGCCAGAAGAGAGGACAAAACTTTCCTCCTTTACCCATAAGGACGATTAATGCCCCTCCTTGAGTACCGCCATCAGGAAGGTTGCCAAATGAAGCATCACTGAAAACAACCAATGCCAGATCCTCACTGTTACCCAAGTGCTGAAACTTAAGAGTCACTTTCTCTGCCTTAAGTTTACGGATAACTTTGTTCACTTCATGAATAGACTGTACAGTTGCATCTTTGATATTAGATCCAAGGCTACATGTGTCAAACATAACATCAGGGCTTGTTTGTTTGGCAACCCACAAAATCTGTCCTATTTTTGACCTGAGTTGCTCACGTTCTGTTTCACTTAAGGGAGCCTCCCTCTGTACAGCCCGTGCTGCTTGTAGCTGAACCGGTTGTAGGTTGTCAATGTAAAGTTGTTGATGCACCTCTATTACATCATTAACTGTACAAATGTCCATACCAACATAAGAAAAGCTGTCATGTTCTTCACGGCCCACAAGGAAGGTAGATTTCAGTACAGGAATGATATGAGTTGCAAAGTGACTTGAACCAGCCCAAAGGAAATCATCAACGTGACATGCAAGCACTCCTGTAACCTCATATTGTTCATTCTGCCAATAGAACACTGCAGGATCAACCTGTGATATTTTACCACCAGTTTTGAGCATAATGTCTTTGACCTTATTGTACCAATAAAGTGAAGCATCTGCAAGTCCATAAACACACTTTTTCAGTTTCCATAGAACATTGTCCTTGCCAGCTTCAGGTGGGGGACGAAGATAGATGTCTCTTGACAGTTGCATTCCCTGCAAGAAGGCAGATTTAATGTCCATTGAATTTACTCTCCACTTGTTTTGACATATCACAGCTAGCACCAGTCTGAGGGACTCAGACGCACATGTTGGAGAGTCTTTCTGTAGTTCTTTAGTATTTACCTCTTCAAACCCCCGTGCCACAAGTCGAGCCTTTGGGACAACACCATTAGTTTCTTTGAGTGTACAGACCCATCTAGTAGACACACATTTTTGACCCAGGTCTTTCACTTCATCAAACACACCATTACTTTGCCAGCTCTCAATCTCCTGCTGCTTAGCAGAATCAAAGGAAATATCTTTTGTTATGAGTACATCTGCATCTCTGTTTTCAGCTTCAGTGCAAAGACCATCAACAAGTGACATGTCTACAGCTTTCTTTTCACCTTCACTACCATCATGCTCAAGATATTGCACATTGTACCAGTTTTTGTATTGCCCTTTTGCTTTTCCCGCTCTGCCTAGCACTCTGGCTGTGTGTTGAACACCGTTGTCTCTGTTGGTAAAAGCAATCAGCTGTCCTGATCTTAACTTTACATTTGCAGAGACATGATCAGTGGGTGTAGAGGGCTCATTGGCAGTTTGTGTGACAGACATGTTTTCTGTAGTGTGTGTGACAGACATGTTTTCTGTAGTGTTAGTTTCTCTGTCAATAGTGATGTCTTCTTCCTCACTAATACTCTGTTCCCCATCGGGTGTGTCAGTGTCATCATTTTCAACTGCGTCTTTGTTGTCATCATCAGTAGTACTGTGTGATATTTGTTTATCTCCAGTCCGTGAATCCACTTTAGTCAATCTTGACTGGTGTACTCTTACAAGAGTCCCCCCATGTCTTACAAATACAACAGTTCCATCCTGTCCAATAACTACACCTGGACCTTTCCACTCTGTACAGTCGACTCGTTTGTAGTATACTTTATCTCCTGCCTCATATTTGTCATCTGTAGGCCTAAGTTGTTTGCGTAGTGCTCTCCTGATCCTTTCTGAACACTCTGCCTCAGTAAATGCTTTTCTGGAAGCATGTAATGCTGAGATATGTTCAGCTACTCTTGCACTTACAGTTGTGCCCTCTAAGGCAGGTGGCTTATCCATCAACACAGAAGGAAGGTTGGGGTTTTGGCCAAACACAAGTTGATGTGGACTATAACCATGTACATTAAGCATACTGTTTTTGGCCATAAGGGCCCAGTCTAGCGCAGTGTGCCAGTCACATCCTCGTTCCTTTTTTACCTTCAGGAGGATTTCTGTAAGTGTCATGTTATGTCTCTCCAGTAGTCCGTTGCTCCAGGGACTATACCCCGCCGTTGTTTTTACCTCAATGTTGAAGTTTTCAGCCATGTCCCGAATGTCTGTGTTGTTGAACTCTCCGCCGTTGTCTGTGTAGAGCCGTCTGGGGGCACCGTGAATACTTATCCAGGTGTGAATGAAGGAGTTGACGATCTCTGCAGCTTTCTTTGTCTTTACGATGCTGCCAGCACTGAAGCGTGTGAAGTGGTCGATGATGTGAAGGTACCACACATTGGGCTCCAGCTCATGTAGATCCATCGCTATTGTCTCATTATACTCAGAAGCCAGGGGTAGACCAACAGCAGGTCTCGGCTTGGTTTTGCAATATTTCTGACAAATGTCACAGTCACGAACTATCTCTTGTAGAATAACTGCACATTGTTTATCTGTATTGCCAGAGCTTTGGATGAGCCTCAATATCCTCTCTGCAGATGCATGACCAAACTGCTTATGAAGTTTCACAAGGACTTTCTGTTTCTCTTTTGTAGACATTTCAGCAGTTACCATGAGAACTTCATTTTCATTGCAGCTTTCTGTAGTATTTTCATCTCTAATGTCCACACAATAGTGTCCCGAACTAGTGAGCTCTAGGGGAACAGGCTGCTTGAACATGACAACACTGTCATTCTCCATGTCTAGAACAGTCCCTGCTTTCTTGAGAGACGTTTTGCTCAGTAGTAGTGGAATGTCAACAGGAACTACTTCACTTTCAATGTCACATTTTGTTTGTCCAATTTTTGCTGGAAGTTTCACTTTTCTGCTGGAATACACTACAATACCATCCCCAAAGCGAAATGGTCTGGAGCTGGGGGTTTCTGATTGCAACAGCTTGTTTACTTGGCCTTGGCTGAGGTCACGCATGTAACTATCTAGCCACTTCTGACCACAAACTGTACGTGTACATGCAGTATCAATAATGGCTGACCCCAGTGCCTCAGTCAGGAAGATTTCAGAGTCTGTTTCAGAGTCTGTCATTGAGGCTTTAGTGTACAAAGTAATGTTACACTCCTCCACTTTCCCATCTTCAGTTAGCTTTACTTGGTCACCATTACGATGAGGACAGTCTTTCGCCCAGTGGTAAGTGCTCTGACAAATAGCACATCTTGTTCGCTTGCCAAACTTGTCAAGTGGGTTGGTACCTTGTAGTGGTTGTCGCTGTCCACTCCGCGACGAAGTACCGTTGTTTCGTTTGTATTTGGGACCTTTTTGTTCCGTAAGGAAAACTGCTTCTTGGTTCAGTTGAATTCCGCTGAAAACTCCAGTTACTTTCCCTCCGAAAATCCGTTTTAGTGCAGACTTCATAGACGCAAACGTTAAGTCCGTGCACGCTGTCAGTGCAAGCTGTCGACTTTTCTCATCAAGACAAGCTGTATCTAGAAGCTTAAATGCTAGCACAGCGTCAGGCAGCGTCATGTTGTACTTTTTCATCCGGTTATAACGCTGTTCAAAGTCTATAATGTAGTCTGCCATGGACACGCTGTGGTTCTTTGCAATGGAGTCAAAACACGAGTAGGCTTCATAAGCGCGGTCTTTCTCTTCTCTCTGAAACACCGCGTCAAGTTTTGCAAGTAGTATTTCCATACCGTCATCTTTGTCTAAATCTTCCGCGGGTATCTCCATGGCCGTTTCTCTGGCTCTTCCCTCGAGGCCCAGCGCCACCGCGAGTGCCTGTTTCTTTTTATCCAGCTCCGTAACCCGTCTCCAGATATTGACTTCATTCTTCCAGCATTCGTATGGCCTGGCTTCATCAAGCTTTGGTGGTACTTTGTAATTGGGAACCATCCTCTGCTACCAATGTTAACTCAAAAGACACGACGTCGTACTCTCATTCACAGCGCTTTATTCGTTCCGCCATTTTACATACGGACCACAACAACAACACATCGCGGGCAACCGTACTCTCGCGATAAAACAGAAAATAACAAGTTAACAGCACCAGCTACTTCAAATACCTGTTCGCTGCTTTGTAATGCCGTTTTAGCAGCTGCTCTCTTAATCCGATGAAGTTGTCTGGCAGAAACCGTCCTCATTATGCCTTTACCTGCACAAACCCTTCTGTGCTCCGAATCAGCCACAAATTCATTCACGGTACGATGATTACGCTAAACTTTTTGTGAAATATCTAATGCTTTCATGCCTTGTCCAAGGCACTGCACTGCATCTGACACTTTTCTGCGACAGGGAGATCCTTTTTCTTTCTGATGTTGTTTGAAATATGTGGCATGCTAGGCTCCCTTTGATTGGGCTCACCTAGCAAACTAATTATGACATCACTAATTATGAATATATCAGTGATCCTAAGAGGCCTGAGACACAATACCGTCATTGAGTTTAACTGGAAAAAAAAAACTGAATATTTATGACGTTAAAATCTTATTTGCATAATAATTTGGAAAGCAGTGAGGTATTCGGTAACTGATGTCCCACGTGAATACTGAATCCTTCGTCATGGAGTCATGTTGTTGTATTTTTATCACCAAAATCTATCAGTTCATTGTTGACATCAAGTGAACTGATGTGAAGAAATTCCCTCAAGACGTGTGTGGTCATGAGGATATACGAGAGAACATCAGATAAAATTCCTGTGGCATAAGAATTTTATCAAACCTTAATATCAGGGTGAAGACTCCTTGCATTAAGGACCCAATGATCAAATTCTACATTGTTTAAACGTACAAAATTAAATTCACACAATTTCAACATTTTCATGCACCTAAAAATTAATTCAACGCAATTGTGCACATTATTAGCAAAAATGAATTCTTTAAAAAAATAATTACATAATGAAGTATGTAGTATGGAGACTGTAACAACACAAAGCATGATGATCTGGATGGGTAAAATTAAGGTAATTTCATAATTTTACTGATGTTTTTATTGCTGTTTACAACACCACAGTGAGTCACGTGACCGTTGTTTTCAGGCTGAAGTAATGCAGTCGAAAGTCACGACATCTATCTATGTAACCTCGCTGTAGATCAGAATCGATCACAAATAAATTCCTATGCAGGGTTTGGCTCAGAGCAGGACAATAGGAGCACACAGGAGCTGAAGGCTTGTGGTCTTTCTGTGTAGTGGAAAACTAGACAAAGTTCCACTTTTTTTTTTTTTTTAAAAGGAGCCCGCTTTTTCCCCACATTTGGTATCTAAAACACATGATCTGTTTTCTCCTCACCGAGGCTAACTAACTAAATTAAGACTGCATCACGGGAACACCCTTAAGCCAATTTTCAATGATGCAAATACCTTGAATAATACACAAGTATCTGTAACTAATAAACAAGAATTTGTTACACATTTATTGAAAAAAACTGCAAATTATTTAATCATAAATGTACATGTTTTAAAATTTCCTACCTCCAAATTTGGTGTACGTGTGACAAACACAGAACTCACCGAGTTACATGTGCATCCTACTTATTCATCACAACATACATCCTGATGTACATCCTGATTATAAAAGAAACAAACAAAGGTAAGATGGCTTTTGGTTCAATGTCTAAACAGGAAAACCAAAAAGGGCCACTCCGCATTAACTACCTCTACCAATCAAGCATCGCATTAGTTTTCCTGTAGATATGCATGTAAGATGCCCGACCTAAAGTATGGTAATAAAAGAAATAAAACCAGACTTTGCATGGAAACACATCCAGCGTTCATGGAAGCCTGTCTGGTCCGTGAACACATTAGAAGAGGAGGAAGAGGAGTTAAAATTAGGTCGGGTACTTACCCAAATTTGACACAAAGTGATGGCGGGGGCTACAGGATCAGACACCTGAAAAAACAACAAACACCTCATAAATAAAAACAAGTTTGTCGCAAATAATAAATAATCATTTCAAGAAGAAAAGATCTGAAGAAATAAACTGAAATGGTCCAATTTTGAATCCATCCACATCGCCTTTCATGCAGCTGTTTACTTTTAAAAAGTTGGCATTAAAGTCTCTCTCTAACTCCTCAAGTTAAACGCTAACTTTTGACTGCAGGGGATAAATTCAAAAATGATAATTGTGACTGAAATTTCTATTTCTGGTGTTGTGAATGTCCTACATTCTGTTTAGATGCAGGTAAGGGTGGGGGTGGAATGATTTTTGTCTCCAGGGCCCAAAGATGTGTATTTCTCTTGCTGAGGAATGCTTTTGTTCTGATAAATTGACAGTGTCAGTTTCCCACATTGCCACAGTGTGGCATATACTATAGGGAGCAGTAGTGGGAACACAGATGCTACATACGATTGGCGTCAGTCAATGTGACAGTTCTTGTTTTTTCTTTCCTTTTGAAGGAGGGGAGGGGGGCTATTTTTCTAAATCTGAACTTCCAAGTCGAGGAAGCAGGAAGGAACAGGAATTAATACACCTACACTCCCCTTTTCCCTTCAGAATGGCAAAAATCTCTTTGTACTCGCATCATAATTACTGGTGGGCGTCAGTTTGGGAATCGTTATCCATGCCTCCTTCACACTTACTTTTTCTGTTTTTGCAAGTATTGTAGCGTGTTTTGAGAACAAGCAATTGACAACTAGGTCTTTTCTCAACCTCACTCCAGTTTCTGTACGCCGTCTTAATGTTAAGGAACGGGTATTGCTTGAAGTGGCGTTCCTTGTTCTAGCATATGCTTCCTATTTTGAGATTTTTTTTTTTTTTTTTTTGCAGCCGGGCGTGGATGGAAAGTAACCAGCAGATGAGGTGCTGAGGACGTTTCTCCAGGGAAATAATGTTGATGAACAAGCTCTATTTTGGAGTCTTTCCATGCAGTCTGACAATCTGAGCCTATTCAAAATGCAAACAAAAGTACTCAGTAATTTTATCCCCCAAAATGTTTTACTTTTCACTTTTAATTAGGAGTTTTACTGCTGAGCACCTTGGTATATTTTATAAAAAACAACCCCCCCACCCCCACCCCATACACACATTATCATCAACTAAACTTGCATGCTTTATATTTATGAAAACCTTCCACCAGAAGGGAAAATAAACATGACAAACTGCAACTACTTCATAATAATATGTAATAATATATGTGAAATAATGGATGTCTGCTGCATGTTTTAGTTCATATTTATGAAACTTTCCACATTAAAAAGAAGCTCACATGGTAAAAAAAATTATTTAACCAACTTTGCGTCTAGCAATGTATAAGTATTACCATTAGACATCAAGCAAGAGTGAAATATTTGATGGGATGTTAAAGAAAAACAAAAAAACTAATGCTGTGAGTACAATTTCACGAATTCTCAACAAGGACATTAAAAAAAAAAATTCAAATGAAAAAATTCCTTTAAAAAAAACAAAAACAAATCAAAAACCTGCTGACTGATTTTGACAGATGTGAAAATATTCTACCAATCATCCAACCCCAGTCGCTAACAAAAAAGCAGACAATCAGTCATTTAAATATCAATCCACAAAATTGTGTATTACAAAGGTATTTTCCAATATTTCCTTCTAATTTATCTGCTGAAGTACTGACGCACGTGTGAGCTAGCCTTCTGTCACCGTGCCAGTGCAAAGAATTCATCTGTTGTTCTCGAATCTTTGAGCTGCATGCCGACAGAATGTTTCAGAGCTCACCGCCCTGACCTATTTTCTTCTACAGATACCAAACAATGAAAAATGGCCACTCTCTTATAACACCATCTTCAGCTTTTCTCCTCCAAGTATCCCCATCAAGGCCACCCTTTTTACACACACACACACACACACACACACACACACACACACACACACACACACACACACACAATAACTACTGTGCTATCTGCACACGCAATGTTGACTGTGAAAGTAACAGCTAACTTGGGACCTTATTAAGTGTTTAGAAAATATTCCTCACTTCCTGTTTGCTTGTCTTACCATCAACTTAAGTTGCGTGCCACTGCTTTGTGGTTTGGATTCTTTATTTATACCTTTATTTACCCAGGGTGGTTTAGCAAGTGCTAATATTATTTTTCTGCAGATCGACACACACACACACACACACACACACACACACACACACACACAGCTTACAGGAGTGTGTGTGTAACACAAACAGACTTTTGAGGCTACATCCAGATTTCCTGAGGTAAAAAAAAAAAGAGAACCTGGACTAGCGTTAGCGCCAACGTCTGACCAATGGCTGTGAAGGCTTTCCTGAGTAGTAGAGGGCCTGGGACCTGGGCACTAAATTTGATTGATCTTTGAGTGTCTGAGTCCAGCACGTTCTGTGCTCAGACATCTGGGGAAATGTCCAGCTGAGCAGAAAATGTGATCTGGCCAGAAATCGTGGAAAACACGGGATAGAGTTGCTCACGGGTGTGTGTGCGCGTTGCCGTCCGTTGCCAACCTTGGCCAACTCAGAGAATTTAAAGCAACGTTAGAGTAAACGAGCTCTGTGCCTGTAAGGCAGCAGTAGGAAACAGCAGCTGTTCCAAATCTGTACAAGAAGAAATTTTTTAAAACTACTCTCAAACTTTTACGGTTTCCCAAACATTGTATTCATGATGGGGCTGGGAATGGGGGGTGGGGATATATATGTGTGCACACATTCTTAAATTAATTATTAAACCTATTTTATAGGATTTATTTCTTTAAATCTACTAAGTACCTTTTGATTTGATTTTAATTTTTAAAGTGTCTCTGTAGGAGTAGTTTGTTTGGTGAAACTAGCTTTCAAAATAAAAGTGAGTGAATGGTTGAATTTCTCTCTCTCTCTCTCTCTCTCTCTCTCTCTCTCTCTCTCTAAAGGATTAATTGCTAATGTGTGTCCCCTTTTGTAAAGTTAGTTTTGATTTTTCTCTAAGCTCTAGTTTTTCTCACACTTAGTTATATTCTTTCACCTGAGTAAAATTATGTGTGGGAAAGACTATTTTCCTAAAGTCTACATTAACAACGTGCACACAAGTCTCATGATATTCAAAAGTGAGGCTTTCAGGTCATGACTACTATACATGGTTATGAGCTAGAATAAGACCTAATTTGGTCTAATTTGGCAGCTTTCACCTATTTTGTGTCTAACACAGAGACAGTCTAACAGAAATGTTGTGCCAGTGCTGACAGAGATTTCACTCAGCTACACTGGAAGAAGCTCACCGTTAATCCCGAGCAGATAACTTATCAAGCACATTTTTCTAATCTCAGGCATATATGACTCATATTTTTTCTTTTCCAAAATAACTGTTAGAACTGTAAGAAAACACCTGCTTTCAGACATAATCCTAATTTTAAAAAAACAAATAACAAAACAAAGAAAAAAATTAATGCTCACACAATTACAAAGCTCTAAAAGGAAAAATAGAGTGATTGTGTGTGGCAGTTGTTTAAACACTTCACTTTCATGAAAAGTAAAAAGAATACCTGCTGTACATTATGGCACAAAGGCTTAGCTACCGATAACACATTTTTATCCGATATATGTTGATATATTCTACAAATAAACACAGACAAGTGGAAGAAGATGGATTGAAGGCACAATAAAAAAAAACAACCTTTTTTGAACTACAATTCCCAGAATGCCCTGGAAGATGCAATTTGTGTTATTGTTCATTTTTTGTTCATTGTTCAATTTATTTCATTAAAAAGTGTCAACTAGCTTTTTTCAGTAGATCTTGTTTTCACTGTGAGAGTATATGAGGCAACTTTAACCGAACACCGCCGATTCTAAAGTAAAAATAAAAGTTATGAATTTAAAGGGACGACTTTTTTTTTCAGATTTCAGTAGGTTTATATGTCAACAATGTTAACCATGGAAAGTTTACATCATACTACATCTAAAAATATGTGCATTATTGATTTTTTTTTTATGAGATATGACTCTGTCAAGTAAAGTGCAGCAAAGAGGTGGGAAAGAAAATGTCATGTTGTCCATGACCTCTGAATTACACCGTGCGATGCTACATCGATCTCTGGCAAACTACAGCAACAGCAGCATGCACCTGTCACTGTTACCGCACATCACATCTCAACTCAATTTAGCACAATTACTACTTAGGCATGATGGGGGGCACAGGGACATTTGGGGAGTTAGTATCTGCTGGGCCATGGTCCTCATCGGCAAGATGCGTGTAGATGCCAATAGGGGCGCAAAGAAGCCCAGGTGGCAGCAGATTTGGTCCCTCGGGAGACCTGCACATCAGCGACAGGAAAAGCGGTGGAGTCCCAAGGTGCCAAAAATAAACCGGGTTAGAAACCACAGTTAATGATTCTTCCACAAGTTGAACTATGAGATTCCTTTATGATCTTTACTTCTTCCAGATCAATTTTGATTACCAGAGGTTGGGCTTTTAGGTTGGGGCAAAGATCCACCACTGTGAAGGAAAGGGGTGCACTTGACTTATAAAAAGCATTTTGGACTAACTGCAAGCTATGGAGAGGTGAGTGTTGAAGACCCATAAAAAAAGGGAATTGCAGTAGTCTAGCCTTGAGGTGATGAAGGCATCAATGCGTTTTTCTAGGTCTTTAGTAAGAAGATAAGGCTCCACTTTGGCAATTTCATGTAACTGATAAAAACTGGACATTTGCTTCTCCAATTTAATAAAAGAGCTATCTAAAAACACTCAGAGATTTCTTACAGTGTTGGAATGATGACAAGTTATCCAAAAGGGCATGAGTTCCTGAAACAATACAATTATGTGTTGACCGTTTTTTAACATCATGCACAGTTAAGCAGAGGCAGCACTGGGACGGAGACATCCAGTTTCAAGGGGAAGTAAATTTGGATGTCATCAGGATAACAGTGAAAGGGAATGTTGTATTTCCTGAAAATAGATCCCAAAGGCAGCGTTATAAAGATAACAGAGTTGGACCCAAAACAGACCCCTGTGGCAAAAATGGTGACTATTCCACTTTCAAAGATACTGGCAGCAGCCAGTAATACCTCTTTCTTTACTTTTTGCTTAATTTTGTAGTGCTCTTGTACTTTCTGCCGTGACAAAAAATTTCTCACGTGTGGGACTAATAAAGGTTTATCTTATCTTATAGAGGTTTATTTCTCAGCCACCTAAGTAGATGCACCTGTTGTATGAATTTCAAAATCTTATGTCGTCTTATTTGAGTTATTACATTCACAAGATTTTCAGAAAACTTGGCCTTTGACCCTTTGACCTTGAGGTCGAGGTCACCAATATTCAAACTTGAAGGTTTTTAGTAGATACAGGTCTGGTATCAATTTGAAGCTCCCACATCACTTCTTTCTTGAGTTATCACACTCACAAACGTGGGTGCCTGCCTGCTCAGCTGACAGGATGACGACAATACCCATCAGTCTTTTATCACTGAGGGGTAAAAACCATAACCATCTGTACATAAAATAAGCGTTTTGTAATGGAAAAAAGAACGGTTTTTAAAAAGGTTTTACTGCTTATTTTGGCTTCTTATTGTCATTTGTTTACAAGAACAAAATTATTATTCAAATAAAACCACTTGGTATAGCTCAGCAGGTTGTGAAAGCAGGCACCCGGCTTCCAGTCCATGTGGGCCATGTACTGCATGTCATTCCTGACTCTCTCCCCCTGCTTACCTGTGTACTCCACTGTACTGTCACCTAGTACTACTCTGAACTCTCCTTCAACTCTGCTGTAGTTTGAAAACCTCTTTCTTAGCTAGGCAGTAACAAAGCTGCACTAATAAATTAAAGAGACATGGGCAAAGAAATGTGCAATCTTTTTTTGATAGCAACTTAATAAAATGAGGCAATTTCACTCAATGCCACATCCATTATGATAACTTAGGTTGAAGTATTTTCCAAGGAAAAAAGACAATGAGCTAAATGCTAAAATTATCAAAGCCATTAGCTGTTCAGATAGACCACTTTCCTATCAAACAGAACTGATCATCCAAGTACATTAGACCATTTACACAATTCTAAAGAGCCACAATCTGTCAAAGAAAAGTAATTTAGGTCCTGAAAAGCTCTTTTTTTTCCCCATCAGGTTACGACAGATAGAATTAAAAGAGTTTAAAAACACTGTACACGCATCACCTTTGTTCTAACCTTCAACTCCAAGCTGCATTCAGGACCACTTTGCTGTTTTTAACGGGGTATGTGATGTTTGTGAATGCTCACGTTGCACAGCTGACCCAAACTTGTCACACAGATCTGCCAGGTCTGAAGCTGGGTCCATTTCCTCTGTGGACACATGCTTTCTAAGTGCTCCTACAACGGACAACTTGATTGGGCCTTAATGTTTACAGCCCGAAAAGGTAGACCAAAGCAATGAAAAATACATATCCCTGTAAACACCTTGCCCTTTTTCCTGGGCTTTATGGTGTATTTATAACCACTTCTTTCCAGCACTAGAGCAAAGTGAAAGCCATGTTCAGATTAAATTAGCGCACGGCACCCTTTTCTGAACTAGGCACAGTTCAGGACCAGTGGGCTTGCACGAATAGGCCCGAGGGCAGACTCAAGTGCAGGGAAAATAACCTTGATAAGGAAACAAGTGGCTTCTTTGCTCTATACCTGACATGTTAACCGCTCGTGAGAGCTTCACGTGGACCAAAAAAATAAGACTACAGACTTCAGCTCCAGGTTTGAATTTGTAATTGCACATTTTGTGGTATAATTACATAAAGGTTCACTGATAGAATTCAAAAATACAAACCTTTTGCTGGGTCCTTGAAGAGTAAACAAAATGTACCAGGAAAAATACAACGCGAGCTGTCTACAACAGATTACTGTCCCACTTCCTGTTTAACATTAACTGCATTTGTCATATTTGTGCGGACACACAATGTTCCTGTGCAATTACAGATTACTGCCAACATCATCAGACTAAACTGTGATCTTGTTTACAGCCTTTATGACTTTAACTGCTTGTCCTTGTAACCCAGTTCGACTTTTGTTTAGTGAGCTTGTCACTTCCTTTGATCTCGGCAATAAAGGTGCACAAATGAGGGGAGCTGCATCTGCAGCTCGGAGTTGCAGAAGTAAAAGTAAAACACTTCTGGTGTGCGAGTGTGTTTTGAAACATCAATGAGGTCAGCACATTGTCAACAGTTGCCCTTCCACAACACTAGATGGTCCACTTCAGACTCCTCCTCACTGACGAAAACGGTCTCTTTGATTTAGGCGAGGGTGGGACAGACAACACCCGCTTGCTCACTGCGAGTTAAACGGGTCTTTGCCTTCCTCTGCACGGACTTTGTGCTACGGAGCCGGCAGGTTAAAAATTGTTTGTGCTCATGTCAGTCTGCATCACTTGCAAATTCACATGCACACGCTGTTCGTTCACACTGAGATTTTCTTTAAGGAATTTTGGTCACACCTGTATATAAGTGCATCTTCGGGTACAGACACATTCTAAAGTCTCAGAGTTTTCTGGATAGTTCTACTCTGCTTTCGGGAATTTTCCACACCTGTCCACAGGTTGCCCCCACCAAGTTTTACCTAATCCCCCCACCTGCCTAGCCTGTTTAATATTGCCTTGCAGGGACCAGCCTTTCCCAGCTTTCTGTTACCTGTATATGTTGTTTGCCTACTAACTGGTTTGTTCTCCTGATTATACCTGCATGTTTCAAACAGAAACCCTAGACGCTGAATATAATAACAACCATGCTGCATATGGAAAACTGCATCTCTGCACGTCCCTCCCTCCTGTTCCCTACTTGCCCCTACAAACCAGTCCCAAGTCCACCATCACAGACTCTCAGACTTTTACATGCGTCTCTGATAAATCTGTGAGGGCTCAGAGCTGTCCCAATGAGAAAATCTGTGGAGCTGGAGGGCTCTCTCAAAGACCTTTTAAAACCAATATGTTCAGTAAAACCACATGTAAATATACATAACACAAAAACACTAGATTTGCTTCATGCAAAGTAGAGCGTTTGCTAAGATCTGATGTTTTATGTCAAAGCAGTTCACACACTGAAATGTTGATCCACTGATTTGCTGTAAGGTGTGAGGCCTCAGTGACAAAGGGAAAAAATCTCACACCATTTGCTTTGGTTGCAGGTAGATTGCCACAATCGCCTGTATTTTACACTGAAATGTCTGCAAAACACTAACCACGGAGCAGCAGTGAAACATGAAAAATGTGACACAAACCACAAATGCAGAACATTCACCTTCAAAATAACAGTTATAACAAACACATTTCAAAAGGTGAAACTTCTACTTTGAAGGCAAATGACTTTTATTTCCTGTTTGTGTAGCACTGGTCACTTTCGAACCACTAGTAGTTTGTAGTTTGTGAGTGTTTGCAAGCAAACAGAGTGACAGGTCTTCTATACTAACTACAGACAAGCATAGCAATGTGCTAAAGCAATCACAAGCAGGATTTCGGTGCTGCACCACATAATCCACTGTGACCAATGTTACGCAAGCAATTACCAACAAACTCCAGCAACCAGTTGCCAAACAGCCACGGAAACACATTTTTCTCTGCAACTACTGGTTGCCGGGGGGATGCCAACTGGTCTCCAAGCCGTGTGACTGATGCCTAAGTAAAAGGGATTAGACGAGACCTAAATAATGAGGGCTCTCAAAAACTTACGTGGCATTTACACATCAACACAGCTATTTGGAGACACCATGGACAAGTAGTCTTTCCTGTTCACCTGAATGTCACATGTATTGTTGGTGGGCTGTAATATGCAGTCTAAGTGGCGAGACTATGGAGCCACAAAAAAGGCATGCATGCAGATGTCTGTTCAGAGCCACACTGAGCGAAGAGGATGCTAGAGGAAACCAGAACACAGCTATTCCTGTTTATAGGTTACAAAAACATCTTCTTCAATGTTAGATCATAAAAGACTGGCTTATGAGTGACAGCCAGGATCAGTTTCTCCTCCAAAATCGTTGCCAGTATCGATATCATAAATCCCAGCCTTCTTATTTTTGATGAGTCAGTCAGGGAGAAGTGACAGTGATGAGTGCTGTGCTGATCCAAATATTTAGAGTAGCTGAGAGCACTGTGAGAATCACACAAAAAAAAAACAAACAAACACTGAAAGCATTTGTGTCTCATCGGCTTCAAAGGATTTGTAAATAAAAAGGAAAAATGCTGCCTGACCATACAACCGTGCGATGAGAGCCACAAGCAGCTAAATGATGTCAAAAAACTGGCACAATAGCAACCTGAGAAGCAAACAGTAAGGGCCAGACAGTGCTGGCTTTCAGTGATGGGACTTTTTAAAATAAGAGGGAAATTTTCATAATATATCAAAAAATGACTGAATGTTTGGGGGGGGGGGGGGGGGGGGGGGGGAATTTAGATGAGTCATCAAATGTTCTAGGTCAGCTTGTACTACACCTCCATGGTCCATCAAATTACAAACACTGGTGTCATATTCACTGTTTTTAAACCTTTGTCCTCTTAACTGCTCTGAAAGAAGTGGGAAGAGTTTTTTCTGTGTCAACAGAGAAACCCTGTCCCTTCTCACTGTTCAACCACACGAGACTAACGTTCCACAAAGGAGACGGAAAAAAAAAAAAAGTTTAGTTGTAAACAAATACTGATGTCTCATCATATTTATTAAAACCAAAACTTGAAAATAACCATTTTTCTTAGAGATAAACTCTAGATACTAGAAAAATGCCCAAGGCTTATTTCGCAACACTTTAATCATCAGCATCAGAAAAAAGTTGCATTTACACAGACTAGAGCTCGAGGCCAACAAGTGCAATCCCTGAAAAGTGGCAAAACAAATTTAGGGCTTTGGTTAATATGGCTCTTTTTAATTTGATCCTTCTACAACAAATGAAAGTTGGGCCAGCAGAGGGTTTTAAGAGATTAGGGAATACTTCTAATGTACTGGATCTGTCTGATGATAACAAAAGTGACCTCAGACCTGACACAGAAGGCCCCCTTTCACCCTGAGCTTAAACCTATCAGGGAGCTTAAAACAACAACAAAGCCATATTACGTGAAAGCGCTCTATGTGAGTGCCGTGGGAGGCCACACGTTGTTACCAAACTCGCATTGCACGCAGCAGTATATAATGTAAAATTGGATAATCCATTAACCAAGCGGATTCTAGGCCAACTCACTAAGACCTAGAGCATACCCTTTGACCCCTCATGTATTATATCTGACATGTGAATGGTGCAAGTAAATGCAAATGTGGACCCACAGAGACGCTTTCTCTTTATGTTATACGTGGAAGTTCCCTCCACCTCTTCCCAAATACTTGTAATAGCATTAAAGGTACTTTAGAGTCTGAACCTTGTTGCATTACTGCTCTTATTTCTGCGGATAAATGCTTTCCATTTAGTTAAGCCATGGCATTTTATTATACATTTATTTTAAATGTATATGTTTGTTGCTATATCGTTTTTCAGAATCCAATAAAGCTCAATCAGTATTATTACCAGACAAAATAAAGAATTACCATTGAGGTGATTTTTAAATACACAGCAAAGGTCACTTTCTAGATGCCATTTCTTCTTTCTTTTATTTATTCATTTTTTTAACTGTATTGTTGGACTAGAACTTCAAAGTGAGCTTGTTAAAATGTTTAAACTAGTGCTGTCAACGTTAATCTCGTTAAAATGATGTTAACACCATAACCGCATTAACGCGGCAAATCTCCGTTAGCGAGTTAGCGCGGATCGCCTCGTGCGTGGGGCTGCACGGCGTCAACGCGTTAGCGTGGTTAGCTTGTCAACACA
Source organism: Aulonocara sp. 'chitande type north' Nkhata Bay (assembly GCF_057382095.1). Classification (NCBI taxonomy): domain Eukaryota; kingdom Metazoa; phylum Chordata; class Actinopteri; order Cichliformes; family Cichlidae; genus Aulonocara; species Aulonocara sp. 'chitande type north' Nkhata Bay. The sequence continues at coordinate 14,997,478 of NC_141365.1, forward strand.
TTAGCACGGTTAGCTCGCCAATGCGTTAGCCCGGTTAGCTTGTCAACGCATTAGCGTGGTTAGCTCATTAGCGCTGTGCAGCCCCATGCACAGGGCAATCTGCGATAACTCGCTAACGGTGATTTGCCGCGTTAATGTGGTTATGATGTTAACGTCATTTTAAAGGAGATTAACGCTGACAGCACTAGTTTAAATAGTATTAAAATTTTCATATTCTACAATATCTACACACACAAAAAAAATAGTACACTGAGGAAATTAAGGCCATTAAGTTTGGCTTTGAACGATTATGAAATTGGATACTAGGTAGCATTTTATTTCTAGCTAGGGAGTTTATTGTTGTCTTTCTGTTTGATTTTACATAACTTATGAGACTTTATTCTCTGCAGATTTTAATGTTAATAATTTTACAGTAAATAAATGTCATTGTTTGCTATATCTGAAAGTCCTTCAGCAGGGTTTTTTTCTCTAGGATGTGTTTGTTTGGATCCATATCATGGAGAGATCTTCATGTTCCCACGGATGTCAGGTAAAGGTCATCTCAACAGTTGACAACCAGTCATCTATTCACTCAGATGCTTTCAGGCTCTTTTACAAATTTCTCACATTTCTTTTCTTGAAAACAATAATAAACAATTACATCTGTAAAACTTTTATGATTCTGCTAGGACAACAACACTCATTACGGGTTTGTCTAGCTTTAGCAGACACTCACGTTTCCAATCTGTCAAAGCTGTGCTGTCAAAGCAAACATCCTTTTCAGCTGATAGAGCTTTGTTTGCTTCAAACAAACACCTCATATCTGTTGCAAATAGGGGAAAACCCTGTTTGCAAAAGATATGGCCTGAAATCTAAGTACATCAGTTCCTGAAAAGAAGCTACCACGCTAACACGAATAAGCCCCAAATCACAAGTCAAAATCAGAAGATATATTTGCTTAATCCCAAAACATTACATACAAGTACCACAAAATGGCCTTGAGGGTAACGAATAACCTGTCACGCCTCCGTTTTGCATACACAGCCTGTTTCTTGCAGATACAGAAAACTGAAGTCGTGATGTACGGGTGCATCGGGGACAAATGCGAGGTTACGTGAAGACTCAGTCCCAGGTGTGAGCCGGTGGAGTGGAGACAGTGGCTTCCAGTCAGGATAATGATTTGGGTCAGTAGGTAACTACGTTCCTGGACCACGGGGGACTTGTTGCCAATTAATCCTGCCAATGAGCCAAGTGGGCACTGGAGACTGATAAATGCAGCTCTTTCAAGGAGTGATGGGGTAAAACTTCAACTGCTGACACCACAGTCAGAGTTAAAATGACACAGTAAGATTAGGAATTGTACCAAGCCTGACGTAATGGAAAACCACAACTCTTCCCAGTCAATTAAGCATTGTAAGCACTGCCTTAACTTCTCAAACACTGGCAGAGAGCACTGAAATCCACTCCAAACACAAAACTCTGAAACATCAGGTTTTACCAACCACTTCCTCTCGTGTCTACAGTTCCTCCTCAACTTTAAATCAACCTCAAAAGAGAGGTTTATGCTATGGTATTTCCCCCAGTCTCATTGACTTTATGAGAACAAAAGGCAACTTCTGGGCAACAACAGACTTTTACACACACACAAAAAAAAAAAGTTCCAAAATGTATGAGTCTGAATCTGGTTAAAGTTTCAGGTCATTTACAGTGCTAATAATAAGCGTTTCAAATCGCTTGGTTTCACAGCATACAAAGGTAAAATCTGAATTCTTCGTCCTGTCATCATTTCAATCTGTTTTATGTTTTGGAGTTGAAATGTTCTGGCACCTCATTAACAGCCCCGTGTTTTGCCAACTGCATGCTTCAGTAAGTTGATGGTCTTTAGAGGCCAGCATCTGTCACTGCGTGCCAAGCAAGTGTAAAGTGTCCCATTAGCCTCGAGCTTCTGTCTAATCTGAGATTAATCATTTAGTGGCATCTGATCCTAAACGATTGGGGCACCTCTCGTCCTTTACTGTGTGAAATATTTACTGTTATGACGATGGCTCCTCTCCACGAAAAATCTAATCGGGACTTCTCACCTCAACTTGCTCAGAAACAAAAACTTGTTCTGTTGCGCTGCAATGCGCAGAAATTCTCCCACATTTTATGAATATTTTCTGAGCTGCAGGCCCTTGAAGTAGACGAGGAGGGGGCAGGAGGTTAAGATTTAATGCTCTTTAATTCATGTCATTCTTTCCAGCACGTTTTGAGCCTTCATCACCCCCTTTGGGAATCAAGATGAATCATATGAGTATCATGACCATCACTTATATATGTGAATAAGATTAATGACATCTGTCTATTATATAGGCACCAGTGTTTTTATGTTCCATTTTACCACCCTAAGCTACACTTGCTTAAAGTCTTATTATAAGACTAATAGAAACAGTTTTCATACAAAAGGAATCATGGCTAGAAAAAGAGTCTTGCTCAGACGTGCCAGAGAAAATATGAATTAAAGGCTGATGTTGACGTCTGAAACTGGACTCAAGAAAACATTTTAGGAAAGAGGAACTTCCGTGGGAACCCTTTCAGGAACTTCATAGTTTGATCAAAAAAAAAATGTTTGTTTTTTTTACTGGTTCATGCCTCCATAAAAAAGTCCCTGCTCCTCAGCGAGTCCCTTTTGTGTTCCAGAAACTGAGAAAGTATAAACCAGTAGGAAAAATCAATAGAACAAAAGATGGGAATTTCAAAAACAAAGGGCAGCAAGAGCACGAGAGGGAATCTGACATTGTTTTGTTCTACTCAAGCAGAAAACAGCGCCTTTAAAAGAAAAAAAAACCCAAGTAGTTTCAATAAATCATTTTAGAGATGGGCCTCCCTTCTTTCCTTTCAGCTCGCCCTGATGGGTCAAATTTTGGAGTTTTCTGTATTTATAAGCCCTAAATTGCTTTTTTCCCCCCTTTTTCTTCTCTTTCAAATGTTTTTTTGTAAATGATCAATTAAAAGTACCAACATATATTGAGCTTCTTTTATATGGTAATATTTACCTCTGAAAAAGGAAGATCCTGTCAAAGACGGCAGTTGGCCCAACATAGAATTGATGACATTTCTGAGTCAACCTGGATCAGTATGAAGAGATTTTAGGATAGAATCGTTTACCAGTAAAACTGGACTCGTTTAAGTTGGAATAAATATCCGATTTAAATAAGGACACATCATGGTGATGTTCTAAATATCAAGCTAATCTGGGTCCAGTTTTCCTCCTGCATGGTGTGCAGTGAATTTTCAGTTTAGATAGAGGTATGCACACACTGACCGCTCTTGTTCTAAATTTATAGGCAAACTAAATCTAACAAATTGCGGAAAAATCCAAACTTGAACTTAAGAGAACACAATTCATGGCCACAGGCCTCGGGAGCCGAGAGTTCACTGGCAGCGTACGGAGGGAAAGTCTGAGCTCTACAACAAAACCGAAACACAGTAAATTTAAGCAAAAGTTGGAGACTCGATTATTATGAAATATGTCGGCGTATGCCTGGCCCAGACAAGTCAACACAAATCTGACAACTTGCCAAACAAGAAGGTGGATCACAACAGTAAGCGCAGGGTGCGGGCCTCGTTTTGCAATGGAAACGCGGACAATTAATGCAGGCAAAGTGTTGAGGAAAACCTACTTCAAAGGGCCAAAGACCTTAAACTGAGGTGATGATTGGTGTTCAAACATGATAAAGGCCACCAGCATGCTGCCAAATCAACAATAAAATGAGGGGTGCGGCCAAAGCTTTGACTTGTCCTGAAAACTAATGCATCGGAGATTGTTTATTGACTCACTCTATCCAGCACGAGTGCGAGAGAAAGAAAATTCAGCCTCAGCTGCGAGGAAAACCCCTAAATCAAGATGCCCAGCCACACACATTCTGACATATGAATAAAGATTTGCGTATTTTGATTTTCCTCAAAAAGCACACGTTCCAAAGCTTGACTAATTCCTGAATATGTCACGTCCATCATCTCTGATGCCACAGGAGAAAACAGGAGCCGCACCAAACGTGTGAGTTTGATCTGCACTCTAAAGGTCTAAGCAGCACAGGAAAATGGCTGTAAAGAAAACATCATTAGTTACAGAGTAAACAGGAGTTCAACAGAAAAACAGAAAGCAATCAAACCCTAAAGTGATTCTCGTTAATAGGAAAGATAATCTCCTCCACTTTAGCTTGATTCTCCTCAACTCAGCTGGTTCCTCAGTGTAATTGCTCCTGTTAATCATGCCTTAATTTGTTGACGAGATTCATTTGGAAGACTTGACTTTAGAGAAAGAAAAAAAAACTACACGCAATCTCCTCCAATCTGGGTGCGCCAGCATCTTGAAATTAAGGATATGCAAAGAAGACCGAGACCAGATTAAGTCATTTTAAGAGTATTAGAGATGCCCCTAAAGACTGATGTAACACCGTGATCGGCACGTGTCACTGCTTATTAAACCAGCAAAACTGATCAGCCATCTCATTCTTCTTAATAGGAATACTGAAGAAACTTCTGTTTGTCCCTCTTTACAGTACCCATGTAAGAGTTTTAGCTTGTTTATAATAAAAACATCATAAAAACCCCTAACGCTCACTCCCTGCTGGCTCACAATCCAAAAAAGCCCAGGGCTGGAGCTCAATATTTATTTAAGATAATTATAAATCTGGTTGAGGTTTTTTCTGCTTAAATTTTAGAGCTTCCCTCAAGGAGGTTTCGTCCTTCCCCCAAGGAGGTTTCGTCCTTCCCCCAAGGAGGTTTCGGCCTTCCCCCAAGGAGGTTTCGGCCTTCCCCCAAAGGAAAATCAAGGGAAAAAATACATTTTTATTGGTTAAATAGTCAGAAATTCCACTAAAATATATAAACTTTTGCTTAGCAAGATAACACAGACTTAAAATTTTCTTAAATTTCTTAAAAAGACCCTGATTAGGTCATTTTCCTATAAATATTGATGCCACTTTACAACTATCATTAAAATAAATAACACTACCACCTAAGCCGGGGCTTTTGATTCTCCTTTCATAAGGTTCCTGCAATAGACACGCATTTGAGGTTTAAGCCAATCAGTCTGCTTTTCAGTTACTTAAAATTTCAAGTTAACAATTATCAGAATTATTACATTAGAAAATAATTGGATTCTCACTGTATGTATAATGCTTGCCATCACTGAGCAGCCCTACTAGATATCTGTCACCAGATATCTCAGGACACCCTAAAAGGTCACGTGTCTGACCCCCATGGCTCAGAGAAGTTTTTCCCACAAAGGCAGAAGCTACTTAACATTAAACGGTGTAAATAATCATTTCAAACCTATTTTCAGTGGCATGTAATAAAACACAAATTAAAAGGAAACATTTACGCAGGCAGTTTATCTCTCAGGTTAAAAGGCTTACAGAGTCCCAGTGTAATTTAGAGATAGAAGTAATTAGATAATCAGACCACACCATCACTAAAATCAGCAGCCTGAGCCCTCGCAGCAAAGTAAAATCATTTACCTCTTGCTCGACTTGTGAAGTGGAAAAAAACTGCCAGGCAGCTGCCATTAAGTGTTTGAAGTGTGAAAGTAAGAGCCAGGAGGGAGGTCAGACCTGTTAAGGTGTAGCTATCAGTAAGAGTGGCTGTTTGCAAAACCAGAATTCTTCAATGACCTGAGCTGCCCCTCACTCACTCACACTCAACCACAGGACAGCTACAGGAAAACATACTGGGCTATTTAAAAAGTTCTGCCCCAAAAATGTGTGTTCGGTTTGGTCAGACATAACACTTTTTTTTGCATTTTTCACCTTCATCTCTAACTTTCTGGCATAACTGAGACATCTGCGTACAAAGTCAGTCTCGCAGTAAGAAAAATGTGTCACTGGAGCGCTGCGCTCATCTGAACTTTTTAAACATTTTCTGAAAATATCTGGTGAGCCAGAGAAACAATCCAAATCGATCCCCTCACCTTTTCATATTATGATAATAATGATAAAGGTTTCCCAAAAGCAGCCGCATTATATGCAAAAAAATACATGTGTGAAACTGCTACTTAAGCTCCTTTCAAGTGATTAGATTATAAATTAAGCACATAATGATACTCACAGTTTCTCTTTAGATCACTGAGGCACACAAACTGCTAGCTTCACTAAATGGCAGTGACTTGGAAGACTCCTCTCACCCCCAGAAAGCCTTGTGCAGCTGAAATGACTCACATCCCCTCATCCAACCTCTGTCAACCATCATGAGGAGGTAAACACTTCCAAATATGGAGAAAATATGAAGACGGTATTGGAGGGCAATATCAGTTTGGTTTGCTTTTAGCTTGGAATGCCATACTCTGTGAGCCAGAGTCACTCCACGGAGCCAGTTCTGCGGTGCATACCTTTCACTTGGAATAATAATGATGATTGTAGAGACTTTTCACATTGTTTTTGGTTGAGTCTGACCTAAGATGGGTGACAGTGTGAGCTTGCTCTTATATTTAAGAGAATATAGTTTAAAAAAGGAAAGAAAGAAAAGAAAAAATGAGCGGCCTCAAAAGTACAGGAATGTCCAAGAAATGCAGAATAAAGTGAATATCAATATAATTCACTCCCTATTAACCAGGAAAGCAGGGCCAGATTAGCAGGTAAAAACAGCCCACGTGCTGTGAGGAGCGGTCTTGTCGCACAGATTGTCTTCAAGTGATTAAGAGGGTGTAATTAAAGTCTGATTACGCCCCACGAGTGCCATAGGTCAGCCGCTAAACAGCCGGTAGAAGAGAACATTACAACGCCCTGCATGGACTGGAAGTGTATTGAGGAGCAACTTGGCTTGAGAGTGCTAATTTCCTGAAACAGCTCAGCCCACTTCATTCAAATCCCACAGGAGAAGACCATTCACTGACACTTCAAGATAAAGTCATTTTCTGTTTTTGCTTCCCTCATTTCTAATGCGGGGAATCGTTTTCTGTAACAAACTTCATAGAAATCTGACTCAAAGTCAGTCTGAACAGTTAAATGAGAAGTCAAAGCTTTCCCCCTGACTCTAATGCCACATATGTAAATAATGTGCACCTGAGACATCTGTGATATGAAGGGTCTACAGGGTTAAAGTAAAGCTCTGCCCTTCTTTTGGCATTTGCATTACTTTCATAGGAAGCTGAACTCCAAGTGCATGTTTGGAAGGATATTAAAAGAGACTGCTAAATGGGGCCTCACGAGAAGGCAGCTGCAATGTAAACACAGAAGAGCCTTAAAAACTTCACGACTCATTTATGCAAAGACGTAAAGGCGCTTATAAGCCAGTCTGATGCAACTTCAGTCTTTGCACAAAACTTGAAAGCATCAGGTGGCAGCACGGAGGCGCACCCAAGCTTTCCAAAACAAATCATTAAGTAATACTTGATGATAAATCTCAAAGCAAAAATCAGCTGCCTGTCTAGTGACTGTCCCTCCTGGACTTTAGATGGTAATCCCGATTCTGCTTTGCAGCCTTGTGAGATTGACACGTTGGAGCTCCACCTGACACAGGTGTTGGTTACAATGACCCTGCAATTCACAGAGGACAGAGAAGACTCCTACAACCAGCATTCGGCCATGACAGTCCGATTTTTTCTTGATTTTGGCATCATTAGAAAATGATCATGCAAACAAAATAAAAAGAAAACAATCACTTTTTTTTTAACATTCATTTTGATTATGAAGTTCACCACTTTCCTTTACTGGGGTGTGTTTTCCACCCACATAAACACCCAAAGTCACTTGTTGTTTAGTTCAACTCAATCCAAGACAATTATTAGACACGCTTCAGTCAACAAGATCTATCTGAAGGAAGAAAAGTTCACAAGGCCGCCTGCAGCGCTTACTGGTTTGAAGAAGTGGAAGACTGTCTGGAAGCAGTGGTTTACCTTGTAAGATATGCTTTATGGTCAAAATTATTCCCCAAGTCTGTGCTGGATGAACCTAATGAACCTAAAGGTGTGTCCACCATATCTGCTATCGTCTTGTTCTCAAGTTATCACAATATACAAGATTTTTAGAAAGCTTACCCTGACCTGGAGGTCGAGGTCTCTGAGATTTTTGGTAGATGCATCTATGGTATCAATCTGAAGCTCCTACATCATTTTCCAGTTATCGGAATCACAAGACTTTTCGAAAAGTTGATCTCTTGAAGATATAGAAATGCTACCAAAAACATAAGCCTCCTTTGTGGAAGTAGTTAAGATGATTCCAAGCATTCTTTTTTATTCGTAATGCCTACATTACCCACAATGCACATCCACTACCAAAACAAGTTGGAGATTGCGATGTATTTTGGAAGTGGCGGCTAATATGTTAAGTTTTTTCTTGCATTTGCACGACTCACTTGTCTCCACACTAAGGCTTGCTGATAAGTGACATTACACCTGATGTACAAAAGCTCACGAAGATAATAGAGCAATAACAAGTTCATAGGAATCCTCACTGGAAGGAACACAATGATTAACAAGTAACTCCTTGTATTGTTTAACACTGAGCCCATCATTACAGCTTCATTGTGGGCATGCTGCTTTTATGGTAGAACATGAAGTTCAGACCCAGGACTAAGTCCCTACGTTTCTAGTGTGGAAATTAGTACACTTAACCTTCCAACCAAGCTCTACAGGGAGTGCATAATTATTAGGCAAATGATTATTTTGTCCACATCATCCTTTTCATGCATGTTGTCTTACTCCAAGCTGTATAGGCTCGAAAGCCTACTACCAATTAAGCATATTAGGTGATGTGCATCTCTGTAATGAGAAGGGGTGTGGTCTAATGACATCAACACCCTGTATCAGGTGTGCATAATTATTAGGCAACGTCCTTTCCTTTGGCAAAATGGGTCAAAAGAAGGACTTGACAGGCTCAGAAAAGTCAAAAATAGTGAGATATCTTGCAGAGGGATGCAGCAGTCTCAAAATTGCAAAGCTTCTGAAGCGTGATCATCGAACAATCAAGCGTTTCATTCCAAATAGTCAACAGGGTCGCAAGAAGCGTGTGGAAAAACCAAGGCGCAAAATAACTGCCCATGAACTGAGAAAAGTCAAGCGTGCAGCTGCCAAGATGCCACTTGCCACCAGTTTGGCCATATTTCAGAGCTGCAACATCACTGGAGTGCCCAAAAGCACAAGGTGTGCAATACTCAGAGACATGGCCAAGGTAAGAAAGGCTGAAAGACGACCACCACTGAACAAGACACACAAGCTGAAACGTCAAGACTGGGCCAAGAAATATCTCAAGAAGGTTTTATGGACTGATGAAATGAGAGTGAGTCTTGATGGGCCAGATGGATGGGCCCGTGGCTGGATTGGTAAAGGGCAGAGAGCTCCAGTCCGACTCAGACGCCAGCAAGGTGGAGGTGGAGTACTGGTTTGGGCTGGTATCATCAAAGATGAGCTTGTGGGGCCTTTTCGGGTTGAGGATGGAGTCAAGCTCAACTCCCAGTCCTACTGCCAGTTTCTGGAAGACACCTTCTTCAAGCAGTGGTACAGGAAGAAGTCTGCATCCTTCAAGAAAAACATGATTTTCATGCAGGACAATGCTCTATCACACGCGTCCAAGTACTCCACAGCGTGGCTGGCAAGAAAGGGTATAAAAGAAGAAAAACTAATGACATGGCCTCCTTGTTCACCTGATCTGAACCCCATTGAGAACCTGTGGTCCATCATCAAATGTGAGATTTACAAGGAGGGAAAACAGTACACCTCTCTGAACAGTGTCTGGGAGGCTGTGGTTGCTGCTGCACACAATGTTGATGGTGAACAGATCAAAACTCTGACAGAATCCATGGATGGCAGGCTTTTGAGTGTCCTTGCAAAGAAAGGTGGCTATATTGGTCGCTGATTTGTTTTTGTTTTGTTTTTGAATGTCAGAAATGTGTATTTGTGAATGTGGAGATGTTATATTGGTTTCACTGGTAAAAATAAATAATTGAAATGGGTATATATTTGTTTTTTGTTAAGTTGCCTAATAATTATGCACAGTAATAGTCACCTGCACACACAGATATCCCCCTAAAATAGCTAAAACTAAAAACAAACTAAAAACTACTTCCAAAAACATTCAGCTTTGATATTAATGAGTTTTTTGGGTTCATTGAGAACATGGTTGTTGTTCAATAATAAAATTATTCCTCAAAAATACAACTTGCCTAATAATTCTGCACTCCCTGTAGAACCACGTGACAGAAAACACAGCAACATGTAAAAAGGTAAAACTCAGCAAAGCAAAAAAGCTCTCTTACTTTTTCTCCACTTTGACGTCGCTGTAGTGTTTCTGGAAGACGATGAAAGCCGTATGTTGAAGTCTGTTGACACTGAGAAATAATAAAAAAAAAAAATCCTCAGTGTTACTCAAATGGATTACACAACTTTAATTGTGCTATGCAGGACCCACACTGGCATGGTAAGTAGGTCCTGTCATCTCACACACATTTTTTTTTCCATGACTGTGTTGTTCATCAGCAGAAAGATTAACTTTGGGCAGGCTTCCTATAAATCGTGCATGAACCTAAGCGCTGGTTGTCCATTTAAATTTGAGTCTGTCAAACACCTGTCACCCCTCTGGGAGCAATACTTCATAGCAAAGATGTAGAGCGGGAACAACAATGCTGACAAGTGACACCGCAGAAAATATTTCACCACAGCACAACAATTATTTAGCAGAGAGAACTAACAGACTAAAATTTAATATAAATGCACTCCTGACAGGTGAAGGACCAATTTGTTTGCACTGGCCATCATGTGTTCAAGTCAAAGCATCTCATTACTTTGTAGGGATTAGGCGTCAAATTTAAGACACTACATACTCCAGCAGACAGGTTCAATGAGCTTGGCTGATCTGACTTCCATCTGATTGTACCAAACCATCAGATGGAAGTCTGATGGTTTCAAAAATGTTGAATGTCCAATTTATCCAGCCAAAATTGGAGCAAAACTTAAAAAAAAAAAAAAGGCTAAAACCTAATTCTGAATTGAAAGATAAAAGGGTGAAAAAATTGTGATAATATTTTAGTCCCTCCAAAACAGTCATACTGCAAGGCTCAAAATTAAAATCATCTTGCAACCAAAGACGGGCTGTGACACACATTTTTAAGCTTAAAAAAACAACAACTATTAACTAGCCAACAGGAATGAAGATTGTAATAATGGAATAATTAACACGGTAACTTATTTATATACTAATTCTTATTCATGGTAATTGTACATAGATTTTCTACTGCTTATCCAGGTTGAGGTCACATGGGCAAAAATATGTATGCTACAAACACATTTACAAGGGCTAATTTCTGTATTGCTGCATTTTACACTGGTTTTGGTCCATTTACCAGTGACTAATATGCATGTCAAACCAAGAAATTACGCAATCCATATCATGCTTTTTATCAGATGAGTTACTTAAACTATATTATCTACTGATAATGTCAGCTTGCTCGCTCTATAATTATGGGATCTGGTTGTGTAACTGTGAAAGAGTTACTGACAAACAAGATCTGCATGGTGCACTGGTGAGGCATCACAGACGAATTTGGAAAGTTAAAACAGCACAGAGATCTGATCCATCACATTTATCAAATCTTTTAAATCTGGAGGTCATACCATCGTATGCTAACTAAAAAGGTTTCTGTAGGTACTTTTAATATATAAAGTATTTGGCTTTTGATATGTATTTGTGTTTGTATGATATGTAAGTGCTCCAGGGCAAAGGTTTCCAGGGTTTTCTGAAGGTCTTCAACATTTTTTTGTTTTACTAATTTTCAGTCCAGTCCTCGTACCTGACCATTTTCAGATGAATGATTTTTGGTTGTTTGTTTATTAAGCTACTTAACATTGATCTATGAATCATTCAAGGATAAGAACGGCACCAAACTAAATGGATGGACTGCTGTTGGGTCTATACATAAAAGCAAAGAACCACTTTTAAATTGTATTTTTGGGGACTTTGTTACTGGAAGCCTGTGGCAAAAAAAACACCATTTGCTCCTATTTCTTTTGCAGAATCCATGAAAAATGCCAAAGAGTTGGCATTTTTCATACATTTGCCATACAAATGGATGGAAATAAAATTGTATTTTGCACCAACAAGGTGATTCCTAAATAGCGATTAGATTAAATCTTGGCACATCTTGGAATGGGGTGCAGCTATCTATAAAACACGGTAGAGGCTCTGTCATGTTTTGGGGCTCCATTTCAGCCAGTGATGTTGTACTTGTCATAGAAAAGTAAAGTTTTGATCCACTATTTTCAAAGATTGGTAACAGCTTCATTCAAAACGCTCTGCCAATGCAATAAAATCACACCTGAATAGAAAAAACACACAATGGAACACTATCAGTCACGGACTGGCTTCCCTAGAGCCTGGACCTCAACATTATTGAAACAGTGTGGGAGGGAGAAACATCCATCTACGAAGCCTGGAGAACTATTCCTGAATACTACTTAAAGAAACAACAGGAAAGCTTTCCTGAAAGCTTTCAGGCTGTGTTGAAGAATAAAGGTGGTCACACCAAATACTGACTTTCAAGCTTGTTGGAACTGTAAAAACTCTGTTTTTGACCTATTTTCCTAGAAAAAGAAAAAGAAAAAAACCCAAAAAACTATCAACGGTGATTTTCCAAAGATGTCATTACATTAAACAGCAAACTGATGACTTGCGTCTCCATGAGATATAAAAATTCAACCTTTATGCTACTTTTTGTTTAAATGTTATGCTGAATGGACATTAGTTATATACCGTAGACTGCATTATTAGTAGTAGCATTGTCTGGGTTCAAGTGTGTATTTCTATCTGAAATCAACACTAATAAAATTCATCAAACAGATACCGCAAGTACTTACAAAATAAAAATCCCCCCGAAATGGTTTTAGCTTTGAAGGAGCCCTGCAGCTGTAGGGGACGACCCCGAATTATCCTACAGGATTCTTTTGGATTAAATAAGAGTCAGATAGGAGTATTGGGAAAACCAGCCCACTACATGTCACACCCCAAGCTGAGAAAACAGCAGAAGTCTTAAACAGGCACAGACATGTTATGCTATGCTGTGTAGGTTGCATCATGGGGCTGGTGGGGAACTGTGTTGTTATCGGTCCCAGGCGATCTTTGGTGTTCATTTAACATATTTGCATCAATTTTATCGTTTTTTGTGCAATAACAATAAACCCATTCGTCATCCTTTAAGGAAGTTTCATATCGACCCAAATTTAAATGATGAGTTTTGAGTTGATTAAGATCTGGATGCAGATTCAGAAATGTATGGAGTATGAAAAACTGGGAGATGGTGTCTTCAGCCACTCAAGAAAACATCACTGACCCATTCAGATCCAAATGTCCTTCAGGATCTAGGGATGGGAATCAGGAATCTAGTAGTTCAGTTCCTTGGAATTGTTAGTCTAGCTGCCTGTTGATGCTTAGTGGTTCCTGTTGCACTTGCACTACAATCCAATGATTTCAGTTCACAGGGCGTGGAGGAAATAGCAACGCCGTCTACAATGTTGATATGGACATAACTTTTTTTTACTGCACAAAAGGACAGGAGCGTGATAGTACAGTGGAACCCTGACTTACGAATACCCCATATTACGAAAAATTCAAGTTACGAAGGCACTGAACGGCAATATATTTCTGCCCGTGTTACGGCAAAATGCCCGTGTAACGAAATCTGCGGGCTCTGATTGGCTGAGCCTACAATGCCTACAATGCCTTCCAAATCATGTGACAACCCCTTGGCTTCCGTACTTGAGTTTCGCTGTTCCACTTGAACGACTTATTGTTGTTCTAGTTAGCAATTAGCCTATAGCCTATCGTTCAGCATCGCCTCACTTAAAAGGTGCAATGGGTGCTTCAACTTACGAAAATTTTCGACTTACGAAAGACCCTCGGGAATGAATTAATTTCGTAAGTTGGGGTTCCACTGTAAAGTGGAAACTGAATAAAGGACGGGAACAGCTGCATTAAGCTGCTAACACAACTTCGGCTTTATGCACAGACACCATGCTAATACTTAGCTAGCCAGAGAACATACTAACGCTAGGCTAGCCAGACACCAATGCTAACACTAAGCTAGCCAAGAACCCAAAGTGAAAGCTGTCTTTGGACTGTGGAAGGAAGCCGGAGTACTGAGGAAGACCCACACAGACACACGGAGAACATCCAAACTGCACAGAGAAAGGCTCTGGCCTGATGGTGGATTCGAACCCAGGATCAGCTTGCCAAAGCTAACCGCCATTCATAACAACACTAATTGTAATTAACTATCTACAGCCTTAGAAGATCCTTGGTTTATCACAGCTTATAGAGGTAGTGTTTTCTAAAAGAGGTGCTGTGTGAGTATGAAAAACTGGTGCCGTTTCTTTCAGAGAAGGACATTCTCATTAAAATATGTCAAGAAACACAAACAGTGGAATAACTTGACTAAAACTACCAGGGGGGCCAAGGCTCAAAGGCAGCAGAGCCACTCATCTTTTAAGTTTAACATCATCAACGCTGTCAAACGAGTTCTTTTTAGCTAGAGATTTTAAAGACAGTTTCGTTTAATGTTGCCTGAGTAGAAAATGTGTCGGAGCGACGCAGATGTATTCAGTTTGATGACAGCTCTCCCAAGGGACCTTGGTGTTATTGATTTGAAATTCACATCCAAGTCAAAGTTTGAATTCAGTCTTTTAAAGAAGAAAGTGAGATTTATTTTTCATTCCAAGGCAGAACAATACCTACAGCCTGGACCAAGATTCTTGTTTCACTCACAAAGAGGAAGATGACGTCAGATCCATTTAGGTATAAAAGGGTTCAGTTTAGTCAACTTTCTGAGGAAATCTTGAAGCAAAATACGGAGGTATTGCCTCAGTACTGGTTACGTCAACAGACCAAACATTTTTAAACATATCTGCAAGGGAAAAGTCCATATCTCTGGCCACTATTTGCACAAGCACTCCTCTCTGGTTTACAGCCTGGCTTGTTGTACACTATATGGATGTGCATGACTTATTATCTGACAACTGAATGTTACTGCCCTGTCCAGTCACCGATACAAATATTAGTCGGGTAAACTAATTCTTCATATTTTATTGATGTACAACACCAGTTAACAACCGTTTTGGAGATGTTGCGTCACCTGTGACTATGCGAGTCTGAAACCCTTTCAAAAGGCTGTTAAACACACAATGTAAAAAGCAGAGACCCATACATTTACCATGAAACAATCTTACATACACTGCATCTGCATTTTAAAACCATCATCCTGTCAAACCATACAACAGCAGAATTATAGAGAAGTAGATGTGGGACTTAGCCTTTAAAGTTCCACTTTGTTGGTTTTTATGCACTGCAAAACTTCAATCTAGAAGGAATTTATGTGGGAATGCAAAGCAGATTTATTCATCCATTTTGTCCAGGTCATAACAGGAGTATATATCCCACCCAAAGATGATCACAAAACAGATATGCAGCTGGAATGACAGGCAACAGTTTTAACTGGTGCTGCAACAGAAGATTAGGAATACAGGACTATAGAGAGGCAATCACACATGATCATAAAATGCTTTCATTTATGCTTCTAAGAAGAAGAAATGATGCAGTATTTTTATTCATTATGATCGATGCTGGACTTTTAACCTGCCTAGTTTGTGTCTGTGCAGCAGAAATGAGCCTTCCCTGGAGGAGGTCTGGGCTCTCCCTTAGAGAAAAAAGGGTGAGGATCTCAGTCTCTCAGAAGTGGTTCGGAGCAGAGCTGATATTCCTCCACATCAAATGGAGTCAGTTGAAGTGGCTCAGACAACTGACTAAGTGCTTCCTGGACACCTCAGAGGTGAAATGTTTCAGATATCTTACAGGAAGGACACTCTGGAGCAGACCCAAGACAAACTGTGGAGATTATGTCTAAGTGTCAGTACCAGAGCCTACCACAGCCTAGAGGAGGTAGCTGCGAGATGGAGGTCTGGACATCTCTGCGTGGAGAGCTGCCTCTGTGACCCAGGACCCGGATATAAGCATTAGAAAACTGACCGATTGATACATTCAGTTCCAAACTGTAAAATAATTACACAAACGGCTAACAAACAGTCACTTGAGCTTCCCAGTCTCAATAAATATCTACACCAATGCCTGACTGTGTTGTTTACAAAAGACAAACTAATTGTCTCTTTGAGTTGATTCATTCTCTTCCAGTTGATGGGAAAAATGGCGGCAGAAGCTGGAAACACGTAGCAGACGACAGTGGTGGCCAAAAGGCCAATTGCAGTGAATGCAGGCTGCACTGATACATGTGTATGAAAGTGCATACAAGGTTGGACTTCATAAATGTCTGCAGTTACAATGTGTCACCACCATAAAACCATAAATCCAACATAATCCCCATGGCAGGCAGGCATAACATTGACTTTTGTACTATATTCCTTCATTTAAATAATGTAATAGATGAAAAAATGATGGATCATTGGGCCATGTCTTATCTCATAGTATCATCCCCCCCCCCAGTTAAGTGCTTCACTCTCAGACTGCAGGCTTACTGTGGGTCCTAGTATATTTAAAAGTAGAATGGGAGACAGACCTCTCATTTTCAGACCTCTCTTCTGTGGAACAGGCTTCCAGTTTGGATTTAGGACACAGAAACCTTCTCTACTTTAAAAGTTTCACTTTAAAACTTTCCTTTTTGGTGCAGCACGTAGTTAGGGCTAGATCGGGGGACTCTGAACCCTCCCTTAGTTACACTGCAATAAACCTGGCTTCTGGAAGTTTCCCATGATGCACTGAGTGTTTCTTTACCACTCTCTCGCCACTTCGCATTTAATCAGTTTAATCTCCAGCTCTCTGTCTTTTATCCTGTCCCCTTTGCCTTGTGTCCAGTCTTGTTATGACTGAGGTTTCTTCCTGTTAAAAGGGAGTTTTTCCTTCCCACTGCTGCCAAGTGCTTACTTACAGAGGGTTCTCTCTCTATCAATGCAGAGTCTTTACCTTACATTACTGAGCACCTAGTGGCAGCTGTTGTTGTGATTTGGTACTATAGAAATAAAACTGAACTGAACTGACAGTGGTGTATGGTTTAATGATAAAAACTTTATTTTCTTTCTTGTTATTTTTTCCCTCGAGTGGCCCCCAACTGAGCTCAAAGTGCCCACTAGATGATCCAACTAGGATGGGTGATAGTGGGATGCATAGACGTTATAAGGTGGTGGCGCTTATGCTAAAGCGGAAAAAAAATGTGTCCACGCTCAAAAGTACCGTCACCTGACAGTACAGTCAAAATTGTCACTGACGTCATCAGCGACAACATAAAGGCTTCTTTCCAAAGTGGAGAACACAGATTCGCATTGATAGTTGTTGTTGTTGGGTTTGTTTGTTTGTTTTTTATTGTTTCGCCTTTAAAAAGTTTGACTCCCCTGCTGTGAAGGATACTTCTGTAGCAATAACGCCAACAAAGCACAGATGTGTTACTTTGTGACACACGCGGCTATGAAAAGTACTCGAACAACGTGGCGAATTCGAGGCAAACGAGTCCAACAAGCAGCAACAGTGACGATACAAATAACTATTTTTTAGTAAACGGAAGTTTCTGGGCGCTCTAAAGTAAAAAGCAGCGACATGTTTCCCTTCTGATGGAGGGCTCTGTGAGGGCTCTGTGGGGGCTCTGGTGTCTTCCGCATTGCTCTGCAGTAAACCACTGTGCTAAATCTAGGAGCCCCGCAGAGACGCCCCGAGTCTCGTTTAGCCAAATGAGCCGCTTCACAGTGTTTGAACGTGTTTTCTGTGCATGACTGAGTCCAGCTCGGCACTAGCTAGCGACAAGTTAGCTCTGTTAGTTTCCCCGTGTCACAGTCCTACCGGCCCGGGCTCTGGTACAGAGTCCACGCCCTCACTGTGAACCCGTCCGAGCTGCAGTAAAATCCACATTACATCCCAACAAGGCCGAACAAAGTGAGCACGAACTGCTCCAGAGCCGGGTTCTTAACAGCAACACGTCAAACTGCACCGGAAACCGCCCGTATGTTTGAAAAGGTGCGACGTATAGTTTCACTTACCTCGCTTTCTAGGAAACCTAACACAGGGGCTGAAATCCCACCAAAAACAGTGAAAACTACTTGATCCAAATTCTGGGAGAGTTGTAGGCAGTGACGTCACGCTGAAATTCCAGCTCGTCTGAGTCAGTTCAGAGGTTTGCCCATGTAAGGCAGCAGGCCAAAACAGCACGGCCCTCAGTGCGCACACATCTCCGGTCTGTGCGCACAGCTGCACGCTGCAGTCAGGCAAAGGTCCACGCTGGAGGCTTTCTCCTCAAATAAAATGTCATCCTAATAAATACTGAAAAATTGAACGTACCGATACTTAGAACCCTTAAAATGTAAATGAAAGAAGAGTGTGCAGTGATTTGGTGTCAAACATGTGGCCTGGGGGCCAGAAGTGGCCCTCCAAATAAGGGTCCGGTTTAACTTGTGGTATTTGTTTGCATATTTCACTCTCTTTATTCGAGGTGTTGTTGTCATATTGCAGAAACAACAACCTCTGCCTGTTAGTATCTGACATCACCAAAAACAAATAAATACAAAATGTTTAAAAAATAACACAAAACTTTGTCAAGCTCATCTTCAGCCGACAATACAAAATATGGGACAGCCTAGATTCTATCCCAGGTTTTCTCACGGGCTGTATCACTACAAAAGAAACATGGGGGCCAGAACCAGCACTCCAAATGCTTTCCAGTCCAGCCCACAGGATGCCTTTGCAAAGTGTGAGATGATTACTTAACCTGTCACAGGTAATCACATAAGTTAGACATTAGATGTGACAGGAGGTACAAGCCAGAGGTCCAAACAAATGTGTAAGTTTGGAAGACCTGTGATCTTCTGGGTCATTATTATAGAAGCACTGGGATTTTAAGAAGACATAGCATTAGCTAAAGTTACCTTTTTATATTTTCTCTCCTCCCTTTGATGTTTTTCGATACTTCAACCCTCATGTATATGCTGTACATAAAAGATGGGCTTGGCTATTGTTAGTACTTTGGCCACCTTTATGTTATTCTTGTTTCTATTTATTTGTTTTGGAAACACAAATGAGCATATTTGGATGACAGGATGGAGTGCAAAGTTATCAGCTAATGCTAACTAGCTTCATTATTAAGTATCATTCATAAGCTGTGTGGATGCAATACAGATACACACAGATACCTACTAATTAGTGCAAATTAAGAAACCTATAAAGTCACAATATTTTTCTATTAAAAATGCTCCAAAAGCCACTAACAGCACTAACAGCAGTTCAGTTTGGTCACTCCATTTACAGGATCTAAGGCCTAGTCAGCGTCTTCTACATGCACACCTGTCAGTCAAAGTGGCTATTCTCATAACTGTAGATTCTAGATGGATGAGTTATATGAAAATTCATAGTTTTTATGAAGGAGGAAATTATCCATGGAGACCAAAGGTGTTTTTTTTTTGTATCAGGCAGTAAACATGTTTATTTCTGCTGTAAAGTTAGACATTTTAACATGGGAGCTGACTTAAAGCTGGACCCTGAGGTTGTTTCTTGGTTTAACCAGGCAGGAAGTGAAACTTTCTCGACTAAGAATGTTTTTTGTATGAGTGTCATTTGGTAGAGCTACTGTGACTTGTGATGCATATCTGTCAGTGTAACTGCATTTTTATTTATTTTTTCTAAGATATACTTCTTTGTATTGTAAAGAACTAAATTTAGACACAAAATAAACACAGTACATATATCTGATATGATATATATATCATATGTGAAACGTGTGTGTTTTTTTAGTATATAAGCTCATCATGACTTATAAAGTTCAAACAAGGCAGCAACATTATAATAAAGAGAGATGGCAGTCAAGAATCCTAAATTGAAATCTTTGGAAGAATTCAGCAATCGCAAAGATGTAAAAAGATATTCAACTTTCAGGGGAAACAGCAAGGATTTAAAGCATTTTTCATACACGTAATTTTTAAACTCCATAAAAATTAAAGTAAAGTAAATTAAAGTAACCATATATAATGCTTTAAAACATGTAGTTGCCCAGATGCATTAACATGGCTGCCAAATAGCGTGACTAGTGTCTGGAACTTTGGACAGGGCCAACAAAAGGCTGAAAAGATTGTGTAACATACCAAGTAGAACGTCTCATAACTAGTAAAGTTAATTAGTAACGTGAATAGATATTTTTAAAAAAAGATATATCATCCCATAGATATTAAGGCTTGGCTTTTAGAAGAAAGGATACGTGCAGTTTCACCATTCTGTCAATGTCTGCTTGTACACTTCTCAAATGTAGAACTACATATTCCCATGATATATTATGTCTTTATAAGATTCACAGCATCCATATGAGGCAAAGCAAACAGGATTTTGACAGGAAATCACCACATTTGCTCAGACACACTTCTGATAACTCGCAGTGAACATCGCTGCTGTGCAGATGTCATTTAAACGCTACCATGCAAAAGAAAAATAGAGACCCTCAGGCTCAGAAACGCTGCTGCCTTCTGTGGTCATTTAAGATGGACTGAGACGGAGAACTACACCCCCCAAAAAAGAAAAAAAGAGTTTTAAAATAAATAAATTTATCAAGGAATGGGTTTGCCATCAGCACACAGTGAGCATCCACGGTGATAAGAAGGTGCATTGGTAAACACGCACATCTGTGTGGGCACCATCAGTGCTGAACGATATACACAGGTTTTAGTGCAACATATGAGGCCATTCAGATGGTGGCAAACCATATTTTACTCTTATTACAACATAACATGGGTCAGTTTATTTATATTGCATATTTAACACAACAGGCGCTGATCAAAAACAAAACACACACAAAAATGACTGAAATTCATTAATTAAGTTAAAAGAGAAATAAAATAAACTGGTCTGCCTGCAGTCGAGACACATCCCTCACTCACACTCCATCCATCCATTCTGTACCACTTATCCTTAACACGATCACAGGGGTCTAGCTTAATGATTTACATTCTTTTCACTAGCTGGGCCCACATCCTCATTTTAGGTTTGACAGCGTTTTAGTAGGTAAAGGTGAACACTTGGACATGAATTGAGCTGCGGTTTGGGGAAGGCCTCGAAGAGGACTGGCGACGGCTCCCGGGCCTGGCAGATCCCCATGTACTAAATAGGAGTGAAGAAGTTAAAGAATTGAGAACAAGGAGGGAGGGAGGGTGGGGCACGTAAATGAAAATGAACAGTTTGCAGAACCTATATAGATGACAACCGGAAGGAGCGTGTTTGGAGGCGTGGTCCCGCTCCCGAAATTCCGATACATAATCTCCAATAATTTGACTTTTACATGATGTTGTGCATATTTATGGCATATATGTTTCCCATATTCTTCCCATGTCTGAAATACAATCTATTTTTAACAGCCATGCAATAAACTGTGCAGCACTGTGTCCAGCTGGTCTTAACAGGAGACTTTCTGCTTGTCTCACAAGCCGTAACTTCCAAAAGGTTTTGTTAAGGTACCTGCTAAAGACTAGCGGACAAATGACTTTGCAAATTCAAGGTGCTGATTAAAAAGGAAGAAGCTCAGCAAGTATCAGTCTTAACTTAGAGCATTCAACCAGTGAGGTGTGAATTGGTACATTTTATAATCTGAACAGATTCAAATTCAAACTCTGCGTGTTGCATGCTGCAGTGCTCGCATGTCCTGTCACGCACCGTCTGCCTTCTGGAACCATGAGAATGAGCCAGCGCTCGTTATTTTCGGCGACTCTTTTCTTAACTATTAGAATAAATATTACTGATGTATGAAGAAATATTACTTATCGACGAGTGACAGCAGAAGATTGAACCAGTGCATTTTGGGTTGTAGTCTGCATACGTTAAAAAGGCCTCAGTGCTTGCTCTGATTGTGTCACACAGTGAGCAGTTTGAGTAATTGTTTCATAGCTGCTTCATGACTTCTGTAAACTGTTGTTTACACAGTAGCGCACATGTGTTTTTGGCCACTGTCATATTGATACTAAGATATGAAGCATGTGACTAAAACCAGTTTACACTGACAGAAATAATTACCTGTAAATGTAAATACCTGTAAGAGCTCACACAAAGCTAATGAGTATAAATCCTACACAGTTTATGTTAATGTAGTTCAACAGTGGCATTAAAGATGGTTCTGTTCAATACTAGTGTTTTAAAAAAAAATCCCATTTTTATAGTGTCATTGTAATAACAGAATCGAATATATACTCAAACATATATTTGTGATTTTGTGCATGTGAAGCATTTGCAACAGGCCCTTTGTTATAGTGTATACTATAACAACAGCAGCTGTTATGGATACAGTATAACATACAACAGTGAATGTGGTTACAGTGCATTGTTTTGAAGTTACTGGAAGACCTTTTTTTTATTCATGACCTTTATTTCAACAGGAAGTCCCATGACTATCAAAATCTATTTTACAAGATTTAACTAACCTGCCAAATATGTTCAGTAACATTAACTTGTGACCCTGAGAGAAAGCTTTACTATTTTTCCTTTGAAATATTTTTCCTTAATATGGAAATATTAAGTTATTCTTTGCACTGTGATCTCCTAATGGTAACCTCTTTCATATTACAAAAAGTAATTTGACCTATTGTTCTCAATAAAACATTGAAACACTGAAAGCTTTGAAGCCTTTTTTGTTGCTTATTTGACAACATTTCCAGAATTTTCTTTATATCCAAATATATATCTGTCTATAGGGTCTATGGCTAAAATGCATCTGAAATATACATCCATTCACTTCTGCTTATCCATTTTCAGGGTTGCGGGGCAATAGGCGGGGTACACCGTGGACAGGTCACCAGTCTGTCGCAGGGCTAACACATAGACATAGACAATAATTTGTGCTCACATTCACACCTATGGGCAATTTAGAGATTTCAATTAACCTATCCCCACTAACTGCATGTCTTTGGACTGTGGGAGGAAGCCAGAGTTCCTGGAGAGAACCCACGCAAACACGGGGAAAACATGCAAACTCCACACAGAAAGACTGATGGTGGAACTGAACTCAGGACCTTCTTGCTATGAGGCTACTGTGCTAACCAGCGTGCCAATGCTGAAATTAAAATAACCAAATTTCACTAATTTTGGATCGCTTCAAGCAAAAACTGAAGCCTTAAATTGTTGGCTGGCTAGTTTCCGTAATATGCTCTGAGATCAGTTCTAAGGACAAAAGTTCTTCACCAAAATCACAAATGACATGGGGGGGGGGGTGCTAATTTCCAGCGGCCCTTCATCCTAAACCATCCGGTTGGATGAAACTGGGCTACTAATTATATTATCTTTATTTGACCTTTTGACCTTTATACTGATTGAGCGTCCAAGTAGAAGGAAAATTTTAATGCTGCAAAGTAAAGTTGCATGTTTTTATAAATATATTTAAATATGCCACAAGTAAGTAAGTCTTTCACAATACTGTGACTGAGTGAAATGCGTATAACATGGCATTTCCCCTGTTGGTGCCCTACGATGTTAAATAATTCAATTAGCATGTTTGTACTGAGGCTGGGTTTTCAACACACAACTTCAGTACGGCGTTTGTGAACTGACGTTGAGAAACCTTGTTAAGCTTTCTAATATCCTTGTATAATGTCCCTTTTTTATATACCTTTTCTAAATTTTTTATTGTTAAGTAATGTAGATAAGTGAGTTATATGAAAATGAAAAGAGATGAGACATCATCATCATTATTATCCAAACTCATAAAAACATGTACATAACAGCCAAATGTTTAAAAAAAAGGTTTGCTAAAAAAACTAATATCTTTAAAGCTGGTTATGATCCACATAAGGGCCTATGTAATTATTTAATTAGCACCAGTCCTCTCGTTCTGCCACGAAAAAGGCTTCCAACTGATATTTTGTCACTAATGGCATGCCACATTTTTTTTAAACTATTCTATTAAATACTATTATTTGAATATTACTCCAGCATTGTGTAGTTCATAATGGCCGAGCACTCGTTATCCTCAGCTTCACTGAAATGAACCGCCGCCGCCTCTGATGTCCAACACGAGTCAGCCGCCACCAGGCGTCCAACAAAGGCTTCGCTTCATGTGAGCTTTGTCTGACCTCAGTGAGCTCTGCCATGCAAACTAGACAATTAGTTTGCATGCTCGTGATTGCATGCAAATACAATAACTGCTTTTCACCTGACTCTGTTCTCAGAGCTGTTTCGCACTGTTGTCGAGCATAATATTGACGCTGCGTATCTGTCGTGTTTGCACATGCCAGCGCGTTCAGATAGTTTGTCTTATCTCTGTTAAAAGTAAGTCTGATGGGGTGATTCATTTCAACGAGGAGGGGTAATGAAAACATTTAAAAGAAATCTTTGTGGAAGCCAAATGCAAAATGGAATCATTCACTCTGAGCTCTATCTTTCCACCCATAATTCTTACTTCACTGCGACTGATTACATTGTGCTCCAAGCTGTGAGTATACTTTTTTCAGCGTGCATGAAGAAAGCATAAACAGCGCTTGCAGATCGAGCACGCTGATAAAAACCAAGCGATTTGAGCTATTTTAGTGTCTCACCCGTGCATCCACTCATCTCAAACTTCCAGGGGAAACTGCAAAAGGTAATCTCATTTGTAATGTGTGACAGCTTATTTGCAAGTGTGTACACTGGCAATTTTTTAATGGGCCCGCCAGTAATTCTTCTTCCACTCTTAAAGCTGATTTCACAAAGACACCCTGGAACAGTTTAGATGACACATTGCCATCGCCTGTGAACTCAAGTTATCAATCAAACCCCAATTAACATGCTTGGTTAGAGGAAATCAGGGGTTCTTTGATGTTTGGCACTTAGGGACTGGGGCTACGCATGTCACAGACATGATGGGCTTCAATTTTATCCACAACATACGGGAAGAAACGCGCTCACAGGCAGAGTCCAGCACAGCAGACACATCAGACTGGAGTTTTTGATCCAACTTGGTCCTGTTTTACTCATTTTAACTAGAGACAAGAATTACAACAAACAGGGAAAACAATCTCGTGTCGAGTTTTAGCGTTTCAATTGTTCCAGCATCGGATATCCTGTTTTATCTGCTGGTTGTAACACCGTCTTCTCCCCCACACCACTTCCTCTGAAGTAGGTGAAACTCAAACATTATACCGAAGGCAGCTGCTGCACGGGCGACGTGTACTTCCTCAAAAAAGTGTGAGTGAAAGGATCTATTTAGTGCCTGCGTGCTGAATAAGAAAACAAGAAACCAACTGTCATCTAAATACTGCACCCCTAGTTTCATAAAGGCTCCGTTTTCAGGAATTAGAGGCTGACGATGAGGTCATGCAGGTTACATCCTGGCAAGTGAAACCAACACGAGTGGAGTGATGTTTTTGTACATAATGTCATTTGGTTCCCGACTGCAGTCATTATCAGAAGGCAGGGAGTGCATGTGCACAAAAACAGCACTGAGATCTTTGGAGAAAGGAAACAAAAACAACAAATGTGTCTGGGAACTATGCACGCTCTGTTAATTAGAGCTCAGATAGCAGAGATTAGTCCTCATGCACAACCATATTACAGAGTCATGCCAAATAAGGAAAAACAAAAGTAGGAGACAGGCACACTCACTACAAAAACAATGTCCCAAAGCTACTAATCAAACAACTCCCGATCTAGATCCAGACCTCAGATTACACTAATGAATTCTAATTCTTATGTTTTAGCATGTAAATATGTATTAAAATTGCAGACAGAGAAATCTCTGCCTACAGCAAAGGTTTTAGCATAAATGATGCATACTTGTGAGCCTCACGCTGCACCTTTGAAATGCGTTTAAAGCAGCCGGATTTTGTCGTCGTATCCCGAAATCATCTTTTTTGAGATTTTTACCATTTAACATGGCTTCTCCCCCCCACCCCACCCCAGTGAAAACGATTAAGCATCTCACCCACAGCAGAGCAGTTAAGCACAATGCCTGGCTGATATTATCAACCAAAAACCTATTTTTTTTTACAGCATGGTGTCAGTAACAATTTGAAACACAATTATAAAACTGATTTTTAAAAACCAAAGATATAAACGAACATACGCATGCACACAAAGGAGCAATCTTACTGTTGATATAAAAGATTTTCTATTGCAGCAACTCGTGCCAAACCGTAAAATATTTACAAGTGTAGGAAGTGGAGGTGGTGGTCGGGACTGTTTCTGGCAGAAAAATCAGATATATTTGCAGGGGTGTTTAATCTGTTTTTGCTCTGTACATAGAGGGCATTTGGCTTTAAAGCAAGTTTCTTGCTTGATCACAGAAGGACGACGGCCGGAGCGAGGTTGAACAGTATCGAAATTCTGCATCTGTGATGACAGTTAGCAAGTGCTTGCCACCACAAATAATCAGTTGTGCCACACAAAAAAGTCTGTAGCAGCAAAATTATCGTGCACTTGACTGAACAAGAGAAACTTTTTTTTTCTTTTTGCCAATGAACAGCTTTTAATTTGCAAGAGGAAGAATGAGTCTTTTGTTTTTGCATAAAGTTACAACATCCAACATGCCAGCATGTTTGGAGGCTGTCAGGTGCAGAGGTGTCATGTGTGTATAATGAACATCTAAATACAGAGAAAAGAAAAGCAAACAGAGGAGAAAGTCGCACAGGCCGGACGAGTGAGACGACTGCTTGTTCCAAAAACAACTCCCAATACGCTCATCCTGTGCAGCTCCAAGTTTTTGAATTCAGCAGCTGGAGGTTTGTTTTGCTGCTCAGTTTGCAAAGATTGGAATGCCTTATTGTCTCAGATGTAATAACGATGATCCAGCATGTTCGGCCCACAAACAATGCTGTTGTTTTTGTGCTGTGAAACTCCAAACATGTAGGAATGTAACTGGGAGATTCCTAAAATCTGAGGGCATTGTGTAAAAACAACAGAACATCCAAACTAAACAACAATAGGATAGGTGAAGTTAACATTCAGGCCTGCTTAAAGATCGTAATCACTTACCTCAAAAGCAGGACAAAGCTGGATTTAATACACCAAAGTATTCTTACAACACGTCACTGTTTGTTCATTGTGTTCACTCAGAAACCCTGCAAAGCTTCACATTTTCCTCACTGCAACAGTCTCATTAATCATTCATACGCTGTTTGTCTACAGTAAAAGAATAGAAAAGCTGATAGGATAGAAAATCATGGAGGATAAAAGACAAAAAAATAAAATTTGTGAGAAACAGAAACTGACAGCGTGACATAATTTTCTAGAGGCAGTTTGAAAAACATGTAAAAAAAATTTAAGTACTTAAAATGTTAAGTTTAAAAAGATTAAGATGGCCAGAAAGAGCTGGCGTTGGCATCTGATTGGCTTGAATTTGATAAATAAATAAAATCAGGTAATGAATATGTAGATAATAAAGTGTTGGTGTTACCTGGTTAATTAGATTGTGAAATTTATTTTATAATAAGTTAAATGTTAATCATTTTGGCCATTTGAGAGTCCTGGACAGTTAAAAGAGTGCAGTATGAGTAGGCTAAGCTGTGATGTCCATGGTAAGCAAGGTCAGGGGCAGCAGTTTGAATTAATCTGATGATGCTCTTTAGTATCACTGGTCTTATTCCACATTTATAGTATAGGGGTTGGACAGCAGCCATGATAGGTCATGTAACAGCTGTACATATATTGAAAAATGCAGCGGGTTAAATCCACAGAGAGCAGCAAACCGTTAGTGCAGCAGCATCAGCAACCCAGCTCTTCTGTGCACAAAGAAAATAGGTCCACTGCAGTTCACAGCAAAAAATACATTTTAGAAATTATTTTGTGGCGATTCAGTTTCCCCTGCTGCGCAGCAGCAACAGATCCAAGGGTTCCCCCACTGGCCCAGTAACGCCTGGCTATCACACAAGGATGAACCAAGTATTCAAACTAATCAGCAGCACAGTATTTCAGTTAAACAATAGCAATTAGCATAAAAGGCTTGACTTTATAAGGTCCGTTTTATGCTTTCTGATTCCAAACAAAAACAGCAATGAACCTGAAATTTGGCCTTCTGTTCTTTTAGCCTTGTGAAGCATTTTTATTCAGTTATGTGCTAAATTATATGGCTGCTGTGCGGCACAGACCCTGTAAGAGATTTGTGCTTCAGTTTTGGTGAGTGAAATTCTACTGTTTCATCAGTCTGTTAGTTTGTAGCATCAGTGTCTGTGCAATGCACCTGTAAAGTTCAGGAATGCAGCTTGCTAATGATGCTAGCTAGTTAGCGCTAGCTTATTTAAAAAAAAAATATGGTCACTTTGAGCTTCAAAAAACCCCTACACAAATTAGAATAATACTAATGTAACAAGGTAACATTACAGTTGTGTCTTCTTCAAGTTTGTTTCTGGAATAACAGTTGTGGCCATGTTACTTTTTACTATTGTGGTCACTTTTTAGATTTAGCGATTTTGACAAATCAAAAAGGGATTTCCTTCAGAAAACACACATGTATGACCCCCTTCCCGCCCAAACCACAATAATGATCCACATCATAGATGTTCCACACTTTACCTATGGGCTGCAATTCAACTGCAGAGTAGCTGAGGTGGAAGGACATAAGGAGCTTTTCCTTGTTGGCTTTAAAACTATTATTATGATTTTCAGTTTGAACTGAAAATGCCCAAAATAAATACAGCAGCTATCCAGATGACTTTAATATGTTTCCTGAGGGATGAGGCTCGGTTTCTGCTAACAAATTATACCTCAGTCTTGGCTATTGAGGGGTAATCCCTCAAATTGTATCCCTGATACTGAAGATCACAGTGTGGTTACATCTGTTTTTAAGTGTGTTTACATGAAGAAAGACAATCCCAGACTGTCACTTCAGATCACCTGTCACACGTTGCGTGGGTCATTCACCTTATTTTCTCTTCACTCCATAAATGCCAGCTAATGCAAAGCACTATATTTGGCTCTTGTGACCTTTATTACAGCTGATAGCGACAGCCATGGATGCGATGGAAGCTCCATGTCGGCACAACAAAGGCTGCTTGCTAGTGGAGCTAGATTTCAGATGTGAAAAACGTGATAGCAGGTAAGAGAAAATGACAAGCAGGTATTTTCCTTCGCTTACGTGATAATTACCTGCAGTCGACTCCCTTTAGAAAGGTTATCTGAAACACAAACATCCTGAAACAGCTCCAGGAAACTGCACCGGTGCAATGCTGGGGACCGTTTATGGGAGATCAGACATTTCAGATCTTTAAGTGTTAAAAATGATTAATATGACAGTGACACACTTGATAGATAGGCTTGGTAATTATCTACAAATTCAAGCTGCTCTTCTCGGAGTACTAAGGGTTTTAATTAAATTGGGGGTTTTTTTGGAAAATAAAGCAGGTGTAAATTTTTTCTCCAGACAGAGCAGGGTCAAAATATTTCATATAAAGTCTTGATAAGAATCACTGCGAGGCATGCTGTGGCGGGCGAGGATGATCTTATATTTCCAAGGGAAAGGCCAAGCTAGAAATATGTTATGTATAAGTTTGCCTGGATAAAAATAAACATGAAATGAATTCAAGTTTGCATCTAGAAGGTTGCAACAACAACTTAAAAAGGCCTCTTTTAAAGAATTCGGTTGATCCCTCTTTTGTTAATTTGATGCAGGCCGAAATTACATCAGATGACAGCATAATCCGACATCATTATCAGCATCAAAATGTGTTTGATGCTGTTTGGCCCGGGGCGACCGGCATGTGCAGCCTCTGTAACGGGATGATATGGATTACACTTTGCAAACCGACCTTGCCCCCCTCTCATTTTTTATGCCTGCCAGTCGAACGCAGTGATGACCGCGTGCGTTACATCGCTGCCAAATAAAACCCAAATATCCCCTATGATTAAGGTCACTCATACACTGCTCAACAGAAGCCATCCTCTTATAAGCCTCAGGGTGGAAGAAGAGGGGGGGTGACCGCTTGGACCTTAGTTAGTCTTGATGTTGTTTTATTGTTTTGTTCCTTCGATGCTGCCCAGGTTCTCTCCGCCTCACTGGGGCTGCCAGTGACAGGAAGAGGACAGTACAGTAATCAAAGTTTTCCTCTGAGTCGGTGTGACCTGTTGTTGGCTTTCATTTGTGTATCACTTAAGAGGCTTAGGCTTCTTCATGGGAAGTTTATCCCTGGATCACAGGGATCTGCAGGGCTCACCGGTCATTTGCCATCAGTATCCCAAGAGCTCAGATTGTTAGGGCTGCTTTATTCTGAAATATGATGGAAATGTGTTGGACTAATTTGGCTTTAGCAGGATTGGCTGAATATTAGTCCACTCATCCAGTGGATTATCCCGTGGCTGCGATGAACGTACTGAACGTGGATAGATCTGTCAAACGCCCAATACAGTATATCTTTTGCTTTTTCTCTGATATTTAGTTTCTTCTGCTCATAGAAGTGCACATTCTGATGTAGCCACGTGACGCCTTTCCATAAAGATGATAGCATTTCTATCCAACACACTGCCTGCAGCTGACATAGTAAAGCTGTGCAGCATGTAATGCTGGTAATGGTAAGAGCTTTGGGAGTTCTTACCCGGTGAGGTGAGCTTATCTGCACAGACAGCATGTGTATTCATTTAATCTGAGTTCAACATCAGGTGTCAAGTACGATTAGAACTGATGCACATGCATTTGGCAAAATGCTTTTAACAGTATGGATTTCATGCTCACAAGTACCTCATCAAGCACCAGTTGTGTTGTGCTTTTGCCATCAAATGATTACATTTTAATGAGATGCAGATATATTAGTTGCTAGTACCTTATGACAAAAAGCAAACAAACAAACAAACAAACAGTTTAGGATGAATATCAGGGTTTTTTTTACTCCTGTCAGGGCGTTGCTCCCTAATTTTGTCTCCTGCTGAAACATTGCTGACCTTCCTGTTGGGCGTGCCGTGTTGGAGTGACAGCTGGTGTGATGTAATAACACCCCCTCCAGTAGACAAGTTATAAAGAGCAATATCTAGTTCCATGGATTGAGATAAGCTTAGGTAGATTAATGCTCGGGACACTGAAATGTCTGTTGTATAAAAGCTCTGTTTATAAAACAATGTGTCATTGCCCTATATGAAAAACTGATCTGGCAGATGGCCCGAGTTCCTCCATGTTAAAGGCACTGCTAGTCTATGGTTTGTGCTGCTATGGCTTAATGGGATTTAAGACTCTTCATTCAAATGAAATATATATAGAAAACTGGGATTATTTTACAGGCTGTTAATCTCTCTCTCTTTTTTTTTTTTTTTTTCAAAACTGAGCCTGCCCCACGGTTTTAGCATTCGTGGAAAAGTGGAGCGACTGTGAGTGCTACAATCAATGAACGCTAGAGTGCAGGCGGCCTATCAGCTCAGAGAGCCACAGAGATGCCCTGTGGACCATTTCACTAACGTGAAGCGTGCTCAGTGGATTTGACTCACTTCAGCCCCGCTGCCGTGCCTGCCTTTCCAGAAGCGTTCCCATCCTGCTCCACAACGACAGACACGAGGCTTCGCCAGAGCTTCTCCATCACCGACAACTCACCGCTTCGGTGCCCTTTTCCAGCTTCGTCCCTTCAAGCTTTGGCTGCTTGCGACTCAGGAGCGAGGCTTTGGTACCGGTCTGCCTCAGCATCCCGGATCATCCAGCTACTTGCCAGACAAATAAAACTCTGGTGAAAACAATTCTTCAAGCTACAGCAGAGGCGCTTCCGGTTCCTTAACTGAGCGTGCAGTTCAAAAATCAGCGCTGCCACCTGATTCCCACTACACATCCCATCATGCCTCACTCCTTCCAGCAGAAAAAAGGTGAGTAAAAAATAGAAAAAACTGGGTGCTGCTGCTGGTTAATGAATGACGATTGTAGCTTTGCTGAAAAGGGAAGAAATTATCAGCAAACTTTTAATTAATTGAAATGTATTTGAAATTTCTGAATCTGTTGAATGCTAATTTACTTTTGTCCATCGTACAAGAGACAAAGATATTCCAACAGGTTAAGAAATAACATTACAAGCATATGAAATAGCATTTTAGCATTTTGCTAAGTTATCATTATAAACTAAATTCCTTTGTTGGATCTTCTAATTGTATTTAATTTGGCTTCTGAGGTAGGACGAGCTAACCTGATTGAAACTATTTCCCTTTTATTCATCATTCATAAGTCAAAGTAAGAACATCATACCTCAGCAGGATGGCAGACAGCCAAACACTTTGACAGGAAGGCCAGAAACTGTTTGCTAACACCTGTATTGATAAATTTCCATATATCTTTCATGTCAGTCAGTTAATCTCTGAGATCAAATCAATATACTGCTGAATTGTCTGCGCAGCCACAATATGAACAACCATGCAAAGTAACAAAAAAGGACATACAGTGAGTGCAGGTCATGATAAAACAACTGACATCTGATAAGCAAATGGAAGTACAGACTCCAATAAATAATGCCCTCACAGCTTTTATCTGCAATATGTAAAAACATGTAAAATAGACATTTAGCGCAAGCAAAGATGCGATATGAACAATTTCAGGGACCTTTTTGATTCACTTTTGATTTTCATGCCAAGTGTAGACTCCAAAAATCTTCTCGTGAGTGCACAAAGGACACAGAACAAAACAAAGGTGAGTGGTTTAGATAAATCTATGTTCTGCAAAAGCTAAACTCTTGGGTGTAATGTTTTGTTTTACAGTTAAAAGAACGTTAGTGCTCGGTGCAATCCACACTTTGGTTGGAAAATTTAATTTTCTGTTATGTGGTGATGTGTACTAAGAACTGTTTGTGGTCCCGTGCATGCAGAGCACAGCATCTCTGAGAGTGCAGCAGATATCAAAGGTAACTGTGTGATGTAGAGCAGATAACAATTATAAGAATGTGTCGAGCGCAGGATCTGTCACAATATGAACTTCCACCTGGCATTTCCTGGGCTGTGGAGATGCTTTTAATGAAGGCACAAAGGGATGCAGTATATGTTAGTGTTACTAACTTTGAATCAAAAATGCATTCACTGCCAAAAAAAGAGAGCCTTTATTTTGAACTCGATCAAATGGTTAATGAGGTGTGACGCTTATAGGAGCAGATTTTTTTTTCCCAGCAAAAATAATCTGTGGGAGTTTTTCTTTTTTTTTTCTTTTTTAATCATTCAGAACAAAGAGCTGTCTAGTTTTATATATTAACTGGGTGTGGGTGCTGATGAGGCAGTCAGTGTTGTGAGAAAATGAAACACATTTTGAGAAAACTTGCACATACGTTTTTAAGCTTTGCCTGGAAAAAAAGAGAGTCATGGCACTTTCTTTATCTGCATATTAACATTTGAAATGTAAATGTGCATTAATAAATTATGCATGATATTTTCCTTGATATTTTATTTACATTAAATGCTGGAATTATCTTCCACTTGAATCCACGTCAGCACCCAGAGTTTTCTGATTTCTGGGGCTTGGTGGGATTGCTTTCATCCCACGTTTCCACATTGGATTTAAATCCATTTACTGCTTCGACTGGAGGATAGCACATAAAAGCTGATATAAAAATATAACTGTATACAAATACAGGCTGGCAACAATGAATGCAGATGTGGACTCTCGACCAAAACATGAGGGCTAATGTCAAAGCTCCTGTGTTTATAATGAAAGGCGTTTTATATTTGGAACCGCAGTGACTTCCCATATCTGGATTTGAGGTAGTTAAAAATGTATATTAGTCTAACAAGAATTTTACCCAGGACTGCATTCATATTTTAGGAGTTTTCTAGCACAGAAGCAGCAGAGACAAGGAGCTGAAGTGCTGGATGTGTTGAGTGCACTGTTGCTGCTTTGTACGTAGCTCTTGTTGAACTGTGGCCTAGAGCTAGGTGTGTGTAATTCCTGTTTAGCCAGCCCTGTAGACCAGTATCAGCAGTTGGCACTGGATACAGGCGGCTACTTTGACCTGGCAGTGGAAGCAGTGCAACATGTGAGAATTTGATATGGTGGAAATCAAAATTGGGCCGCAGCATGATGGAGTGTGAGGGCAAGAGAGAGGAAAAACCAGCAAAGGCAGAGCTGCAACAGTTAAATGGGGGAGGAGTGGGGGGCGACGTGAGAGCTCAGTCCCCGCTAACAAAACACACTGCTGCGACTGCATCTGTGTGGAGTGAATTTCTACAAACTCATGTTTGCAGCAGTGCTCCCACTGAGTGTTCCCCTTCAGTTTTACTTTTACTTGACAAACGCTTTAGCGTCGCTGTGCAGTGGGAGTGAACATTCAGAACATTCACAAGAATTCAAACTGGTTTAGCAGCTTTGAGCCCGGACCGTTTACATCCCCGCAAACCTGTTGACAGGGGAAGATTCCATCAGCACAGTGGAAATACACTCCAAATATTACCTCTGTTGCCTAAACAGTGAGAACAGCAAGGTTGGAATTAATCGTTCTGAACCTGTGCGCTCGGCATTTTCACAAAGGTCTGTTTACAGTGCATCGCTTTTAACACGAGACACTAAAATCACTGGTTGCCATTAGCTGAGACAGCGTGTTTGTGTTTTCTCACTGTGTCACCAAAGAGCTGAACAATGTCTCAATTATGTCCAATCACAGTGTGAAATTAATATGCTGAACTGCAGAAGCAGGTGTTTTCCAGAGACGCAGCACAGCAGTGCTTCCCTACCCACCGCATCCCAATCAGATAAACTTAAGTTACTTTTCATCCATGCAACATTAAATTTTAATGTGGAATTAACTAAATTGATGTAAAACAGTGGAATTCTGTGCATTTTGATGCCTTTGAGGGGAAAACATTAACCTATGTGCATGTGCAGATTTTTATGTTACAATTCAGCATTTCTTCTCTGGTGAGACTCGCATGAGCTCGACTAACTGTAAAACTTATATTCTATACAGCAGATTACCAAAAAGGTGTTCAAATAAAAACAGTTTATTAAGATCAGAACAGGAACAAAAGAAAAACAACCAAATAACTAACACTATTACATTGTAACGCTTCTGTTATATACAGCAAATTACCATACCTTAAATAAGCATTAAAATAATTGTATAATGACAACCAAACAACTGATGTTATTATACTGTACATAATAAATAACCATGACTTTACAGTAAGAAATTACAGCAATTTTATTGGAACATTGAAATGAGTTTAACAGCAACTCAACAACTAGCAGCACTTTAAAGCTCGCATTTTTACACAGCAAATTACTGTCGTTGTTTTATTGAAAGAAAACGTTTTTTGAGATAATAATAGAAATATAGAAATGACAGATTATGATACCACAGGATTCATATTCTAGGGAGCAAATAGCTGTAATTTTCTTACAGTAAGACTCAATTGAAAATATAACAGGCCCATTAAAATAATAGTATAATGTGATCAAAACCTGACAATATTGCATGGCACAGCAAATAGGTTTTTCTCTAGTAAGAAGCTGCTTATTGAGGTTATAGTGGGAACATTAAAATAACAGAAAGCCTAAAATGGAGTAGATAACATCTTAGAAGCAGCCAAATGTTGTGTCAGTATTTAACAGGAAGATCTTCTGTTCATTTTGTCAGTGTTTAGGTCAGTTTGCATTCAAAAAGCTGATCTTTTTTATCTATCTGTTTGGGATTACAGTGGTTATAAATCCAGTGCACATGCCAGAACACACAGACAAAACAAAAATGCTGCGATACGAGAAAGGAGCCTTGAAAAATTTCCAGTGCACTTCCAGCATACCAAGATCTACAGCTTGATGCTAACTAATAGGTGTTGTGACAGTAGAGCAGGAAAGGGGGGTCGATTCAGAGAGATGGTTCTTATTGGATCATTACGGAGGGTGGTGCAAAGAAATAAGACCCACTTGTTTACCATTTGAATCCTTGTGCTAAAGCTGCCTGTCAGAATGCGGATACCTCTATTAAAATACAAAACTGAATCCACATGGAGATGCATAACAAGGCTTTGAAATGTAATGTCTGCAAAAGTTGTTTCCAAATTTAACAACTCCTCATGTGCACATGGAACTCGAACGCTTTGCAGCCCTGGGCGTGTGAAAAAAAATGCAAGCCCTCAGATTGTAAAGATAAGTGAAGATGGTAGAGATTGCCGCATGCTTCCACTATTTATTCTCATGTTCCGTGGAAGAAACTGACCCATCAACCAGCAGATGGCACACTGGCAGGAGACTGTTTTCGGTATGTGTGGAAAATTCCAACAAGTTCGACTCTGCAGACTGCATTCCTGGCTCCTCTCAGCTGGCCTTGAGAAAGTCCTGAATCTACATGCTTTGATATGACTAAATTGGAATTCTGGCCTACCATCACGCCTCTGCTCTGACTATAACCTTAGCATGTAGCTTGCTTAGTGAACTCAAGGTTATCCACATAGGCGCACTGAAGAAACTTGCTCCAAAACTTACTTTTCTTGCAAGTGGAATGATATTTTTGTTTTGGAAATAACACGACAAAAAAAATCTTTCTCAAAGCTTTTCAGGACCTCTGTTGAACAGTGTAAAAAGTACACTGATGACTATTTAGGAATCACCCTTTGAATAAAATGCATTTGCAAAAATGGTCATGATCGCTTTTTGTCATGAACATATAATAATTGTTCTCCTTTTAGATAAATGTGAACGTCTGCAAGCTCTTTATCTCTGTGATTCTGAGCTGCTGGTAATCTTCCTGTGTGTGTGTGTGCGCGCGCACGTGCATTTAACCTAGTCAAGGGGCACCAAAAAGCAACGTTCAAACTCAAGCGTGTGAGTGCAGACACACGCGGCAGTATTGTTGCAAACAGACATGATTTCACGCCACAATATGACTCGTCTGTTAATTAAAAAAGCAAAAGGCAAGATTCTGAGCAACGTGAGCTCATCGTTACCTGCACAGGAAGTCTTTTGAAGTGAATTTATTTATTACACCTCATGTTGCTGTAAATCATGCATGCAGTACGGTGTGTTTACGATCACCTCATCAGACGGAGGATCAAGGAAAACGTACAAATGCATACAATAAGATGTGGAAAACAAACCCTTTTTACTGCCACGCTGCAGTCGTGCCACAATTCAGACCTGCAGTAGTGATTGTGTTTTACAAAGAGAAACTTAGTTGTGGACAAATGCAGAAAGAAAAAAAAATGCTTCTGGGATGCATGGAGTTAAAAAAGTGAAACTCAACAATATAAAAAGAAATTCTTTTAAAGAAAGGAACTAAAAAGACCTCTGTAGCTAACAGCATTATCTGTTTGGTGTTACAGTGCGGTTGCATCATGCCTCTCAGAACAAAACTCCACACTCACATCTTTGCTGACAATGAACACTGAAGTTGGCAGAAATTTGCTGTGAAACGAGACAAAAGTGTGCAGTTTATGAAAAAAAAAGTGAGGCAACCTCCGGGCCTCAGGCTTTTGTCAGTGGGCATTTCTATTCAATGACCTATCATGCTCCAAGTATAGGCAATGATACGGCTTAGAGACGTTTCACATTGTGTCAGAAGTGTACAAGATTTTTTTTTTAAATGTGCAGCTGTTACCGGTCGGTCAGACTTGAATCACTGTCACAGCCTGTTTATATTGTCTCTGAACGGCGTGGTGCTCAGACAAAGGAGCCGAGACCCAGACGTCACGAACGCTTGTTTAATTGTACAGCCTGAAAGAAGATCAAGGATTAACCGATAAACTGTTCATAACGCAATAATACACTCTCTATCAGTTCAGACGGGGGCATATTGATCAGCCACTCAGCACTGTCTCTCTGTCCTCTGTAAGTGGGTCATTTATTTTTGCTAGGAACTGGTTGAGTAAAAGTTTGCCAAGGATTTGCAGTAATTATCTCTTCCTTCTATAGCCGGGCACAGCATGGGGCCTTGGTAAATTACACATCTCTCTCCGAACTCCTGGATGGTTTATGGCCGTGCATTATGCATAACTGTGCTGGAGCGCCTTAAACATCCCCCAAGTGGATTGAAATAAAGTTGACGCTGCTCTTTGTTTGGAGCTCAACATAGTCTTTATTTGGCAATGCTGAATCGGAGATTGCTGTAAAAGCGCGCGTCTTAATTATTTTGGAGACTTTTCCCCCCCTTTCCCCAATGGTTTGTGAACACCTGGAGTGTTTTTAGTGGGATGCCGGATCCAGATGGGTGGATGCTCGGGCAATCCACGGGGAAATGATGGTTACAGAGTGTGTCGCCATGCAAAGGGTTAATAAAAAAACAAAGAAAGAAGGAAAAGAAAAGGAAACGCAGTTTGTTGTTCGCTGAATTCAGAGGTAAAGGGCTGTGAAAAAGCAATCTGTGGTGTCAGATATTTTAAAACTATTTTCTCTCAGAAAAATTTGACCTGTGGACAGTTAGAAAAAACATGTAAAATAACTCTGAATTTTATACAAATGCATTAAATTACAAAAATGTAAAAGATAGACTACAAGGCTTTATAAATTAAATACAAATCCACATAACTCAGCTGTATGTTCCACTAAAATGGATCTTCAGTCACTCTTTGCCCTTTAATATTTACAGTAAATGCAGATCAGATGCATTATTTGAATATTTAATCAGTGCTACCCACTATATATCTCATAAAACACAAGAGAAACCACAAATGTGAATTACTTGGAGACTTGTGTCTCTTCTTTCGAGGAGACATAAGTCTGTTATTCATTCGACCTAATATTTCCAATAATTACTGTTATTTTGTGTTATATTCTCCAGCTCAGCAAATGCTCCTTCTGTGCCAAGGAGTGAACGGGATGAGAAAAGACGGGGAATCCGTGGTTTGGAATCACCACAAGCAAAGTTTCCAGGGTGAGTCACTGACAGTAAATGCAAGCCCACAAACTCATGAAATGAATAGTACTTTTCAGTTATTGGCATCCCCTAAACGAGACACAGAAGCCAACTATTAGCGAGTAATAAGCGCATAAATTCACACCACTTCTACCCTCGATGTAGGGATGTAACAAATCTACACACTTGGTTCTAGTTTCACGCAGACGCCCAAGTGCTGCTGCTGGTTTCAGAGAGGAAAGCACCAAGTAAAACACACTTCCAGTAGGCTGAGGAGTTTATTCTTGCCCAACTCTGTGAAATGATGCAACAGGGAGTACACATGCCTTAAATTAAAAAAAAAAAAAAAAAAAAGTAGAGTGGGGGGAAGAAAATCACAGCAATGCATTTAATTAATTTTCCAGGAATCTTTCACTTTGCATTTAAAGTGTGCACATCACCTGACAGGCATCCTCCCCTTCCCAATTAATCCCAGTAATCCAATCAGAAAAACAGGACAAGTACATGCAGCATGAAACAGAATACAAGTTCCCCGTCTATAACATTATAATAGCGCCAAAAACACACTACCTATGAGCCTGACATCTCACCTCCTCGCATAATTTAAAAAACGTTATTAAAAATATAAATGCATTCACTCCTGTGCAGTCTTCTTCCTCAGCTCACCTCATGCTTTCTGCAAGTTTCCTACACAATCTCAAAGTTCATTTACCGAAGCTCTCAATTACTAGCAGCTGTTTTAGCGACAATCCGCTCAGATTCACCTGCTTTTAAAGCAAAAACCAAAAGGCAGAGGCAGTGCAAGAAACCGCTATGCGCGCATGAGAATATCACAAGAAAAACTCTCAACCTACCTAGTGAAAAATCTGATTAACTGACAGAAAAAAAACCACCCCAAAAACAAAACAAGTGGCATCCACACTGCTCAACAGGCTGCCTACAGTACTTGTGAATAATAAATCTATCGAAGCTTTCCTTTTGCAACAAACCCCGGTGGTGACTCGATGTATTCTCCGTCTATGTGGTCACAGCAAACCTGCAGGAAACCACAAAGAAAAAAGAACCGTGGACATAGAGAGGAGCGAGCCTGTCCGCATGGGCCTAATTAAGAGGGCTGTCTGTGTGCTGTACATGTACGGTCTGTGTGTTAAATGCGACGACGGGCAGCCAAACGATGCGCTGCTTAAGTCATGGAATATAAATTAGTTCTGAGAATTTCGGGGGCCGGGTTTAAGGAACTGGTGACGTCGCCTGCTCGACGTCCTGTGACTGCGGATCGAACCAAAAGGCGGGGGATGTGGCTGCTAAATGTTCAAATTTTTAAAATATTATACACATTTTTGTGCTTATTTAAACGCTGCTTTTAAGTTTTCTCGCCGTTAGAGCCGCCTTGCGTGAAAATCGGAAGGGATATCTGCTCTGGAAACGGGTTGTTTTAACTCGCAGTTCGGGAGGTCCCTCTCCCCTGCCCCGGGAGAGTGGTACGGTCCGGGGCTCAAATTCCGAGAA
Source organism: Aulonocara sp. 'chitande type north' Nkhata Bay (assembly GCF_057382095.1). Classification (NCBI taxonomy): domain Eukaryota; kingdom Metazoa; phylum Chordata; class Actinopteri; order Cichliformes; family Cichlidae; genus Aulonocara; species Aulonocara sp. 'chitande type north' Nkhata Bay. The sequence continues at coordinate 15,037,634 of NC_141365.1, forward strand.
TTGTGCTCGTCTGATTCTTAGAACTGGGGTTCTTAGAAGTGGTGATGCAAGAAGTTTCTAGGAAAGCGCTACCAGGTGATTTTTTAAATTCCATATTATTTTTTTCTGCTTTAATTTGGCGCGAAGTTGTTATGTGTTATTTGTTGCTGCTGTTTTCGACATGTATGCCGGTGCTTTGTGTGCTTGTTGGGCTGTTTGACGGGCTGTGACAGCGCGAGCGGCTGCTGCTCTCAGCCCGGTCGCGCGCTCGCAGTGAGGCGGCGGGGCTGAGAGCGGCGGCCGCCGCTGAGCTCCGGCTCGCGACGCTCGCGCTGACAGCCCGTCCTATCAGGAGGCTGTAGCTACGGCGGGGCTGGATGAGCGTGTGCCGCCCGGAGATCGCGTGAAATCAGGTGTCCGGGCGGTTGCGATCGCTCTTGCCCGGTGATTCACTTTGAGTGGGCTCGCTGCGCTTTCACACGAACTTTGCTGGCAGCGTGGCAGCCGCAGGTTCTCAGCGTTTTTCTTTTTTCCTCCGTAATTTGCTCTAATGGAGCGCAAAGAGCTGCGCACAGCGAGCCCCGCTGTTACCGTAACACTGGAGCGGAAATATTAGAGTTGGAAGGTGTGTGTGTGTGTGAGTGTGAGAGAGAGAGCGATTGAGTGTGTGTGTGTGGTTTTTTTCCGCGGCAGAGGCTACAAGTTGTCTCTCATGTTTCCACTGTGACAGCTCGCTGCATGATAACCAAACTACGCCGAGTTGAGAGCTTTTCACCCAGACGTGCGCAGTTTCGGTTGTGCAGTAATTTACGCGCAGTCTGAGACGAGAGACCCGAGAAATGAAAATAAAACTATAGATATTTTTAGATTTAAAAATAAATACAAACGCGTCCTATCACTGAAATGAAGTTTAAAAGCTGTGATACTCCTCGGAGGTTTTCTGTTTCACAGGAGGAGGGGGGGAAGTACTGAAGAAAGTACTTCATGATTGGCCATCAGTCACTTTAAGGTGCATTCTGTTCTGGTTCTATTTTCGGACGTGTCTAGTTACACTGAAGTAAATATCCGGTTATGAGTCCCCTGCCGTCTCGTGAAGCCGATTCTTCCTTCAGTTAATTAAATGTTAGTTTTTTGCTCTCGTGCAGTAATTGACCCAGAAATGCGCTTAAAGACATGCGCTGCGCAGCGCTGCGGGGCTTCACCGGTTTTACCACAGCAAACAAGTCAAACTCTCACTTGTGTTACCCTCCCAGCTGCACCGGTGTGAGTTTAAAAAAAGTGCCATGGTGAGGCCATCTTGCGGATGAATTTAAAATTTGGAGGTTATTTGTGTGCCAACAAAAAGTTTAGAGTAATAACTTAGTCAATTCGCTTTTATTTGTACAGCTGCGAATGCGCTGAAGGAGAGCCCCAACTCTGAGACCACAACGCCCATCTTACAGCTCATTAATGCGTAATGCGCAGGTGTTTGCCTTAAAAATGTACAAGTTTTAATGACCAACATGAACTTTTCTCTTTCTGTGGAGTGTATTTAAACCGTGCACATTTATATCGCCTGGAGGTCTGGATGGTCTTAAAATGCTCACGTGTGCAAAGGAGTTTGTTGCATTGAGCTGTTAACCAGAGGTTCAGAGAGAGAAAGTGAGGGGGAGAGAAATGACTCCAAAGAAGAAATTTAAATGTCTAGACAGTGTTTACTTAATAAATGGCGCCGCCTTCTGGTGATGTGCGTGCTGCCTTCGGAGGATCGTCAGTAACTTGAGCCCAAGTTCATCTACTTGAAGCACACATACTCTTTGTGGCATGGCAGCCAAATACACGAATATTTTATTTAAACTTGCTTTCTTTTTTAAAAATTAGAATAATCTTTATGCTTTTGCCCTTTTTTTTGCAGAACTTGACAAAATGGCTTGCGCAGCAGACAGCTGCATACAGTTCACGCGCCATGCAAGTGATGTTCTGCTCAACCTGAACCGGCTGCGCAGTAGAGATATCCTCACAGATGTCACTATCCTGGTCAACAGGCAGCAGTTTCGTGCACACAAGACCGTTCTCATGGCTTGCAGGTGTGTGAAACTAAAATCGGCGTTTGTGCCGTTCTATTTCTTTTGAACAAGCGACTGATCTTTGCATGTCTGCTCCTTTCGTTTGCTGCAGTGGGCTGTTTTACACTATCTTCACTGACTCCCACAAGTGCAACCTTAGTGCTATCAGTCTGGACCCAAAGGTGGACCCAGAGGGCTTTGCCATCCTGCTAGAGTTTATGTACACCTCCCGTCTCACACTAAAGGAGAGTCTGATCATGGCTATCATGAATACAGCTATCTACTTGCAGATGGACCACGTTGTAGACACCTGCCACAGATTCATCAAATCCAGGTGGGTGGAAGCCAGTTTTGTTTTGTTTGTGTTTTTTAAATTGCTGATAAGAATAAATCCATGGTTATGAATACCTCCATGTTTACGGCATCCTCGTTCTCTTCACAGTGATCCGACTGTCAAGCTGCCTAGAGACGAGTTTCTGGTCAGTCCCTTGGTTTTACCTCAGGATGTCCATGCTTACAGAGCCCATGATGTTGTTGACAGTTTGCACAGCCGTGTAGCTCCGTTCAGGGACGGGAGACACTACGGTTCAAACATGTTCAGCGGGGTCAGCACCCCCAGCAACTACCATCTCTACGGGCAGTTTCCCATGCCAGGATTCCCCTTCCCCCTCTGCAAGCTGGCCGATACCAAAAATGCTTTTGCTGACCTCTCAAAGAGCAGCATCCACCACAAGCACTGTCCTCCGCATGACAGCGGCATCAGGGCAGACTACAGCAGAGCCATTGGCACAAACTCCTCCGGCATCATTCACTCCACCACCTATGCTTCCAGGGAGGTAGTGAGAGACGATGAGATGAGGAAAGAGAGCCACGAGGGGGTCAGCCAGTCTGTCGGTTTCAGCACAAGGAAGCGTGCATTTCCCATGTTGTCCCTTGAGCACCAGAAAGACTTGGGCAAAGAGCACGCTCCTCAGGCCGAGGAAGATCTCATCCATCAGCACTACCCCCTGGGAATCTCCGCTGGACGCAAGAGCCTCATGAGCAGCCCGCAGAGCCCCCTCAAATCAGACTGCCAGCCCAACTCCCCGACAGAGTCCAGCAGCAGCAAGAACGCCAGCCTCTCCCAAGCTGCTGGAGCGCAAACGCCACAAGGCACGCAGGACCCCAAAGCTCGCAACTGGAAGAAGTACAAGTTCATTGTGCTGAATCAGAGCGCCAAGGAGGACAAGGTGGGGTTAAGGGATCCTGGGCTTCACTCACCTCAACGCCTTGCCCTGCAACCCTACCTCCACCCCAACGACTCGGAGAACCTTGACCCACAAACGACGAGCAAGAGCAACAGCGAGGATCTACCAGTACCCCAGGCTAGTCGTCTCAACAACATCATTAACAGGTGGGTTTTTGTTTGACACGTACACATCTGCATGCTTTAAACAAAACAAGGAAATGTATAGTTGAGGTGATGACACACTGGGCAGATTTTAAGATTCTTTATGAGCACATAAAATTTCTTTTTCTTATAAGAAAAAACAGGCATGAAGTGAAATTCAGTGTTTGTAAATATCAGGCAGGATAGTTGTAGGATTTTTATTTTTGTAATAAAATTTATGTTGGAAGAATCTGATTTGAAATGTCTGACTGGATTAGTTTTCGATTTTGTGTCTGCAGTGCGCTTGAGGGGTCTCTGAGGAATGGCGATGGCCACCCTCCACACTACCTGAACCGCCTCACATGCTCGTCCTGTGGCTCCCAGTCCCCGCAGCACTCGGAAGTCTGTCCCAACCACTCCAGGTCCCGTCTATCAGAGGAAATGTCAGAGCTTCATTCAGAATATTCAGACTCCAGCTGTGGTGAGTTTGAGATTTCTTTTCACCTCCAAAATGAATCTGAGCGCTTTCGGAGCACAAGTCAACATCAGATTTTTCTCTTAAACAGAAAACGGCACGTTCTTCTGTAACGAATGCGACTCCAAATTTGCTGAAGACGAAGCTTTGAAACAACACATGCTTCAAGTACACAGCGACAAGCCATACAAGTGCGACCGCTGCCAGGCTGCTTTCCGCTACAAGGGCAACCTGGCCAGCCACAAGACTGTCCACACAGGTAAAAGCAATTCACGAGTCTCATTTATCTAACTCATCGGCTTTAGGGGCTGCTGAAATCTAAAGTGCTGCTTCTTGTTTTCAGGAGAGAAGCCGTATCGCTGTAATATCTGTGGTGCTCAGTTCAACAGACCAGCTAACCTCAAGACTCACACTCGCATCCACTCAGGAGAGAAGCCATACAAATGTGAGACGTGTGGAGCTCGTTTTGTACAGGTAATTATGCCCTTACATTATTTATTTATTTATTTTTTTAAACTCAAGAGTGTCTTACAAAAATTTTTCCCTCTCTATTGTATTATCAGCTAACCGTGCTAATGAGCTGTAATTATGGGCAGCTGTAATCATATTTAGCTCGACAGGAGTGCCCATAGACGTGCTGATATAAAACATGCGATGTCTGAAAAGTTTAATTTAAGTTTCACTCCCACTTTTTTTTTTCTTCAAGGTTGCTCATCTGCGCGCTCATGTGCTGATCCACACGGGCGAGAAGCCATACCCATGCGAGATCTGTGGAACCCGCTTCCGTCACCTGCAGACGCTGAAGAGCCACCTCCGCATACACACAGGCGAAAAGCCCTACCATGTAAGAATGATACTTCAAAGTTAGGAACCTCCTGAGTCGAGTCCAACCAAAGCGAGTGAAAATAACGCCGCTGCGCTTTCTTTTTCAGTGTGAAAAATGCAACTTGCACTTCCGCCACAAGAGCCAGCTACGGCTGCATCTTCGACAGAAGCACGGCGCCATCACTAACACAAAGATCCAGTACCGTATGTCCACAGTAGACATGCCCACTGACTTGACGAAAGCATGCTGAGCCAGATGAAGGAAGCAGCTTAAAGGAGGCAATCTTGACCTTGGCATTTATGAACCCCAACTTGTACAATCATCCAAAATTGTAGTGCCACACTGTGTTTATTAGACATGTAAATTGGCTGCGTATGCCATTCTAAACGGGTTTCCACTACATGTGAACGTAGAGCCACATGGCGTCTTAGTCACTTTATTGTTTCTATATAGATATAAATATATATATGTATGTGGGGAGTGTTTTTAAGCTTCGAAGGTACGTATATAAAAAGCTTTATTTTGTTGAGAAGGATGGAATGTAAACAATCAGTTTTTTTGAAAAAAACAGTATTTTATATCAGAGAACTTACTTTTCTGAAAGTATTGAAAATTTTGACGGGTGGTACATATATTTTAAGATAATGGGATTTGCGGCTGTATAGAGTTGTCTATACATGATTTTTATGTAGATGTACGTACATGTTGTCAAGTTGCCATATTCACGTGAGCGGGGAATTAAAAAATAAATAATTGGATTTGGTGTAAAACATATCAGATGTCTGCTGCTGTCTGAGGATGTGCATGAGGTACTCTCTAACCGGTGTCGGGTTCTGGCGTGCACGAAGTGGGCAACTGCATAAATATTGTGACATATTGTGTAATTATATCCGTAGGATTGCTCTCTGCGGGCAGAGCCAATCTAAGTGTTGAAATGCATTTCAAGGTACTGCTTTGTAACGACCAAGAAAAACATTTTGCTTCAAATGTATTCGTATAGGTGTGACTTCTGTTGGTTGATTTGTTTTTCATAAGTGAAGGTTTACAGTTTTGCTCATTGTTCTAGATCCTACGGTAAAAGTCGTGTAAATGTCGAGGTTTTTTGTTTTTGTAGATACACTGTGTATTCAATGTGCCTTTCTCTATGGTGACTGAATTCCTCTCCATTCAGCCCAGCTCTGTTAAGGTACAACTCAAGGACGCCACTTGTCCTAGATCCCTGTTTGTGTGTGAGCGTGTGAGTGTATATTTTTAAATGCTCGTCACCAACCTTTGAACGTGCAGACTCATCATTGTAAATCTTCAGGACTTGTTTTCGGATTGGATTTTTTTTTTTTTTTTTTTTTAACTGCATTAAAATTATTGTACAACGTTATAGATGTATGAATGTAAAATAAAGGTATTGGATTTCTATGTATTAACTCAAGAGTGAGCGCTTTATTTTCTTTCACTTTGTGTTCATGAGGAATGTCCCTCGATCTACGGGCACAGATTTGACTGGTGTTCCTGAAACACTGGGCTGAAATTGGATGGCGAGGGTGGCAGTAAACTTAATCGAAAGTATTCACCGTGGCTTTTTCACTCAGTTTTCATGTAACATTTCAAACGATTGTACCTTCCACTCTGGTTACAGCCACAGACTCGAACAAAGAGATTGAAGAGATGATTTCAACCTTGTTTTTGGCTTTTGAACTCTTCTAAATATCCATGTATTATTAGGGTTGGCTCAGCCAGATCTTTCCATCTAAAACCAAGGAAAAAATAAAAGCTGTCAATAACTGAAACACTCATTTACCCCTGACACTTTCACTGTTTAACCCTGAAAGTGAACGAGTCGCTGGATGTTTCTGTGCTATAGTCATTTTTTTTAAGTTAATTTCTGCCATGAATTCATTAGTACTGTATACCTCTCGTGCAAGCTTTTACTGGAATTAGGCCATTGGTGTTGGTGGTGCAAGGATCAGAGGAAGCTGTATGGGAATATGCTTTAATTTTATTGTAATTTCCCAGTTGTAATCACTAGTTTGATACTCCTATGAAAAACAGCAGACGGACAGAAACAGACGTACTGCTGCAGGAAGCTTGATGCCCAAAATGCTGAAGAAAACAGCAACAGCATGAAGGAGATCAGACAGGCCAACTCCTTTTTGCATAATTGTTTTTTTTTTTAAATGACCATTAATGACATTTGAACATCTCACAGCATGAAAGCCATTAAAGTATTCTTCTGTAAAATGTAACAGGCTCATTTCAGTCAGCTCGGTAGCTGGAAGGACAGATCACAGCCTGCAGTAGTTTAATGTCTGCGACATGGAGTAACAGAAACAAGCACCGGTACCCTGGATGTTTGACCACTTTGATTATTCACTGGAAAAAAACTTCAAAAATTTTGGCTTTAAATTGTGCTGCTTTGAGTAGGTCTAAATTTTTTTGGCTGCGGTTTTTAAAGCAGAGCTTAAATGTGATCGTCAGCCCTGAAAATCTGACGTGGACACTCCAGTACTCAAAAATACTGGAATAGAAAAACAGTTCTTCAGCAGCAAAAACTCAAATCCTCCAACATGTCACCAAGATCATCCTAAAAAAATAAAAAATCACAAATGTCATGAAAATATAAATAAAATAATGTTTATTTCCAAGAGGCATAAAAAAGCCACAACTTGATAAGCAAAGCGTGCCTGTTATCATCAACATGAACATCACAGCAGGTTTCCTCTCCGGACTCTCTGATTAGTTTATTTCTATATAAAACCAAAAAAAGGGATCAAACGACGACATCTAAACCGTCTGTGAGGTTAAAAAAAAAATAACAAGAAAACAAAAACTGCAAATGATTGATCCCCAGTGTCAAACACACATTTTCAGAGACAAAGAGAGGCTGCACAAACTTAACCCAAAACCAGAACTACCCATTCATTGTTCCCCTTACCCCCCACCCCCCGTCCCGCAGCCCCGTCACTGCTTCTGCTGCATGGCTTCTTTCCGTGCAGCGTCCTGCAGCAGCTGAGTGTCCACTTCGTCTGCCGGCAGCTGAACGTAACGGACCACCGATCCACGGATGAAGCAGTTTTTCACAGACAGCTGCAGCAAATGAAAACAGTGTGAAGACAGACAGCCGTCACTCGGTGCTGGAGCTGCTGGTGAGCTTTAAGGAGTGCACATTCAAGGCCTTTCCTAATGTCCGAACTCTGATTTTATGCAACTTTTAAATAAGGCGCTAAAGTTTACACTTATGTTCTTGATGCTGTATTATAACAACAACAACAACACGGGGAAAAATATCTAACTTTAGTTTTTCCTCCTGACCTCATTAAAAACTGAGCAGCAGCAAATGGAGCTCACATACATGATGAAAACAAAGATGGAAATCTTGAAAGCTTTGTGTATAATAGATGAAAAACACAATCAATGTAAAAGATATTTGTGTAAACATATTTGTATAACTCGGGAGGAGCTGTTGTCTGTGTGTCTTTTTTGGGGGGGATAATTGAGCCCCTAATTATTTATCATGCATCATTCTGTGTGGAAAACAGAAGTCCTGTGCAAATTTTCACCGCTGGAATATTCATCTAATCAAAAGATTCATCAGGTAGAAGGGCAGCATCTCTACATTCTCACATACAGCAGCAGAGAATGTAGTTTCTTTTACTGGTTGTACAGACCTCTGTAGCAGAACCTTAAAAACCTTGTAAGTACACTGCAACAGCCTTTTTTTTCTGTACACTGTAAAACTGTAAACTCCTGTTTAGCAGCGACAGCCTAATCTGTTTCTGTAGTCTTTTTCCCCCCTGTATGAAATGTGGAAAGTCTCCAGAAGCAAAACTTACCATGTGTGGATATTTCTCCGGATCTGTGACGCTGATGTCTGTGAGCTTGATGTTCAGGTACTGAAACACGCAAGCAGAGGACAGCGATGTGAAAACGGCATTTTAGTGAGCAATCGTGCAGAAATTTAAAAACTGAACAGCTTCCGTTTGAAAACAAATGAATTATTTCCAACCTGGTCAACAGAATGAAGCGTTCCACAGATGCTGAGGAGAGAAACACACACATTCATGAACATGACTCTGTTCACAAATACAAACCAAAATTGCTCAATTGATCTTTAGATTATGAGGCTTGGGAACAGCTCATCGGTATTTGGGTGGAATTTACAGTCAGGTGTGCCCAGGTGAAGCAAACACGACTTCTGAGGTTTTCTTTCTGACCTCAGGATTTCCATGCCAGTTATTGATTAATTTATGGGTATTTAAACATTTATTTCCACAGGTCTGGGTGGTGAAACAATAAGAATTATCACCAAAATATAATATTCAGTAATTTGCACATATTTTAGAAGCTGTACTGGAAACGACAGGCAGCAGCACAAACCTGTTGTTTTATTTTAAAACCGTCATTACTGACAGGCATCAGGACCCTGCTCCAGAGTTTAACTCTGAGAAGGGAACAGTTTGTGTTCAAGAAAGTCTCATTGTAGTTTGTTCAATCTACTCCGTCTATGAAAGAAAGCTCTGATACCACCACTGCAACACGGAAACAAAGCAGACAGGTTTGTGACTCTGATCTCACAAAACATTTTATTCCGCTTCACTTTTATCCGACATACAGAAGTTGAAGTAATGTTAAAACAAATGTAATTATGCGGCTGTGACCTGACAGGCTGCAACCTGGATTCAAAATCTTGCTTTAAGCTACATTTAGTCCAGTTTCAATCCTGTTTGAAGACACTTCAGATTTTATTCAGAAAACCCCCCCACATCATCTCCAACAAGAAGTCAACCACGACAATCATTTCATCAGTGGTCGTCAGTGTGACCAGTTACAAGAAATAAAACGTTCTGTGTTTTATGTCGACAGTTTCATGCAGATTAGTTCCATTTAAGCAGTGACAGCTACGGTAATACGTAATAAATATTTCAGTGCTGAGCTCATAATAGAGACTCAGAGCCCACTGATCGCTGTCTAAGGCCTTTCACTGATGACTGATTGCAGAAGTGCGTAACATAACGAACTAACCTGGAACTCTAACCTCACAAACTGAACAACCACAGAGTAAAACACACAGGAAATGTTGTTAGCTTGACTTTCTGAGAATGTGTATGACTGAGAGTGAGCTGTTTGTGTTGGAATATTCTTGCAGAATTCAATAAAACGGAACTAAAGCTGAGAAGTATTAAAAACTGCTGCAATGAAATGAAAACTAATAAAAAAAAATCAATATTCAAATTGTGACTGTAGGAGCGCTGCTGCGACTATTAACGAAGCTCCAAACAGCAATCGCCGACCAAACAACACAGGCCGGAAAACAGCAGGTTATGTGAGCGAATTGAACACGAATACTAACCTCAGGTCATTTTTGAGCTCCACCACGACGTCCTTCCCCACCAGCGACTTGAAAAACGAGTAAAAAAGCTGCGGAGCAGAAACACATGCTAACGTTAGCTGCACGGTTAGCGTGGCGGTGGGTTGTTTTTTTTTTTTTAAAGCTGAAAGAATAAAGGTTAGAGAGAAACACCGAGGTGTGCTCGGGTCAGAGGCTCTCTCCTGCCGCACCTATCTGCTATAAACTCTACAGAAAAGTCATAATTTCATCGTGATTCCTTACCATTCTTACTGCTGCCCTCTCCTAGCGGCGCGTCGCCTGTCGATGACGTAGCAAAGCCTTAATATTCCTGAGACACACCAGGGTGTAATTACTAAAGTTCGCCACACAGAGGCGACAGAGCTAAGCTCAACGTTCATGCATGGGAAACGTTGCTTGCACAGTTGTTTATCTAATTGACTTAATTTTATTGCGATTTCCCCAAAATACATTAATAAATAAATAAAAACTTCATATGAAAATATATTTCAGTTAAATAAAATAAAATATAATTTAAAGAGACAATAATTAAAAAAAGTTTAACACTGTCAGCTGACATTAACAAAATCTTTTTTTTCTGGTGCAACCAAAGAATAAATAAATATATGTTGGAAGTTTATAATTAATGCATCCAAAGTTTCAAATTACATCTTCTAGGAGAGGGTGTGGGTCCTTAATTTAAAAAAACAAAACAAAACATGAACTTAATAAAAATGACTTTTAAATTATATTTATTTATTTTATTTAGCAGAAAAAAATGCACAATGCAAAGACAGCTGGTACCATAGTCGCTGTAATTACATTTCTGTAATTATGAATTTGTTTGTCTGTAATTTGTTTTTTCAGAATTTATTTGTATTTTTGCTTGAACTTTGTCATTTTGGGATTTTTGTTTTCAACTACAGACAGTTACTGTATAACATGAAAGGTAAGGAAAACCATGATAGGGCCTTCTAATTCTCAAATACTCAGGGTGGAAAACACAGCAACCGCTGGTGTTATTTCAGTCATATTTTAAAGTCAACATATGTGTAAAATATTTGCAGTGGAGTACATTCACACACTTGGACTTCATCAGAGACTTTGCTCTTCTCTCCTCAGCCAGTTCCAAAAGAGTTACCAACTAAACCAACAGAACTGGCTAGGCTGTTAGCCTCAACATCTACACCAAGAAAACACAGCCAATGTACACCAACGCATGTCTTCAACCATGTCTATAACTATTGGTGACTATTCCCCAAATATGCAGCATCTTCCAGCCAAACAAATACTCAAACATGGAGCTGCACAGAAGAACTGGGGTGTGTAAACATGTGTCATGAAATAAAGATGAGTTTTAAGGTGGGTAGAACATGTAGTAAGCATGACCCTTTGATGGAAAGAGGAAGAAAGGCTGATCAGAGATGAGTGTGCTGGCTGAGCTACAATAGCTGGGTCTCTGATGGGAACAGGAGCAAAGGCAGAGGCACAAAAGCGAGATGGGTGGAGGTTACAGGCTGCAGCCTTACGACAATGAAGAGGCGTAGTAGTAGAAGCAGTTTGTACTAAAAGAGCACATCAGGAACTGTGCCACCTCACCTTTTTAGTCACAGCTGATTAAAGAGAAAATGTAGATGTATTTCCAATAACACCAAGCCAGAAAGTCCCCTTGAATAAATTGCAAGTCTCAGACTGCCTGCAGTTCCTTTAGGGACCAGCAGATGGAGGCAAATCACTGCAGTGTGACCGGTCTGGTCCTCGCAGCAGATTGTAGCAGCCTACACTCCAAGTTTTAAAAGCAGTCATTTGTGACGTGACATAAAACACACACACAACATGTAATTCAAGCTTTAATATTGGAATTCATTGGAGCATCATTTGCACATATTAAAGGCAAACATGTCTGTGCAAGATAATACTGTGCGGTAAACATTCATCAGCTACTGTATAGTGTAAAAACTCCAAATGAAATGTAACAGTTAATTTAGAAGCAGGTTTCAGGTTCAAACTTACGTTCCAATGCGAGCTTTGCAGAAATCCAAGAAACTAAAAAATGAGTTTACATACATTTGAAGGCTGAGTTAGACACTGGTACACCCATTTAATGTCTCACTAGCACTCAGATAAGTAGATAACTAAGCTAACTACAAGCTAGTTAGCTTAGCTTAGCATAAAGACTGGAAATAAAGGGGAACTGCTAGCCCGGCTCAGTCTAACTTACAAAGTGAGTTTTTGAGGATGACAGGCAGATGAATTTTTTAGACCTTTGGACAGGTGCAAAGCTAAGCCAACTGACTTCTCTATGATGACAGCACAGATATGTGATTGTCCTCTAAAATGAGAGACAAGGGTTTTTAAAAAATATTTCCAGAAATGCAGCCAGGAAGCTGTACCTCTCAGTCTCACTTCACAGGGCGACCCGTCTTGGAAACGTCTGGATGCACAAAAAAAAGACAAAGAGATGTCATTTAGTGTATTATAGCTGTCTGGAAACCTGAGTAGGTTCCTTGCTGTCTTTGCGAGACTCACCAGGTCTTCCTGGTGGTCTGTGTTTGCTGGTGAGCTCTGAGGTGTCTCTGTAGTCTCTTGGTTTGGGGGTCTGGGGCTCTGGCACACCCGGTCGGGACTTAGCAGGCAAAGGAGGGCGGCTTAGGCCCATCCCGCCTTCTGAGCGTGAGGGCACCACTGGTTTCTTTTGTGATGGGGGATGCAGGCTGACTGGTGTTGGAGGCTGAGGTTTGTTCTCAGAGCAGGTGTAGGAGCGGTTGCGTGGGGTGGGCACCGGAGGGCGATCGGTATCTCCGTCTGCTGTTTTGGAGGATCCAAATAGCACATCTGGGGGTATGAGAAGGTCCTTCTGTTGTTGGTCTTGGTCTTTAGACCGACCATGTGATTTGGTCACTGAACCATACAACGGGTTGTCAAACATCTCTGACGTCTTTCCGTTCTCACCCCTGTCAGAGAAATCATAAGTTAATGACATCGGTTTCATTTTCTATAGAATCAGATCAGATAAAGGTTTAGAGGTATTTTTAGAAATGAAACTGAAGTGTCTTCAAACCAGAAAGAGGCTAACACTTACACAGAAGCAGGCTTTCCCGTGGGGCTGCGTGTGCTCACATCGTAACCCTTCTTTGGCTCTTTTCCGGCTTGTCCACCACAGGGAACATTTCGCGGTGGCATGCTGTAACTCCAGCCTTTATCTATCACATTCCCACCTCTGAATGACACTCCCATGTAATTGGGGTTAGAAATATCATGTGGTTGGTTGCTACAAGACCTGTTAACCAGAAAAAAGAAGAAGAAAAGAAAAGAAAAATCACACTGAGTAGTTTTGATGGTCCAAACCAGCAATCAAAATTAATCAGGCAACAGAAAAACTTGAATCGCAGTCTCATAGCTGCGATTTATGCCACCAGCATGACAGTGGATTGTTTTGCTTCTCTTAACTTTGATTCACCTTCTCCCCAGAGCACACTCCGTCTCTCCAGCATCTCTTCCACCTGCTCCCAGCTCTCACTAAAGATCACAGTCTTATCTGCAAATATCACGTATACAACGACCGCCTGACCTCATCTGTCAGCCTCTCCATCAGCACTGCAAACAAGAAGGAGCTCAGAGCTGATCTCTGATGTAATCCCACCCCCACCATGAGCCCATCAGTACCACAGTTCCTGTCTTGGCACCCTATCATCAGCCTATCATATTCTCTGATCCGCAAAGGCACAGTGCAGCTCGCCCTGACCTTCCCATCCACACTTCTCCATCAACATCTTAAAACAAACATCCCATCTGTAGAGCTCTTTCTCAGCATGAAGCTGCTGTTGTTCACTGATCATCGCCTCTTTTCTTAACTAGCTTCAACAACTTTCTCCCTTATCTTCATGGTATGGCACATCATCTTTATCCCCCTGTAGTTAGAGATCTGCACGTCACCCTTGTTCTTGAAAATTGGTGCTGGTTAACCTCTTCTCCCTTCCTCGGTCATTCTCTCACTTTGCAGGATGATGTGAAACAATCTGGTGAGAAAGTCCCCTGTCCTCCATCTTCACACCTCCACAGCTATGTCATCAGGACCAAAGGATACGTCCAACACCTTCCTAGAAGTTTCCCTCACTACTTCTTCATTACTCTACTTTTCCAGTCATTTGTAACTCTTCCCTACCACCCAGAGCCTGTCTCAACTCCAGCCTGAACTCTACGCATCATTCTTCCACCATTTAATCCCTAGCCCTGTCTTCACTTACTTCCTCTTCTTGATTTTCAAAGTCATCCTACAGCCACCCATCAGATGATTGTGAGAAAACAGCAATATATGATGTCCCGTATATCGCAAAGATTCAAAAGTATTAAACATGGATCAACTTCCGTGCAACAGGCTCATCTGTGTCACAAAACTTTCTCCCACAGTCATATTTTAACACTTGTAAGTGTGGTTTATGGCTGTAAATTCAATTTAAACTCCGGTGTGCACATGTTCCATATGATAGTCTTTACAGATGGACACTGATCAAACATTTTCAGGTTCTGAAGAGGTTTTTCAAACTCTTTGAATGACTTTAATCATAGAGGGCGATCATAAGCTACACAAAAATGTTGACCATATTAGACCTATCCCACAGGGTGATTAGAGAAATTAACCATATTACACTTTTTGAAGCTTTCTCAAAGCTTTGTCAAAGAAAGACATCGAACTGGTGATGCTCCAAGTCAGGTACAGAAAAAAAAATCGGTGCTGAATAAAACTTTGACTTTTTGCCAGTGTGCGTAAAACTCATTTGTTTGCAGAGGTTAAATATGTTTTTCAGCTGTGATGGGTTAAAAATGCTGGAAAAATCTTCACAGCAAAAAGATAAATTTCTGCATGACTTCATTCAATAAATTGAAGTTATTTTCCTGAAATAAAACAACTGATTTTGAGGGTGAGAATGTTTTTCGGATGTGGTTGATTTTATACGTAACGAGCCATGACAGAACATGAGGGAATGCATAACAGGTTCACAAACCCCCCCCAAATCTTACTTATTGAGGTCTCCAGATTTGCCTTTTGAGGCGATGGGGTCATCCCTTTCAATTTTGATGAAATCTGAAAAAACAACCAAAATGAGAACAAAGCTTCAAGAACCGAAGAAGAAAAAAATCGAACAAATACGTCCTGTGTCGAAGCTCAGCCTCACCGTATAGCTTCTCGGTGGGCTTGCCCTCAGAGGTGCGTAGCTGGATGCCACCTGTCAGTGTTCCCGTCTTCTCCCCGTGGTGAGTCAGTGTGATCTGAAACTCGGTGTAGCTGATCTCAGCGGCTCGCAGCGCGACACAGCCCTCTCCTTTAGGGATAACACACCAGCAAACTGTAAGCGTTGCTGAGCCCACCGTATCCAAATTGCAAGCTGTAATGCGAGCTCATTACCGTACGACTCGTCGCTGTCCGTCGACTTCACGCATATCAGGATGTGCTGGTCCAGAAGGTACTCAGGGTCAGAGATGATAGGGGTCAGCTTTAAAAGACAGAAACAATGACTATGAATAACGACTGACTGATGCCATAACTAAGTAGTGTGTGCTGTGAGCTGTGTCTGTGGTTTACCTCTACTTGGTTGCCAAACCAAACTTTTATAGACCCATCGGAGTGCTCGCTGTTCTCTCCCTCTGTAGTCTTTACAGTTTCTGTTGGAAATGCTTGCTTTTAGTCATTGTAGCCCGTTTGATGAGACACTTCACCCAATATTCATGCATACATACATGCATGCTCTGGCCTGCAGTGCTGTTTATTCATATTGATAGTTTTTGGTGTAACCTTTTTCCCTTTGTTTTGAGAAGTCTACTGCAAAGATCTTGGCTGTGCATGACATCAGTAAGAGTAGATAACATATAATCTCAGGCACAGCGAAGGTGGGCTTCAAGGTTAAAACAGTTCATTTCAAGCATGAATAAAATATAAATAAATAAATAAATAAAAATTTAAAAAATTAAAAGATTATTTTGCATTGTGAACAATGCAAAGCTCCTCTAGTAGAGTCCCAGAATAAGAGCATGGAACTGGAAAGGAGAGGAATTGGTCTACTTTAAATAGAGTAAGCAGTTTAATGTAGGAAGTATTTTCTCTCTAGTGTCTACACATATCGACCAGAAGAAGTGTGCAGCTAGCTGACACGGCAGTATTAATGTTTACATCCTGTCACACTGTGAGCAGCGGCTTCTCGGCACGGGTAGGTGCACACTGATTTCTGCACAGTGGTACTACGAGTGGGTGTAGCTCACCAAAGAGAAAACAACTCCCAGGAGAATTTTCTCACAGCCAGGCTTGTGGGGGATTTTTGAGTAATAAAGTTGTGGTTTCAGGAAAGTGTATTTGTCACCTGGTGGCAGGATTCTTTGTATTTTTACAGATTTGAGAGTTTAGTGTTTGCTTTTTCAATTTGTTTCCCTTTGAGTGCCATCAGTGTCCATTGCATTCTGACTGTGACTCATAGACAGCACTTACAGTCCAGAGGAAGCATGATTTTTATGTGATTTTGAGGCAAACTGTTCCTTTAAAGCAGAATCTAGTGAGATGCGGTCAATCAGAAAGAGGAAACCTACTCTCCAAGAAACTGGAATGGAATTCGATGAAGAACTTGGTCTTCGATTTTGTCGACAAGATGGCCACACAGTTCATGATCTGAATTCCACCAGGAGGCGCACTGCTGGGATCTGAAAAATAAAAGCGGCATCAGACTGCGGCTATTGAGCGGACTCATCTGTGGCGTAGGTTGGGTGGGTGGGGGGGGGGGGGGGGGGGTCATACCTTGTTTGGAAACGTACTGCGAGGCAACTCCAACTTCAAATGAGGCGAACACCGGGGAGTGGTCACTTGTCATGATGTTATTAGTGCACCCTGCAAGTTCACACAAACACTTATAAACACTTCTGTGCATATTTTACACATATTAAGCCTGAAAGGACGTCTCAGCTGCAGTTTCACTTCAATCTTTGGACACTTTTGCGTTCAAGGGTTTTTTTCTTATTTTCTAAGTGCGAAACAAAACGTGAAAACAAAAGAAGAAGAGTGCGAGGGCCACAGAGAATGAACATTAGAACAGTGGAAATCTGACTCTGATCAGTCAAAAATCAGAGGTTCTGAGAGATGCAGAGGAAGTAAATAGATGTTAATCTGCATTGTTCTACCTCAAAATATGGAGGAAAGGGTGTAGTTTGATGGTGGGATCATCATTTGTTTTTCAGTTGGACACAGAGTGCTGCATCAAATGTTCTGTGCTGGTTTGAGCTTAGAGTGAAACAAAAACAGCTAACAAAAGGTCAGTGTGTGTGTGTGGTCCTGGTGATGAGCTCATGAAGTTGGCTGAAGAAGTGACGAGCGTATAAACTGCATTTACATTTCATTTCATACACTTGATAGTAGCAAACTCTTGAATGAGCGGGTGTGTCAAACTTTAGTCTAGTACTGTACATTTTTATACATTATTGATCTATATATAAAATTAGTGAACGATTATTCTCTATATATTATAAAAGGTCTAACTTTAGGAAATGTTCATGGTTTTGCTACAGCTCAATGAAGACTGCAGTCAGCAGCAGCAGTTGAAAGATTAATACGATAAAATGGCTCATTATTTATTTTATGTAGGCACCAATAAGTTCATATTGGCTGCTTGGTCCAGTTAAAGACAGTTATTTGGAATTAATTAAGTGAGCTAAACTCTCTTTTTCCACACACACACACACATACACACACACACACACACACACACACACACACACATATATATATATATATATATATATATATATATATATATATATATATATATATATTAGGGGTGCAACGATACACAAAATTCATGGTTCAGTTCGATACTTTGTGTCACGGTTCGATATTTTTTCGATACAAAAAAATGTTCATGCCTTTTTAATTTGTCATATAAATATATATTTTAACTCAAAAGACAGAAACAATCACTCATCTTTGGAAAAGAGTTTATTACAGAGAAATGGCTCTTTCCAAAATAAAAGCTATATTCTTTTTATACGCTTCTTCTGGGCTATATTCTCAGCAGCCTATTAAACATATCAGGTCCCCATAAGGAGAATCATGTGCTAACGGCTATCTAAATGACTCGGGTAAAGTTTGTAGCATGCGTGCTTGTTGTTTTTGTCTGCTTCCACTTGTCTTTGCACTAGGATGATGTCGGCGTAAATGTGCAGTCATATTCATTGTGTTCCCACTAGTGCTGTCAGCGTTAATGTCGTTAAAATGACATTAACGGCATAACGCGGCAAATCTCTGTTAACGAGTTACCGCTGATCGCCCCGTGCGTGGGACTGGACGGCCAACACGTTAACAAGCTGACTGCGCTAACGCACTAGTTCCCACCAATTGAGCATTGCGTGGCACATCCAACATACTGTTTTTTTACTTTTGTCCATGACACGCTTATCATCAGGGTCATGCTTCACATGAAAACCAAGATAGTTCCAAAGGCCAGATCTGAATGAGGGTGGGGGAGGTTCAATTTCGGCTAGCGTTGAGGCAGTTGCCATGTTGCAACGAGCTTAGCTTCTGTCTTGCTAGCTTGCGCTGCGCTCAGTGGATCTGCACTCGACAGTGCAGCCTAGGCGGAGTAGTCGAACGCAGATTCACTGAGCGCTCAACACAGACAGCATCGTCAGAAGAAAAGTTGATAAAACAAATAAATTTTTTTGTATTGTTCATACATATGCCTACCGAACCGAAAGCACTGTATCGAACGGTTCAATATCGATACATGTGTTGTTGCACCCCTGGTATATATATACATCCCTGTATGTATAATATAGCCGCAGAAAAAAAGGTTTAACAGAAGATTACTCACCGTATGCTTGGCAGACAACATGAACCAGAGGATATGACTTTCGTAGGACGCGATCACACCAGGATGGCAAATTGTATTTTGTCTGTAGAGTTAAAATCATCTTAATTTTAATATCAATATAAAATACTTGAATTTTCAAATTGAAGACTGTAAAACAATTCAAGTATAACTCTACATAAATAGCCCAACATATAAGAAGCATGATGGGCAGTCATTTGTGGAAGAAACATGAGCAAATAGCCCTGCTAACGTGGATCGGTTCAAGAGATCGTGCTGCATGTTCAATCGTTTGCTATCAGTAAATGTGATTTTTGACTTTTCCTAAACTGTCGATGAAAGAATAATAAGCCAACAAAAATCCAAACCAAGAATATTCAACGATAGGTAACTTAAATTAAAATTAAATTCAAAAGATGAAACCTCATTAAAATGAAATAGGCTGTAAGTACACTAAAAGTATGTAGTTAAAATTAAGAGTACGTTAAAACAAATAAAATTAAATTTTATGCATAATAAGAAACTAATAACATTCGAACATGATGAAGTGAATAAAATAATTTGGGATTAAATAAAAAAAAATTACAGCAATGAAGCAGATAAAATTAAAAGTCTCAGTGAAGTGACCGTGATGCATAGTAGGGGAACAGAGATGTGATAAAACGTGAGCTTACCCCTGTCGCTTTGGCCTTTGTGTAGGCGTACCTCTCTCGTGTGTCTCTTTCAAATCGATACGTGGGCGCGAATGTGATTTCTTCTTCAGCTACAATCAAAATAGAATAAAACCCGTATGTATGCAAACACAATTATAAGAAAAAGGACAGTGTTTTGCAGAAAATCCCAAGCATGGCAACAACAGTGAAGACACTTCTTTCTGCTGTATGCCTACATGTACTGATCAGTATTCATCAAAGCTCACCAAAATGCAAGAAGACCTTGCTCTCTTTCCTCTCCATGCTGAGCTGGTCTTTGGTGAGCAGTTCCTGGTACTGCTGCTGTTTGATCTTTGACACAATGTTTTCAGCTTCCTGTGAAGGGAACAGGGGAAAGTAGTGACTGGAAGTGTTAGCAGCTGAGAGCTCAGACACCTGACAACCAGCAGGGTTTAAAAAAAACAAAAACATAACCATGCATCTGAGAGAAAAACCACAACAAAGCAAAGTCCATGAATCTGTATGTAAAGTAGATATAAAACAAGGTTTATGACTTACAGAAGATGGCATTTCAACGCGGTAGTTCAGATCTCCAAGCCAGAAGAGGTGCGTGAAGCGATGTGTGATGTCAAACGGATTAAGCTTCTTGTCCCCTAGATTCAGAAATCTCAGGATGCTGGCATAGTTTTGATTCCGTCTGCAAATACAGCAAAAAATATTGGAGTAACATCAAAAATGTGAGGAATCAGTGGAGGAAGCAATAAAGTTTTCTGTTTCTACTGCCATTTAGCAAAACGTTGACTTTTAAAGCAAGGCTTCAGAAAGAGGAGGATACATATTCATCATTTATGTTGTCCAGGTTAAATATAGGTAAATAAATAAATAAAAAACATGAATAATTTTTAAAAATCCGACATGAAAAATGACAAAGATGGTTGCCATCGTGGCCGTGTGACTAGTATAAGGGGATGATGATGAGAGTAAAAAAGATGGAAAATAAATAATTTTTTTAAAAGTATAAAGTATAAAGATGGATGTAGCTTGCTGGGTTGAAAAGTGAAGCTAACATAGAATTGTCTTAAACATGGATGTTTTTCTAAAAACCAGCAGGGGGCGACTTCTGCGGTTGCCAAAAAAAGACTTGTGATTGTGTTTAAGACAGTTTCACAACTCTCACTGAATCGCCCTGCAGACGATTATTTATTGGTGCTTTGCTTTAGCTGAGTGCTTAGAACTACTAGTGAGTATTTGCCGTTTCCTATTGGTAGGAGTATTTTTAGTTGAAACATTTGTTTTCAGCGCTTTTGGTTTGCTGACATCTTTATTTTGTTGTGTATTTTAAATTCTTTCATAACAAATGGTAAATGGACACCTCGGGCTCTATCTGAGCACTCATAGCGCTTTGTACAACTTGCCTCATTCACCCATATTCAAGGGCTTTTTTTCCCCCATGGTTTTTCTACTTACTCTCCAACATTCACACACACATTCAAACACATTCTCAGGGTTCGTATCTTTCCCAGGGATATTTGGTATACAGACTGGTTCAGGCAGGGATTGAACCACCAGCCTACCAATTAGTAGATGACCTGAATGGACTTTTCATTTTTACTCCCATCCTCCCCTAGTTCATTTTTGGAAAGTTAGCATTATTTTAGCAGTTCTGGATCCAGATCTGGACGAAACCCCAAATTGTTGGTCTGAGGCAAGAAAAATAACAAATGTTTCCAAAAATGCAGTAGCTAGGGCAGTAATCAAGCGTTGCGATCAAATGTTGCAACGTTAATTTCTGATAATCGTGCAAATTGTTGTGTTTGATTAGAATAACTGTGGTCTGTCCAAATAAATACATACTGCACACAGTGCACAACATGAAAATGTACTAGATTGAGTATACCTACCAAGCTGCAGCTCATTTTGTCATGCAGAATGCTTGTTAAGTTGACCATACAAGCACTCAAACCTCAAGGTTCTTTTTATAGGTTAAGGTAAAGGTCCTACAATATTTAGCAGCTAGCACAATTTAACTGCTAAGCTAATATTTAACAGATAATGTTAACTGTTTTTGCAAAGACGATTAAAAAAAGTGTTTCTGGCTACATTTTGTCAATGTCAGCAGCAGGCTAAAACCAAATTGTGCTGATTGTTAGGCACATTTACATTTCCTGCTTTCCATTTACTGAACTGCTAAGTTTCTGTTAGGAAGTAGTGAATAATTGAACAGGGGGGTATTTTGCACATGTCACTAGACAATTAGGATTTTTACCTCCCCATCCATCATTGAAATGACACCTTTGTTGATATCTGCATCGGGTTTTCCCTGAAGAGGCTATAAAAATGCTAGCGCATTTCAAAGAGATTTGTGACTTCTATCAAAGGAAAGCCGCAAAGAGTTGAGTTTAATTTGTTTAAGCCTAGATACATTTTTTGTTGATAAATGTCCGGGGTATTGCCTTAACTAAAGGCAAACCAATCATGGTTATTTGCATAGTTACCCTCAAAGGTTAATTTTGAGCCCAGGAACCCTGTGTATATGTATGTTGTATATGTTTATATGATGTTACCAATCAATTCAAACTTTTTAAAGATACTTTGAAAAGTGTAACTTTCTCCTCACCTGAGCTTCTTCTCACTTCCAGAGGTCAGATGACTGTTGACAAAGCCAAAAGATGTCCCATTGAACATGAAGGACACTCCTACTGCGCCCTTGTTTCCTGCAATTGAAACCAGTAAACACTGATGGGTCATTTTTCTGTGAACTTTTATGAGCAATCATTACAGGCCTCAAGGAGAAGTGGAACTGCTTACCCAAGGTGTTGGCGATTCCTGTCTTCACGCTGTCTGAAAAAACATGAGAGATCCTGTTTTCATGCTCAGGCTTGGCCAGGACCACGATACGAATATTCCACAGTGTGTGAATTGCCACCTGGATGTTTGGAGATGTTTAGAATATTTGATTCATTAGTGCTTTGTGTTTGCATTCAGCTACAAATTCAAAACTTTGCCACAGTTACTCACTTGTTTAAAGCTAATGTTTGTGATGTTCCTCAGGACACCTTTCACTGTATCTGCCCATTCTCGCTCACCCAAAGGATCCTCCTGAGTCCCAATGACATAAAAATCATGTGGAATATGATCTGCTGTGTCATCTTGTGTCTTCCCTTGGCCCTTACACTGAAACCAGGAGTTGATGTTCGGGGGAGGGCCGGCATTTCCTGTAGGTTTGCAGATCCGTTTTTATATTATATACAGTTAAGTTAACTGAAGCACTGAATTCTGTATGACATCACTGTTACCCATGTTCCAGGTGCCAACAAACACTGTGATCATGTCTGGTTCAGGCTTTTCTGAGTGTTTGTTTTTCATTTGCTGAAGCAGCTGACAGAAGCCCTCTCTTTTCTGGATTCACAAGACAACAAAACACATCACATTTAATGAAGTGCACATGACTGAGGTCAGAATAGGGAGCATTGCCTTTAAAAAGACGCTTACCTTTGTGTCATCAAACACAAACTCTTTCCGCAGAACTTTTTCTTTCTCCGTCTCCACCGCAATGACCAGCTTGGCGTGCATTTTCTGGGATTTCACCAACTGCAGGACTGATGGATAAGAGCAGTATTCTTATTAAGTTAAGTGCTTTTGATAGTTGAAAGTAGTTCTTGACATTTGTTTTCACACATGCTATTTGCACTTGCTGCAGAGAAGGTGCAACTTCCAGGCTGAAGAATCAAGCACAAAGTCTGCAGCTCCTTTAATGAGGCTGTCTCAAAAATCAAGGGACTCTTCATAGACACTGTTGTTAAAACATCAAGTTTCACAGCAGTAATAAACATTTTTTTCCACTTCCAATAAACAAAAATACCTCCCATCTGTTCTCTTTTACTTATCCTTATCAGGGTTGTGAGAGGACTTGAATCTTATCCCAGCTATCATAGGGCGAGAGGTGAGGTCACCCTGGGCAGATCGCCAGTCTGTCCCCCCTTCACAACAACTCCGGTGAACTGATTTTTTCAAACTCATCTATCTGCTTCTTTGATTGTGCGTTCACTATCTGTCAGGCTTCACCTTTACTAACTGTAGTCACTTAACTGGATCTCTTAGCACTCATAAAAATCTTTGCTACATCGCTTCAGTTTATGTATATGAATACAGCAAAATGAACAAACTTGCAACAGAGTCATTCTCTTCTCCAAAACTGGCCACTTCTGGCCAAAAAGCTCAACTTGAGGATTAAAAACAAAGAGTCCAAAACGAATACATAACATTAGGGTGGCTACATTCATCTTTTATACTGTCTGTAGTAGCACGCACCAGTGGTCCATGTATGACGTTTTCTACATAATGATTTTTAAGGCTTACTGACTGATTAAAACTCTTATGACTACAAGTCCCACTTTATCTGTCTATTAGCATGGAAAAATTGCTTTTGTGGCACTACTTAAAGTTCCTAATTTCTTAAGATACTGACCCGAGTCAAATGTACCACCTGAATACATTTTTCTGAACTTTACAAACTCAAAGATGTTCTTATATATAATTAGTAATTTAGAAAACAATAACTGTAACTGCTTCCTCCAATGAACCAGGCTAATGTACCTTCTCTGTGGTCTCACACGTGTAAGAGCAATCTTCTAACGATTAGCGTGTTCTTGAAATATGCCAGAATGTTTGATTCTAATAATAAATGTTTCATTCTGGTAGCTAATTACTCCAAAATAAAGACCAAGTGAAAAACATTGCTTCTTTTCTTTGCAAAACAGCAGGACAGAGCACAGGGTAAAATACAAAAGCTCTGGTGGACACTATAGGCACTGTAGCCATTTAGTCGAGTCTAGAAAATATAGCAAGATACTGTAAAATATTCCGCCAACACAGAACACTGAGTTTAAGACCTTTGTTTTTCTATTGTAACGTCAATAGAGACAAGGGATCACCAAATTTTATTAAAATCCTTCCAACAAAATTAAAAAAAGAAATCACCAAAGTGATTTTGAGATTAATCCGATTAAATTAATCATTCTGATGTTTGCATTTTGTGACAATCAATTGTTTGAGATAGAAATGAACTCCTCAAGTCCTTACTTTTATTGTGCACAAAGTATTTGTCTTCGGGTCCATCTTTTGACTTCTTAAAGTAGAGCTTCCCACTTTCAATGTCCACTTTCAGGAACATCTTTGTGGAAATACCAAGAGATTCTTGTTTGACCTACCAGTGAAAGAAGAAATCGATCAAATAAACCATACACACGTATGACAAATGTTATGTAGACATAAGTACTAAAGAAAGCACCTCAAACGTAACGACTGGTATGAGAGATTTCCGTGGGCCCGCATCAAATCCAACATACTCAAAAACAGAACCTTTAACCTGAAAAAAGGAAGCAGAGTCGTCCTTTGTAATATCTTATAACATTTTCTATTATCATATAAAAAGCTGTTGTTAAAACATATTACAGTACTTTACCTTATCTTCTATCGAGTAGAGCAGTTTTGTTAGTTGCTCAAGTCTACAGGACACAGGACCCGAATCACAGAAATTCTGAAAATAAGGAGGAAATACATGAAGAGAGCAGCTTTTTAAGCGCTGATAATTCTGCAAAGGATTATGGGTGCCACCAACTTGTTTTGGTCCAATCCCTGGAGAGAGCTGTTGGTCGAGCGTTCTGTGAAACACCTCCAGAGTTGGCATGACGCGGGAAATTTCACTGCCTCGCAAAAAAGTTCAGCGCGTGGGTCAATCAACCCAATCCATTCAAGTGTATGTAATATTACACATTCCATTAAATGGACACCATACCTGTTTAGGTTCTTGCAGACTGCCATTATAAGCTTCTTGAGGCCAGGCAGGTTAGGGTTACCGTTTTGAACTTGTTCAGCATCTAAGCAGACTGAAGTCCTGAAGTATTCTTGGATGGCCATTTCATGCTCTTCTGGTAAGCTGGAGACATAAGAGAAATGTAAATTAAAACACTTCTAGTCTCAGTTAGCTTCAGGAAAATTCATATTAGTAATTGTTTTGGAAAGTTTGGTGCCGAATGCCTAAATTCTACTTTTATAGTGCTGTTGTAGGTACAAGAGACATTGCAACTGTCTGTAATTGTGACCATACATGGACAAGTCCATATGCTGCAGTTTCGCCAGGTATATGTCTGATAAGGATTTGGAGGCTTGCTCTGAAGTCTTGGAGTCACCGTCCTTTACATCAAGTGGGATGTTTCTGGGTGGGAGCTGTGGAGGATGACTGTTTTGTTCTGCAGAATAGACATAAAGTGTGTTTAGGACAAACAATACTTTCTCATCCATATCAAAACCAATATAGAGACAAAGTGAAGTTTTTGACCTGGCTCCTCTTCTACCTCCTCCTCCCACTGGACAGAGTACTGCAGGTGGGTGACTAAACCCATGTTGGGGCTATAATACGCCTCCACCAGCTCAGGTAGCATTGTGAAGAACCTAATAGGCACTCCTTCAGATGCCTGCAGAGCAGATAACAGCAAACATTTTTTTAATCACTCTTTGTAAACAAAAGGATGAATTTTGTTGTTGTTACCAAAGCAGATGACATAACCTGTAAGTGTTACTTCCCATATGATGTCAGACCTGTCTACTGTCTGCGGTATTTTCCAGTTGCATTCTAAGACATTCCTTTGTAATTTTGCAATTTATTTCATTTAAAAGAACATATTATTACCCATAAATCATCAGCTATTTTAAGGAAGTAAACATATCCCTGCTCTGTCATAAGAATTAAATCGTACACTTAAACCATTAACAGAAATAGGTTTTAAAAACTATAGTCCCTTAAATAGGTTTGGTTTCTCTATATAGCTACATTGCATTTAGTCTCTTGTGCGGCTCGTAAAACTCAATTGTGAAACTTGCAGTCATTGGGCAGTTACATTATTTTAAAGCACTTTCTTTAAACTAAACTGCACAGGTGTACATTATTACCTCATCTAACAAGTTTTTAAAAGCACGAAATGGTCACATTTTACCTGGCACGTTAGAAGGTAACAGTGCTGACTTATCGTTTCCTAGAAACCTGACACGTTGCTACTTCATACCAGTAAACTTATTTCAGGACTCAGCACATTTTGCTGTTACAGAATTTCTATCTAAGGCCACGGGTTTGCATAGCAATTATACATAGCTGTTATGTCAGTGCATAAATCAGTCATTTAGAAGCTCTCTAGCATTTTCACCTTTTTTTTTATAATTACAGTATTTAAAAAAAACATACAGATGATACTCTGTTCAATCTTTCTGTCAAGCCCAAGGCGTTTATATCCTCTCTGTGGGGCCTGTTAGTTTTCTAATCTCTTCAGACTTACACTGCAAAGCTGACACTGAACAAATACCAAGATAATGAAGCATCTGCTGATCTGCTTCTGATCAGATTGAGTCTTGCTTTTATCATTGCCAACTAATTTACTGCAAAACTCTTAGTTCCTGCTTCAGTTTCTGTACTGGCTCATTGTAGGGTAGTTCGCCAATGGCAGATTAAATACAAATGAGAAGCAGGCATTTGTCATTTGCTGAACCATAAAGTCTCTTTTCTATAGATTTAAAAATCATAGTAAATAACAGAGGTATTTATGGCTTTTTTAGGGTGATGTTGTTGTGCTCCCAGTCTGTAATCCTAAGTCTGTAAATTTTACATTTTAAGGCTTTTAAATTACTATCAGTGTAGCTTTGTGAGGCAATGATATTTAGTGTATAATAAGAGAATATGTTTTAAACTGCAGCCTTGTAAGCAGCTCTGAGTTACTGAGCTAACAGACAGTTTTGTGCTGAAATCTGTATGCCTGCATGCTAACATTCAACAGAGACTACCTGCTGATGTTTAACATGTCATCTTTATTCTTTTAGTTAATGCTCATACCTCCAAGCTGAAGCTATTAATACTTATTAATACTGGGGGTATTCGATCATCAGATTGAAATTCAACTATAATGATGCATTATTGTGTTTATTAAATTTTATTCTAATCAATCTGATAACTGGAAACGTCACACGTGCGCGGTCATACACCAGAAATACATGCGGCTTCAGATTCTAGTGATCTTGAAAGTCATTTACGCATTCATCTCGCCTGTTGTTAGGATACTTCAGTCTGGGTCAAAGTGGTGGACAGTAAATACATGTGTGGGCTTACATCTTTAATTAGGTTACAACTGAGCATTGCACTAGCAATGTGTGACTAATACTTTTGAAAATATCATTTCATCTTCACAGTAACTATAATAACTCATCTGGGTTCGGACCAGAACGATGGAAACTGTGAACCCACCTGGACAGAGAGCTTCTTGTCTTCATTTGGCAGGATTCTGTATGTGTACACACAGTTCTGATATCTGTGGATCAAATAAATGCAAATGTCTGTGGTTGGAACATGGAATGAATGTAAGGTGAAGAAACAAGCGGATTCAATGTGTTGAGTGAGCAGTTGGAATCATTTTTAAATGAAGGTTACCCAATGGAAGATGATGTGCAGAGGGGAAAGGGTGGTGCTTTGTGGCTGCACTGTATGCAAATAAAAGGGAACTAGTCTTGTGTTGCAGTGTGTATGTGCAAAAAAAGAAAAAAAAATGTAATGTGATATGGTGAGACAGTTTTAGGAACTTTAACTAATAACTGTGTTATAGCTACAGTGCACAAACGATCATGTTTGGAATTGTGTTTCTTGAACAAAATATACAGTTTGACAACCAGATCGTGTCGATTCGATACGATTCACAGCTGGTGCTGCATGTCACGAAGGTTTAATGAAGTAGAAACATGAAGTATATGCAGGCATTTTAGAATCAACCGCGAGCCATAATAAAAAGAAACAATAACTTACAAAACACAGAGGGCATAGGCTCCCTGTATGGATTCACTGTCCCGGATGAGGAAGCTTCCATCTCTTGCTGCTTTGGAAAGTAGATCCTCAGCTTTGGATCGAGTTATATTGCCATGGTACCAAGGTTGATAACTTGGCATCCTGTTTTTCACCCAAGAGCTCGATCTCAGGAGCTTTGCATGTGATCTCAAAAAAAATGATCCCAGCAAAACAAAGTAGACTCAATTTTTCTTTCTGGCTATTTTCATCTTCTCATGGTGCATACTTTTTAGTTCTTTCTTTCACTTGTTCATCCACTGCCTCCGCAAATTGTAAAAGGAAGCTGCTACTAGCTCAGCCCTGAACTTCCTCATTTGTCAAGTTAAAGAGAGGAGGGCCCTAGTGCCTTCACTCGGCCTCTTCTTTAACATAGCCGCACAGCTGTAAAATGGAAATACACACTTTTGTTTGCACAGTAGAAATCTTTATCACCTTACACGAATGATTAACCAGCATACCTAACCTCTTTGGTTTACTTGTTCATGTGAACTTTCAGAAAATAATGAAGTTATACGTAAAAAATTGAGCTACAAGAAGTGAAAAGAGGAAGTAAGAAAGAAAACATGACCATGATGATTTTTAGTAGTTACAGGAAGGGAATTTACTGGATATATTTACTTTAAAACCCACACAGTAAAAAAAGAAAAAAGAAGATAAGGACCTTGATTTGTTTTTCAAACATGATCATTTTGTTCTTTGATAAAAATAAACCAAGGTGCATCATATTCAGCCTGCATACTGCTATTCTTTAAACCACAGATGAACCAAAGGGAGCTCGGGGGTTTTCTACAATATATACATTCAGGAAATACAAGTTAAAGTAGTTGCCATGTTCATGTGATGGACAGGAAGTCTTGCAGAAATAAGGGGAGGAAAATGAGCTGCTCACAAACCACAACATGTCACATGATATGAAAAGAGAACTACATGGTGACAAGTCACTGCTGCCTTCTGTCCCCGCACTTGAAATAGTTTTACCACTTTCACGGCGAACACGTCAACGCCACAGACGCGAAGGACGTGAAATCATACTTTTGCTTTCGGGAGACAGCAGCAGACATGTTGAGTTTCTGCAGTTTTTATGTGAGGGACTGGACATGTCACACAAATGGTGCATTTTTGCTGCAGTGAATTACACAATCATTCGCACATTAAAGTCAGAGCATATTTTTAACATGTTGCATTTTATCAAACTGTAGATAGAACAATAGTTATTAGTTTGTCAAGTAACAGTGCAACAGAAATGCGTAGCATCATAGGAGAGTTAAGAAACTGAAAACCCAAAAATATTTTCACAGTGGAGATTTGTCAATCACATTTAACATATACAGTGACTCATGTCAGGAATTTATAAAAAGCTGTGACTGTGTCCACGTCATTCCTAGCTGAGCTGGAGAAACATAAATACAGGAATTTTTGCATCTATGAAAATGTGATAGCAGGGAAATATCCAACAGCAGTATAATAATGGGCACATTTACACAGTCCACTCTCAATAAAATTGTCACTCCATTGTAGAGTAAATCTGGACTTAATCCAAAGGGCTACAGCCTTAATAGTATCTCTGTGAAGAACAGCGTTGCCTTGAGCTAAATATTAATACTGGCATGCTAACACACAGCTGGAATATGAAGCAAGCAAAGTTTCAAAGTTTGCAGTTCCGCTAGTGACCACATGAGGATCTAAAAGTGTCATTCCCCCATAAAGATCTGCCTTAAAATGTTACTTTACAGTAACTTTAAGTGAACATACGTACAGCATACTACTCCATGCTATTCCTTCTTAATAATAAGTCAGGGGGGACTTTCTTATAACTTCTACTTCTGGTTTTTGGAATCAGAGGTGATTTTCTTAGGTCAGTCATACCAGAGTAAAAGTAGGTTGGAATATTCAGCAGCTCATGACTGACCCAGCAGCAACTGATTGAAAGTATCTGCATCAACAACTTTGGATTGCAAGGCAATCGCAGTTTGTTTTTCTGAGACAATTTCTCTGTGACACATCTTTTTTTTTTTACAATACAAGATTCAACTGAACTGCTTCTACTTTGGTTCTATTCTTATATAAATTGTGGTTGCATGTTACAGTTAAATCACCATCCTGTAGAAACTACATCACTGTTTGTGGTGGGTTTTCTGAATTCTGAATGCAAGTAGGTAATGTGAATTTCTGTTTGTGCAGTCAAACACACGTGCCATTTTACAACAAACAGATTGCTGACTCGACCTCATTCACTTGCAAACTGTTAGCAAACTGATGTCATCTTAATGCACTAAAATTGCCTTGAAAATGGCAACTGACTGCAACCATTTCAAAGGCAACAGCACCATGCCAATGACTTTGTTCATTAACTTGACTGTAGCATAATACTGGTGATAGGAGTCACTCATCTGAACTTCTGGACTGTGTTCTTTCTTGTTGTTCTTGCTTTTTTTTAGTCTGTTACTTAATTAACACCAATAAGCACTTTTCTGTGCTTGTGGATTTCACCCATACAATTTATGGATGCAGCAAACCAACTTAGCACTTCAACTTCACCTCACACAACAGCAGCCACAGTGCTAATGGTGAGTCTTCAAAATGTGGAGTCTAGAAGCTGGTGAGTGCCTTAGTGGGTATGTCCACCAGCATGCTAACATACAGTGCTAATATTTGAAAGGTTAATGCTTACCTTACCTGTAATGCTTAACCTGTTTAACTTCCTGATTTGGTGCATTAGCATGCTAGCAATGCTAATTAGCATAAACATTTTCCAGATATTTGGCCTGAAACTAAAAATTCAAACAAATGAAAATTTAACTGGATGTTTGTACTTTAGGAGACAACACATGATCACACGAGTTTTTAAAATTCTCACATGGATCGCATCACATTTCACTTATAGTGTTAAACTATGTGCACGCACATTTGATTATCCACAAAGCAAGGACAACCTATGTCACCTTAGATGAAAAAAAAACAACAATATTATCAACTGTGACTGATGCATATTCATCACATTTGGCTTACAGTATAAAAAAACAATAGAAAATATACACTGAAAGTTTACTATGTAAATAATGAATTGCTGTTTTGGATTTCCAACAAGCAGTAGGCGGAACAATTAGTACTCAAGTTTAACCCCCATTAAGTATTATATATGACAGCAGAAGCAATTAAAAACTTTGCATCATTAGTTTTTTGCTTCATCTCCGGAACAAGTGAGTTGTTATGTTGCAACAAACCTTTTCTAAAGATTATTATTAAAACCGTCAGTTGTCAAAAATTATAGCCAAACAAATTCAAATAGCTTAGCTTTTGTACAGAGAGTCCCACATTAGCAGGTATTGGGCACAGTTCTGACTGGTTTGAGAGTTGGTTTCTAACATGGACCCAAAAAACTTTTAATGGAAACGACAAGAAGCTTAAACAGAACATCAAAGGCGTCACTAACCAGTACAAATTGTCTGTATTATGAAACCAGATCTACTACAGTAAAAAACAGGGGATCTGCTGAGCTGAAAGCAAGCCAACAGTACATTTTGAAAACTCATCAAATGTCATATTTACTTCTAATTGCAGTAATTTTGCTTTTCAACATTCTCCATTGCGTTAAATTGTTAAAGAAGAATGAGATTTACTCGAGTCTTGTGTGTGTGGGAGTTATTTTGAAGCATTATCTTCAGTGGTCACCAAGATAAACAGTCTGTGCAGAATCAGAAGTTATAACTGATTTAAAAAAGTTTGCTGACTTTGCCCCAAATTTAGGTTTTAAAGATCTTTGTTCCTCTCCTGGAAGTTAAACTTCTACCACCGTCTTTGCTGCTGAATTCAGGATTCTTTGAGTGTCAAAGTGATGTCAGTTTAATTCTCTAAGGATTTGGTGGGAATGGTGTGGGGATGACACTAGAATTGGTTCTCAAACAGCCTTTGGAAACAGCATCAATCAAAGTATCATCAACCTGAAGCTGCTTGTGATGGAAAAGTTTGCACAGGTGTCTGAGTCTAGCTGCTTTTCCTCAGAACTCAGATTTGGCACTCACAGAGCTCTCATGTGTTCCCTTTAACTCTCCGCTGGTGGCCCCTGACATCCCGCCATTATCTTTACAAAACAATCGCCGCAGTGTGCCGCGGAATTTCTCCGCCCCAAACAGGTAGACCAGCGGGTCCATAGCACCATTCAGGCAGGTGAGGGAGGAGGTGAGGCGGTTGGCCAGGCTCAGGCCTCTGCGTGTCTGGCATGAGACGTCTGGGTGGCTGTAGCCCAGGATGAAGGTGGCCCTACTCATATGATAAGGCAGAAAACAGACCACGTAGATGAGCATAACCAGGCCAATGGTGCGCAGGGCCCTTAGCTTGAGCGCCGGCTCCAACCTGGAGCCGCGATGCAAGCTGTGAATGATGAGGAGGTAACAGGAAAGAGTGGCGAGGAAAGGCGGCATGAAGGCGACGGCCAGCGAGATCAGAGCGTTGCGTGAGGCCTTCTCCCTGTATAGCTGCAAACACACCGTCATGTTGTCCACCTGTGCAGTCTGATGGGTGACAAGCAGCGGTGCCATGGAGACAGTAACTAGGACCCAAAGAGAGAAGCTGATGATCTGAGCATAGCGAGCGCGACGAATCTTCAGTGACCTCACAGCGTGAACCACAGCCAAGTATCGATCCCCTGCTACACAGGCCAGGAAGTACAGGCTGGCATACATGTTGACATAAAACAAAAAACCCACCACCCGGCAGGGCACCTCGCCCAGGGGCCAGTGGCCTCCTGTAAAGTGGTAGGTGGCCCTGAGCGGGAGGATGATGACGTACGATAAGTCTGCCACAGCCAGATGAATCAGGAAGACGTTAGCTGGAGAAGAAACGCCACGCTGGTGAGAGAAAATCCAGAGAGCCAAACTGTTACCGCTCAGCGCCAGAACAAAAACCACGAGGTAGAACCATCCAAACAGCTGGTTCTCGATCGTGGTCTCCAACACTACACAGCTCTCTGATGACTGATTGGATGGCAGATGCATTGTAGCAGACTCCATTTTGGTGACTGTGGAGACAGAAAATATTATAATTATCATTACCTTTAAACCATTTCCGTAGTATAAGCAGAAGTGCATATATTCAGGACAGTTACGACGGGTCTAATTTTGCGCTGCAGGCTGCAGGGATGGTCAGATTTCTGACCTGAATTTGAGTACTTTTGATTTTTTTTTTTAAGTTTATACACACACATACACACACACACACACAAGACAGCAAAAACAGTCCCAGTAGACTGCATATTCTTTAGATCTTACAATCACCTCTTCCTTAGAAAACCCACCCACTGCTCCATCCAACCCCGCCAAGCTCCAACTGTTCACTCTTTGTATTTTTTGCTCTCTTTTCCCTGTTGCTTTAGCTCACTCTCTACACAGAAACATCACCGGGGCGTGAACAGCAAAGTCTGACTTTAATTAATTTAAGGCAAGGCTTCCTTCACTTTGGTATTTCTATTGGATCCAAAACCAACATTTCTACCGTGTTTAGCTGGGGCTGAACTGTCAACCCACACAAAAGATGTTTCTGTAGCTGATGGAAGGTTCCCAAATGCAAAAAACCCTCCTTAAATTCAGCAAGCCTGTTTGTGAGAGAGTTCACTTTAGAAGCTAAATACATGAAAGGAAGATTTGGAAAGTGAAACAGACTCTGTTTGGTACACCTGTTCAACTGCTCATTAATGCAGTTATCAAATCAACAAATCACATGGCAGGAGCTCAGTGCATTTAGACATGTAGACGTGGTGAAGACAGCCTGTTGAAGTTCAAACTCAGCATCAGAAAGGTCATTTAACTGACTTTGATTGGTTGTTGGAGCCTGATGGGATAGACTGAGTATCTCAACTGGTGATCTACTGGGATTTTCCTTCACAAAGGGTTTACAGAGGATGGTCCGAAACACGGAAAATATCCAGTGAGGAGCATGTTGATGTCAGAGGTCGACATCAACATACAGTTCATACAGACTCACTAAAATCAGACATTAGAAAATTGGAAAACTTTGCTTGGTCTTCCACGTATCAACGGTTCAGGCTGCTGCTGGTGCTGTAACATTGTGGGGAATATTTCCTTGACACACTTTGGGCCTCTTAGTCCCAACTGAGCATCATTTAACCACCACAGCCTGTCTGAGTATTGTTGCTGACCATGCCATACCTTTATGACCACAGTGTGCCATCTTCAGATGGGATAACACAATGTCACAAAGCTCACATCATCTCAAACTGGTTTCTTGAACATGACAGTGATCTCAGTCCAACAGTACAACTTTGGGATGTGATGGAATGGGAGATCATAGAGGCAACTGACAAATCTACAGCAACTGTTTGATGCTGTCATGTCAATATGAACTAAAATCTTTGAGGAGTTTCCAGCACCTTGTTGAATCTATGCCATGAAAAATGAAGGCACTTCTGGAGGCAAAGGGTAGACCTACCTGGTACCATCATGGTGTATCTAATAAAATGATTTCTGCACATGATAGCAAAGAATAAGATATACATTTAAAGATATATGTTTGTTTCCTATTACTTCAAAATAAGAACTTTCTAGACTTGTATATGGAAAAGATCCATATCCAAAGACTATCAATAACATTTCCTGATTGTTTCTGTGTTCTCTTTATGTTTTAGTGCTCATACAGTTATTTTTAGCTCAAATATATTTTTTAAAAATAGCATAGAATAGAATAGAATTCAACTTTATTGTCATTGCACATGCACAGGTACAGGGCAACGAAATGCAGTTTGCATCCATCCAGAAGTGCTTTAGTGATATAGATATATTACAATATATATTAGCAATAATATAGATATGTGAGCTTATGTGCTTAAACAATGCAGAATAACCACAATGACTCACACACACAAAAAAAACCTGACTGGGCTAAATTTCACTCCCTGACTTTTGGCCCTTTAAGAAGCAGCGTGGCTCTTTTCAGTGGGTGTTGTGGGACCCACATGCCAGGGCATTTCTCAGCCAGGGCTCAGAGTCAGAGCTTTCAGTCCCCCTGAAGAAAGAGAACTGCAGTCCCAGCAGGGATAACAAACCAGAAACGGAGCAGCTGAATGGAAAATCTTCCATAAATGCAGATAATCCTGGAGAGAGACAAAGCTGAAATACGCCTTCATCACGGCGATCTGGATAAGCAGATCTGTGCAGTGAAGAGGAGACTGAGCATCCTGGTATTGGTCCTTTACACACAGCGCTTATGGAAAAGCTGCAGCAGCTGTAATGTGTGAAATCTTCCATTGTCTAATGTGAAACAGGATTAAATGAGCCCACTTCATAGTAAGCAATGATAGAAATTTGTTGAAACAGTGCAATCAGTAAAAGATTGAGCTGTTTGGGTTTGCATGAGCAAAGTGAGAAATTTACAGAAAGGTTTATTTAGTAAATCAACGGCAGAGGCAAGTATTTAGTTTAAGTTATAAAGGAACAAATAATAAAGAGGACTTACTGGACGGGCACTCCTAAAAAGAAAAGTTTTGCTGCTGGAAGACAAAGAGGAGATGATCAGTGCAGGAGCAGGGAGCTGTACGTGAAGACAGCTAGTTCGTCTGCCGCTGTGTGGAAAAACTGGCGCTCTGACATGAGGAATGCTGTCCTATAACCCCCCTATCTCTCTCTCAAGATGTTCTCGGGAATGAGACTGTAGCTCTTTTTGTGTCTCAACAAATTTGATAACAGAAAGGGAGTCCCAATGGGAGCCTTTCGTTTGAACCCTGACCCCACCCTTTCTTTCTCCATCCCCTTCTTTTCAGAGAGCCACTTGTGCGCTTCACAATAGGCTGAGTCAGAATGAGCGGCGCATTTCAGCAGCGGAAAGAAGAATGGCATGCCTCAGTCGCAATGAGTTTTGGGGGTATGGCTCCATGGTAACCAAGGCTAGTTGTGCATTAAGTGCCTTTACCATGAACTCCCAGCCTCCCACTGACAGATAGAAGATGGACTGTGTTGTTAATTGTGTTGTTAAAAGTTTATGACTGAAGTCTCCGAGATGATCTTTTGTACATGGCCTGCTCTGTTTTGGAGGGGGCCCCAAGCCCTCACTATAGGAGAGCCAGAGAAAAACAAGCCTTGAGAGGGGGGTGCTTGGAGGAAACAGAGGCCCTTGTTGCTGTCTTGCCTCCTGGGGGCATCTTGAATTGGAATGCCCAAAATAATCAGTCGCATAGCCATCGGACAGATGTGGAGAGGGGACCCACTGACCAAGGGGAGATAATATTTCTTTCATACATGAACTTCACAGCTGTGTTTCAGACACATTGGCCCTTCTTCTCCTCTATATCATCGATATGCAAATGGTATTCTGTAGACTTGAATGAAACCACTATCTGCAGACTGTGGAGAAGCTTTGACATCACTACTCTGTTAATCTACTGCCAATTGCTAATTGGGACAGCCCCCCGCTTTTGTTCGGCTTCTCCACTTTGTCTGTTATTCGTCTTGTTACCCCGAAGCAAAAACATCCCCTTGTGCAAGAGCACAGCATCATAAATTTATCATTCTTCTTACTGCTGGGAGGGTTTAGTCAATAAAACGTGCTTTTTTCTTGCTGATGAAAGAGTTTAATAAAAACAGAGATGCTTTCATTTTAAAGGATAATTCCGTCATTGTATGTAGCTGTGGACAGCCTCCCACAAGTAAACAAACATCTAAGTTTATCAGTTAGACATGACAAATGAAAACAGAAATACATTCAGGCCGATTTAAAACATTTTAAAAGCATCAGTACCAACTTTTTTCATTTGAAGTTAATCAACTCAAGAACAAAAGTAACCTCAAACTAGAAAAATTTGCATTTCCTGCGAAAATGCTGTGTGGATGCCTTAACGCGTAAGATGTCTGCTGAAAAAAGCTGAAAAAGTTGAAATTAAAAAAAAAAAACAAAACAACAACAAAACGTTGCCCTGAGCAGGATTTGAACCTGGCCCTTCTGGTCTCATGGCGGCAACTCATCTCACTGAGCCAAATTGATTCTCACAAAGAAGCGGTGGAGAGACTGACAATTGTGCTGAAATGAACAGAAGCTGCTGAGAATTGTGCTGATAAGAGGTGAAAAGGCTGAAAATTTTTCAGAAGAGGTGAATAAGCAGGATTTTGGCAGAAAAGAGGTGAAAATTCTGCTGAAAAGAGTTCAATCAGCAGAATTTCTGCTGAAAAGAGTTTTTTCTGAAAACAGCAGAAAAAACTGAAAATTTTGCTGAAAAGAGTTCAATCAGCAGAATTCTGCTGAAAAGAGGTTTCTGCTGAAAACAGCTGAAAAAGCTGGTATTTGTGCTGAAAAGAGTTTAAAAAATCTAACTGTTAACTGAAAGAAATGTTGACTGGATTTGAACCCGGGCCTCCCAGTCTGAGAACGGATGCTCATCTCACTGACCTAAAACACAGGTCAACCCGGCAATGAAAATCAGTGAGGCCACTGATAATATGGCAGAAATGGGCAAAAAATATTGCAAAAAAAATTCAATATCTCAAAAAGTATAGAAGTTATGAGCACCAAAAGTCAATGCACCCATTAGCAGAAAGAGCAGAATTTTTAAAGATTTGGCTGAAAACTGAGGGCATCCACACAATAATCGAATGTGTATTTGAACTAACTTTAAACCTATATTGAATTCAATTCAATTCAGTTTTATTTATACAACGCCAAATCACAACAACCGTCACCTCAGTGCACTTTATATTGTAAGGTAAAGACGCTGCAATAATACAGTGAACGTATTAGCTTTGCTATTCATCCATCCATTTGCTATTCATCCATCAAACATTTAGCTGCTCCTTTTTTTTTACAGCTATCCAAAGTTCACCATTTGATCCTTTTCACCTTGCAATGGTTAGTTCCAAAATTTTGTTTGTAATGTTGAGTAACAGCTGAGCCTGTTGGTGATGTGTGTAGGAACTGCTGACAACAGACGGTATAAAAGATGGATGCAATTTCCACATCTGAAAAAGTGAAACCAACGTTGAAAGGTCTTAAACCTGGATTCTCCTTAATGACCACCAGGGGGCCAGATCTGTTGTTGCAAAACGCTTTGCAGTCCTATAGAAGTCGATGAAAAAATAGCTCTCTGCTCTGATCTCTTTAAATACCTCCCTGCTGGGTCTATGGTTTCGCTAACTCATTTTTGGTTAAGTTGGATAAAAACAAAAAGTCTATTGTGTAAATTTTGGTTATACTATAATAGAAAGGAAGATTATGTCTGGCTTCACAATTGTTCATCTCAAGGCTTCAGTATGGGCTCAAATTGTATGGCGTTATTTTTGTGCCACTATTCTGAAAAGCTAAATTTGAGTGAACAAAACTCATTGCTGCGTGCAAAAAATGTATTTCAGTGTTTGCTATGATCCATACACACACACAATAGCAGCCCCTCTTGCTCAGTTTTTGCATTTGCGCTCGCTCGCAATGTGTTGCTTGCGCTCTCAACATTTCCGCCCGTGCGCGTTCCACTGTTTCTATACACCGTTATATTTGTGCCACAAAACCAGCCAATCACAGACTTGGATGCAAAAAAATCTGATTGGCTGTTTTGGTCTCCAATCAGCTTGAAATGACGAAATGCACTATCCCAGAATCCATTTCGTCCAAAAAACGAGGCAGTGGCGGAGGAACACAGAGTGGCGGAGTTTGAAATATTACTCTTTCTGGGTCACAAAATAAACTTTTAAGATATTTTCATGCGAGAATGGTGCTGTGTAAACTTCAAATAGCTGCTCGATTTATCAAGACATTACATATTTG
Source organism: Aulonocara sp. 'chitande type north' Nkhata Bay (assembly GCF_057382095.1). Lineage (NCBI taxonomy): Eukaryota > Metazoa > Chordata > Actinopteri > Cichliformes > Cichlidae > Aulonocara > Aulonocara sp. 'chitande type north' Nkhata Bay. Next base: position 15,076,804 of record NC_141365.1, read on the forward strand.
CACAAGTGCTCTAAACGTTTTCGGAGATGCCTGTTACCCACCAGCTGACCAGCTAGAATGGAAAAAGACACAAAGCTGGAGTTATTCTGTCTTTACGCTGTCAACGTGCTGCTGTTGTTTAGCGTAGTTCAAAAAAGCACCCCTCTGACAGGCAAAGCCATCTGTTCTCTGATTGGATAGTTAAATTTGTGATTGACATGACATTGGCCAATCAGATGAAAGGAAGAAAAATAGGGTCAAAATTCGTACTTGTAACTTGAAACTTGAGTGCAGACTTTCTCACGTATTTTTTGGCTAAGTCCACACACAAATCTTTTTTACACACACACAAATCTTTTTTACACACACACAAATCTTTTTTACGCACACACAAATTCTTTTTACACATACAAATCCTGATTTGCAAGTACAAAACTGATTTACAAGTACAAAATATTTATGACCACAATTTGAGCCCATACTTCAGAGCATGACTTCAGAAACCAGTGAGTGATGTCATGTAGTTGTGCATCTTTTAAAAGAAGTGGAAAATTGAGATTCATCAGGGACAATGCAGGGATTCAACATCTTGCCCAAGGATGCTTCGACATGGTGATTGGAGTATTTAGGAAATCGATCCACCAATCTTCTGATCGGTAGAGCTCCTCAATCTCCTAACCCACAGTTTTCCCAAAGAAAGCTCATATTAGTTGTCCCACGATGAGCTTTATTGTACGACAGTGGACAGTTAGAAATGATCACAGGGTTATAGTTAAAAACAAATCAATCATGATAATCACCTTTTAGGTAGTGTTAAGGTTCAAAAATATTGGGGATGGACACCAGAGGAAAAACCCACAATAACAACACTGGTCCGGTCGGGTTGAGTCAAACGATGATTTAATGATCACACACGTGGGAGATGGACACTGTATGCAGACAGTCTCAGATCTCATCTCAAAAAACACATCACCATAGTTTTATGAAATCAGGGTATTAGAACGTCCCCTCATGCGTAGTGACAGGTGTAATACAATCAATGTTGACAATTTTATTTAACACAAAGAATAACATTGTCTCCTTCGCGAGGGCAGACGCTGACTGCCCCCGTCTCCTGGAACCGTCTGTACCCTGCTAAGACACAACATGGCAGCTACAAGGACTCTTTCATTTGTTAAGACCATCAGTGTGTATTGCTCTAAATCAAGTATATAATATTAAATGAATATTGCTGGATCAGCTACTTCTACTTAAAACATATTAAAACATGACTAAGCACAAAATCACCAAGAATAACATCTTATAAGTGCTGTGTAAGCGCGTGCGGCCTTCCAAGCTCAAAGCCTTTGCCCTCCATAGATCAGCCAGACTCGCGCTGGCTGTAGCTTTTAACCTTTAATTACCTTGAGCACAACTCTAGAATAAGCAACAAACTGCAATGTGTATGGAATGATCATGGTTACATCTGCAATGGAAAATCATGTTATTATTCTGGTACCTGTAAGGAAAAAATCAAACTAAAGTTATCACCATCACTGTAATGCAAAGGATAATGTAAGGTCAAAACTTCAATTTATGTTTAATGCAAAGCTGGTTATATACTTCTGATGAACTAATAATGCCATATTAAAATAATGAATGATAATGAGAAAAACATCCCCTCCTTATTCTACAGTAGTTCAACTCGCCAAGACACATTAACTGGGGGGATGTTTTATTTCACAATTTTAACACAGAGTAAAAAATTTGCATCTGTAAAATTGACATAAAGGGAAAATCATTGTGGAGATTAACTTTCGATATACTTTTTGAAGATGGGCTAATTTAAAGGTTGCGTGTGCAACCTAAACACACAAATTGTGAAGTCGCTTTGACACTTGTCCAGCTTTCACTGTGATTTGAAGATTTTCCAGTGTGAGGAAAATTCTACTTTGTAACATTTTTTTGTTTTTTGAGAAACAAAACACTGAATAGAACTTTGCTTCCAAGAAAATCTTTAATGTTTTTACATCAGGTAAATTAATGTCTAATAATTGTCTGGAATTCAACTTTCTTTTAATCTAAAAAATTGAGTACACGTGCGAAACGATGCGTCCTGTGCACATAAATGACATCTGTGACATTTTGGTGAGCAGAAACAGGTCAAATATTTTGAGCTAAAAAAAAAAAATCCACAAATGTAATGAAACTGACATTTACACGAAGTTCAAGAACAAATCTTATTAGACCTAGGTCTTTAACTTTGACTCAGACTCATTCAAATTGGATTTATTTATTCATAATAACACGCTAGAATTATTTAACTTGAGACAGTTTTGGTTTTGTGTCCATCATTAAAAACACCAAAGAGACCAATAACTTCTGATTTTGTTACTCATACACAGACCAGAGCATACATGACTTTAAATAAAAACTGAGAAATCTGCAACTACTTCGTTTCATGTAATAATTCAATGTTTTTTTAAGGAAAGCACAAAAAAGTTGATTGCTAATCCAAAAACAGAGAACTACTGTGAGTACAAGTTTCAGTCTGCAGTTACAGACACACAGCATGCTTTCAGCGAGCTGTCATGCCACAGAGTTTAGATGTCAAAGCGGCGGTTCCTGGTTTGCACAGTCTTCCTGTCGCTGAGGTACATGTTAACGTAGGAGCTTATAAGATCGTCCATCTTGTAGCCCTTTTAACAGAAGAGAGTTATATAAAGAAAAGGAAATGTAGACGAAATATAAACCAAAACTTACAGAGTGTTTCACGTCTTACCAGTGACGTTTCACACAGGAACTTGCTGCCGTTGACTAAATTACCAATAGTCATGTGAAAGTAGGTGCTTCCACTGGACCAGTTAGCAATGCGGTTGAATGGATGAGTTGCCAGAGTTTCCTTCAAAGAAAAAAAAAAAACATGAATAAAAACATGAATAAAATGTTGATATGAGAGAAGGGCACTGAAATTTTTATTGCTCCATAGAGTTTTAGACTTTCTTTAACCTTGGTTTTTGGATGAATGATTGTGAGTCCTTGCTTGCTGATGGCAATTCGCACAATATCTGGAAATTTTTGCTCTGATGTTTGCTGAAAAGAAAGAAAGATAAGCAAATGAGGAAACTGTCAAGCTAGAGTCATGTTGCACTATTTGCAGAAACAGTGCTAAAGACCAGAGGCCCGACAAATAGTGACAGATATCAATAGCGATCAGATAAACACGCTGCCCACGCAGCCAATCTGATAGCTGATACCAAGATAACCATCGTGTGAGCTGCACTCGCTGGAGGCCTCACCTTCACATCAAAGAAAGCACAGCCAAATGTCGGCCAACGGTGAACCGCCTTCAGGAACGCCACCTTAGCTTCATCAGCTGTCATTCCAGTTTGTTTGTTAAATGAGGCGGTAATGTTCTGAAAATGAAAGTACAGATGTATCACAGAGTGAAACAACACCTTCAAGTGACCACTGCCTCTAATGAGGTTAATGGTTTTCTAGCATTAACACTGATGATTAAGAGGGAAGGAAAAAACCAAACCTACATGACCCTGTTTGTAAAAGCGAACCCTAAACCTAATAAGTGGTCGAGTCACCCTTAGCAGCAACAACTGCAACGAAGAGTTTGCGATAACTGGCAGTGAGTCTTTTGGTTCACTCATCTTTGCAGAATTGTTGTAATTCAGCCACATTGGAGGGTTTGCAAGCATGAACCACCTTTGTTTTTTCTTAAGAGACTCAGAGGTGGACTTGCTGGTGTGTTTTGGATCATTGTCCTGCTGCAGAACACAAGCATGCTTCAGTTTGAGTCACGAACAGATGGATGGACATTCTTCTTCAGGATTTTTCGGTAGACGGCAGAATTCATGGATCTGTTTATCACGGCAAGTCTTCCAGGTCCCAGCCCCAGACCGTCACACTACCACGCTACACCACAGAGTATTTTCCCAAAACTCTCAGGGATCATCAAGATGTTTTCTGGCAAAACTCAGACGAGCCTTTGTGTTCCTTTTGCTCAGCAGTGGTTTTGGTCTTGGAACTCAGTCTCTTTCATATGGTGTAGTTATGAACTCTGACATTAACCGAGGCAAATGAGGCCTGCAGTTCTTTGGATGTTGCTCTGGGGTCTTTTGTGGCCTGTTGGATGAGTTGTCAATGCGCTCTTGGAGTACTTTTGGTAGGCTGGTCATTCCTGTTTCAGGTTTTCTCCATGTGCGGATAACGGCTGTCATCGTGGTTCACTGGAGCCCCAAAGCCTCGGCTTTGTAACCCTTTCCAGACTGATAGATGTCAGCGACTTTGTTTCTCAGCTGTTTCGTTGGATTGTGACAGAATTTATGGATCCACGTTGTGCTGCTTTTGGAGATCTTATGTCTTATGTTTGAGATATTATGTTGCTTTTTTCCCCCTGTGTGTCTTGCTTCCAAATTTTATTGTGCAAGCAACTGTACATTGACAATAAAAGTTGTAAGTTCTAAGATCTTTTAGCCTGCTTCAGTTTGTCGCACAGGATCTATTTAAGTGACTAGTTGATTCAGCAGGTGTGGCATTAATAAGACCTGGGTGTGTTCAGTGTAAGTGAACTCAGCTTTGTAAAAAAAATGGTTTGGACATATGCAAAAAAGGGATAGTGGATATACTGGACGAAGATAACATGTCTTTTGTCCTGTTTTCCTTCTCTCGCCACAACCAGCCATAGCAGATCGCCCCGCCCCTCCCTGAGCCTGGTTCTGCCGGAGGTTTCTTCCAGTTGAAAGGGAGTTTTTCCTTCCCACTGTCACCAGAGTACTTGCTCACAGGGGGTCATATGATTGTTGGGTTTTTCTCTGTATGTATTATTGTAGGGCCTACCTTACAATATAAAGCACTTTGAGGCTACTTTTGTTGCGATTTGGCGCTGTAAAAATAAAATTTCATTGAACTGAAGAGAACGTTTAAGATGACGCTGGCTGCAGGAGTTAAAAAGGAAGACAACAGAGATTTATTGTGGATGTAGTAAAAGAGGAAATGCAGACAGAGAAGGATGCCCTGTGATAGGGTGAGATAGAAGCAAGCCGTCCTACCTTCTTCCACTCATTTTCAGACATAGCCTTCAGCTGGTCAGTGGGCACCAGCTCCTTCAGCAACTTGGGAATCATGACTAACTGGTTCTTATCATTGTTGACCTTTATGCAGAAGAGCAGAGCCGCAATTTTGAGCATTTCCTCTTTGGTGCACACATGATAGCCTCTTAGGTATTTGGGTAACTCCTGGAAATTAGAAAGACATTTCGTTAACTTATTTTTTAACAGGTCTTGGCCAAAGTTTCACTTTTTAACCGAGTATTCAAAACGTTTTTCAGTTGCAGGCAACTGTTACTAGATTTTAATCGCCAACTCCATCTTTGTGTGAGGAGGAATTGTGTTAATGGAAACATCTCGCTTCATATCAGCTGGAAAATTGGAAAATGAGACATCATTCAAATGTACCTGAGGGAAATGGAAGATAAGATCTGCTTTTGTGTCTCTGCCAGGGATCACGTTAAACCACAACTTCCTCATGAAGAACACAGTATAGTTGACCAGCCCACCTGCGGAACACACACGAGCACAGAGGTTTGTACAGGTGTATAGTAGACCATTTAAAGTCCCGCCGTCATTCTAATCAGAAGATGATTTATTACCATCAATCCTTTTCACACTCTTGGACCAGTCAGTGATTTGCCTCAGACTGTCAAAGAAGTAGTCTGTCTCATTCAAACTGAGAAACTGAAACAGAATAAAAAAACACAACAACAGGCTGGTTTTTGTTAATCAAAGATGCCAGACCGTCTATTGTATAAATGTATAAAAATACTGAATGAACCTTGTCATTTGTTTTGACAAAAATGCTGAAGCCATCTGCTGAAGACAGTTTGAGCTTCCTGGAAATGTTCAGAATCAGATCCTTGATCCTGGTGTTGGTGGCCACTTCAAATATCTGGAGAAGGATGAGATTAATCTCAGATAACACCAAAATGCAATCTCCACCCAGCAATGGCCTTTTCTGGTTTCATTAAAAGAGTTGGTGTTTTTACCTCATCTGTGTCATTAGGGAAGTGGATTTTGTGGCGGATCTGGGTGCTGTTTTGTTGGATGGCATCTAACTCCACATGGTGAGGTGGGAGCTTCCTGGGCTCCATCCTAGAGCAGAACAACAATTATTAGGTACCTGCCTTTTTGTTCTTTTTCCTAACAGATAAGTCCAAAGGTTCAGTGTTTCTAAAGCAACTGACTTTTCTTCTTAGTACCACCTCAATTTAGGTTAAATGCTAAATATACCACCTGCCTAACAGTCTGTTGGCCCCCCTTTTGCTGCCAAAACAGCCCTGATGCATTGAGGCATGGACTCCACTAAACCCCTGAAGGCCTGCTGTGGTATCTGCACCAAGACATTAGCAATAGATCCTTCAAGTCCTGTAAGCTCTGAGGTGTGGTCTCCATTGCCCATTGCTCTGTGGTTAAGTTCAGATGCTCATGTGCCCATTTTTGGTGCTTTCGGCGGTGGAGAGGAGTCACCATGGCTACCCTGACTGGTCTGTGGAAGCCCCATATGCAACAAACTGTGATGTACTGTGTATTCTTACATTTTTCTATCAGAACCAAATTGCCAACTTTTTTTTTTGGCAATTTGAGCTACAGTGGCTACAAGCTGGGATAGGCCAAGTGGATGGATGGATGGATGAGCCAGCCTTCAGTCTCATACATCAGTGAGCCTTGGCCAGCCATGACCTTGTCGCTGGTTCACCACTGCTCCTTCCTTGGACTTGGACACTTTTACAGATACTGACCACTGCAGACTGGGAACACCCCCAAAATGTTCTGATCCTCATGCCTGCCATTTTTCCTGCTTCTACATCTACTTTGAGGACAAAATGTTTACTTCCTCCGTGATATATCCCACACAGTAACAGGTGCCACGATGAGGAGATAATCTGTGGTATTCGTTTATGCCTGATTGGTGTATATAATTAATGAGCCAAAAATGTAATGTTACTCCAGTACCAAAAAGCATGTGGTCTTGGACTTCTTGGAATATGAGTGTGAGTATATGAGAATATGAGTAATTTAGAGATATGAACATATATTTTAAGGAGGCCACAGACTCAAGTGTACCCCATAATTCCAGTCAGTTGATCTCTTTACCACCTCACATTAGCTGTTCAGCTAATGCATTCAGGACATGCTATTTAAACTGCTTTAGTCTTTCTACAGTTACTTCTCCTTTTGCAATCCTTTTTGTAACCCACCTCCAGCGCAGCTCCTCCTTTTAATGCTTTTTCTGACCTTACCATTTATACCTATAGACGTTCACTTAGACCACACCTCACCTAATAAAGTTTGACACATGCTTGTTGGGAAGGTCACAGAACAAAGAGACAAACACTTCATGGAGCTTGTTGATATTCATCAGCATTGCCTCGAAGTCACATTGACCACACTTAACAGACCTACGTCTAACATTCAAATGATGTAAACAAAGTACTGGCTGCAACACTTTGCATTTCTCCACATTTCTGACCTAGTATCTCTGCTTTGTTGCAATAGGTGACTAAAGGGAGCCCAGTACGGGCATGATTATTCAAATTCACAACTCCATATTTTCATTTTTGGATTCTACTAGAGTAGCTTTACATGACTTTTATTTCCTTTACGCCACAGTTCTTCCGATTCACTGCCCCTTGTAAATAAGACTTGCAAAGCATGTGGGCAGGTCTTCCAAATGCCTGAGATTTCAGTAACATCGTAGAAAAAAACTGTGTGAAACTGAGCATTTAGCAGTCCCCTTGCTTCCTTGTATATACCACATTATGTGAAAAAGTTTAACATGAATGTCCACCACAGCAAAATGAGACATAAGACAGGAAATCGTGTAAATCATCATGGTTGTCTTTTAACTTCACTTTCTTCTTTTGTCCTAAGAAAAAGTAGAATTATTCCCCCCTTTGTTGTGACCAGTATGCTTGTGTTTGAATGATAAATGTTTTCTTTCTGTATTTTCTGATTACTAATAAAAGCTTTAATAACAAATGAGTCTCTGCAAGCCTGTTAGCATTATGGAGGAAAGCCTGGATGCAAATCAGATATATTTATAACTGAGGTCATGCAAATTCTGAATGTGGTCCTTTCACTGTGAAGATGATGCAACACATTTGTACGAAAAGGACTGTGTTCATCACCGCAAGCAGGTTCTGCACAACTTGATCTCAGTGAATCTATAAAAAGAAGTTAAATTATTTGACATTTCCTTTTCACACCCGAGGGAGGGTGATGCAACTTTCAGTCCTTTTTTACTCTTTAAACCAACTTTAAACGAGAAGCAGACTCTATCGACGCATTCTTCCTGTCGCACACTCAAAAGCGTCTCTGTGTTTATGTGTGATACATAATACAGGCCAGCGTGCGGTACAAACCTCAGAGAGCTCTGCATGCGCTGCAAACAGTCAGAGGCAAGTGGCTCTCTGCGTCGCGACTCCAGAAATCGCTGAGCATGTTTCAGAAGAGGCTGACTGGGAGGAAACAGGCCGCAGCTTAGCCACATCAGCTGCCAGCCATGCTCCATGCTTAACCTGGGTGAAGAATAGAAAAAATAATAAAGAAAATTTCTATCCCGGTCGCTCCTGCACTGAAACAAAGAAGGGCTACCTTCAAAACCTCCAATATTTTACCCTTTAAGTGTCTGAGAAGGCACATATATATTATATTTATTTATATCTTGTGATATTTTGAACAGTTTGTCCTTCCATGAGCATCTTATGCAACATCATGGAAAGTTGTGTGGAAATGTGTACATGTATTTTTTAACATTATAGGCTTATATACTGTTTAAATTTTCCACTTCTCACTGTTTTGGAGTGAGCCATGACTAACAGACCAAGAAGACTGAGAGAGAACTTAATAACCGGAGCGTGCAGAGCAGACAGGCAGGCTGTGGACAGAAACTACTCTCAGTTCATTCTTGCAACTGTGACTGTGTGATTATCTGTCAGGTGAGTTTCTGCATGCATCGCGTCTTACAAATTTTTGGATGCATGTACACAGGAAATAACATGTTTACCGGTTGTTATTGTTGGTCATCTGCTTCATGATCTGGCAGTAAATCTCATCCCTCAGAGCATCGTGTTTAGTGGCGGGGCTGAAGATTTGGTCAGTGAGTTCGAGGGGATTCTGCTGCTGCTTGGTGGGGTAATCACCCATGTACTTCAGGATTGGTACACAGCAGTCAAGGATGGCTAACAATGGTGGATTTTGAACAGCTGAGGTTACAGAAATACCTTTCTGTAACATCCCATTAGTCAGTATCTGTTTTCCCCCCTCTTATATTTCAAGACCTTGCAGCTGTCTCGTGGTTTCAGTTCTTCTTCTGTGTACTACTTATTACTACTCTGGTTTCCAACTTTCCTTGCTTACTAGGTTCTGGGCTTAAAATAAACAAAAAGAGTTAGAAGAAATATGAATATGTCCAGAGAAAGAAGCAGGTAAATTTTATGACTTAATTTTGTTTCATGTTGAGGTGTTTAGCTAATATCTGTCCACTAAGGTTTACTGCAGGCTTTATGTGACTGAATGCAGGGCCAGATGCCACTGTGAAAATGGCAGCTGAATAGCAGAAGATGATTGCAATTGTTCTATTAGGTTAGCACCACCTAGTGTGTCTGCCTTTTAGTAGCATCGTCGTCATCAAGCGGCAACCTGTGAAACGGAAAAATGAAACCAAAGAGGAAGTGCCAAAAAAACTGCAGTTTCGTGAGGCTGGCGAGTCGCAGTCCCCACAGACCGCTGTGTTAAAATGTCCACTTTACAGCAGAAATGAACATGTTACAGCCTGCCGCTGTTTCAGACTCTGTGGATAGTTTCACCCTTCATAACAAATCTTTATAACTCCACCTGGACACTAGAGTTAGGAGTATGCCCACTTTGATTGACTGGTGTGCTGATGCTGATCGCTGTGTGCTAGGCCTCGCCTGTGACTGAGAAACCTTATGCTGTTAATGACTTGACATGCCCTAAAACACAACGCACTTTAAACTAACTTAAATTAGAATCATGTTCTATAAAATAAGACTTAAATCTAGTGATAGAGACCATAAACTCATAAGGAAAGTGTTTGCTGGGGTCATAAGTCGCGTATAAAGTAAGATCATGCGCTCATAGAGCTCTGCACAATTAGACTTGTTGCCCCCTGCTGGCCATTGCAAAGAATGCAGCTTTGTTTTCCACTTTTTAGACCCAGAGGCTTTGCCCAGCTTCTTTGTTAATGGTTTACCATGTAAAAAAAATTGGTGAAAATTTTTTTAATTATTGCATCTTCTAGTATCCAAAGGATATCAGTGAAAGCTAGACAGGCTTTGTGGGTGAACTCTGGGTGGCCTCCAAGCTTCTTGAGTAGTGGCTGTCTTATTGGCTCTCTGGAGTGGACCCACAACCTTTCGGGTGCAGCATTCCTAGCGATCACCTGACGGTTCACATCCTTAATGGGCTGCCTGGAAAGAGGACAAAGAGTGGTGCTGTCAGTACTGTTTCACTGATCTGCTGGTGAAAAAAGCCAGCAGAAGAATGGACGAAATTTTCAGATACCTGAAATACTCGACAGAGAAATCTTTCAGTGAATAAGGAGCAATTCTCCCCACTGTGCCTGTTTCTTTCATGGTGGCCTGTATGATGTCCTTCCTCTGGTTTGGTGAGAGGTTGATGAGGTTCTGAAAAAAAAGGAAACACCCACCGCATTTAGTCTTCATGCTAGCAAAAAGGTCTATAACTGAAAAAAATGGAGGCAGGTGCTGAACTGACAGCAAGACAGTAATGAAAGTGAAAACAATGAAAAGTTAGATAGATAGATAGATAGATAGATAGATAGATAGATAGATAGATAGATAGATAGATAGATAGATAGATAGATAGATAGATAGATAGATAGATAGATAGATAGATAGATAGATAGATAGATAGATAGATAGATAGATAGATAGATAGATAGATATGTCTTCATGTGTGTTGTGATATCATAAAAATGTTTCATATCACTCATTTCTCAGGCTTTTTTTTTTCTTCCAAAATTTGGTCAATTGTACGTTGATTCACGTTTATTCTGATTTGATTGGCTGCTCCGTACCATGACCTCGTTGGTGGGTTTGCTGAGCGTTGGCAGGATTGTGATGGCATCGATGGGGACGGCCCCGGTTTGTTTCGTGCGATCGTTTTGGCCCTTAACCCAGCCGTGGTCCTGAGAGAAATCATTGTCTTTAATGAGCATGATGAGCTCTCCTTTCTTGAAGCTGAGGAACGTGGCGTCTTCTGGAGAGGATTGAAAAACAACTGAGAAGTCAGTCAGTTAATAATCAGGAGAAATGACTTCAAAGGAAGAGGAAGTGGGGCACTGACCTTGCTTCTCGACTTCTTTCAGGGCCACGGCGTACTGCGAACGCTCCGTCAGCCCACTGACAAACATGGTAATCAGCTCGGCCATGTCCGCCGCTGAGGGGCCGCTCAGGGTGAAGTCTCCTTTCAGCGTCATCAGAGACACGGCCTGGCCAGATTTTTTAACATTCCTGAGAACCACCACCGAGCCAAAAACACGATTAAAGCATTCCTCTTTTAGCAAATTCAACAAGTTATTAAAAAAACAAATTGTTTATGGAACAATTTTCTGAAAATATCCAATATTTCCTTCACGATTACAGTTGCAAAAAGACAAAATTGTCTTGCCTTATAATAAATATTCAAGACTGATTTAAAGCTAAAAAGACTTTAAAATAGGTCAAATGTTTTTATTAAAGATTTGTCCTTTAAGGAGGACAGAAGAACAAAAACAAATCTTGTTTATCTTTTATCTTGTTCATAGTTTTTGGGAGCCAGAATTTCACAGATAGCGCATCCGTGTTAACAAGAGTATACCTTCAGGTAATCTTGTTTCCCTCTTGGATTCTCCTGAACAAAGCCTAAACAGGTTTACCTCACAGCGTTGACAGCCATTACTTCTGGGAAGGAGAGTTCTGCCAGCCTCTTCTCTCGCTCATCCAGGAATGTGATTCCTGTCCAGTTTATGGCCACAATAAACTTGCTCTTTGGCAGTGGAGGGCCTGGGAACATCATGGAGAAACTGATCATTTCCTGTTCCTGAGAGTTTAATCTAAGCTGTTTAAGATATTAAAATAATGCAGAAAATATGAAATATATCAGTGAAAAGCAGCAGTAGTGGCCGAGTTTAACGACAATAAGGGAACTGCAACAATGAGTCAGTTTGGTGCCATTTTAAAGCAGAAAGGCTGATTGTTGCTTGCTCACAAATTTGACAATTTGCTGCTGACAATCTGAACACTCGTAAGTGTTGAGCCTCAAACAGAGCATAAAAAAATTAACATAAACAAGAATTAAATGATAACTACCCCCCCAGCCTCAAGCAACGGTTCTTTTTTACGGTTTGATTTTAACTTAAAGGTTTACACTTTTATGTACAAGGAACAAAGATGCCTACCTGAAAGTTTGGCAACCTCAAAGAACCTGGAGAAGAAGATGGGCCACTTCTGTCGAGCGTAATCGACTATCTCCGCCTTCAGCGAATCCGTCTTTTGTTTGGAACTCACATACGAGCCCTGTGACAAAGACAAAAGAAATGATTCTACCCACAACATTTTTTTAACCCTCTATGTGTTACAGCATGTGATCCAGGATGCGACTGACCTGAGCATAGGCAGTGCTGACCATCTGCACCCAGTTACTCTCTGTCTTGGTCTCCAGCAGAGAGTTACTGATGCAGTCCTGCACAACATCCTTCACGTTTTCTGGGCGGCTGTCCGATCCGTGTTGGATGTACAAATGTTTTGCAGCGAGGTCGACATAGTCGTCCTCCTGGGGAAGTGAAATGTGGGAAAAACTCACGTTAGAGGTGTACGGCAGGAATGCTTAGTTGAATCCTTGGTTACAATACAAGCAATAGGAGCGCACCTTTTGACACTGGTACTCTCCAGACTTCAAGCCATGGATGATCTGCTTGTAGATGAGGTCTGTGCTGAGCTTGTCGTCACTGCAGTTATGCCAGGGGGTGAAGATCTCTTTACGGAAGATGAGACGCCAGGGGGCGTGCTGCTCCTGGCCTCCCCTCCTCTTTGTGTCCTGCTCACACCGGGAGATGGCGTCCATCACGTGCTCCCGGCCGCTGCCCAGAGCCCACACCTTCAACACAGCTTACCGTGTTAATATCTATCCATTTATTGACATACTTGTATTCATATTTAACTCGTACAATTATCAGGGAGGCATGTAACCAGTATGACCATCACTTGAAAATAACTACACTGCAAGCATCCCATCATGATTTTTTGTTTTTACTGTGTATTCTGGGTCACCTCTGTGCTTCTTTCCCTTAGAGCCTCTTTTTTTTTTGCACGTGCTTGTATTTTTTGTGACTTCCTGCTCGCATTAGTGTTTGCACAATACGGAAATAATCAGAGCTTGGTTGAATTCTCCAAATCTAAAGAAAGATGCTTCTTTTATTACCTCCTTTACCAGAGCATGCTCTGGAGCATTGTTTATGAAAGGAAGGTAGATAAGACTGGTCCCCAATTCAGAGCATTTACAAACAGGAATAATATAAATCAATAAAAAGCTGTTTAAGTCACACCGTAAGTCGGGTTTGACTGAGTGGAAAACTAGGAAGGTTTCAGATATTCCTTTCATGTAAAAAAAACCAAAACAACAAATTTTAACTGGCTTTATTTACATTTTTTCTGTTTTTCTTTTGCTTCTTCTCGTTTCTTTCTGCCACGGAAATCAAAGGCTTAGGTCTGAGCGTTCGGCTCTGTCAACAAGTTATTTCTGGTAATGAGCGTTTTTGCACTGCAAAGTGAAAAAAATCCTCACTCACTAACGCTTTTGGGCCCTGCATCTTCACAGCTCATAGGGTTTATATTTATGAGCTGTTTATAACAAATTGAGATGAGCGGCTGATAGATGTCTATTCTGGACGCTCTGATTGCCACAGGATGCTTTCCGCATATCAGCTTCCCATTTCAGATGAAAGAATTTGGATCCGTCTGTAAACATGTACCTTTGCATACAAGGCGACGTAGATGGAAAAGCCAAAGCTGTCTTTGAGGTTGATTTTGTTGGAGATAAGCTGGCAGATCTCTTTAGACGTAGATGCTGAGTCGACGGGGAGGTTAATGGAGCGGTTGTCCATAAGCATCACAGTCACAACTATGGGCTTTTTTGTCTTGGTGGCCTGTCACGGTGCAGGAAATAAACATGTTAGTTAAGTGGAAATCACAGTTTGTGCATATTTTCTGCACCTTAAGTTAGTAGCTTACTCAACTTACACAAAAACATTTTTCAACTGTAAAGGAATATATCTAGAAACATGTGCGGTTTAATTTTTCAATGAGATTTCAGATGCCGTATAATTCCAACTGAGACCAAACCAACACTGTAAATGTGGACTGTGACGTCTCCTGGCAGCATTTTTTGAAATTCTTTTAAAAAGATGTGAGCATGTTACAGGATGTTTGTATAGCTAGTGTCAGCTGCTAATGTAGCATCTCATCAAATTTCAGCACAGAATTTCTTTTCTTTTATAACGATAATGACAGAGTCAGAGAAGTCTGCAGTCATATGCAGTTCTCTGAAAAAGTGCAGCCCTCTAACGTGATGTTTTCTGTGTGTCTTCCACGTGGTTGTGGAGTAATTTTAGCCCTTTAGCTGTTAGACAGATGGCCTCACATTTGACTTTAGAGTACTTTGGCCTAAAGAGGAGACAAAACGCTACGTCCAGATGAACAGAATCAACCTTTGGAGAGGTGCTGTGTATTATTTTTCTGGGAAGGCACCCATCAGGCTAAGGTGTAGATTTAATGCATAAAGTATTGTTGTCATTTAGAGTTACTGAGCATAGATTGAAGGAATTTTGAAAATGCTGCATTTTTCATATGAAGCTGTATAAATCTCAGCACCTGCAGCTCCAGATAGGAGGGAGGCTCCTCTCGTGTGCCGTTCATCACGGTGCGCCGCAGCCTGTCAGCGCAGTAGGACGAGTAGCCGCTCGGAGCCAAGCGGATGAAACTTTGGAGGTACTGCAAAGACAAGAGTAAAAGGTAAAACATCACAGCATTGAAATGCGCACAGCTGTTACGGCTGCTGTACTCACCTTTATAAATCGCTCACTGGGAGGAAAAACGCCCAAACAAAGCGACAGCAGGATCCAACCACGGAAGAAGCCCGTACGATTGTTGTTGTCATGAAGCTGTTTGCAGATCTGACAGTAAATCTCATCTCTGTTGCAGAAAACTGTGTATTAGCAGAAGCTCGGAAAGAGATATCAACAGCGGAGCTATGCGATTTCAAACTTCTGTAACCTGAGGTCAGGCCTGACGATGGCGTATCCAACGATGTAGTGAAGCTTTTCCAGAGAAGTCAGGGGTCTGTCCAGTGTGTCCGACTCTCCAGTCAAGACTTCGGGATCCTCCTTCACAGTCTGCAGAGTGGCAGGCTTGGAAACTTCCGTCTGATCATCTGACTGTTGGAGAAAAATGTAAATGTCCATTAGCTTGGTTAAAAAGTGAACGGCAACAAAATATTCTGGCTTCTGCCTCACCTCCTCCATGATGATCGAGGTTTTTCTGAAGTTTAAACCAGATTTGGGGATTCCATTTTCTTGAACATTTGATACTTTTCTGTTTTTGGACAGTAGGTCAGTGAATGTGGAGCCCTTTCGTCCTCGAGCGCTTGCATCTGGTACAGTGTACACCTTCTGGTTTTGAGGGGTCTGGTTGGGCACAGCAGAAGCCTTCCTGGTTCTTGTCAGGATGTCTATAAAGATGGAGCCCCTTTTGTTTTGTCCTGGTGGCTCAGGGACTGTAGAAGCTTCTGTTTCTTTTCTATTTCTCAGCACCCTCTAAAAAAATGAAAAAGTAAATGGTCAAACATCTCTGGAAACTGGCCCATGATTATCAAAATGAACACTGATTAAATTTGTCAAGTCTCTCCTGCAAGATCATCCTCTAGTGCCATTTTGGACTGCGTCTTGTGCAACAGTGTCTTAGTCCAGTTGGTTTGATGGTCTTACTTGTAATGCATTCTACCTCGCAGTTGTGTGTACTCTTTGATGATGAAAGATTCATGAGAGTGTGAGTGTGGTTAAAAAGAATTTCAAGCGAATCAAGTGTTATAATGTCACATTTAGCCAAAAAGTGCTTTGAGCAGAAAAGCATAAGTCAGACACACAGTGAAACTCACGGCCTTTCATTTATTCCTGCATGCACGCCAATATCCACGTGTAATAGAAGAACAAAAAGCCACAAATAACAGGCGAAAGATTAAGGAAAAGATTATCTACAAAAATGAGTCTACAGCAGTCTTTGAAACAAACCACAGATTAGCCGAGGAAGGCTATTGCAAAGTTTAGAAACTATAACCTCAAAAGCATGATCAGCTCTGATTTTTAATTAGGTGACTGGAACAATTAGGAGACCCTGATCAGGTGATCAGAGAGGCCGGCTGCAGCTATAAGGTATCAGTAGCAGTTTTTATGTGAAAGTTTATGTAAAGAGAAAGTTACAAGAATTGAGATGGGAGAAAATTTAAGTGCTGTCTAGTCATTCTGTACTATTATGTGTCAACGAAGGTTTTACTTTTTTGTTTTTTTTAATAAAAGAGAAAAGACTGAATGAGCTTTTAGATGTAAGACTCTGAATTCAGTTCTCAGTCAAAATAACAGCAAGACTCTTAGCAGTCTTAATTTGATGTTGCTGGGAATGACTGACCCCAGACTGAAAACGAGAACCTCCGTTTTGCCAGGATTAAGATGGAGCAAACTTAAAGACATTCCGTTTTTTGAGGTTTTGATTCCTACCTGATCCAGGCCCACCATGTTGCTGAGACGTCTGTCCTTTCTGGACATCAGCTCCTGTGGCATAAAGCGATCCTGTGAGGAGGGTACCCTAACCTGGGCCCGTTTCTTTGGCTCAGGGAGGTCTCCCATAAACCTCAGGATGATCCACCACACTGTGAGCGAAGCCTGGTGAAAGCACAAAAGAGACATGATTAAACTTTATTAAAAACAGACAGAAACACGTGGAATTATGATGTGTGGTGAACTAAGAGAAGCACCAGAACATCATCTTCATCCTCATGGTAGAGCAGGGGCTGATGAAGCCTCTGTCGGATATGGGTGTGGGTGGCTGCACCCTGGAAGTACATGGAGGCAAACTTGGCGAAGGAGTACTCATCCAGGTCATCATAGTCTTCGTTGGGAAGATCCTCCTCCATCTGGATTTCGTCAATGTCTATCTCTTCAATTATCCGTTTCCCACCAAAATTCTGCAAACACATACAAGCACGTGTGACTCATCGGCTTATATCTAAAAATCATTCAACACCTGCCAAAACATCTGGTTCCAAACCTCATATCCCATGGGTGCCTGCCCCTCCTGCCCTCCTACAGTGTTGGGCATTAAAGTAAGGAAGTCAAACATGTCATCCACCATCTCCTGGTCTGACTGCCGCTTGGCCTCCATCTCTCTCTTCTGTCTCAACACCTCCTCCAAGCGCCTCTGTTTCTCCAGAATGAGCCGCTGTTCCTCTTCTTTCTCTTTAGCAGAGAGGTACATCTGAAAGAGCAAAAACAGTGCTCTAAGCAGGGGGCAACTAACCTTGTTGCAAAAATAAGTCAGACTACATAGAAGCCTATCAGGAAATGAATCAACTGCTCATCCGTAAACACTAAGGTCACAGATCAACTAAAGTTTTGGTCTCAGTCATCAGTTTAAATTGTTCCCTACTACAGCTTGATGTGCATTGTGTAAATTCTGCCCTCACACTGAGTAAACAGATGATAAAGCAGGGTATGTGGCCACTCCTCGCTGGTGACAACAACAGACAAATTACCAAACTTCACAAAGCCATAAAGATAAATGCTTTTATGGATGGAGTAAACTAAAGCAAGGAATAAATACTTGAAATTATGCTCTAACATTATAAAATAAATGTGAAATAAAAACTAAAATAACTGATAGATAGCAGCACAGTGGAAATAAGATGAAACATCGGTGGTGGTGGTACTTACGTCTCTCTTCATCTTTTCGAGAGCTTTTTTCGCCAGTATGCCCCTGGTGTGTGCCTGTAGCAGGATTACAGCCTTCCTCTTGCGCTTCCATTCCTTCCTGGCCAGGTGTCCTCGAACATGGGTCTGTAGCACGAGGGTCGCCTGCCTTCTCTTTTTATATTGGAAGTGGAGCTGGCGAGAGCGAACCTGTGCCTGCAGCCTTGCAAAGCCCAGCTGCACCTGGAATCGGAAGATGAGCGAAGGTTTAAAGCAAGCGACGCCTCCATTTTCACTCGAGTCAATGCTGATTTTTGAAAACGCGACTTGCCACTTTGTACAGCTTCCTGCCTTTGTGTCCTCGCCAGTATTTCTGAATCACGATCGCGGCTGACCTTTTCCTCAGGAATTCTTTCCTTTAGATGGCATGAATCATGCAAATTTGAAGCAGTAATTCACATGTAAGAATACTAAATAAATAAATAAATAAATAAATAAATAAAGCGTAATGCAGATCTAATCCTCCTACCTGTATTTGTAGCCTCTCAGGACTTTCTGGATCAAAAGGGCTTTCACATTTAGTTGTTTTATTCGCTCTACTTCAAGCATTGTGTCATGATGGTCCTGAAAGAAAACAGCAGAAATTACCATTTTATTTCCTTTTCATTTCCTGCGCTGGTTCTTGACTGCTGACGTTCAGACAGTAGTGAGATTCTTTTATGTACTTATGTATTTCTATGCTGGCAAAGCAGAGTGCTCCAATAGATTTTAGTTCTCCTCATCTGTTTTGAATTTCTGCAGCACAGTTGATAAGAACAGGCCCTTCTCTGTAAAGGCCGCTTCCTATCAGCAGTGCATGTTTTCAGATTGCCGTACGTTTAAGAAAAATGTGTAGGCAACTGTGTATGTAGGGATAAATACAGACCGCAGAGGTGCACTATGAGACAACCTTGAAGGGCATGTTAGGTTTTTGGAAGTCTATGACTGCTTAGTGCACACATATTTCAGTATTTCAAACCATATACATTCAGCTAAGATTGTTCTTATAAGCTTCCAAACCTTTAGGAATATCTTTGTCTTTCCAGTCTTCCAGTCACCTTCTCCGGTAAGCAGGTTTTCACAAATACTTTCACAGCATTTCTCTTCGCTTTCCTGTTAAACCAGCATTTAAAAAAAAAAAAAAAAAAAGACAACAACATAAATAACATTATATGGAAGACTTTCATTTGGATTTATGCTTACATATGAGTTGGTCATAGAAAGAATTTTGCTGATCAAAACACAGATTTTGTCAAAAACAACTCACGGTATTTGGATCACAGATGGAAGTTCTCAGAAGGACACGATATCGAGTTAGAAACTCATCAAATGTGTAGCGTACAGGATACCCAGCTTTCCGGATCCTGATGGTCTCCATCATACCGGAGTAACGGAGCTGCCGCATGCACAGCTCTCTGTCAAACAGCTGAGACAAAGAGGTACTAAATGAGATTTGAAGCAATTTCTTCTTTTTTTTCCAGTTTTCAAGCATGTTTTATTCTGTTTGAGAGGACCAAGACTGTCTCCTCACCATGGGCTTCTTGAAGTCATTGGGTTTGATGCAGCGGATGAAATACGGCTGGCATGCAGTCAACGTTTTCATCAGGGAATCCAGGGACTGGCGGAACTGACCGCTCAGTGTTGGCACACGCTTCTTGCCATCTGGTACTTGTTGCTAATACAAATAAAGTGCAAATATGTGTAAAAAATTCTATACAGTGATGGTGATGTGAATGGTCAAGTGATAAAAGGCTGCACTAACCCCGGTGTTTCCCTTGGCTGATGTTATGGTCATTTTGGCGTTGGCAATCTTGATGCTACCGGAGGTGGATTTGAGGTCATTACGAAACACCTGTTTCAGGAGTTTGTTGGTGGACTTTTCCAACATCTTAATGAGGTCTGAGCTCAGGGTGTCACGGTTTTTTTCAAGAAAACCTTAAACAAAAACAAAACATTGAGAACATCAGAGGAAAATTACCAAAAGAGCAACAGGTTGGCTTTAAATGACTTAAGTGTACCTTGTGAGTCATAGAAGACCTTTCCAGCAAAATGCTCGATTCCAAACTGTGTTTCGTAGTTGTTCTTTGGGGGAAGATAGATGCCACCTTTCTCGTGATACTGGTTCATCTTTTGGAGCAGGGTGGCATCTGTGGCCTGAAAATTAAATTACACTTTTAAAACCCTTCCTTGCTTTGGTCCGTTAGAGAATTTAAAGTACGACGAGGACAAAGACCTTGGGGAAATTGCTTTCCTCGTCAATAAGCGACAGCAAGTTCATGGATTTGCTGGCCAGTACGTCCAGGGTTCGCTGGTTATCTTGGTAGTCAATGTGCTTCCAAACAATGTTTTCACGGGCGTACTCTTCCTGCTCAAGCTTGAAGATGTGCTTGACGAAGAACTGCTGCAGCTGCTCATTGGCGAAGTTGATGCACAGCTGCTCAAAGCTGCAGAAAAAGAAGAAACAAAGACAGAGGCTTAGTAAGAGTACCCACGCAGGCCTGGCCTGAGAACGGAGGACACCAACCTGTTTTTACTAAAGTTCTCAAAACCAAAGATGTCCAGAAGGCCGATGGATTGTTTGGCCTCGTTCTCCTCATCAGGCGGCTTGTAAATGGCACTGTTGATTTTCTCCACAATCCAAATGAAAAGTCTTCCGTATATACCCTGGAACAAATACACGGACACCAGCAATAAAGCTTTTTTTTAACGTGGAAACTGATCTGTGACCAGTTGCTACTGATGATGACTAAATTAACCTATCAGTATGCTGATGGCTAATCTGTAATCGTATCGGCTGGACTCTGTCTCAGAATGGAATTTCTGTGGTGAGAGGTGGCGGGCTGGGGTGGGTATTTTAGTATCCCCTCGGCTTGCTGCCTGTGCTTTAGAGTTTTCCTGGTGGACAAGAGGGTTTGTTCCCTGCACCTTTAGCCCATCGTCTGGGCTTATTCGGGAATGAGAATCTCCGAGTCTGAGGCCATGGTCCTCACCTTGGAAAAGGGTAACAACTCTGGGTCAGGGACGAGTTACTGTCCCAATTGGAGGAGTTTAAGTATCTTAAGCTCTTGTTCACGAGTGATGGGAAAGAGGAGTGGGAAATCGCTGGACTGATTGGTCCATTGCAGTGATGCTGCCACTGTACTGGTCTGTCTTGGTGAAGAAAGAGCTGAGTGTAAAAGTGATCTACGTCCCTACCCTCACCTATGGTCACAAGCTTTGGTTAGTGACTGAAAGAATGAGATCACAGATTAAAAAGTGGTTGCTCCTCCACATCAAAATGAGCCGATTGAGGTGGTTCAGGCATCTCACAAGGATGCCTCGTAGGCACCTCCTAGATGAGGTGTTTCAGGCATGTCCCATCGGGAGGAGGCCCCAGGTCAGATCCCGGACATGCTGGAGAGATTATATCTCTCAGTGGATAGGGAGAGCGAGGTCTGGGATTCTCAGCTTAAGGTGCCCCCGCGACCTGGCCCAGATAAGCAGAAGAAAATGGACTGGTGGATGGATAAAATTACAATCTACACAGGAAAGTAGTATCTGATTACCTACTTTAAACCATCTAGGCCTATCTTCCTGACTGCTAAAATGAGCTGCAGCGTCACACATTCATTTTACTTTGACAAATGCGTCCCTGCCGTCCATGGCTTGAGCAGAGGTCAGACATTTGGTCACGTGTTCCCTGGCAGTCTGGAAGGAGCGCTGAGTCAGACCTTTCCCCAGTGCTTTGGGATCCACCTGAGGCAACAAGGTAGCACAATCAGACAAGATGATCTCTTAACTCTAGCTGTATCTTCAGAGAAAACGGCACATGCCTCCAAGAGCTCGCTCGCCATTTTGAAATTGGTCGACGTGTGGACGTTGCAGGCTTCCAGATTATCTACGATGGTGGCTGGAATTCCACAGGAAATCAATGTCAGTTACTTGAATGATTGCACCTGTTTCAAAATAATCTTCATTTTTAATGACTGCTTTACCCTCAAAGTCCACATTGCCCAGGTGAAGAATGGCTGCGAGCAGTTTGGAAATTTCCCACAAGTCATTTTCTGTGAATGTGAGAATCTTCAGAGCTGACTGGAAGTGAGCGTACTCCTTCACGTCGTCACGGCCCTCACAGCTGGTGCAGTTACCCTGGTGTGGTCACATGAGTTAAAACTGAATAAGCAGTGAGTTATCAGATCAAACATCCAGGGCACCAGTAATTGTTTCTGTTCAGTTTTGCTATTGAAACTATGACAAATCCCATGAAACTGATATACTGATATTATGGTTACAGAAACCATGACTATAAAGATTTTTAATTTGGTAAAATTAAAAATTAATTTGGTTGATTTTTCCCACCTGCTCCATGTATTTTCAGAAAACATAAATAAATCCAATCTTTAATCTAAACATCACAGTACCATGGTCAGATACTTGTACTCAGCGGCGTTTCCAAGGGAAAGAATCTTCTTCTTTTCTGCCGACATGCCCATCAGCATGTGGTAAAAGATGTGGTAGTTTCTTTCGTCTGGTGCCTGCACATTGATGCATGTGTTCTTTACTACAGGAAAGTTTGGCTTTAACACAATGCTGTTTCCGAAAAGTTCAGCAGACTGAAATTCCCACCTGACGACACACCCTGGACTTCTCCAGCAGGTACTGCTCAATGCGGGCACCTTCAATAGCCCCGCCCTTGGTGAAGCTGATGTCAATGTACTTCCCAAATCGACTGGAGTTGTCATTTCGAATGGTTTTGGCGTTACCGAAGGCTGAGAGGATAAGCTACAGTCAATAAAAGGCAAGTCAAATGACAAAAAGGTGCTGGATAAGACAGCGTACCCTCTAAGATGGGATTTGCTTCTAGGACCTGCTGCTCAATCCAGGAGCGCTGACCGCTCACTGCAGCCAGAAACTGCAGCATCAGCTTGGTGCTCTCGGTTTTCCCAGCTCCCGACTCTCCGCTGATAAAACACACGAGGGGGGTGTAGATGTGATGGATTTCCTGAATATTTTCATAAAGATCTCAAAAGGATTTGGCTCAAAATTAAACTTCAATACATTGATAAAGCAGTTCTGCTTGGATCAGTTCAGATCTTCTCTATTACTCAAGCAGCAAACTCAGGAATAAAATAACAAGGCATTCTAATAAGGAAGCGCATTTTATCTCCAGAAAGACCAGGACACTTAATGAGTCCTGGTCTTTCCTGTTAGAGCATACTTAAAGGATCTTTTTCATTTAGTCACCCAGACTGAATAACAAAGATTTCTGAACTGAAACTTTAGAGAAACTCCAAAACCGAATGCTAGTTTTGGTTATTTCCATTATAATAATAGAAACTGGGCCCTTTTTTGCTGTTTTAGTCTTATGTATATGATGTATTAACGCACCAGTGTCTTTTTTCTTTACATTTAGTGCTTCATTTTTTTGAATTCCTAAAGCTTCCAGCATCGGGAAATATTTTCTTGTTAGGTGAATTAGACAAGGATCATGAACAGTCGGCTGAGTATAAAGGTAACAAAAGGCACCCACTATGTTCACTAATTAATATTCAATTAGGTGACAAATGTAAAGTCTGGAGAGACTGAGGACAAATTTTTAACTGGTTCTAGGTTGTAGTTTCTATTAACTGTAACAAGGTAACTGCCTGAAAGAACGCAAATTGTAGGTTATGTCCAAATATTAGTGAATATTTTTACCTTACCTTTAACCTTAGTGGTGATAATGGTGTTACCTTGTTAATACTTCACATTTATTACTTATTGGGCACTTAGGCGCTCCTGTAAAGGTAGCTCTCTCTTTTTCCCATAAACAAAAGCTCCAATTAATCATTTTACTCAGTCCAGCAATCATTTGTTATCTTTTAAAACAGACTTGATAGTAAAAAAAGAAAAAGAAAAAAGAATGATGTGCAATAAGATGTAATAAATGTATATAATATTTGGAGTACTTAAAATTTCAGCACTAACATGATTTTTAAAGGATTTTATACCATCTCAAACAGATGCTCACTAAAGAAATTGTCAGAATTTAGCCCAGCTAGCTCACGCATGCACCACCTCCATAAAGATTGCAGTCTTAAATAATCTGAATATGTGACACAAATCTTTTCACCTTTAGCGCCTTTATCAAATACTTAGAGGTATTAATGTGAACAACACACAGATAAACAGAAATATGTGCTGGGGCAACATTTCATAACTCCAATAAATGGGCGAAATTTAAATGCTGAGATGTTTCAATGATCAAAGGAGGAAATGTGGTGGACCTACTGGTGACCATATCCATATATTTGGTCATCTTCTGAAATTAGAGGAATTTGGGGGGGGGGAAGGGTTTAAGGTACTTAAACAGGTATTCTACCAAACTTTCATAGAAGAATATCAGAGGGCATTGATGGAAAAACTAAAGAACAGAATTCAATTTAAACCATTCTCCTGACATATAAACACCCCATCATATCTTATAGACCCCAGAGTACCATATCACCCCAACAGAGAACAGTGCTCTCAGACTGCAGGCTTACTGAGACATTTAAAAGTGTAGTCTCTGTTTTTTCCCTGTTTCCCTATAATTTTATATTCCTTGTTCCTATTAAGAAATTTCTACAGTGTATTTGGGATGATTTCACTTAAGCCAAATAGTCTTAAATAACATCCATCAAAACATAATATAATTTAAATCTAGATGTACACGTAGTATAAACCAGTTTTATATGTTTAAACAATCTTTTTATGTGAAGTGTATGTATCTATGTATGATCACAATCTAATAATAAAATTCCAATCAAATGCTTTGATAAAGAATAAACATATTAAAGTGAATACTCTGATTTAAAGTCATCCACTTTACCTTCTCATGCTTTTTTCCTTTGCTGCTGCTGTATCATTTTTTCCTAGTCTCTACATTTATTCATTATAATTCATATAGATGCAGCTTAAAATTGAAAAACCAAGAGTCTGAACTGCATCTGTGACTATATGAGTGGTAAAACTGACATAAAAACCCAACCTGATGACACAGCACTGGTTCTTTCGGTTGCGGCGCATGTTGAAAAAGCAGCTGTCTGCGATGGAGAAGACATGAGGCGGCATTTCACCCAGCCGCCGGTCTGTGTACATGTGCACATGCTCAATAGTGTAGATGGGCAGCAGCTGGTAAGGGTTCACTGCGACCAGAATGGAGCCCGTGTATGTCTTTAAAACAGAGAGCAGCGAGTAAACACGTCGTTATCATGGTGGAAACTCAGCATGTGATACATAACTCTCACAGATTAGTCACAGTAAAAAAAAAGCAGAGATAAATGCTGAATGATTGCTCGATAAAATAACTGAGAAGTATAAGATAGAGGATATTACACTCAGTATAATTTGCCCCCAGCCTTTCACAGCAGTGTTTTTACACCACAAAAAAGGTCCAATTCATAATTAAACACACGCTCCGTTGAGTTTTGGCGTTGGGACTCATAAACACTGGGTTACTCTCTTTAAACAGAGGCTCATTGGTCTCTATGGAGACAAACAACACAGTGATAAACTGCAGGGCAAAGTCTGAGCCTGAAAGCTGTTCGCATCAAGTAAGCATTTCCATGGATGGTTATGGATGTCATAAAACTAGGCGGCTCTGCAGTGAATCCAGGGAACATAAACTTACATAGATGATTCCTTCCTTGTGTCGTACCAGGAGGTTCCTGAGCAGTCCGGCCTCGTTCAGGTCACCCAGCCTGATCATATCGTCTACGCCGTTCACAGAGGTCGGATGCATGGGCCGGATGCTTTTCTCATTTAACTTCTTGAGCTTGTGTTCCTGTGTGTTTGTTATTAAAGATCTCAAATTACACAGAAGGCAAATACAGCTCTTTTAAAGGCAGATTTCACATTATTGTAAAGAATCTGGCAGGAGCGCAGAGTATCGGTCGGGTTTTTGTACCTTTCCTTCGTCATCGAGCAGCTGAATCTGCCCGGTGTCTGTGACCTTAACCTCCGCCCCAATCGGCACCCCGGTGCCCGTGTCCACCCATACAAAATCTCCCTGTTTGGGTGAATTGGGAGTTATCATGAATAAAAAGGCCTTGTAATGATTTAGGATCATGAATCTTAATTATAGAAACAGAGAACTCATTCCTACCTTGCTCAGGTGCAGCATCGCTGAAATGTGAATTAAATCTGCAACGAAAACATTTTCTTTTCTACTTCTTATGAAGGAAAAGTTACAGCAATCGAACTTAAAACACAATCAATACAGATTTCCTTAGCCATGCTATAAAAATCAGTTTCCACAGTTTTGCACTTGCTCAAGGGTGTTTCAGCCACCCTCCTATTCCACCCCAAAATATTTTTTGTAACCAGTTTTCCAAACATGACAAGCATTATTGTTGATATAATGATCAGAAGTAACAGGAAAATACATCAGTATCCTTAAAACAAGCTAAAAGGCTCAACAGCCTTTACTGGACTTGGACTAATCATTCTTATCTGTGGCAGTTAACCCCTAAAGACCAACTCTCAGTCAGGACAAACCCTGACTGAGAGTTGGTTTCATATCACTGCTGGAGATTTATACAACAGCCACATATTTTAGATATGTTAAAAAGCAGTCTTCTGCTACATTTACACAAACTTTAAAGGCAACTAAAATAAAGCATGGGTTTCACTTTGAAGACACGTTTGTTCAAAAGTATACACTGAATTTTATAACCTTGCTACTAAAGACCAAAAAAATACACAAAAAACATATAAATATTTAAAAAATCCATCTTTTCTAGCTACATTTTTAGAGAAATCAGCGCTTACCTGAGAACAGGTATGTGTTGCGTGGAAGCCCCTGCTACTGATGAGGGACTAGTTCCTTGAGTGGCTCTAAACCAGGAAGTTTTCCTGGCAAAGCCCCACTTTATGGTACTTTGACTTTGCTCCTGCAAACGCAGAACCAAGAGAGTAACTATTATAATGCCACATCCCAAACATTTACTTAATAGAAGCGCAAAACCCCCCCCCTAAATTTATTTGTTTTTAAACACCTACTGCTGCTATTTATAAAGTGTTATTTTCACATAGTAAAAGTCAGGTTTCATGGTGGTTGATAAGGTACACAGTAGCACACAAATAGTCATCATATTTTCATTTTTTTGGTCTTTCTGAACTTAAATGGTTCAAAAAACAAGTTAGAGTCTGAGTCAAAAGTGGAATGATGATTATATAAATGCCAGTGACAATAACTTTTCCTGATTGATAAACACGCTGTTGTCATGGGTCAAATACGTGCCAACACGTTGTGATGTATCACAGGCAATTATGTTGTAAAACAGCATGCAGTAAAAGGGAATGACTGGGCTCAGCCTGAAGATAAAAGAAGGCGAATAAAAACAGACAGGTCAGATTATTCCAGAAGCAAAAACCAAAATAAAGGAAGAAATTCAGCTGCATCAACATGTGGCCAAATTAAGTGACACGTGGGACTGAATCAGATTTTTCATGTAGTACTTGGTGACGGTGGGAAGAAAAACCCCCTGTTAACAGGAAGAAACCTCTGGCAGAAGCAGGCTCAGGGAGGGGCGGCCATCGGCTGTAATAGGCTGGGGGTGAGGTGAGGAAGGAGGTTAATAATAACTAATTACCACCTGATCCAGCCCCAACTATAAGCTTTATAAAAAATATATATATATATATTTTTATGCCTAATGTTAAAAGTAAAGAGGGTGTCTGTCTCCCAAATCCAAACTGATAATCTGAAGGTTTATCAGGAAGTCTTTTAGGACAACCTGATAATATTGAATTACAGCATCCAGCCTACAAATAATAAATGGATGAACTAGTTTTTCAATAATATTCTGATGCAGGATGTTTCTAATTTTAGAGATTTGCAAAAATGCAAGAACATAGTCATACATATTTCTATAATGCTGCACTGAATGCTGAACATATGCTAATTAATTAATTGCATATGAATTAGTACAACAAGTATCAGTTCCTGGTTTGTAGTACAGTTTGAAGCGCAACGTTCAAACACTGGCGTACAGGCAGGGAGGGTGAGTTTCAGTTATAAAACTGAAACTACATCTGTTTTACACCCACTGCAAGTCTCACTGTGTAAAGAGATCAAAATGTTCTACCTGCTTAAAACCAGGTAGAACATTTTGCTACCAGGCTCATCCTCAACCTGTGACTCCATCTGAGTCAGAATAATTTCCTAATCCACTCATATTTATATAAAGCTGTGAAATGTTTTTATATACGAACACAATTAGCAGGATGAAAACTCAAAAATAAGAGCAGAACTTGTATTGTTTTCAGTATCTTTACTATAATTACACAGACAAAAACAATGTACAAGGTCTGGATGTTTCAGGCTCACTTCAGCTCGTACACTCTGCAGCACAAAGCGGCACGTCACACAGCACACAAAACGTTTCATCAAGTACAAAACTGGAAAAGAACGAGGTCGATGGAAAAACAGAAGCACATTTACAGTGATTTACATGAATTCAGTCCGCTGTTCAAACGAGCACAGCCGCTCTCTTTATTCCAGATTAAGTGAAAGATTTGATGGCAGTTTGAAATATTTTCTCATATCCGGATTTTTAGATTACGCCTAAATTATGGCTGATAAAATATCTTTTTTTGTTTTCTCTTTAAACAAATTAAGCTGCTGGATTTTTTTTTTTTTAAAAAGGAAGCAGTAGAAGTAACCTGAAACTTTTCTTTAAATGACATTTTAACAGCATCTGGAGAGCGTGTGGAGCAGCTCGGCCCAGTCCATCTCATGTACACTGACAAAATAAAGGCACAGACTGATGAAAAGAGCACGACTGAGATTAGTCCGTTTACAGTTTGCTAAAGGAGTCCTTTTGAATGATTCTGACCGGCTCCGTTGGATAACTCACCTTGCACCTCTTTTTAGAGCCGAATATCACAGATACACAATGTGCCAAAAGTCTTACAAGAGGCAGAAACTAAGTTAGTAACAAGGATCTTTCGGGGGGGGGGTTCATACATTAAAAGAAAGGGGAAGGGGGAAAAACAAAACACGGTGGCCATCAAGTGGCCACTCTAACAACCTACAATGTTCCTGTGTTTTGAACGAGAACCAGTTCCTGTTCCTCGAAGCCGTCCTGTTGCTCTTCTCTGTGCCCACAGATATGGAGGGTGCGTGTGATTGTATGCAGCAAATCATAGCACCAAAACTCTGAGCAGCTCCTTCACCCCTACACGGAGAGAGAGGCGGTGGGAACGGCAGCGGTTTCTTGGCAGATGGGGAGGTCGCTCTTACGCCCGTTCTTTGCGCTTCAGTTTGGAGGACTTCTTGACTGTGCCGTTCTTGTTGAGCAGCTTCAGGACCTTCTCCTTGTGGTCGAGCACTTTCATCATGGTGTCTCTGGCCTCGGTCACCTGGTCCATCACCAGTTTACAGCGCTGCATGTTACCCTGAGGAGAAATGTACTGATTGAGTTTGCTAAACTCATTACTAACATTACATGTACCTGAAAGAGAGAAGTTGTGGGCCTTTTTCCAGCCTGCCTAACAAGAACAAAAAGGAACTACATGAACAAACTACAGAAGAAGAAAAAAAGCAGCAGTTTACAAAACTCAGAAGCCCAATCTGTGTTAAAGAGGATCTGCTATACTCATTTCCAGCCAATACTTCTATTCTTGGACTCCAGAGCAGCTTTGCATGATTACAGCTAAAAATAATCCTTATTTATCTTACACTGGGCCTGGTCCCGCCCCTCAGTTCATCCTCTGTCTCCTCCCCCTTAAAGCGAAGCTTAATTTGATTGGCTGGCCATTGAACAGCTGTGTTACACATAACCATATGACGGCTATCTGCTGTCACTAGGATCATAGAGAGCCAAGTCTGTGTTTATAATGAAGGTGTCAAACATAAGGCGCGGGGGCCAGAAATGGCCTGCCAAAAACTCCAGTTTGCCCCACTGTGTGATTTTAGAAGATGTCCAGGGTTTAAATTTTTGGACTTTGAAATCAATTTTACTTTAGTTTTAAACATGTTTTTGCTGCTGATGACACAGAGAGAAAAGCAGAGAGAACATTGGTTTGTTTTTAGTATAAACTTCATTTTTCAGATGCTTTACATTGTGGGTTCATAAGCTGTGCTGTTCGAAACTTTAAGGAGAAATTCAGACAAGTTGACAAAACCAAATCGCCTCTAAAAAGTGAACTGGATTCAGAGAGACACAATATTCTTCTATAACCAACTCAGCATCATCACTGGACCAGGGCAGGCGGACTCACCCAATAAGCAATAAAATTTGTATCCACATGGTTTATAACCAAATGAGTGTATTTTGGAGGGTGAAGCACTGAACTTTGCTTTGTCATTAACTTTGCTAATCACAGTGAGAGTCTGGCATTAAACACATCACAGGTATGCTGTTTTTATTCGCACCGTTCTTCATGTTTTCATTCCTGTTTAGTCTTTTTTTCTCCGCTGAGGTTTTAATTATCTATTTACTAAATATCTTAAAAGAAGTCCTGAAGTTCTTAACTCCGGCCCAACCCACATGTATAACTTAGGAAATACTGATTTTTTAAAATTTGCATAACCTGAGCAGTGAAACCTTTATTTTTAATGTGCAGCAACAACCGCACCTGTATTAGTTCGTTAATTCGGTGAAGGTCGTCATCTGCGCCGGCCCTCTTCTTTGGAATCAGACCCTCCTGAAGGGTGGAGAGGCGGCTGTACACATCATGCTCCAAACTCGACTGCAGAACAAGCGATAAAAAAAAAAAAAAATCTGCTTGTTAAAGAGCGTAAAAGTCTCTGAACTGAAATGCAAAGTCACACTGAAATATTGTAACAATTTTTTTAATTGATTACATTTCTTTTTAAAAACAGAAGCTCACTTTAAGCACTATTTCCCCCCAATTTAAAGACAAAACTATATTAACTGGGCCAATATAATAAAGGTCAGGAGGTCAGCACCCACCAGCTGCCTGAGCTGTGCCGCACACAGGTGAATCTTCCAGCCTTGTGCTCTGCATGCCACTCCTCTCTGATTGGCCATATCCTGCAAGGAGCCCTTCTTCTCTTCTGAAACATTAACAAAAAGCAGAATTAAACTGAGGAAAATGACAAAGAAGATTCAACATAAGCCTTTCAAACACTTCACTGATCGCTCCTCTCTGTTTTTTAATTTTAACCTCAATTACGGTTATAACATTTTATTTGAGTTTGGCTTTTTTTTTTTAAATGATAAAATCAAGATTATAATACAAACAAAAGGAATTTGTTTACTCTTATTGCATATTTGGTATTATTGTAGGATCTGCCTTACAATATAAAGCGCCTTGAGGTGACTGTTGTTGTGATTTGGCGCAGTATAAATAAAACTGAATTGAACTGAATTGATTTTGTCTTGCATGATTCAGAAGCATAACAGTGCATTTTTGCTCAACCCCTCAAACTCTAAACTCACTCGATGTTTAGTTCAACTTGTGTCAAGATAAACAAATGGTTATGACTTACCTGCAATTTAAATCAGTGTCTTTTACGTGTAATGATTTATCTTTATTTATAACAGTGTTTTCACATTAATGAGCTTTTCAGGGTTTGCACGCATTTTTCAGGGTCAAATTCAAGCACTTTTTAAGCACTTTCAAGGTCGATTTTCAAGCTTTTCCAGCACATTACCAAAAAAAAAAAAAAGGAAAAAAAATGCACGTTTCCCTTAGCATCACCTCTGTAAGGCCATGTAAAAAACATTTGTTAAAACATAGAAAAATGCCCCACAGACAAATACTGAAAAATGAAACTATATGCATGTTGCACAAACTCAAAAAATATATACATTTCTCTTACAAATTAAGATTTGCAAATGTGAACAAATCAACTTGTTAGAGATATTCATCTCCACTTGAAAAAAAACACAACAACAACCCCACAAAACAAGAAAACTGCACCAAACACCACAATGATACACAGCAAGGCCAAACTAATAAGTCTTTTCATTAGATATTGATGCTTCTTTCCTATGTGACACAAAAAAATAGGAGACAGATGTTTGTTTGTGTTTTTTAACTAGTTAAGCACCCAGCACCCCCAAATATGGGGGAAAAAGGGAGGAGATCACGTTTACTCAGTTACAACACGAGGTCAGAAATATAAGTGCCGACATGAGTGGTTTCCACAGAAACCTCTGAATCTCAGCTAAAATCTCATATAAACCATTTCTGGAAACACCAAACAAAGCAAAGACACCAAACAGTTAAAAGAGCAGTTACGTCACCATGAACCTGTGGACAGGTAATATCCATATTTTGATTTATGATTTTCTGGAGTTAAATGTGAACTGAAGCATATTTTCAAAGGTGTTATATGCTATAAAATACTTAGACGAGGGATATAAAAAAAATCAAATTTTTCTATGTTTGAGTCACAGCAACTTTGCCATAGTAACATCTGCAGTAATATTTACACGTCTGATGACATCTCACAAGTGTTAGCTTTATTTTGATACCAAGACTGTTTACACAGAGTTTGTAATTGCAGAGAAATACTCCATTTATTTTGGTCATTTCATTTTCGAGCAGAAAGCTCAGAAAACCCCTGGGGCCTAATAGCTTAAAGTTAATTTCCAATAAAACCAACTGTAAGTTGTTTAACTACATTGTTGTCTGTATTATTGTTAAAGTTGTTAAAATGCACAAGCATCTACCTAAAATCTATTTATTTAGTCTATCATCAGTGATTTTATTAAGTACAATTATAATGTATTGTTCATCTCTGGGTGGCCTTTAGGGTCAAAAACAGTCCCTGATCATGGCCTAACTCTCCACCGGGTGACTGTGTCACCCATCACCCTTACCTCTGTTTTTCTTTTTTTGGTTCTCATTTGAATTATAATAGTAATTAAAGTAAATACCTTTAATAGCCATGTTTTCAACTCTGTTTTTGAGTTCAGGATCTGCATGTTTGATGCATTAATGGATAATTAATTAATCATACAGCTGCACAAAAGTTTACAAAAATATCCATCAATATTTACCACACATATAGGAATCTACAGTGAAATTAAAAAGCAACCCCCCTTTGCAGTTACTGAAAAAGCTGCTGCTGGTATGAAATATTAAATATTTTTGTTTGCAGCCAGTAAGACACTCACCTTTGACCCGGATGTCGCTGTACCTCTGGAAATGGTGATAAGCAGCTTTCCAGGGGTTACGATAGTGCCGCAAAAGTGTAATAGGTGGGCGAGGCTTCACCGGCACGTAGCGCACTCCTTCTTCATCTTCAACATAGAAACAGGTGTTACAAAACTAATAGTGCAGACAGGAAACATCACCATCATCATCCGCACCGCCATGATCAGTTTACATACCGACATACTCCCTTGGTGGAGATTCCCGTCTCTCGGCCCTGCCGGTGATGGGCCTGCCTGGGGTCTTCTCCTCATCTGTGCTGTTAGTCTCGACCATCTCGCTCTCCTCTGTGGAAATGACATGCTGCTGCTTGCGGGGCTTCTTTCTCGGGGAGGCTCCAGGGATAAGATCGCCTGTGGCTGGGGTGCTCAGGGTGGACGTCTGTGTGGTGAGGGCTGGGGCCGCTGACATACTCGTGTTGGGATCTAAGGGGAAGCCTGCATGTTAGTTTTTATTTATATTTTCTATAAAGATGACTTTAACATTTGGAGCACAAACACGTTTGTCACCTGGCTGAGAGGTGTCCATCGCCTCCACTTCCTGCTTGATTTTCACATCTGGGCAGACAGAGCTCGCGGCACATGCTGGAGTGCTGCTGGCAGCCGGCTGGGTGGGGGAAGCCACAGTGTTGGCCATCGAGGCCGGGACAGGGGGAGTCACAGCCATGGCAGCCGGCAAGGAGGACAGGACAGTGGAGGGCTGTGAGGGAGGCACGGGGCCGGGTGTAGCCAGCATGGTGGGGATGGCTTGAGCGAGGTGCTGGGTGTTCGAGGACACCGCCTGCTGCTCTCCACCCTGAGAAGGCAATGCTTCTACTGTAGCTATGACAGGAGGGGCCACCGCCATGTGCACCTCAGCTTTGGGCTTCACTCTGATGGATGAACAAAACCCGTTACATCACTGACACAGAACAGGAAATGAACACGCATGTAACAAATGAGACACAAGCTCACCCAGCGGGTCGAGGCGATCCCGCTCCTCTCACGCCGCTGTCAATTCTCCCAGTACTGGCTTCAGACTGGGCGGGGATCAGGTTCTTACGAACACACCTGAGAAAGGGGAAGTGTAGAAAAGAAAACATTAAACTATTTTACTGGAATTGGAAGTTTGATATGGTTTGACATGGATATTTGGACACTGTGGATTCAGAGCTGTTGATCAGCGTGTGAAAGTAATCCTCCGTTTAGAGCGAGTACTGAAAATCTCCAACAACGATGCTTCTGTGTTTCTCCCTCACTCCTTTACTCTCACCATGTTTGGTTAAAGAGATTTTATATATAAGCTTGAAAATATTCAGTTCAGTGCTGTTTCAAACCTTTAGTTTGTTTACTCTGGTTAGAATAAGTTGGTGAGTTTACGACTTTTCCTGTTTTGGTTTCAAAACTAGCCATCTCTCTAGTAGGGAATCATCTGTGTATTCATCTCAGTTTTATTTCTACCCTGCAAAATGTCTCAGCATTCTCCATATTTATTTTAGAAAAACAAGATGTAAGGTTTACTGCAAAACCCTGCTTCATGTGTTATACTCACGTTTCATTGGCGGGCTTCTTGCGGAGAATACTCGGTCTTGGGGAGGAGACCAGTGTGGGAGCTCCTCCCACTCCTCCCCCCTGGGTGTGCGCCTGCACCATGGTGGCTACCGGCTGGGTCGTGCTGAAGGTGCTGCTAATGGGGCTTGCTACAAAGCCATCAGCCAAAACAACCCCTGAATTAAAAAAAACAAACAAACATTAATTACAAACAAATTTCAGTAAAAGACTCAGAGACCATGCTATTTGGTATGATCTAAGTAACTACCAGGCTTTGCTTCAGACTGCGGTTGCTGCTGCTGTTGAGTGACCGGCGCCTGCTGCATTCCCTGTGTGGTGATTGACGCAGACGTGTGCAAACCCTGAACGCCTATCGATGCAGGCTGAATGCCCTGCGCTGCGATCGGTGCTTGCTGGATCCCCTGGGTGCTGATCTGTGCAGACGGCAGACCGATGCGGTCCACTGCCATCAGCTGCATGCGGTTCAATTGCACAGTGGTCGCCACGCCCACTCCAGCTTGAGCTGGCAACGCTGAAGTCGGAGCTTGAGGAGTAACTTAGAGAGCACAAAAGGGTAAAAGATTTTTCAAATCCCAGGCTCTACATTACACTAAACTAGACTTAAGTCCTTCCAATAATGAGCAGACACTCGGACTATAGCAAGTGCTTACCGGGGTACGGGCGGATGGTGGACACAGAGCTGCTAATAGGGGTGTAGGTATGTGGCAGAGGGTATGACGAAGTGTAGGCAGGCAGGAAATACTGGAACTGCACTGGTACAGAAGGTCTTAACAAGAAAGAAACAAGAATTAAAACAGGATCGGATTGGTTGTCTTCATTGTCTGTGATGTTTTATACTTTAAACTCTTGTGATCTGGATCATTGCCACATGCTGGTCCAGACTTAAAGAGATATTTAATATATTTAATACTTTTGAATTGGAAGTTTTATGGAGGGAGAACAACAAAGAGGATATGCTGAAAGGTAAAATGGAAAACACAATGTGACAACTTGTTTTCTAATTGGCCAAAAATTTCAACTGAAATTAAACTTGGATTAATTCCACAACTTTAGAGGAAATAAGAGGAAAGCGCACAGATTTTTGATACAACTGTGTAATACCCCATCATATGATCAGACTAAATTCCCCAGCACAGTGAGCTCACCTATTGTCGCTGCGGGCTTCCATGGTGACAGGGTTGGGAGAAGACCTGTGGCCAGGGATGGGGATGAGGTTGGCTCTCTCTCCTGGGTAGTCAGGCTGAACACGGGGTGAAGAATGGGCGATAGGCTGAGGGACCACTTTAGCTGTGAACAACACCCCAGAAGACTGTTAAGAAAAGCTACATGCTAATAATGAAAGGTGAGATAGCATATGTAGGGATGTGCATGCACTAGAAATAATATTTCATTACTTCCAAGTTGTAAAAACGCAGCTCGTTCTGTTCCATGTCATTTAAAAAGGCAGCAGCACAAAAATGAATGTTGCATGAACGAGGCCAAAGAGTCAACATACCAACAGGGATGGTGGAGGTGGTCACTGCTGTAGCATGAGAAGAGTGTGAGGCCATTGTCATGGTGACAATCGTGCTACTCGTCATTTGGGTGTGTGTCACAGCGCCTAAACAGAAATGAAACAAGATTTCAGCTTCTTCTTTAGTAACATTACAAAGATTTGACATGCTAATCAAGATAAAAGCTGATACCTATTGTAGTTGTTGATGGCACAGTGTTCGTGGCAACTATTGGTGCCACAGTTGCTGCAGCTACTGGTGTCACATTACTGAATATGGATTTCTGTATGGAAAAAAGGCAAGATTTTAGTTATTATGCAAAATAAATATTGCATATTTTTGCAGTGCATCATCAAGAGTAGTAACCTGTGTCATTGTGTGCGGAGGCTGGGACTTCTGAGCTCCGACTGCAGGGTGTGATGGCAAAGTGATCCGTGTGGCTGTGTCACGGGTCCCCTGAGGCCTCTGGATGCTGACAGCGGGTGGAGGGGGGTGAATGGTCATTGCTGGACGCCTGAAATAGTAAAATAAATAAATAGATAAATATGACCTCTTCAAAAATGCAAAGTAAACAAGTAGCACTAAACTGCAAACAAACTTGGCTAACAACATACTGAACGATCTCAGACTTTATCTTTTCTTACCCATGTATCACCTCTGGAGAGTGTGAGACTGTCTGGCTGATAACTGGAGATTGAGTTCTAGTCACTGAGATGGGAGCCACCACGGTTGGGAGGACAGCTGTAGAGGTTGTTGCAGGAGATCGGGACTGTGGACAGTATGGAAAAACAAAAAACAGCAGCAGCCTTATACTCTGTGCTTCTACATAACTAACATGAATATTCTTATTTCTTTAAAGTTCTGCAGGGCACCTGAATCTGGTGAATGATGTGTGGCACTGTCGGCTGGGCAGTTCCTGCACTTGCTCCAGTGGCTGGCCGCAAGACAGTTTTGGAGCTGGACATAACAGCTGCTGCAGCAGCCCCTGCAGGACAGAAAATACAGCAATCCATCAAAATGCAAGCCTGACATACTGTCGACAACATTTAGGAGATGACTGTCCAAATCAGTTTGCATCTAACTTTTACTTTCTCTTTGACAGATCATTTACAAGTACTCGTTTCCCAAAGCTGCACTAAAGGTACTCCCACAGGAGTCTTCCTCGCTATATACCTCGAGGCAAGTGTGGTGGGAAGGACTGTTGAGGAACTGCAGCAGGGGTCCTGATGATCTGAAAGTTCGGCATCAGGTGCACGTTGCTTGAGTGACCCTTAAACACCAAGAAAGCAGTACAGGTCTTTAGTTGTCAGCAGGAAAAAGACAAACATTAAAAGCAAATGTAGAAAAGACTCACCTGCTGACCACTGATGGTTGCCACAGGGATAGACGGGGTGGTAGCGATGCTGCTCTCGATGGTGACTGTTATGTGACCAGGCACCTTGGGGGGTATGGGCATATGAGCCTGGTTGGAAACTGGTGCTGGAGCAATAAGACGACTTGGCATTGGTGACTTCAAGACCGCCTGAAAAAGACATCAATTTAAAAAAATTAACATCTGTTTGTTTTAACAAATAATACAAGCTAGATGATCAGATTCAGACAGCCCAGGTGAAAGGTTCAAGCTCAAGTAAAAAAAGAAATATCCTATGATGAGATTCCTGTCTACAGCATTACATTTTCCCCCCACAGATCAGAGTTTTACTGAACCTTTTGGTACTTCAGAGCTAATTTTAACTTTAAGTTATTGTTGGGTAGCTTAGTCTACAATAACATACTTTTTAAAATATAAGGAAAATTGGCGTCTTATTATTTTCAGGAATTGCAAAAACTGAGACCAGGGGGGAAAATGTTACGTTGAACACTGTCTACACTCAGAAAACTTTGCCAATATAAGAGAGCAAATTATGTTCCTTTTACTTTGGAGATGGTTAAGTTTATAGAAACTCAAACAGAGACTTAAAGGTCACCTTCATCTGGCTTTCAGTAAGCACTGCAGGCTGGCCCTGTGGGAGCTGGACAGAGGGGGTCGGTAAGGTCGCAGGTGTGCCGGGCTGAATGGCCACATTTTGGGTGGCAGCTGGAGGCTGGCCGAGCTGCGTCTGTACTTGTGGGTATGGTCTGACCACCATGGTCTCTTGCTTTTCATCTCTGAAAGTTGAGGTTCCCCCGCCACCGGCAGGTGGATGATCATGCTGACCGTGGTCACCATCCCGACTGCTGTCTGCATCTCCACCACCTCCACCTGAGGAAAAACAACTTGATTAGACATCAACTACACACTTACATCTTCTCTGCCATTTTTGTGTGATTAAATGTTACCTGAAGCGCTTGACGGTTGATTGACAGGCACCAGGTTTCCAGGTGCTGGGATCTGAGGTGCTCCCCCACTGGAAGCAGGCAGCCCATGTCGGGGGAATTGCTGGGAGCTCATTTTAACTATTTATGATCTAAAACAGGATGCAAAGCAGATGCACACAGGATATGACAAAGTTAAAAACACCATCATAGGCATCATGGGAAACAGGGAGAAAAGGCTGAGGAATGCCAGATTTGCCAAATTACACAAGAAACTGACTGAGAATCTGTGACAACTGGTCTAATGGAGTTATTAATCCAAAAGTGAGATTTTTGGGGTGAAATTGTTGTGGATATAACGAGAGGTGAGGAAAGAGGTTCAAAAATGAGTTTCCACCGCCATCTGTAAAACACAATGGAGGCTCAATCATGGAGGATATTTTGAAAATTAATGTAAATATGAATACAAAACGTTACGAATGTAAGCTCGTTAGAACTGCACAAACTCCGTTTTGGCCTTATGTACTGTATTTCCATGTATGTTTGCATGTTTCAAATAATTTCTGCACCCATTTCCCAATGTGTCAAGACTTTTTGCACAGTACAGTTCAGTTTCTAATAGGCTTTTTTCCATACAGCCGCTGTATGCCTACTACGATTTAAAAATTAAATATATTTATGACACAAATATCTTTTACGGCATAACTGTTCATTATGGACGTGCTTTGCATAGTTATGGATACAGACTATCTTCACTCTTACTGAAAATACTAAAACATCCAATTATTAAAGTTAATTATTGTAGCTACGTACAGACAACGTGAGACTGTAAGCCCCGAATACCACACAGGGTTAGCTTAAGTATCCCGGGATGGGGTTAAATTCCCGACCTGAATAGAGATTATTTTCCCCTGGTATAAATACAAGTGTGCCGTGAAATTTTAGCTCACCCTTTGGTCACAAAATATTTGAAAACCTCTGCTCTTGACGATCCAGTCCGAGGACTTCAACAACAACAAAAGCCATGTAGATTAACCCTTCACATGCAGCGCGGGAACGTAAAACGGACAGACGGAGGGCAGAGAACGTGTCCATGAAATTAAGAGCTGTTTAACATCACAGGAAAAAGCTGTATTTGAGTGTCTGAAAAGGATCGAACGTCTTCAGTACCTTTGTTTGACATTATGTAGTCGGTATCGTATGACAGGCAGCAAACTGAGTCGATGCGCACC
Source organism: Aulonocara sp. 'chitande type north' Nkhata Bay (assembly GCF_057382095.1). Classification (NCBI taxonomy): domain Eukaryota; kingdom Metazoa; phylum Chordata; class Actinopteri; order Cichliformes; family Cichlidae; genus Aulonocara; species Aulonocara sp. 'chitande type north' Nkhata Bay. The sequence continues at coordinate 15,116,551 of NC_141365.1, forward strand.
AAATATGACGTTAACAAGCATGCACAGAAAAGGCCTTTCAACTAGAATCACACCCGTTTTCAGCTCAGTCAGATACTATCCACCGTGGTGGCTGTTTTAGCCTCTGTAACCCTAAAACCGAAAAGCTGCCTCATTAGGCAGCTATCCCACCTAGCAGCATGCTAACACTGGAAGCGCTAGCCCCGCTAACCTGCTTTTCATGCCAAATCCTGAACTTTATACAGAGTACAGCGGCACAAACTTCCTACAGCTAAAAGGACAAAAAGGCTGTTGTGTGTGCGCAGACTTTACCGTATCGATGAGTTGCTGGGCAATGCTCGTTTTGTGGATTACAATTTTTCCATTCGTCTTTTCTTTTTTTCACTCTCAAAATGCAAGCCGGAAGACCGCTGAGAAAGGACTGCACCTACTTTCTACATTCAACCAACCAGAGAAGGGACTGCTCGATCGCTAGCCAATAGAAATGTTTTTAGCGCCATAAAGCGGTACAACGGGCTGAAGGAGGTAGGCGGTTGTTAGGGGGACGCTAAGACACTCTAGTCACGTGATCGACGGACGCAATCGAGCTCACTTTGGAGCCAAGTGGGAACCTCCGAAAAAAGGAAGCCAAGGCGGAAGTGCAAAAAACTGCAGTTCCTCTAAAGGCCACTTGATGCTGCCTATGCTTCAACAGCAATGAAATATCCGCACAGAAAGTAATTAATTCAAAGAAATAAGCGACCAGACACACAATTCAAGAATTAAATGACAAAAAACACCCCAATATTTTTAAAGTAAAGGATTTCAGGCACCCCTCATAATGTACAATAGTCAAAAATCCTGTTAAAGTGTTAAGCTGTCTTTAACATGTAAATTTCCTGATTTACGGGAGAAATAAACACTGTTAATATGATCTCCACTGCCTGATTTTTGTTTTTTAATAAACAGGAGCTCAGTCTCCCTTTGCAAATCAAATAAAACATATCCCTAGGTTTTTTTTTATGTTTTCATTTTCGCTTAGATGCAAAACAAACAAAGAAAGCTTCTAAATCTTCCCTTTCACTCATGTTGCTATCCTTTTGTCACCAATCACAAGGACAGGAACAAAACTTAAAGTAAAGCTTCAAAACATTAAGATCCAAGCCCTTATTAAAGACATTTTGTTATCTTACACTTTATGCTTTCCCCACTACTGAAAAAGCTCTGGCATGAAGTTCAGTCCCAGCACACCAGGTGTCAGTTTGAGAGGAGGAGCAACTGTAATACCTTCACATAAACACTAGAGAGCAGCAGCAGGTCATCAAAACATCTTTACATTCTCTACATGTTTCCATTCCCCCCCTTTTCCCTTTTTAGTCACACTAAGTTTTTCATCTTATAGCCATTTTGGTTAGCAACTTTTTTGGTTCCTCATCAGAGCAAATCACAGTGTTGGATATTAAACCCCCCCTCAGAAAAAAAAACTTACTTAGCTAATTTTTCTACTTAATATTTTTTTCTACTGAATCTGCATAATGAGTATTTTTAATTTACATTCTAAAGTATATTTCAGTGAAAATTTGCATTAGTAGGTGGGGTTATGTTTTAAATAAAACAGCTTTTAAATATAGAATTATGCTCAAAGTCTTCTCTAGCCCCTTTTCATGTAAAACATCTGTATCACCCCAAAAGTCCAGATGTTTACTTTCCCCCCATGTATATTGCCGATCATATATCTTTTGGTTTCATGTGGGCCCCGACATGATAACCAATTTTTTAAAACATCCTCGAAGCTCCCCTGGTATATGTCAAAGTTATTAACTTCATGTAGAAGTACATGTAAAAAATATTTTAGCCAACTGACATAAAAATAAGAACTAAACTTAACGGAAAAAATGAGAACAATATTTTCTGTGATTTTCTGCTTTGGTCAAAATTATTGCTTTAGTTTATCTTTGTTTACTGAGACTAAAATTACAGTGAAACTACACAATTAATCATAACCACAAACACCATCTGGAAAAAATGTATACAACAAAGTAAAAACCATTGGAAAGATATAAAACTATGCACAACTCTGGGTCATATCGTTAGGCTATTCAGCTGCTGGATTACAAACAACATCTCATACCATCAGTGTGATCAAATAGATATATACATATTTTTTGTGGGAAACATGTGAAAAAGTTCTGTAGAAACAGCAACAGGATTAGGATATATGAAACTGTACTTTAGTTTTTAAGGGATTTATGATGCTGTTTTTGGGACTGGCTGATTTTTAGCTAACAGGTGGAAATGTCTGTTTAAAGGTCGGTTCAACAACTGTTGGATGAATTTGGCATAGATATTTCTGTTGCCCAGCGACTTTGCTGATGCCATGGCTTTTTCTTTTGCCCTGTTTTGGAAATATGCTGCCCTCCATTAGCACAATCAAAAATTGCTCTTTTATTATAAGTAAATATGTTGTAATGTATTTCAGCATTAGCGCACATCTACTTCAGTTAGTTTGCACTATTTTTTAAAGCTAAAAACTAATTGCCCCTTGGGGATAAATAAAGTCTTTCTGATTCTGATTCTGACTATCAAATTTATGGCACCTTTTCTGTTTTTTTCATGTTTTATAATTTAGGATATTAATATTAAATTGTATTAATATTAAGTTTCATAAGATTATATACTGTTGCGTGACCGGGATTATACAAAAGAGTTAAAAGAGATGCAGGACATAGTAATTAACAACGTGTAAAAACAGTCAAGACAACCAGACCAACAGAAAGATTGAAAAAGCAGTCACAGGAAAATAAAAACTCTTTCAAAGTAAAACAGGAAATGCTAAATGCTGCTAAATATGGAAGTAGGAAAACTCCTAGTAAACACAAAGCAGAGGAACACAGGGAGGTACGAGTAATAACAAAAGTGGAACCCAAAACTAAAGAAAAATCAAAACGATAAACTTCATACACCAATGATTAATTATATAAAGGAAAAGAGTATTGGTACGATAAACTAAAAGAGAACATTTTAAAAGAGTATATCTGAAGATAAAGTATAACAGTTATTTAAGTCACTACAGTATTTTCCCACTTAAGTGTTAAAACAGTATCAAGTTCTTCTTAATTTCTACATTAACATGAGTGAAAATTCACAAACGATCTTTCATCAGCGATTAGCTCTCTCCACATAGTCATCATTTATATCCACCTGGATCATAAAGGGTTATTCAACCACTGCTGCATGCTGAGGCATGCCATGGAATTCCCCAGCTGTGCCTATTCAGTTGCATACACCTGCTGGTATGTTTCTTTAAGTTGTGAAACACTCGTAAATTCTTGGGATATTATTTGTGACTGGTTTTATTTGGAACGATTAAATGAGTCCAAGGAAGTAAGCAGTAAGTTAGTAAGATCAGTGATTAAAAATCAAGGAAATGTTAACATGAGTACATGAGTACAAGCAAAAGAAAGAAACACTGTTTTTCTGTGACATACCAGTTTGACTCTTACTCATTTGTCTGCATTGTTAATTACTCATAACCATTTCAGACTTCAGTTAAGTGACTTTTCACTGTACAATGTCTGATCTTAACGTTGACTCATTTTTTATTTTGGTTTTTTGGTTTTTCTCTGGCATGAAGGTTGTCCTCTGCAGCACGTCTCTCCGTGTTGCTACAGACACAGTGTGTTTTGACTCATCTAATAATTCCTTCCCTACAATGAATCGGCCTTTCTGGATTGTGCAGCACAGTTGATTCACTGGAAACCACTAGCAGACCCAGACAGCAACCAGCTAAAGCACCAAAGAGAGGTTCTCCGTGGTTAATGAAGTATACTCTCCCCAAGAACCCCTTTAAACATGGCAGCTTCATTATCTCACAACTCAATTAATTAAACAAGTCATTATGTCTGAACTCAATCAAACACTGAGGCACCACAGAGAGCTCACAAAGCTCCAGATTCTTTCAACTCAGTTTGGCTGTTCTCCCAGATGTTACAGTAAAGTTTCATGTCCAGGCATCCATGAAAAAAAAGGATTTGTAAGGTTTAGCAGAAAGTTACTTACATTAGCCAGATGTTAACATATAATGATGTGGTAGCTGGTGGCTAGCTACAGAGATATAGTTAGGCTAATATATACACATCAACATAGAGCAGATGAAGGATCATGTTCAGATGTTCATGTTGAGGGTCCCCGATGGGCAAAGTGGAGTTGAAGTTTGAACTGGATTCAAAGTCACCATCTGGCCAGAGAGTTTGCACGTTCTCCCGTGTCTGCATGGGTTCTCTACAGGTGCTCCAGCTTCCTCCCACTATCCAAGGATATACATAGGCTTAGGTTAATTGGAGATTATAAAATGATTAATGGCACAAATGTAAGTGTGAATGGTTGTCTGTCTCTCTATGTTGGTCCTACCATCGACTGGTGGCCTGTCTAGGGTGTACCCCCCCTCTCACTCTAGGCCCCAGCCCATTGGGTAAGAAGAAGAAAATAGATGGATGGAGCTTAAAGACATGCTGCACATGAACAGTGCTGATAAAACGCTGCAGAAGCTGATAATGATGACTTGGACTTTTGTCTTAAAAAAAACCCAAGACAAAACACTTTAGCAAGATAAAAAGACATCATCCTCATGAGAACGTGACAGAGAGTGACATGTCACCCAAACAATGCTCCGCTGAAATCGACAGAGCTTTGCTGTGACGTTGGGTTGAAGTAGGAGAGCAGAGTAAGCTCCTTTTCTCTAAGATGTCAGCTCCTCCCTGCTGGATGCGTCTTCTGCTGGAGTTCTTCGTCTCCACCATCACCAAGTGGTGCTCATTTGATCTAATGTTGTTGAGTCTTTACCGTACTACATAGAGGTGACTGTTATTGTAAACTGACTTTTTATAAATAAAGCTTAATTGAATTAAGTCGAGCAGTTCAGCAAATAATGTTGCAGTGGACTCAGGCCGAAAAATTTGCTTCCAGTGGCCTCCTCTGAGAGATTTGCATCGTCTCTCTAACATCCCTAAAATTAGAAGTCAGTGCCCTGATTTATGTGGAAACGCTGAGGGGGCGGGGGCACATTCCATGGCTGCTGTAGGCAGGAAGTTTTGGAATCTCCATGGAAATCAAGGCAAAACACAGAGCCCCACAGTTATTTTTCCAAATATTTCACACATGCCTTTAGTACAAAATGTGCTCAAAAGGAAAGGAGGACAAATGATTTGTTACCAACTGTCCCCTTCATTCCTCACACACACTTCGATTGTATCTCGCATTGCTTCAAATGGCGCTTGACTTTAACATTTTTCTGACTGTAGATGAAGCGTGAATTATGTGGAGTCTGCACTTTCATACCATGAAAAACAAACAAAGTCGAAATTCAGAACATTGACATCTGTTCTTGATCCACTCTGATTGAATCACGCGCACAGTTGGCAGGAGTCACAGTGGTGAAATCACGGCGATAACCTGACAACAGTCTTTGTAAGTTATGCTCCAGTCCGCATGTATGTGGAATGCATACATGAAGGTTTAACCTTTCTCCATGCAGACTGGATGAGGATGACTTTTCAGCTAAATTTCCCACTATGATGCTGTTCAAACTTAGTGCTCACGTAATCCTAACCTTTCCCCTCAGCTGAGCCTCACCTCACTCACAGTTACTGACATACGAGTCAGGAAATGTGATCTGCATTTGCACAGATAGGACCAAAATAATGGGAAATCACAGACCGCATGGTGCCAAAGCTGAAAATGGTACTCAACACATGGCGATTTATTACTGCAGCTTTTCCCCGCCTGAGAAAAGTGGCACTCGCCTATGACAAGTAAAGGCAGCGAGAGGAAAATGTCTGGCATCCGAGGAATGAAATTCCAACCTCAGCAAGGGGGAACAAGGAAGACAAAAATATTTACATTAAAATTAAAAGTTTACCGAGGAATTCCTACATGTCCCTGCACATCTTGAGAATATATAAGAAAGCACATCCACATCAAAATACAATCAATTACTTGGCATTTGATCTGATTATTTGAGGTTAAATTTGTATTTCCATTTAACTTGAGTAACATTACAGGTTCTCTTATTTTCTGAGAATTCGTGTGGATTAGTTCCTGCTGGGCAGGTTTGGAGAATCACTTTGTGTGAGATGAAATCTAAAATCCTCAAGAACTTAATTTTCTTAGGATTTGAGGTACAGCTTCTGGTATTTGTCATGCAAGATGCCTTTATCTTAACAGCAAGATAGAAAAAGATTGCTGTGAAACTAATACGGTACATTTTGTTACTTGCAGAGTTTTTGTACATCATATTGTGTCTCTGCTTGAAGAAGACCAACCACAGCTGAGCAGTCATAGAAGTCACAGAAGAATAGAGAAAATCTTGGCTCAGTTGGTGTAGTAGATTTATTGGAAGGATGACTGATGACTGAGGAGAGACATTTTAAAGAAAACTTGGAGTCAAACAGTAAGTACAAATGTTTAACCCCAACAGCCTGGTCATCCCCTAAATCCAGTATATCTAAAGAGACCAAAACTACAAAACTAGTAGATTTTTGTCACTTTGGGGATCAGCCTCAAGTGGACAGAGGATAGAGGATTTTGGCTGAATTTTTCAAACTCGAAGATTTCTGAGGTCACTGAGATGTTTGGAAAGGGTCACAGCGACAAAAAGAAATGAGGCCACTCTGGAAGTGTCTGAGCTGAAGATGTTAAGATTTTCACTGGGAGTGACTAGAAATGAGTATGTCAGAGGAGCAGTTCAAGTGTGGATATGAAGTTAGAGAGGCTAAGATGGTTTGGACTTCTGCAGAGGAGAGATATTGGATATACTGGACAAAGGACGCTGAAGATGGAGATGCCAGGCATGAAGAAAATAGAGGAGACTCATGGACGTAGTGAAGGAGGACAGGCAGACGGTTGGTGTGACAAAGGGGGTTGCTAGGGATGGAGGCAGATGATCCACTGTTGCGATCCTAAAGGGGGCAGCTAAAAGAAGAAGGCGAGGTCACCGTCTTTACAGCCTGATATAAATGGTTGCTTCTATAGCTGATATCTGCCTTCATAACAACTGCAAGAGGTGATTTTTAAACTTTTTATCTTTGAACTAATGAGGAACCGTTGGTGCACCCTATTTGGATTCAGTAAACCTAGCTAGCTGATGTTAGCGGGTGAAGTAAATCCTTCTAATTGTCCAAATATGGTCACTTGTGGTTCCAAAAAAGCTGGCAAAAGCACCAAAATTTCAGATTTAAAATGTTTACAAACCAGCGGGTGACATCTACGGCTTTACTTCGGTGAAGAGAACAGAGAGCCTTTTATCAGGAATATATTAAAACTTTATTATTGTGAAATGTTAAGGCATACATACAAATGTTTCCTTTACAAAAGTTCACAGCAACATCACGTTGGGTCAACCAGCTGAAGCGAGGCAACTTAACACAACCTTTTGTATTCATCATCTACTATAACTTAAAGATAGAGTCCATCTTTGGCACCAGGAAACAAGACCATTTAAAGTAGATATGAAAAAAATAATAATTACAAAATATATTAACTTCTCTCACTTCAAACAGCCATTTGTGTAAACATGTTGCAGAATAAGCAAAGGGCAGTAACTCTGACACACTGCACTGACCAGCAAATGCACTGTGATGGAGGATGAAGGAGAATATCGGGTAAACGTGAGGTTTCACACGCTAATATTTAAAAACTGGATAAGCTTATTGGCTTCTTCAGAAATCCACTGATGATGAGTTTTAATGTCCTTTCCCCATGGAGTGTGGCACATTCCAGTTAAATAGAAAACACATTCATTGAAAACAGAAGTGTACATTCATCAGTGTTCAGTGATCCTACATCACGCAGGGAGAAATAAATAGAAGAGTCCATATTAGGCTTACAGTATAGTCTACCCAGAAATGTGAGATACTTGAAAAACAGCTGAATATAACAGCGATGGAGTAGCAAATGTGGGCCAATTATAGTTGACCGTTTCGACGTTCGTGGTAGATCCAGCTACCACGACTCAGAAGAAATAACCACCCCAGAAAAGGAGTCATGTGGAGAATGCCTGCCATTTTAACAAGGGCGAAGGGTCAGACTTTAGATAGCCTTTTTCTTTAACGGGAGCATTCCCTCAGCGAGGAATGTGAGAAGATTAGCTCCGCTGTGGCATGGGAGGGGAGCGAAACGCTGGGTAGCCACCTTCTGAGGCCCCAAACATTAGCCGGGGATCTGGAAAACCGGACCCCAGAGAAACGGCGTCAATCCTCACAGGCTTTTTAAAGAGAGAACCGAGCAGGCATTTTGCAGGCTTCGCATTCAAAAAAATGTTTCCAAATCCCCCTCTGAGCTGCGAGCAAGGCCTCCGAATGTATTTTAAAGAGGAGGGCAACTGTTAATTTAGCTCTGTTAAATTCTGAGTCATTTTATAAATATTCCCATTACTTTCAGAGGGCATGGTAACAGGGATGCTACTGGAAAACAAAACCAAGAAGTGAGTCATGTGTATATAATTAGAAAAAGAAAGTGGTGCACATTTAGGACAAACAAAAATCACATCAATTATGAGCAGCATTTACATGTATAAATACAATACATAATTAAAAAATAAAAAGAGAAACATGCACAATATATGCACAGTCAGCAGCCCAGTTCCTGTCACGCTGAAATACTGTCCAGGTACCGTGAACGAATCCCAACTGCCCGTTTATGAGTTGTGCAGAAACAGCAGAAGGAAATCTCAGCACACACATGTTGATTTAAGCCAGACGTCGAGGAAGCCCTTTAAAGTCTCAGCCAAGAGTCTGTGTCAGAGCTGCTGTCAGTCATACGAGCCGCAGCGAGCGCTCAAATGAGGATTTCCACCACGTCTGCGCCCAAGCTGTTGAGGCTCCTTAGCATCTTCGGCGGAAGCTTTGGCTCCTCCGAGGTTTCTACAGGCAGGACAGAATTTATAGATTAGAAAAAACAACACTGGAAGGCAAACTGCCGATGCACGTGTCATTCGTTTAGATAAATATTTGTTATTTATACGTCCAGATTGTTTTGGAGTTGCTCGTTTTTGGAAATATCCTCTGTGAAGAGGTCTGCACTTGCCCTGCGGTGCTGAAAGCACCAAAAACCTGATGTGAAAACTAAGTAGCAACATCTTTTTTTTCTAGAAATCATGACCCAGTTACCACGTGGTTCCTGGAGGAACTATTTTCTCTCAACCATATTATGGTAGAAACGCAGCGTGGCCAGAGGCCTCTGTGGATCTTTTTTGATCCGAGTGTTTCAGCTGTAATATTCATGTTTGCTGATTTGACTGGAGGAAACAATGTAAAGCTACTTGTCGGAGTGATTTTTCTATTTAATTCAATGACACATTCTTAAAATGAGCTGTGAGGAGCTGACTGGGCCTTAAGCACTTCGAAAAACCCACCAGGTGTAGCCGCTGAGCTTGCTTCACACATCTTGAGCTTGCCGTGCTCTGCTGTGGCCTCAGGCTCCTGTGAGGCCTCGTCGCTCTGCGTGCTGCAGTCTCGGCTCAGGACCTTAGCAGCAGCAAGCAGCTTGGGCTGCAGCACAGCTGAACCTGTCTGGTCATCTGAGAGGCTCTTTCCTGCAGACAAAGAGAAGAAACTGCTTAATTACCCGCCTACATCCACATTTACGCGCTCCTGAACATCTGCCGCGCAGAGCTCTTCCCATGACTATTCTGGATGGGGCTATTCTGGAGTGAGAGATGATATGCATTCCAGTTTAAAAACAGGGCTGTGTCCTACTTGTTTTTGTCTTTTTCAGGGTGTGCGCATTCTGTCTGGCAGTTGTCACAGGATAGCGTGTGTAATTAAAGATTCCAGATTCCTCAGCTCGGCACGAATAGTAAGGGAAGAAGCTCACCTTTGTTCTCCATGCCGCCGGTCGCTATGTTGATGGAGGGGACGGATCTGGCCGAACGAAGCCCCTGTTTCTCAGGCTTGCTCTGCTCCAACCTGGAGCGCTGCTGGAGGACTTTGATCACTGCGTCCTTCTCCAGGAGCTGAGCGTGAAGAGCGCGGATCCTGAACGCACGGAGAACATCGTGAGTTTAGAAAAAACACCACAGAGCAGGCAGAAGGAAACAATGAAGTATGGATGAAAAGATGATCACCTGTTCTCCATCTCCTGACGTCTGTGATGGGACAACGGCAGGTCTTCATTAAAACTACTGTCCGGAGAGTGCCGCGGGGAGTGATTGATGATAGTTGTATCTCTGAAAATAAAATATACGGTTTTCTAAATAATCCCGCAATTTTTACGTTTTGAATCTTCACTCCATTTTGACAGATTTGTTTGTACCTCTGTGCTGCAGCTGTGGCTGCTGCATCCATTGCAAACTGCCTCATGGTGCTCTCCTCCAGGTACTTTTGCTCCCACTTGGTGATATCTGCCTCCAGGGCAAGGATACGCTCCTCCTTCTCCCTCAGATGCTGCTGCAACCTGGACGAGCTCGGCTCTGAAGCTGTGGAATCAGTGCTCTGGTTCTGGGACTGAAACGGTAGACAGAATAGATCGTTTAACACCCAAGGAAACAAAATGCTCTAAATCTGACTCTCTGAAAATGTGTTTATCCCTCAATCCACTTTTACTACTTTAACTACGCAGGAATCCTCTAGCAGACTAATGCTGGTCCCTTTCACCCTGTGAGCCAGCCAAGTGTTTCTATAGGATAAGCCGCTTGGACATGTTCACATTGTTAAAATCTGCTAACTGAACCATTGGGGGGGGGGGGCTTGTTTTCCTCACCTGTTGTGCCCTGAGGCTTTTTAGCTCCTGCTCCAACCTCGTGCGTAGCCGGAGCTCCAGCTCTTCCCGCTTCTCACAGGCGGCCTGCAGCTGGGCCAGCGCACTCTGCAGCCTCTCCACTTTCTTCACGTACGCCCTCTTCCTCTGAAGTTCTTCTTCCAGCTGACGGTTGCGAGTCTGCGCCGAGGCCAGAGCCTGCTCCATCAGCTCCCGTTTCCGCTGGCACTCCTCCCTGGACACTCGCAGGTGCTGAATCTGCTTCTCCAGACATTCGCGCTCCCGCTGCTGCTCTTCATCTGCAATACAGGAAACAGCAGGTTAATGAAGGTGACGAGGCTCTTAACAACTTAAAAATAAATCTTTTGAGATTCTTCCTGGCTTTTGTTTGATTTTTTAAGCCTATAAAACTATATCACTGGAAAAAAAAAAAAGAGTAAAATTGGTCTCCTCTAAAGAGAAGCTCCCATGGCCTTCGCTGGGGTCAGTGAAGCCTTCAGTCCGGGAGCATTTCAGTGCATTTTCTAAGGAATGTGACCCAACAACAGACATAAAGGCATGTGGTTCAACATCAAAACATTTGACACCTCATTTTTTGCTAAGTTTATTGCCCTCGTAAACATGGGATCAGTAAAAACAATATTTCTCATTGAATCTTTGAAAGCTAGTCTGCATTTCAATGAGCCCTTTTAGAAAGTTTAACTGATGTGCCTCTTTAAAAGGGGGCTGATTACACAACATGAGTGCATGCCTGTGGAGAGAATGCAGACTTCCTCTTATCCACTTACGCACACAGGCATAGCCTTGTACTGGTAAAAGCTCTGGAATGCCTCTGAGGACGTGAAGTAAACAAGCAGCTCAAAATATATTTCATGTGGTTCTCATAACACAAACATATAAACTACACATCCCACTATTGTACTGCTTTTCTCTGCTATGCTGAGATAACCGTTTGGGAAAGATAATCATAGACACTGACACGACTGCATTTACTGCCCAAATGTTCCAACATAAGTGTTATTCCACCTAATCCTCGCTGTAGGGATTTCTCTACAGCTCAGTTCTGCACAGAGCTAAAAGGGAGCAAAGAAATATTCACAACTGGCCGATCATCATTAAGCTATGGCATGAAAAAGAAATGCCCAAATAAGGAGAATGAGCAAGTCATGGGTCATGTAGAGTTAGGCCAGGACACCCAGACGTATTAGTTCCCCTTGAGAAGGGAGGTCATTAGTAGCGATGCAAAACTGAGCACATCAGTAAAAAAAAAAAAAAAAGGGAGGGGGGGCATTCCTAGTGGCAAACACCCTGAAAGCCCTAAAAACATCTCAGGAATCCAGGCCACATTTACTGCAGCATAAAAAAAGGTCTGGAGTCTAGGTGCCAAAAGTAACTTACAGGGGAGATACACCCATTTGTGTGACAACATGTAGACAGCACCACATCACTAAAGAAGGAAACCAATCCCTGCTCAGCTATGTTCCTGCTATTGTTCAGTGTTTCACAGGGAATTGTGATTGAATCTGTGAAGAACTGCAGCGTGAGAGGAGTTTGTAACAAAAGACTGATGCAGACTCACTTTGCTCCAAGAGTTTGACAAAGACGTGCTGCTTCGGGTCGGCACAGTCCGCTCTGTGCTTGTTAGCCACGTCGAGTTGCTCTGCACAGAGATGACCAGCATACCACAATGAGCACATACGCATAAAGTAGGTTTAAAGCCAGGAGACAGACAAATAAAAATGGAAACTTACCTCGCAGGTCTCTGTTGAAGTCATGCATTCTCTTAACCTCTGCCTCTAGTTTATTCCTCATCGTTTTCTCCAGAGTTTCTCGCTTTCCAGAGCCTTTCATGAGGGTCTCATAAGCCTCAGATATCCTCTGAATCTCCAACTCCAACTGGGAAGAAAGAGAGAAAATGAGTCTCTGGGGGAGGAATTCCTGCATATTGTCTGGTTTATGTTGCAAATGTTAATATCAATGAGGCTAATTAGTCTACTGAATGCCACCCGCTGTGAAATGTCTCTTTAACACTACGTGAATGAATAATGGAATTAACATTCCAGACTGAACACTCGTGATCCCAGGTGCCAGCCATTTATCTCCTCACATGCCGACATGTTTTTAAAGACAAAAGGAGATGCGTTGTAGAGATTCCATGCTCTGAATTAGTGAGAAAACCCGTCACCTCCTGCCCCAGCTAAAAACTTTTGTTTTCTCACGACCTCAACGAACCATTCACTACCATCCTCTCACCTTCTGAAGCCTGGTGGCCTTTTCCGTGTACACCTCCAGTTCCTTCCTGAGCCGCTCGTTCTCCCGCATTAATGTGTTGCTCTGAGGGGAGTTGCAGTCTGAAGCTGCTGTGATGCTGTTGTGAGTCTCCTGCGACTGAGCAGACACAAACCTGCAGACAGGAGATAGCAACAGTGCTGAAAAGACCGCCAAAATAAAAGAACAGCAGACTTCTCTGGGGCTGTTCTTCTTTTTTTGATAGCGCATGTGTTTGTGGATGTTACCTGTGCTGTTGTGTGTAGAGGGGAGGATGGGGGTCTTGGTTGTATTGCACATATTCCTGTGAGTGGCTGAGCATGTATCCAGGAAGTCTGACACAGAAAGGATAGTCTGGGGGTGGTCCTCGCTGCTCTGCACACGGCTGAGCCCTTTGTCTGTCAGGTGTCGCAGCATTTAAAACATTATTGTGATGATTATAGAGCTGTGGGTAGCTGTGTGAGGAACTCATAGGCAGACTGTTCCTAGACCGGTTTCTCTCCAGAGAAAGCTGCATGAGTCTCTCACTGAGAGAGCGAGCGTGCTCTCTCTTCAGATCCCACTGTGCCTCACTTCCACTTCCCTCTACATCCATGCTGGGTCCATTGTGCTCCGCCTGCCCCTTCTGAGAGTTCAGGAACTGGGAGTGGGCTTTGGCTTCCTCGTAAGTAGGCAGTTCCTCCTTGTGGAGATGGTACAGGTGGCACACGGGGCTCTCAGAGTGCAAGCTGTCTCCTTGGTGCTCCTGACCTTGAGGCTCCTGCCTTGTTGACATCTGGATGTATTGAGTGTCCTCCTGAGTGAGGCTCTCCAGAGAGGAGCGGGGACTGCCGGTGCCGCCGCCGCTGCTGCCTCCACGCAGTGCCTGCTGCTGGATGGCTAGAAGCGTGCGCGTGTCCGTCAGGTTTCCGTAGCGGAGCTGTTCCTGGATGAGACGGTGCAGGACCGTTCCAGAGGACTCCTCGGCAGTTCTCATGTCAGCCAATGAAAAGACAGTTTAAAAAATAAAACGAAACAAAAACAAGCCTCGATGTGGCAGCGTGGGCGCTTCACAAATCACACATCTGAAAGGAAAAGAACTGTGGTCAGACTCAACACTGCACAAACTTATCCACACTTCTGTTACACAATGCTGTGTGTGCACGAGCTGTAGCTGGAAATACCCCTGATAGTGATGTCACTGGAGATCCAGTTTTTATGGCCCACATGCTGCAATGCATAACTTTCTCCAGTCACACAAGCATAATACTCAACGGTCGCACAGACTCAAAAGATTCCAGTGATTCAGGATCAGATAATGCCCAAAACATGATGAAGACATATAAAGTCTTCAGAATATGAATGATGGATGCTTTAAAATGCTCTGGTTACTTTATACAATTAACTCATTTTAACTTTCAACGTGAAAATCTGGATAGAGAGTAAAATTAATGCCTTATTAAACCACCACAATGTGTCCTGACCGCACAAAATAGCTACACAGCTACATGAGATCAAGAGTGAATTACGCAAAACATCATCAAGTCTAATCCTCCAAGCTGAAAAAGCAGCAGTAAAGATTATTTAAAAATCAGTTTAAAGACATTAATGTCAGGGGTGTGAAACATAGGGCCTGGTGACCAGAACCGGCCGCCACAGGGTCAATTTGGCCAAAGTAAATGTTCTTGTTTTGTTTTTACAAAGTGTGAAAAGTCTTTAAATTCTTTACTATTTGAGTTTGAATTATAAACACATAAAACACAAAATGCAAAAGCTTTATGGGTAACTCTACATTTGAATGGTTTGTGCCTTTATAGCTCCTGCATGAATGAGACTGTTTTGTAAATGGATGGATCTGTGTGTGGCTCATGAATTAAAACGGGACTCAGATGTAATCTGTTAAGTAAGTAACTCCATCCGGAGTGGACTCCGTCCACACACAAACCGACAGAAAACGTTCAGATAAACCTATTCAGATAAAATGCTAAACTCACCAATTTTTTTGTCTCATCGCACAGTGAGCGGTGCCGTCGTATCTCAAATCAATGATCTGCGCTTATTGTTCAAAATAAACGTCCACAAGTGTGCGGAGCTCCTTTCCTCCGTGCGCATGTGTGCGCGCTGACGGGTAGCAGGCAGCAGACTGAGCGGAGCGGAGCTGCGAGGCGCACTAATAAATAACTGAGAGCTGATTGTTCGCTGCGGCTGGAATGACAGGAATGCAAAGGCTCCGAGTCCCTGTGGGATCAAAAGCAGAGCAGAGGGGAGGAGGGAGAGGATGAGGAGGAGGAAGAGGAAGAGAGAGGGGCGGTGTGTTTAAAAAAATGGATTCAGAGCAGCAGAAGCAGCAGCCCCTCAGCTGGCTGCTTGTGTCATGTAAAAGAGCTCGTTGTTGTTTTTTGTTGTGCGGCTTCAGGACATTTGAATGCACAGTTTCTATAGCTGAGGAAGATTTAAGTCCCTGCATTCTCATGTTTGAACGTTTCTGTGGCACTGCCGCACAAAAAAGATAAAAAGCAGTAAAATAGCCGTTCAAATACTTTAAGAATGCAATGTTAAAAAAATTTTATATTTTGAAGAATTTTTGCGTCAAAATAAAAAAAATGTCACAAAACGCTATTTAGTTTTATTATATTATCATTATATTTTATTTTTAGACATTAACTTAGATGTGCCAAATTAAGCCAGTCTGTCTCCGTTTCTCATCACAAACTGAATCCTTGATTTTATTACTAATTTCTTTTACTTCAGTAACTTTGTTTTCATGTCAGAAAATCAAGAAAAATCCGCCAGTTTCCACAGTGAGGCTTTTAAACACTGCTTTATCTAAAGCAGCAGAACCAAGCTCAGACAACAGCAGCAACTTTACGTGATTCCAAGCTTATTGGCGAGTTTTATTATAGACTGTATATGAAAGATGGCCAATGACATATCAGTGCATACATCAGAGGTATGAAAAGAGCTGCATGCATCGCCGGCAGCACAATACAAACTATTTTAACTTGCTTCATTAGCAAGCAGCCCTACGTTCCATAGAAGTGTTATCCTTGTGCTAATGAGCAAACTGCATTTATGCCACATGTACGTACCACAATTTGTTTGTACATGTACAGTGACAATAAAGGCCTATTTTATTCAGTTCGACCAACCAGACCTATCACGGCTGCTGAGGTCTCATTCACAAAGACGTCTCATTACATATTTGGGAAAGTGTACATCAAGTTATGCTATACATTTAACACACTATGAAGCTAGGCAAAGTCTTGTTTGTTTTTTTAAGCCTCAGGCTAAACATTTCTGTGGTTGTTATCTTTATGAAAAGGATGGACCCAACAGAAACTTGCAGATCACAAGGTAGGCCTGCCCATCACAATCTCCAGCTTTCTCCTGATTTATGAAGATCATAATCTCCATACTGAACATCGTGTTGTATTAAATGCGACTTTTAACCAGCAACAAACCAGAATATCACATCAAGGGAGTTTTTACTGAGCTCATAGATCATGTAAACTGTAGCCTCTTTTTCCTCATAGTTTTTTATACAATGTTATACAGTTGTTATTTATAACTATAGACTCGCCCCCTGCTTTTCATAAAAAAGAATGCATGCTTAAGGCACTTCCATACTGGCTTCGCTTTCTAGCCCCAGAACCCATGTCCACCTTTTATGGCTATCTAACTATAGACGATCACAGTCAAACATTCCAGCTATTTTCCCTGTTCAAAGTTCTTCTCTTCTTGAATTTTTGTTTCCTTGTACATTTGTACCTGTTTTATTGACCTTTCATTTGCCTGCTCATCCTCACCTGGTTTGTTGTCTGCCCACCCCTGAATGACCTCAGACCCGATAAAAGATTTGGATTTGGAGCTTTTACTCTGTCCTGCGTTTTGGTCCTCTTGCTCTGTGATCCTTATACACAAACTTGACATTTGACACAAACTCGGTAACAGATTATATACCTGCTACACTGAGCTGCAGATGAAAAATGATGTCATATCACTGAGACCTGGACTAATCTTTTTTTCTTTTGTTTGCATGGACCTGGTAAATATTTAAGCCGCAGCCCGTGCCAGTTAATTGCAGTGTGTATGTGTGGACATGGAGGGGAGAGGGGCGACGTGAGGCATGCTGCCTGCCAGCTGTCCGCGGACTGAAACCCCCCTTCCCCTCCTTTAATAAGAGCTCTGAGAGATGCATTGTTCTCCCAAGAAAGCAGACATGATGGGGGCAGCCCTGCCATCTGCTGTTCTCCCCTCCACCTCAAGCACCGGCTGCATGTGGATGTAGACCCTGGGATCAGCTGGCAGTGGGGGCTGTGCAGCAGTAATGTTATTGAGTGCATGAACACCATCAAACTGATTCAGTGATTTGAGGTTGTAGTGAGTGTAAACAAGTCTTCTCTTTTTAATGTGATGCTCGCAGCCGACAGGGCAGGTTGCTTTATCTTAAACAGTCGCAGGTATCGATTTGCATGGCAGTTGAAGTCCAAGAGCTGCTAAAGAATGCTGAAGAACTGATAAAAAGGTTTCACCATTTAATGATCCTCTGGATAAGCTTAGGTTTATGACACCTCACACATTTGTCTATATGTAATGAGACAGAATGATGCCGGTTTCTGTACATTCAGTCTTTGGTTCAGCGTAGGTTCTTCTGGCTCCAAAACTGCCCTTTTGCCCTCACTATGCACATAAGCATAACTGACCCACATACAGTTGGGGCAAAGAATCAGTTTGGCTTTACAGAAGCCTGTGAATTCCCCTGGTATTTTTTAGCCATCTGATAAGCAAAAAAATGCATTTTAAGCTTGAGTGAAGGAAAGCAGTGAGTCTGATCATTTTAATATAATATCAAAGCCTATTCAGAGGGTGCTAATATTTTTATTAGCAGGTAAAACCCTAATATATAAAAGATTAACATAGACGAGGTAATGTCACCCATTGGGTAGTGTAGCACTGATATTTTGAAACCAAACGTAACAAAGTGAAGAACACTACACGCTCATGGGTTAAACAATTACATGATACAACAGCCCCCTTTTTGACTCCATTTGGGATCATACTTAATAAAACAGAATTTAAGATTTGAAATGGCAGTTGAAACTATAAAGTCATTATGAAAGTGATCAAAGATCATGTGAGGAGTGATGCTTTTGATAGTCTCCTTTTATACAAATTTGAACCTGAATTTCAGTTTTATAAAGCTTAGGATCTCTGTGATAATAAGTCATCTCTATCCATAGAGGACAGCTAAACAAACACACACCAATTATATGTGGAAAGACTGTGCTGGTAACATGAAGCGTATGAGTGACTGTGCATTCCTGTTGCCTGGAAATTAGATTATGCAACCTTTCCCACGCCACAAACAATAGTAATTTCCAGGTACTTCTTTCTCAGCATTATACCGCAGGCTACATGAGAAGTCAAACACCTAATAATCAGACCATAAATCATTAAAACAAAGCAAACAGAAATGCCAGTCACTTGGTAGAATAAACCCACGATAGAAAAAAAACCTTTTTTGTTTAATAAAGTTTTTATTCTTTTAAAGACATATTTATAGAAATATTTTTGGGAAAAACAGAATATACAGGTGAGTCATTACCAAAGACTGAGAGTTTTGCCAAGCTAAGTAATTGCTGGGTAGCCCTGTCTCCTAGCATCCTGTCTTTAAGCTAGGCTAATTAGCTGCAGCATTTTTTAAATCGCCTTTAAAGTTTGACAGTAGACACATTTACAATATTTCATCCATATACAGGTATAAAGGGTAAATGCATCTGGAAGTGTTGCTTTGTGTGCTTATGTTTGCCATTTTAGTTTCTCTTTGCTACTTTTTGCCATTTAGCTTCTGGTTGCAGCTTCTTTTTAGCATTTCATCACATTTACACTGTAGTAAAACAGTCATTTTAAGTGTGTTATCAGTTTTATTTGCTCTAAAGTAAAAACCCACTCAGCTATTTCTGTTTTTTAGAAGCAAATCTCAAACCTTTAGCTGGAGGGTTATTTTTAGCGTATGCCTAAACATCGAGTGGTGGCCATCAAAAGACCTCATCTCCTAAAAAAATACAGTTGCGTACAACCAAACTCAATTCCGGTATAATCACAAAGTCATTTCACTTCATTGAGATTTGGTATCGCTGTCACTGTTGGTAGAATAAGCAGCCCTTTCAGATGTCTGGTTCCTTCAAGATCTTCTCCAAGAAGGTTTGTCATGTCTCCCAGCACAGTGTCAAGAATGTGGTCACTGATATATCCTGAGCTGACAGGCATGTAGAAGGGCATCAACCCACCAGGAGGACTGGTATAAGGTCTTTTGTGTAAGGAGGAACAGGAGGAGCACTGCCAGAGCCCTACAGAATGATCTCCAGTGGGGTACTCCTGCATGTTTCTAGAGATGCTCTGCTGAATGTTATGCTGCCTGCAACATCGTATAGCTTGACCAGTTTGGAGCTAGGTCAGTGATGGTCTGGGAAGGTGGTTTGCCGATTGCTGTTAGATACTAGGATAAAATCCTCATACCCTTGTCAGATCATATGGGGCGATCGTGGCTCAAGAGTTAGGAGTTCGCCTTGTAATCGGAAGGTTGCCGGTTCGAGCCCCGGCTTGGACAGTCTCGGTCGTTGTGTTGCCTACTGGTGGTGGTCAGAGGGCCTGGTGGCGCCAGTGTCCGGCAGCCTCGCCTCTGTCAGTGCGCCCCAGGGTGGCTGTGGCTACAATGTAGCTGCCATCACCGGTGTGCGAATGTGTGTGTGAATGGGTGGATGACTGGATATGTAAAGCACTTTGGGGTCCTTAGGGACTAGTAAAGCGCTATATAAATACAGGCCATTTACCATATGTTGTATTGGGCCCTAGGTTCCTCCTGGTGGAAGAATACCCATCCCCATGTCTAAATGTTACTAAGAGTGCCTAAAGGGACGTAAACGTTTAGGGCAACCAAGTCACATTGTGACATAAGCAGTGACTTCGATTTTTCACTTTAATCAACATAATTTTGTTTTCAATGAATTCAACAATGTAAAGTTTTTCTAACTAAAATATTTCTCTCAAGCATTTCTTTAATTTCTTTGTATATATTCCAGGTTTACATGTGTCTCATACTTGTTTCTTACAGGTGGCAGGTGTTATGGCTGTGTACTCCTCGGGTAAGAAAGGTAGAAAGTCTAATTTACGCCATATTTTCAAGGACGATTGCCATCAGAAGTGATACCTAAGATCAGTCACTGGGACCTGTTGATGGGCTGACTGGGCCAACACAAAGCAGACTGCGATCTGGGAGCGCTGCCCTTGGTATGTGAGGTGGGACAAGCCTGGTGCTTCAGCAGCTCCTTTTGTTTTCCAGAAAGGAGGAAATGGCCGCATTCCTCACATTACCATGTGCATAGGGTCTAACTGAGCCTCCAGTCTGCTGTTCTACAGGGAACAACTGGAGGTTAACCGGCAGCCACTGACAGTTTCTTTTAATGGGGGGGGGGGGGGGGCTCTTCAGTGAATAACACTGCTGCATGGCTGTCCCAATTCATGACTTCAAACCTTTTCTTAGCTGACAGTGGCTGTGAATCACTTACAGGATCGGACTAAGATAAGCGTAAAAAAGCATGCCAACTCCTACACCCCGAATACACCCCTTCTACATGAAGTGGATTTTTTCATTGTATGTGTGAGTATTTACCAATTCTGAAAGCAGCAGATAGTGGAGACACCCCGTGTGTGTCCTCACACTCCAAACACATGAGCAGCCATGTTTGGTTTGGAGGTGAAAAACATTTACAAATGTCTGACTTACAGCAGGTCTAACATGAAACGGCTTCTTGCACCTGATGACATCAGAAATTCCTCACCTCACCATGAAGGTAAACAAGTGACACTGAACCAGCGAGGGACAGTAAACAGGACTGTGCCTGTGGGTGATGCTTTTTACAGATAAGACAAGGACACATATTTCCACGAGTGCCCTGTGGGCTTCTTTACAGCAACGGCATTCACCTGATTCAGCTCCAGACTCAGTTTAGGGTGATTCAGGTCAACAGTTAAAGTTTTGTTTCACTGGAAAACCATTGAGATACAAGCGCGGCATTCTAGCCGCAAGCGCTGATGACTGGGCCGTTACGCAGGTTGAGGTGTTACTTGCAAGCATGTGCACGTCTTAGGCGGCAGTTATACTCTGTTCCAAACACAGCTAAAGACTCTGCTGTTGAAGAGTCATTTCTGTTATAGAAATCGGCCCAAGGCGTGCATGGGTAGTTTTTGCATTGCATCATGTCACAAAGAGTAGCAGGCATGTGGACACCCGCTTGGAGCCCAGAGATCACCATTCAAGGACAAAATTGACATCACTCTGAACCAAGAAGACTGAAGAATACTATAACTATTAAATTCTGAATAAAAGAATGATGTCATGGGGATAAAGTCCATCTTATTATACCGTCTGTGGCTGAGGTTAACATCTTTCCTTGAAAAAACCCCAGGATGTGCTTGTAAATAAATATTACAGTTTGAAATTAAGCATACTGGAGTTGAATGCTGCTGACCATCTGCTTTATGGGACGATATCTAAGAGCGACCGCTGTGGCAATATGCCTACAGGTTCACCTACACGTCATCTCATTTACCAGAACAGATCAATTCTTCTTCTTCTCACACTAATAAAAGTGAAACCAGCCAGAGCAACGCGCTTTATGAATAACTCCTGGTTCTAGGTGCTTAAAGAATGAGATGAGGATGGCAGTTGTAATTCGCGCCTCCTCGCCTCAGAGACCGTAGCCCAAGTGTTTCGAAGGCCACCTTCAAAGGCAGGTTAGGGCAGACTCTTTCTCTGCTGCGTTAAGCACAGTGAAAGCTTTCAAGTCAACCGCTTCTCAAGTTCACACAAAGAACACGGTGTGAAAGGCTTTTCTATTATCACTGTGCCTTTGTATTTTTTGAGTAATGGTAATTTTATTTTTAAAGCCTTCCAAGTCTAAAAATATCGCTGAGGTAATGATGTCTCTGATATAAAATGAGAAGGTGCCGATGTGACATCCGAGCTGTGTAAACACCAGAACAGCTGATCCACAGACATTCCTCGTGGGTACTGTTGCAGAAACCTTTGGAAGATGTTGAGCTCATTTCAGCCGTTTCGGGAGAAACAAGCAACGTTTGTTTGGCTCACAACACACAACTTGTGTCGACAGACAACACAAGCTTTCTTCTGAAGCCGTCCCTTTGAATGTTGCCCAATGTTGGAAAAATTATATCTAAAGAATTTGGGAAACAGGAGGTTATCAAATGAACTCTGCAGATTTTTATCAAACATGTAAAATTAAATAAACTTCATCTCAAAAGCTGGCAAATTCCTGTATCACAGTGGCCAAGACATTTAGCAATACCCCTTAAAACAGCTAAAATTGACTTAGAATTGGATTTTTAAAAATAAAGACAAAGAAAGGATTTGTGAAATGCAATAAAACAGATTGGCTTATAATAACAACACTTAATAATATGCAGGCCTGCATGTGCATCTCCATTAACTCTGCTGCTGCTGAGCCAGCGTCAACATAAAAAGTTGACTTTTGTGAGAATCTTAATGAATGGCTGACTTTTGAAACCACACTGGGGTTTAGCTGGGTTTCACAGGGCTTCAGGCCAAGAGGCAGATGTTTTGTGGAAACAAAGCGCTGCTCAGTATCTACTGCCCTGCAGCTCAGAGGCAGATGCACCTGTCAGGCCCCCACCATATGGACTCCTGCAACAAGAATGCAGTGTATACAAAACAGAAAGCAGGCTGCACGTACATTACAGCCACTCCAAAATACAAAGAGAAACACCTGGAGTATGTTGCTGCGGTCTGTAAAAAAAGAAAGAAAATCAACCTGTTACCATCTCTTTGCCTGATCCAAACTCTTGGATCCAACAAAGTGCCACAAGCCTGAGCAATCAGCCTCGTGTCAACGCTGTTGCTGTATGTGTTTGCACATATAAGTTCGCCTGCCCCCTCCCCAATCCATGCAGACTCTTTGTGAGCAGATGGCTGGGATAAAGCTTCCAGGCCAGATAAAGACGCCTCCTAAAGCCACGGTGAGGGCAAAACCTCTCAGTCTGAACCATCTGCCAAGCACTAGAGATGGATGTCTCGGTGCTGGAAGCCTGGAAATGGCAGCGTGTCAGACGGAGAGCAGGTGGTCGACCTCCGGACACCAAATATCTTTGATACTGGAACTGCTGAACAGATATCCATTGTGAAGCCAGTAATAAAAGGGTTAATCACTACATTTATAATCCCCTTACCCCCCAAAACAAAAGCAAATCTCTGAATCTGAAAATGATTAAACACACTAACACCACATAGTTAACAATACATTATCAGTCATCAAAAGCTGTAACGACCCACTAATAAAATTTATGAGGTTCTGAAAAGTGTTATGTCTTTCAACATAACAAGGACATTTAAATAAATGTCATTTATAAAACTATAAAGATTAATATTTGAAGTAGGACTATATTTTTTACTACACTTTGTTATTCAATTTGCCAAATAATCACGAATAACAATATGATGTCTAAGCTCTTGTTTTTCACATAATAACAGGACACACGGCTGCATATGAGCCTGAAGAATCATGGTTTTAGTCAGTGCTTATAACCAGCAGCATTTTGAGCTAATTTAGTGACCAGTGCATCAAATACAGCAGATAAGTGCTGAAAACACAGCGAGCACCTGGTGGATGTTGTCTTCATACACGTTTTTAGGACTAATGCCACTTTTCACATTCTACATCCAGCTTACGTAAAGTAGTCTTTTTAGGTCACGTATTAAACACTGAAGACTTTAAACAACGCAAATACTTGACATGTTTTTAACAGCGTGCTTTAGCAGGACAGACATTAAGAGCATCTGAAACCCCGTAAGTTTGAAAAATATAAATAAATGCATCAGAAAATATGAATGAGAACATTTGCTGTAGGCGTGCTGTGTGTGTGTTTTCTCTGTATCTTGTCATTGCCTGAATTAAAGTTTGAAAAACCTTTGCTTAGTTTGAATCAGATCAGAATCGTCCCTTTTGTCAAAGAGGAGTAACTCATCACTTTGGCTGTAAAGCTTCTGAGTTTATTCTTAATCAATGTCTCTCCCCAGAGGATCCGACTTTGGCTCATGTTTGGATATATTTATTATTGAATCCGAGTGTGGCAGCAAAGGTTATTGTATGAGGGCTGACACGGTTTCCTCTGTCTGCCCCCACCTTTGTCCCAAATGTCTGACTTTGTGTTTCTGGCAATTTGCTCCCATTGTGCAGCACTTCCTGATAGGAGGCACTCTGAAAGACTGGGCTCAGTCAACTGCAAAGGAATGTGACATTCCTTTCTAAAATTACGGATGTTTCGCTGGATTTTGAGGGCCGATTTCTGCCAGTTTTCCACCGTAGTGTTTGGAGAAAGTGTTTCTGGGGCAGACTGCGTATATCCTAAACTTCAACCATGATTGGCTGCGACAGACTGGACGCCAGCAAAGATTTACATTGGTACCAGCCATATTTATAGTTATTTGTTCTATGGTGGACAATTCAAAATATTAATATCTACCATTATTACACAGATAACAATGAAAGATGAAAATGTTACTGCATATTTACTGACATGCAACATGTTTGTACTTCTGAGCTGTTAAAATGGTCTTTAATATTCAGCATCAGTTATATTGTTATGTCTTTGCTTTATTATTCATACATTTAAGTTTGATATTTTCTTGTATTAAAGAACCTAGTGAATATCAGTCTGTGTGGCTAAATCTGACTTGTCTCCATGATGGATCTGTGTTAATTCAGGTCCCTTTTTAAATGAAAAACACAAACCCTACAGTAACTTTAGCATATTGTAGGTGTGCAAAATGTCAACTTTATGCTGCAAAAACTGTTCAACTTATAGACCTTCAAAGTATACAAGGTTCGGTTGATACTTTTTTAAGATCTCATAACTTCAAAAGAACTATATTAAACTGTCTCACAGACATAAGCTACATTCACGAGTGTTAAAAAATTACTTGGAAATGTGTTTATTTGTTTACACAGAAGGAATTCCGGCTAGAAGATGAGCCTGATATCAAATGTAGGTTAAAACAACAAAAAATAGACATTTCATCTGCTCCAACTTGCTCTGAGCAGCCACCTATCTCACATGGTGATAAAAGCCTTGAATGTTTATCCTAAATGCACTTTTTGAAGTTTTCTCTAGTGAATTATGAGAACCTGATCAAACATCCAAGGTACCTGTTTCTGTTCCTCAAGATCACAGACCTTAAACTGGTGCAGTTTATTCAAACCACGATATATCTCCACACCAGTGCTAATCGTGTTGAACAAAAAACATATTGTGGCTTCAAATTCTGTCATGTGGTGCACAAAGCATTAAAAATGCTCTAAATGACTTAACTTCCAGATACTTAATGATGATAAAAGAAACTATACTTTTATCAGAGTTCCACTATTAACTAACCACAGCATTCAGATGATCGAGGTGAGTCTTTATTTGACATTTGTAGCAGATTTCCCCTAATGATCTCTTTAAAGGCGCGCACATGAGGATTTCTACACCAACAGACATAACCTGTTCATATTCTCAAGAACTACGTCAGCACAAAGGTTTGGTAAATAAATGTCTTAAGTAAACAAATGTAAAGAGGCCACAGGTCTGCTGTGATAACCTCCATCTCCAGATGGCAGACTGCCGTTAAAGGGAAGGGAAACGTGAGACAGATGAGTGGAAGGGTCAGACGTCAGGAATGAGGAAATCCCACCCTTTGCCCAAGCAGATAGAGAACAGGAAGCAAAGCCATTTGCATACAAATTCACTCTCTTTGGAGCAACGTGTAGCTCAGGGAGAGCATGTTAAGAGCGTGGGAGGAGACCTGCAACCCGCTAATAGTGCAGTGACAGGTGGTTATTACGTGCCCGATGGCATTCTTAGACGGCAGGGGGGCAATGATAAATAGGAAGCATTCAGAACATACTCCTTAGAATTTAATTTTCTGAATGTGGAGCAAGGAGGCGAGAAGGAAAAGAAACACTCAGTTGGATCGACATGTCTAAAGCTCATATTGAGAGTTCCAGGGAGCAGCTACCAAATGCAAGTTTGCTTAATTTCACGTAGTTGAATGCAAAAGGCCATAAAACTGTTAACCACTTTTCCAGTTACCTTTAATCCTCTGAAAATGGTGAGCTGTGTTGTAATGTTAAACCCCTTAAATTATGACTGAAATCAAATTTAAAACCTGCTGTGGCGAATTGTATCAGTCCAAATACTTGGCTCTGATAATAAAAGTTGAACATAAACAGAGCCTGATGAACAAGAGTGTTTAAATTAAAATGTCTCCGATTACTTTGAATGTCTGTAATACGTTAATTATTCCAATACTTTTGTGCAACCGTTTAGTTTATGCTGAAAATTGGTGGTATTGTCCAAATACTCACATACTTCAATGTATTATTAACATACATATAGTGCAGTTCAATTTCCTCTACGGCCCAAATGAAAAAAAACCCTCTTTACTTCATTTTCTGCTACATTAAGCAAACATTTCCACTTTAAATTTCTACCTTACTGATGCTGTGACCTGTCCCAACAAGGGAATAAATAAATACCTAACAACTACCAACTGACATTAAACACTTGCAACACTCACATACCTCAGATAATGTTTGTGTAGCAAACAGATGCCGCTCATTCTTGGCCTGTGTTTGCATTTTTTTAAAGCTTTGTCACTTCTTCCCAAACATTTCAAACACATTTAAAGCCGCAGATGAGTTTAAACCACAGCACACCTGATTAAAAATGAAACGTCAGATCTGAATCCTCAACAGGAGGAGCGGCCGTTAGACCCCGCTGATTTATGACCCGGACCGCCTGCAGAGTGATCACCACAGGTGATGACGATTTTCTCTCTGATCTCCCACAACACTGACGACTTTATAGCCTGTGTAATTAAAGACTTAAATACACAGTGGCCTCAGAGTTGACCCAAGCATGAAAGGGGGGGAAACTGATGAGGGTCAATCATTTCTGTAGAGCAAATGAGAAGGTACCTGCCACAGCACATAGGTGCAAATCTAAGACATAAAAGAAGTATTGACTGGTGCAGGGTTGGATGTTTCAGCCTCCTGCATACTTCAGGGAAAACTGGGAGAAAAGGGTGTTGTTGGAGTAGAGAGATTCAGTTTTGATAACGCTGCTGTTATCTGCCCCCACCTCTTTGTCAAGTGACAACAGCTGCCTGAAAGTAATGGACCATGAAGTCTTCCCTCTTGAGAACCGCGTGTATACACATTTGTACACAATCCACTAAGCTATCAGATTTCTTTTCAATTTGTTTGGTTGATATGAAAACAGACATGTTTTTGATGGCATGTTTGACCAGTGAAGGAAGCACTTTGTCTGTGTGTTTTTCCCACACAGGCATTTTTGGCTCACGATCATTTATTCACAGTAAACCCAAGCATTCTCCGCAATTGTCCCTGAAATAACTCATGAAACAAACACTAACGTCCACCATATTTTCGACATAGTTTACTTATAAACTGGTGACATCTACCTTTTATTTACAATCCGACAACAGCCTCTGGTTCTAGATTTATTTCAAAGGGTCATCGTTTGCGTTTTTGCCATTCCGATGCTTCACAATAAGTTGCCATGCAAGTTTTCCGAACCCAAACATTACCATATTTGGACAAGAGAGTGGAGTGCTAACTTAGCTGGTTAAATTAATAAACATGGGTCAGAACATCTGGGCCAGAAGATTATGCACGAGTGCCTAAAACCTGCATTCTGTCTGAATGCCACCAGATGGCGATAGCTGCAGCTGCAAAGAGGTCTATAAATGTCAAAAAGAAAACAGTTTTCTGACCTCTGTAAATACATTCCTGTTGAGTTCATAGGCTCAGTCACTCATTGGGGTTTATATTGAATAAAAGAAGTCTATTTTTATCATTTTTGTCACACACACAGCAAAATGAAGGATCACCTGTGGTATTAATCATTGGCTAGCAAGCTGTTAATCATAATCAGTTTCACAAACCTGCCCACCTCGTCACATCCGGGTTTTTTTTATAACCAAGATGGCGACGGAGGAAAGGTTCGTTTTGAATCTTCAACAAACAAACATGTGATGTCATGGTAGCTACGGTTATCTTTTGTATTAACTTTGTATTAAGAGCGAGAGAAGCTAATTAACCACAAACTAGCGAGTTCATCTGTGCAAAATCCAAGTGACAGTGAAAGAGCTAAAATAGTTTCACAAAGCAGAAAACTTCCTTTGGTTTACATCTCCACAGTGTCATGGAAAGACGAGAAGGGGTTTTTTTTTTACTCTAAATGAGGAAGGACGTCACGTCTTCAGGCTCTTCTCTCGGAAAGATGTACAAATCAAAACATGTTCGGCTGTTTATGTCACTGTGACTGAAAGAATGTAAACTGACTTTTCCCCTTACCAATTCATCAGCGTATCCCAGGATGCTTTTAGGGCGTAGATTATAATCACTTGCTGTCTATTGTTTTGTTTTCTCTCTACTTTCTCTTCAGGCTTTACCATATCAAGCAAATCACCCCATGTTTAATCTCAAACAATCGCTTTATTCAGTGTTTTAACAAGTCGTGCATATTAGGTTGTAGGAAAATACTACATATGTAACTAAAAATCCAACATAAAAGTGATCGCATCATCATCATGATCGCTTGCACCTAAATGCACAAGGAGAAAATACGGCATCGAGGTCGCACTCAACCTGTGCATGTCATTGCATAAGACAGAAAGAATGAGGGTAGCCCGGGGGTGTTTGCAAGGGGAGATCTGCAAATTAATTGCAGGAGGCGATCCAAACGGATGACCTCATTAGCCATCGGTGGACAAGGAATGCTCTAAATAGCTTTTATATAAGACAACATCAAATAATTCCCGTTCTCACTCAGCTGAATATCAAAAAATTACTATCTGCTCTATTTTTTTCAAGAATTTCAATTCATTTTGCTTCAGGGCTAAAGGATAGTGCAGAAGGAATTCAAAACTCCTGCAGGCACATACACACAAATACCAGCCTGGTATGGATCCAAAGTATAAATCTTACTGTCAGTCTTACAAGTTTTCTGATTCTCTGGAAATACTCAAAGAAACATGAGCACATAAAGCATCAAAGGTCTAAGTATTCCTGTTACTGTGTATGACAGAGGTGGGCCTCCTTCTTCCCAGCAGAGGGCCAGACTGGCTGAGACTCAGCAGGAGAAGAGTCACATACTGAAGTCTATGACAAAGCTGGTACCGTGAATTACAACAGACAGCAGTCACACCCGGACCAGTGTTAACTTGTAGCACCGCTGGTATGTTTGAAGTAATATTGGCAATCCTGACAATGTTTGTGGTTTCTTTGCCAGACAGCCTGCAGATTTGCAGCTGGCTTTGATTAACTGGAGCAAAGCCGTACTGGCTGGGGGTTTCTTTGACTGTCTTACCAGGTTTGAAATGTTGTACCTACTTTAGCATCAACATCACTGCCTGCAAAGTAGAACTGAGTGATCCAGGAGATGTGTGGGTTACACCATTCAAGGGTTTGCTGTGTGAATGATTAGAAAACTGATCCAACATCCAGTCTCTAATCATCGGCATCATTCAGACTAAACTGGTGCAGTTTACTGAAACTCTATCCCATGATAGTGATACTCCCAAGAAAAAAAAACAGTTTCTTCTAAGCCGACCTTAGATGTTTTGTTAGCGCTGGAAATTTCTTGTGGACATCACCATTACTTAAGAGATTATGAGATGCAAAAATAAATGAATTAAAAGTCCCAAATTCAAACCCACTTTCATGCACTTTCAGGGCCTTTACGTCATACAATGTTTAGGGTATGAAGACAAAATTTTGCATGCTACTGTACAGAAAAAGTTGTGATCCCAGCACTTATTCCACCTCTGTTTACATACTACAGTACAAACACACACTGTAACTGGGACACTTGTTAACATGCTCATTGTGTGTTAGAGGAATGAGCCTTTTCCTCGTCGCCTCTCTGACTCTGTTGCCGCGCCGATAAGAGCGCGCCCCTCTGTCTCTGCAGCATTCCAAGCATCCTGCAGCAAACGTCCGCCGCCATATTGCTGCACGAGAAGAGTCCAGCAGCAACCTGCACCCACTCCCTTTGACCCCCATCTCCCAACACTGTCCACACACACACACACTCTTAAGAACAATGGGACGTTCCTGTCATATGAGGGATATGGCTGGAAGTAGAGGTGGAACACACGCGAAGCACGTCTGGCATGTTCAGAGAGGAATGTGCAACAAAGAGTACATGCAGGCAGCAACAATTCTGGGAAAAGTTATTATCTTGTGAAAGAAGTTCAGCAACTCATAAAAATACATATTAAATATGACATCCATCAAGGTACAACAATGTGTGAGAAGGGATTAACCGTCTGAGTCACGCTAAACCCACATTTGAGGCCTTTTTGGTAACATTTCTAAAGCAATCTCTGACCTCCGATAAGTTCAAACATTGAAAGGGTTGAAAATCTCTTTCAATGCTACAAGCTTGCAACCACTTAATGCTGAGAAATCTCAAAATCTGCTGGCAAATCAACCCAGTCTGCTCTGAGAAATCCCCACGAACCTGCACTGCCTCAGCCATTCAGAGATAAGTCAGCCTTTACACAAACAATCAAGCTTCATTCTTTATTCCCGTGACAAGATCTTACAGATAGCAGAAATTCCTCAAACAAATACCCTGAATATCTCAATCCATCAAGATCAGTTGATAACTGTGAGCCGATATTCCCACAGAGGATTCACTAATTTGCATGTGTATTTGATGTCTGGTATTTCGAAGGACGTTCGGTGAGGTGTTAGACCCTCTTGTGAGCCCACACAGCTCTCTCCGAATTACAGCATATCACCAGATAACAGGAGAATTAAACTTGGCAGCTGCGCTGCCATTGACTTGTGCAGATCTGTAACCACCTGTGATGTCTCCCTCTGCTGGTTCTCTGAGGTAAAGGATGGGAAACAAGGTCAACGCACTTCATCTCTCTTTTGTCTGAAACGAATCGCGGAAGTAATGAAGGACGGAGAAAGGGCCGACTCTGATGACTTCATTATAATTTCTTGCACAGTCATCAATATTCTCATCACTTTGCAGCCATCTTGAAATCCATCCACTTTGAGGGAGGATGTATTTTGAACAGTTAACGATAAAAACGAGTCAAATTTGATCAAACGTGCTTTAAAAGTTTGCTTGGCACCATTTTAGCAAAATGACAAAGTCATGCCGAGCGGTGCTGACTTCACCAGTCCAGATAGCTTTTGCAGTAATTTCTCAAAGACTTGCCTCAAAGCAAGTCCTCGAGGTGGTAGGTGTCCTCTCGTGCTGCATCAAGCTACCAGCATCAACCCCGAGAAGGTGAAAAGACTTCAGTTCGTTAAACTAATCATCTTACAGCCTGAATTTATTTTCTGTGAATTATTACATAAGTAAATCAATTCCTCCTCCCTTTTACTTAGGCCCCTTCAAGGAATCTCAGCACATATAAAAACCTTTTCACCTCCCTCTGCAGAGAGCCAGAGGATTGCCTGCCTTGCCAAATTCCTGAGCGCTGTTTGTTGGAGCTTTAAGCGCTCATAAAGCAGGCTCACGAATACCAAAGTGAGAAGTCAGCGAGCTCAGCTGAACATCACTTCTCTTTTGTTATTGTAACATTATGAAGGCAAAAATGAAAGACACATACTTCTCGAGATTTGTTTCCCACTTTATTTCCATTCGATCAGAGCGTCCTTCACTGGGAGAGCAGTAAATTGTCCCCACGCCCCCCTTCGGCTTTTTCACCGGTGCACATGGAAGAAATTAACATTCCATCAGCTTTCTAATGATGAGGACGAAGCACGCCGCAGGGGATGAAGGTCCATGCCAGCATTGGCACGGTGCACGCATTCCTGCGCTCGACGGGCTGGAGGGCCTCTGCAGACGGGTGTTGATGATGGGTTGTGTTTGTGTGTGTGTGTGTGTGTGTGTTTGACTCTCCCTCCATCATGGACGCAGTGTAAACGATGTGGTATTTTCTAAGTTATGACAGACGTATGGGGAGGATGGACCCTCCTTTGGCTCGCTGCACCGTCAGTCTGTCTGGATGGAAATGCAAAT
The DNA here is from genome assembly GCF_057382095.1 of Aulonocara sp. 'chitande type north' Nkhata Bay. Classification (NCBI taxonomy): domain Eukaryota; kingdom Metazoa; phylum Chordata; class Actinopteri; order Cichliformes; family Cichlidae; genus Aulonocara; species Aulonocara sp. 'chitande type north' Nkhata Bay. The sequence goes on from NC_141365.1 coordinate 15,148,657, forward strand.
GTCCCATCGATGCTGCATTCCAGACAAAATAAAATATGCAGGTCAAGAAAAACAAAAAAACAAAAACAGCAGTTTGGACCAACCGAGTTCTCCTACTCAAACTTCATCATCTTGTCCTTCTACCTGGACATTTGACTTACGTGGTGTTCGAACACATTCCTCCTGCTTCCTGAATCTTGCAGTGCAGGATTTAGGGCAGCATCTTGTCAATCACAAGGGAGGCATGCCTTAAAGCATATAAGTTTAACTGCCTTCTGGACACTAAAGGGGATGACCATTTGCGAAGTAGACATCACGTTGTTCTCATTATGACCTCAAGCAACAGACTGAGCCCATAGATTTATCAGGAAAGTGTTACACAAAGCCACAGGCAAAGGGAGACACTGGCCATTTTTCCCAGACTTCAAATTAAATGGATTTGTTTTGCTACTGTGGGAGTCGCCCCCTGCTGGCCATTAGAAAAAAAATACAGCTTCAAGGCACTTGTGCTTTCTGGCTTCACTTTTCAGACCTGTAATCTACATTCAGCTTCTTCTAGCACACAGATAAACACACATTCAAGTGTAACAGCCTACAACCTTTACTACAGACGGTTGTTAAGGAACACTTGGTTTAACTCGAGGCATAAATATGAAAAAACACTCAATCAAGGGACGCACTAACCCATCTGCGATCATTCATGATGATATAATAAAGCCCAAGAGCACAGCTGGCACTGTTGTGACTCCATCACTGACCATCCTGCACTGACATCTGGGCAGACTCCAGCTCCGAGCTGCTGTGCAGGAACGTGGAGAACGTCTTGTTGTTCTTCTCCTTCATCCCGAAGATGTGGCTGTCCAAACTCTGCAGCAGCTCCTCAGTCCGTAGGTTCTCTTCCTCCAGGAAACGAGTGACCACTGTGTCTGTCAGCGATGCAGACAAAAGGTCCTAAAGAGGGGGAAAAAAATGCAACTTTAGGATTCATCACCCCAAAAAACTAAACTAAATGTTACAGGACATCAATTTTGATGAGGCTCACCTCGGAAGAGGGAGAAGAAATCTCTTTATTGCTGCTGGTCAGAGAGTCTCCCGGGCTCGAGTTTTGTCCATCAGCTGCAGATTTGCTGGAGCTTAGGACCGGCACAGAGTTTCTCGTGGACAGTCTTGTTGTGGTGCTGCTGCTGGAGGACGAGGAGGCAGATGAATGAGGCCTGCTACCTTGGGACTGGCTGCGGGACAGACCTGTGGACGTCTTGGACGAGGTTTGAAGTTCTTTAAAGAGCATCTGGATCTCTCCTTCATAGCGAGTGGTGTTCTCTAGAGCCTGAGCTTTTCTGACTTGCATGTTCTCCTGTGGCCTGTGACAAAACAACACCACAAACTATTTAAATCTAATATGGAAAAAACACTTTATATCTTAGTTTGTACAAAATACTGAAAATTTTCCTCTTTTACAGGCGACCGCTGATGGAAAGTAGCCTGTCTGTGTACATATACTCGCTACCTGTTATACGTAGGCTGCTCTTGGTCAGTCGCAGCATGGCTGAGCACAGCGTGTTCATATTTATCCTGACTGTTCTGATTGGAGGCCTCAAGTTGTGACTGCATCTCAGCGAGTGTCTGCCTTAACTGCCGATTCTCCTGCTCCAGGCTGCTCAGAGAAGACACATAACTCTCCCTCAGGGAGGCAAGCGGGGAGCCTCCCCTCTGTGGAGCGATGAGTGATTCAGGGGGTTAAAAGCGACAGAGGAGTGATTCGGACTTAGTAAAAAAGCACAGAAGAGGCACAAAGAAAAGGCTCCTGTCTGTAACATGAGTGATGACTGATATCGAAGCAGACAAACCTTTGGTGACTGAGGCTGCAGTCTCTGCAGCAGACCTTTCAGGTGCTGGTTCTCAGCCTGTACCATCTCCAGCTGTGCATGAGTCATCTGTGAAAGAATGAGAAAAATGTGATGAACCTCAAAGAATACAACATAATTTCACATTTAGCATAAAACAGGCTGCATTAATCTGCCAGAGATACAGAATAAATGCTAAGAAATAGCAAACCAGCCGTCAGGAAATCGCGGTTTGTGAGTAAGTGTCTTATTTATCAAAGCGCCTGTAAAAACAAATTTATACTAAATGCAAAGTGAAAGCAAGTGTATGTGAACACAGATGAATCCATTCGCATGAGTTAAAGATTTTTCAGCCTTTGTGATTGATTATACTCCTCATGTTGAATATAAATGTACCAATATTTCTTAGGTGGGAAACAAACAGGCTCTAGAGAAGGGGTGTCGAAATCCAGGCCTCGAGAGCTGGTGTCCTGCAGGTTTTAGATCTCACCCTGGGTCAACACATCTGAATCACATGATTAGTTCATTGCCAGGCTTCTGGAGAACTTCAAGATAGGGCTGTTCGATATCGGTTGTTTCGTGGTGTCTCAAAATAAACTGTTTACGGCAATATTTTTTCATCGTTTTGATGGACACTGTAGTGGCTATATTAATTTCTTAAAGTTCTCTATATCTCTTATATTTAATATAACAACACTACAGACGGACAAGCACCTGTTTTTATGCGTTATGGTTAGCAACAACGACGGTAACACCATCGCATGTCCACTTGTTTATGTTCCACGTAAACCTTTCACAATAAAGCTCAAGATCCTGTTCAGACTTTTCAAAATAAACTGAATCACGTGAAAGAGCAGATTGTTTACGGATGAGAAGTAAAAAAAGAGCCGCCAGGTGCTAAAAAATAAACCTTAGACTCAAACGTTAGAACAGCTTTTCCCCGCAGCACGCCGTGTAATAAATACTCACAAAGAAAACGGCGGCCGTTACAACTTATGTCTAAAAATGTATAGTTTCATGCATCGGTTAAAACACTCGACTCCAGCTACGTGACGCGCAGCTGGAAACACTTCACGCAAGTCGAGCTGCACGAGATTCACAGAATTTACAGAAAATGTTACATTTTTGTGATTTATATCGTTATCGGACGATAGAATTCTTATATCGGGATATGAGATTTTGGTCATATCGCACAGATCTACTTCAAGACATGTTGAGGAGGTAATTAAGCCATTTGTATGAGCTGTGTTGGATCAAGGACACATCTAAAACCTGCAGGACACTGGCCCTCAAGGCCTGGAGTTCGACACCTGTGCTCTAGAGAGCCGATTACACAAACGGAGAGCAGCAAAGGACAGGACGTTACACCATCAGCTTGTTAAGGGTCTACCATTTTTCTGGTTAAAAGCTTCAAGTTTCACTGTCCAGTCCCTGCCCAGTACAGCATTCATGCAGTCCATTAATCTAGATCATTTATAAACTTGCTGTTATTAGCAGAAGATGCTTTAAGGGGCCTTGGAAAATCTCCATTTTTAAAGGGATTGCTGCTCACAGAGGCTCGTCTGATCATTCTAGTTTTCTCTCTAGAAGAAGTCTTTACCTACATAATCACTGTTTTTGTGAACTGGCACTGCATTCAACTGAATTAACTCACTTTGAGCTCAGCAGACTTCTTCTCTGATCGCTCCTCCTCATCGCGAAGCTGCTGCTTGATGCTGGACGAGGAGGCGCTCAGACTGGCGACGGCGAGGTCGCGCTCGTGCAGCTCGCTGGTCAGCTTTGACACCTCCTTTCTCATTCCCTCAACTTCGCCGCTGTGAGTCTGCCTGGCCCGCTCAAGGTCCTCTCTAAGCTGTAGATCAAACGTAGGCAGGACATGAGGTAGCGACGCAGAGCTGATGTTAAACAACAAGAACAAGAATGAAAAAAAAAAAAATGAACAAAAACAAAAACACAGACCCTTTTCGCTTCAGCCATAGAAGAGTCACATTCCGCTTTCAGGCTTCGCAGTTCTTGCTCCGTCTTCAAGTTGTCATCTCTCTGTTTACTCACCACCTGCAGCCTGAGTCCAGAGAAATAAAAGCAATGACTCGCACAGAAAAAAGATCTGAATGAAATCCACTGACAACTCTGTGTGCTCTGCATTTTTTTTTCTTAATTTACTTCAGGTCGATTTCAGTGCATATACACATTTAAAAAGGATCACCGAGGTCCAAAGACATTCAAAAGCTACATTGCATAAATATTCAATATTCCCACACAAGGACTAAAAAATATTAGCATCACTCTGCAACTTTTTGCTCCCACGGTTCCTTTTCTCCTGATAGCTACATCCTAAAATACGTCTGATTTGGAGAAAAGTGATTCGGTCTGTAATTTTTCTTCTTGTGATATAAATCAAGCGCACCCCATTCCCACTCACTCACAATTTGCTTCAGCACAAGACAGGACTAAAAGGAGTAAAAGACTAAAAAACTAACTTGGGTTTTGGACTACAGGAAGGGGCGGACTAACATTACCTCTCTTTGAGACATGCCAGTTCAGCCTTGAGATGACCCTGATATGCTTGGGCACCTTGGAGCTTGGCTGCAGTCTTCTCCAGCTCTCGTCTGAGGATTTCCACACCGGTGCAGCCCTGAGCTACCAGACAGTCTTCCAGAGAGCTGCACAAGAACATCACGCAAACATTCACAGGATGGCAACCTTTATGATGGACAATAGCTAATTGTTTTTCCCAACAGAAAACATCAGAAGATGAAGAAAAGATGTTAGGGAGGATGTGTTGATTCATGCAGGCTGGATAAAAGTATCACTTCATTACTGATGTTGTAATTTTAAATAAACAGGTTTGTTCACTAGGGACGGGAGAACCATGAAACAATCATTAAAGATTAGAAAAACTACAGTATGAAAAGTACAGACCGTGGCTGCAGTGGACACTTGTTGTGGTTTTCAACACTCGGGTCGTATTTAACAGTCGCTGACAGACCAACAACAGCACAAGCAGGAGTAGCCCACAGACCAGTTATACCACATTTTTCACACTCCCTACATCTACAACTGACACAGTCTGCAGGTAGATGGCCAGTTTGCTTAGCATTTAAAGAATTTGATCAGCTCTCGTTTTGGCTGCAGATACTTCAGAGTCAGTCACTTGGAAAGCTACAGTGCTACAAAGCAATATCCTGCCTACAGTGTGGACGCAGTACGCCCCCTTCTGTATAAGTTGCTGAACTACATCACTAGACATACACCTACCGAATGACTTGATCTTTAGCTTGCAGTGCTTGGTTGAATCTGGCTGTTTCGTTACGAAGTCTTTGGCGCTCAAGACTGGTTTGCCGCACAAAAGCATCCTGGGAGTCCAGCTCCTCCCATTCCTCAGAAAGCACCTGCAAAACAGCGGATCATCAGCTGATTAAAAGATATTTTAACCTGGCACCTATGAGGAACTTTGAGCTTGTAAATGCTTAACTGAAAAATCAACATTAAGAGGTTTATGGGCACTGGATTAAATGTTGAAGCTCAGTTTCTCGACACTGATAAAGTTGATCGGTAGACTAAAGTCTTTTTCATTTTCTTTCAGGCTTAATACATGTCGGAGAAACTTGTTGTGAGTGTTGTGTAATTGAAAATCTTCAGTCCTATCACCTTCCCCAGGTTTCTGAACCTACCTTCCAACTCTCAAGTGGTCGGAGACGCTCCAGTTCCAGCTCCTGCGTGTGCAGACTTCTCTGAGCTTTTTCCAGCTGAGAGCGCAGGCGCTGCACCTCCAGACAGCAATCCCTGTGCTCCCTCTCCACTTGGTGCGCTGCCCACTGGGACTGGAAACAACAGAAAACACGTGGTGAATAAAACAAACAAGCCTCTGCTTTCTTTACATGCTGAAGTCACTGAACTTACTTTTATGTGTGAGAGCTCATCTTTCAAGCTCTTATTCTCGGTCTCCAGGATTGTGAGCTCCTGCCGGCTCTGGGTGCGCTGTTGCTCCCACTCCAGAGAGCGCTGATGATATTCCTGCAGAGAGAGGGGAGCTTCATTATACCTCACATACCCAGAAGACGGCAGCAATCCAATGGCATGACTGGGGTGATGTCAGGGTTCACCTTCTGGAGGTCTGTCTCTTTCACTCCTGCGTTAGCGTCCTTGAGGTGTTTGCGCTGAAGCTTATGGTAACTTCTCTTTAACTTATCCAACTGCAGGAATAGAAACGCACTTACTATATTTGAAATCATGCAGGAGAGTGAGTACAAACAGAAAAACTGTAAACTTCTGCCCAAGCAAAAGCAGAAAAGATTTGTAACAGACAAGTTTTCGCACCTCTTCACGGAGTTTGCGCAGTTGCTGCTCGTACTTGGCGGCTAACTCTTGTGGACCCGTCTTGACATCTTCAAGCTGCTTGCGGAGTAATCCAATCTACAGTCATGGGTGAGGACAGTAATGGTGTTGGAAAGAGTTAATATGAGCACTCAATTTATGAGCTGTGTTAGCAACTATCTTATATTGAGGCTATGCTCATTACCAGCTGCATATTTTTATTTTTGGTCTCTACTCAAAATGCTCTTTATTTATTCACACTGAGCCTTGACGCACCACCCCACTTCATCGTTGGTGCCCCACAAAAATTCCAGGTTCACAATCTACAAATTTTATCATCATCAACAAAAATAAAGGATCCAAATCTAGTTTTACTTAAATAAAGGCTAATTTAATCATATCAACAACATCCATTTTTCTTTTCCTCATCTGACGTTGCTTTGTGGCGGCAGCAGACAAAGCAACGCCGCTGGGAAACCTTCAAAAGGGAGCAAGTGTCCTGATTAGAGGCCATCTCAACTTGCTCTTTTTAACAGCGAGGAGCAGTGCCTCGACTCTGAGCTCCCTCCAGATGTCCTGGCTCCTAATCCTACCGCTACGCCCAGACTCACTTCAGCTGCTTGTATCTACCGCCACACTCGTTAGGTCATTCTCCAGATTTCAGCACGCACTTTAGGAGTTTGCAGGCACATCACACTCCATGTTCCCATCACTTGTGACTAAGATCATAGCCTCAGACTTGTAGGTGCATGCCCTCATCCTGGCTGCAAACTGCTCCAGTGCATGCTGATGGTCATGCTGTGATGAAGAACAATATCTGATGGATGCAAACTGACTGAATAACCTCATCAGGAATGCCGAATCTGTAGTCGGCGTGAAGCTCATCAGCCTGGAGATTCTTTTAACCTCACTGTCTGAGAGTCTGCTGCTATCAGACTCTTTAATTCATCTACTTGAGTCAGACCCACACATACTGATCAAGACTAAACACACCTCACTGCACTCTGCCACAAAGTATATGTGCACACCTAGCAGCACCTTTGACCTGTTAATGTCCCAGAAACATTAATGTTAATACGTATGTCCTTTTATATTTATATCTTGAAGTTTCGCTGATCTGATCATTTGCACAACACAGGGATGTGATTTTGAGGTTCCCACAATGGACACCACCTCACACCGGCTACACTTTGACATCCTGTCCACAAACATCACTAACAGGATCGAGGGAGGAGTACCAACACTGGATCAACACGTGTACACATCATCATTTATCTTTTAGAACTTTGCTCCTGTTTAGTATAAACTCTTAGGCTCTTCTATTTCACCTCCAGGTCCCTCCGTTCAATTGTGCTCCTTGAGTTTAAAAGTTCCTCTTCTCTACTTTTCAGCCTGAGCTCCAAGGCGCGGTTCTCATCTTCCCACTTCTTCTTCTGATCGTTGATCATGATGTCAATTTGTCGCATCAGTTCCTGAAGCTCCGGCTCACACGATGAAAGGACTGAGCTGAAAGACAAAGCCAAATAATGAAAAGGGTGTAATTTCTGTAAATGCTCATGGCCCAAGTTAGTTCTTTAAGCGCAGTGCAACTTACCTCAGATCAGGGCTGTGCATCGACCCCAGAAAAGCCTCCATCTGGTTCAAAGTAACGTCAGCCCTGTTAGTAACTTAAAGCGGACTTGCTTTACGGGTGCTTCACGTGCCCTTTCCCCACGCAAGAAGTTTACTATAACTTAGCAACCATACACGTTACTAGCAACCCATAATACACAGCGAGCTAAACCATGGCTGACCTCACTGCTACACGGAGGTGGTTTCTGCTTACAGCATTGTTAGCTCACGTTAGCTGCTGGCTGTGGCTGGTCCGTGTCAACTCATCCAACTTTATTTGTTTACATCACTAGCTGGACTGCCGAACAGCGCGCTTCCTGAGGTATGGCGGTAACTCCACCACTGCATGTGATGTCAACACGCTGTACGTAACTTCAGAGCACAGGAAGCAGCTTGTTTAAAATACTCAAAACAGACCTGTTATCCACACGCCTAGCTATGAAAGTTCGTATTTGGAAATTCCCTGTTGCCTGTAACGATTTTTTAACAAATATTATCATAATATAGGTCATCTTGTTGGCTTCTTAGAAGATTAAAGGATATTGTCAGACATTCTATGAACACGTGGCTCGTTGGTCTAGGGGTATGATTCTCGCTTCGGGTGCGAGAGGTCCCGGGTTCAAATCCCGGACGAGCCCAATTTTTGTACCGTTAAGGACTGTTGACATATTTACTTCAAACATCTGCAGTGAATTTTTGTGGAGTCTACGTAAGTGGTCAGCACTGCTACCAGTTTTCAAGCTAATGCGCGTTTTCACTTCTGAATTGGCTTGTGGTTGTGTTCTGGTGTTCTGGGAATCCGTCCCACCACACTAAAAACTCTACCCGTTGTTTCTGCGCATGCGCCACGCGTGCGCAAAAACACAAACCCCAAATTGACTTCATTTTTTTAGGCCAATGTGAATATTTGTTATGGTTATGATTAGGGTTATGGTTACGGTTTGTCAGAAGTCACTTTCAAATTATCGTACGTATAGGACGATTTGCCAAAGTAGGACGGTCTCAGAACCGGTGATTTATATGCTGTGCCAGTCACGGTAGAAACCAAGAAAATAGTGTAGGATCCCTACTCTTTGTGGTCAGTTGTATTTTTGGAAGGAAAAATATTTCTTACGTCGATTCCGTCCAAACAGTTTTCAGGAATTTGCTGACATCGGTTAGTCCTTATATTGAGGTTGCGATTATATTCTCTTATAGCGATGCGATGATTGTTGATTAAGTACATTCATGGATGTGTTAACATATAAAAACGCTACCACGGGATTCCCTGCAACTGGCTCGTTGGTCTAGGGGTATGATTCTCGCTTTGGGTGCGAGAGGTCCCGGGTTCAAATCCCGGACGAGCCCTCCTTTTCTATTTTTCCTAAAGGATATCAACCCTTTTCAATTTATCTTGAAACATAAGGATGTTTTTAATGTTAAAGCTAACTAGATTACTTTTTCTGTTTGACTACACCCGCCTTCCATTGCGTCATTTCCCCGTTTCTCCACCTGCCTGTTGTCAAACACTGAACAAAGAGCGTCCCAGCCGCTCTGCTTCCCCAGCTGTTATGCTGGGTGGGTATGGGGCCGTGAGAAAGAGAAAGAGCTAGAGACGTTTCTGTTCCGCCCCCACAAACCCAACAGACACTCCTAACAGGAGGCAGACGAGCCGGCTTGCTGACACCATTTACTGCAGAGAGGCTGAGCTGTGCAGCCAAAGACGGACAATAAATTACACGCAAAGGCCAGCTGTAAGTACACTCTTTATTATTATTATTGAAACATTTTTCTTTCAAATCAGCATAAGATAGTAGATGGTAGTGTATTTTGGTATATTGCTGTCCTTTCTAATCAGCTCCATTGTCTGGAATAGAACATCAATAATCCTACAATAATCCAGATTAACCTTTATTTAAATATTAAATTATTAGATCTTAATTGGACATCTTAACTACAAATGTAACTTAAATTTGATGCAGCAATGCTTCTAATAGGTAATAAAAATGTTTTTTTTTAATGTATTAGGGAGTCACTTTGGTGAGCTTGGGACCTGCAGGAGCCATCATCTTCACCATTGTTTCTAAACACCGGACTTGCAGAAAGCCTTTTCACACCCATTAAAAATTTAGATTTTGTAGAAAAATCATTCATTCCACAAGTTGTCGGGGTTGACCATGGTTCTCTGTGAGGATGGCGAATGTAGCGTCTGCCTGTTGCCCTACTCCCGGGTGGAGAGGATCCCCCGGGTGCTCCACTGCAGGCACACCTTCTGCGATTCGTGTCTGGAGAGGATGTCAACGGAGAGGAACGGTCTGCTCACCGTGGGCTGCCCTTTGTGTCGCCGGGTGACCTGCATAGGCCGAGGTCGAGGTCTTCGAGAAGCTCTGTGGGTCAACAGCAAGCTGTGGGACCAGATACCGGAGGATGTGGACGTAAGAGAAGAAGAGGAAGAGGAGGACGGAGAGAAGCAAACAGCTGCACAGGAGAGGATAGAAGATAAACAGTTACAAGGAGAATGGTGGGTTTATCATTTTGAGTCTTTAAACATTACAACGTGGAAGTTGAGGACTGTAAATGTTTTAAATGGCAGAAAATGAGAACAAAACCTCTTTGGAGGGAGTGCTGAATATAAAATTCCTGTCATACCGAGTCATTTACACATTAGTGCCGAGCAGTCCATTTGTCCACACAGCTTCTCATTAGCGCCTCGGCTCTACAGCATTCTTCCCAAAGCCCAGTCTGACACGAGAGTCTTTTCTCTTTTCAGCATTTCCTCGAGATCCGCCAGAGCGAAGCTCAAACTGCCCACGTTCTTCAGGAGGTTCAGCCTGACGAAGCAACACCAGGAGAGAATCGTGTCTGGCAGCAATGTGTACGTCCTGAGTTTGTAGCTTTTATTTACAGATTATTAGTAAAAATGATCACTTAAATTTTTCTGTTTGTTTAATCTTAAAGGGAAATGAAATCCTGGCGCAGACTTTCAACAGAAGAGACTTTTTAAAAATACGAAAACTGACAAGTGGCCGCTCTCAGGAAGAGAAGACACAACTTTGAAGGGAAGCTGTGGTCGCTGGGGGAGGAGGATTCATTTGTGATCCTGTCAGGACACGGTTTTGTCCTCAGCCAAAGGTGCTCCGTCTCCCCATTATTTATTCTAGGATTAATTCTCCCAGCCGTTGCTGTGGGATTTAGTTCAGCTGTCCCAGAGCGGCTAACACCCGTAGACCTAGACCCCCTCAGAACAGATGGTCCCCTCTCCATTTCAGCTCCTGAATAGCCATCATAACTTATTGTTTTCTGTATTTATGATAGCTAGGACATGAAGTATTTAATAAAACTATTTTTGAAACAAGTTTCCATTGGGTTTTATTGACATCTGAAAGAATCATGAGCTTTCCTCCTTTACCGCATGCACCATTTATGACACATGAAGTATTTAAGTGAGTGAAGAAAGTGAAGCCAGGAGGGGATTTCTGAATATAATTTCTGTGGAGAAGACGCACAACAAAAACCTGCCACAAAAGACTCATTCAACCACGAAAGTGGATTATAAAACTCCATTCACCGAGCATCTGGCACATATTCCACGTTCAATGATATCTGCAAACTGGATCATCACTTTCTTTTTGTTCCACCTTATGTGCACGTTAAACCCGCCCGACATATTTTAAAGAAGATACGTTGAGAGGACTATGATGTGTTTGTTGTCTCAGTCACATTAAGGTCAGTGCTGTTTGGATGGAGCTGAAAATCTGTTAGTTGTCACACTGGTTTGGACTCAACTGTTAGCCTGCACACTCTTAGTCATATATTGGCAGGCGGTGTGTTATTCTGCCTTTAGATACCATATTCCCACGTTTAAGTGTTAAATGACTGCCAAACAGGAAGCTGCTTCCAAGTTCAAAACAAGCTGGCAGCCACGGGGGCGGGCTGGACGGGAATGTATCAGGAAGGCAGCAACAAACAAACACGCACACGCATGATTGTGTATATGGGAAAGAACCAGTTTCAGTTTTGCAATGTATTTACTGGCTCTCAGTGCAGGCCTGATGGTGGTAATACCCAAGATTAAAGCTGAACAGAACAGGAAACAACTCCCAGATTGTCTCAGCAGTGGTGGGATAATGTAGATAACTGACTTCAGTTAGATTTGGAATGCTAAAATATAAAATTACACTTTTCCTGGAGGATAATTTAGGCCTAGCATCAGAATTAAATACTGTGGTAAATTACACCAACCTAAAAACTGAAGGCCCGCGTAAGCACCTGCAGGTTTCTTTGGTCAGACTGATTAATGAGGCAGTTATTTACCCCGGAGCCGCAAAAATATTTTCAGCTCCAGCGGGGAAACTTTGCAACAACGTCATGGTGTAAGATCATTTCCTCAGTACTGCATTGCAAACAATAGTACATTCCTGTTTGAGTATCTGAATTCACACAAACACTCGCAGTACAGAATAATACGTCTGGGATTAATTAAACAAATTAAAGATCAACTTTCATTCTTGTGATTGAAACACTACGTTATTACCTGCACAGGTGGCCTAGAAAGAGTCACCATTTAGTTTCTGTTTTACAGCTGGAAACAGCAATGAAATCAGCAAACCGTCATGAGTAGAAACTGGAGATAATCGTTATTGAGTCAAAGTAGAAACCATGCATGCCACGACACGTGTGATAACTTGACACAATAATTCCTTATTGTGACCTACACAATGAGAGAGTGCACATAACAGCAAGCTTAAAGTCATGACAGTACAGCAGTTTTAGCATTATCCAATCATCTCAGGGTTTTTATTGTGTCCCATATTTTTTTGTGTTGTAGTTTTCAAAAGGTTAAAATTTAAGACAGACACCTTTTGAAAGTCTGGCTTTTATCCAGTGTGTATAAAGGAAACCTTTGATATTTTGTGTTAGTAATACAAAAAGAAGTTTTTAATTTACTGTATCATTGCTTTTTTAGGCTGCCAACAAAGACTTAAACTAAGATTTTTTATTTTTTTTTATTTTTTTTTAGGTAGGTGGGACTGGATCTGGGTTGGAAATGCTCTGACCGTTTACAGATTGTTTTACAGCAGCTCTACGTCCTTGTTTCAAGAACGATGACAGCCATGTCCATCTTTTATATAGTCTTTGTTTTTTCTCTGGCTAAGTACAAATGGCCAAAACTGTCAAATTAAAATTATATAAAGAAATACATAAATGACCTATTAAAAATATAAAATTAAAATAACGAAATATAGTATAAAGATACAATCAGGTAGCAATTATTTAAAATATATATAAATACATTGTATTTGCAATTATATTTTTTAATTAATCTTATTTTCAGCCGTTTATAAAGTTCATGAGCGCAGTGATTCAAGTAGAGAGGCTCAGATCTCCTTCTCCCCGACCACTTCCTTCAGCTCCTCTGGGATATTATCTCCAGTGTAGGCCTACCTGGGGCCTCTTCCAGTAAGACATACCTGAAACCCCCACCTGGGAGGCACCCCCACACAAATCTTATTAAAATGTTTTATTTATTTCATTTATTTTGGATTTTTACAGCTTTGGTCCTCCAAAGCTAAGGAAGAAAGAAACGAAGAAGTAAAGTTTATTTAAGAAAAGTCCCGTGCATGACTTTGGTAATAAGACATCTTTATTAATCATTTGGAGAGACATGCTAGATTTCTGTACAGTGTGAATGGAAAGCCAGAGCACAGGGCTTCCCCCCCCACATCCTCAAACACACAACGCCTCCCCCAACAAGACATCTGCTGCATCACTTGGTCCATTTCAGGAGAAATGTTAACAGGAAACAACGAAACAAAGGTGGACTTTTATATCGAAGGGGAATAAATACGAGTGTGTGAGTGTGTAATGATCAATCATTTTGCTGTGATTTGAAACATAAATACCTCCCTCCTCACGAGGCAGCAACACAAAGAGAGTAAACATTACAAGACTTTCATTTTGAGGGATTCAAACTTAAAATCCAACCTGCAAAACAGTATGTTCCAGTCCAGATCTCCCATCATATTTGACCAATCCCGTCTCTCACTAGTCTTATTATTTGGCTCATTATGTGGGTTAGAAAGGTTCACTAGCTTTCACCAGAGTGCTCCCCCATTTATTTTTTTGTGTGGTTTTTTTTTGTGTGAACGTGAACAATTCCTACATGTTTGATTCTACTCTAAGACACAGTAAATATTATTATTTTTTAACCATGTTTCTAAAACATCAACATCGTCACTCTAAATCTAAAACATGTTCTTAAAAAGTGCAGGAAAGATTTCACCTCAAAGACAAGTCAAAGTAGTGTTCTGACTGACTTCACAACCGCCACGTAATCCTACGACTCTGGACATTTTTAAGAGCCGTTTGCAACCTTGCATCATACAAACGGCAGCAGTCAGTTTAGGTGCTAGTATGAGGATCCACTGGTGTCAAAATTACATTTGTACGGCTGCTGTCTATGTGGCCAAAACATGCCCGAAAAGTCGCCCTGCTCGTTTTACCGGATTTGAAAAAACTGGCCGCGTTTTTTAAACTTTCATGTCTGTTCACAAAAACGAGAGACAAGCAGAGCAGCACTTAAAAAAGACGAGAGCCTCATCCAATATAGGATTTATACTTATTACAAGGGATAAAATAAATAGAAAGACACATGACGTCATGGCATCATCTGGAGCAGAGTCAGTCCCAGACTAGTGGGTGTTTTTGCCCAACAGCAGCAGATCTCTGCTGACCCACCTCGGCTGCAGGGTGGGCATCAGACACGTGTGCCTCTAAGTACAGGGCATTCATTGCTGGTTATGATTTTTCCATTCCTTTATATGACGATAAAACTCGAAACTTGAAACCTGCACTGCAGCCACAGGCGTGTAAAGGAGCACCAACTGTTGGGTGCTTTCAAAGCAGAAAAATTAAAAGAGATCTCCAGACAAAAGCTAGGGATCCTTCATCCAGGGAAAACTTGTGACTTTTTCTTCGTCTGCACAGACACCTAGTTGACCGAAGGGCTCTCGCTCAGTCGGCTGTGCCTGAACTGAATTGAATACTAAGTGAGTCTGAGCTTTTAGGGAAGAGCATTTTGACATGTAACACAGTAAAATCTTTTAAAAAGCCAGCTCTGTAGCATAAATGATGGAAAAATAATGATCAGGTGAGGTTATAGAACTTCAGCAGACTTTTGGCACTGAATAATCATCAGTTGACTTTGCTCTAGACTTTGATCAAAAAAAACAAATGAAAGAGACGCAACCTCACCTCATCACTGGACTATGGATTATCTTATATTAGTTTAAGAGACAGTCTGACTGCATCTTTATTTTACGAGAAGCCAGAGTCAACGTCTGTCCATGGTTGGTTTTTCACCATCATACCGACAGCAGTTTTTACGTCGCTTCACAGTCACAGAATCACTGCAATCATTTGCCTCAAGATTCTGTTGGAAGCCTGTTTGCACTGCATGCATTGCAAACACAGCTGACAAATGCTTAGTGTGTCTTTGTGTGAACATAATTATGGCACAAATGGATCCTCATACTACAAACATAAAAAACAACAACAACAACAACAAAAAAAAACTCATCTCAGTGGGAACACGAAACGACAGTTTCTATGACAATCAGAAATGTCTTTGAATTAAGTGACTGTACATTTACCATGAAGCTTCTCATAACTTCATATTAACCTGAAAGGTCTACATGTGCAAATTAGTCTATTGTCAGGAATGAAACTGATTTACAATGTTAAAGGTCGGTTTGAACACAGAACCGGTCATCAGGGAACTTTAGCCTGTCCTCTGTGACCCAAGGCGAGGGCTTTGATCCTCCGTTGCTCGCTTACAGTAAGTACACTGTATGTGCATCATAATCACAAACACCAAGATACCACACAATGCAACAGCAGCTGACAGGTGAAAACAGTGACCCCGAAGTTGCCGTATTGTGGCGAGGATGATGCGACTTGTCAGTGGCCCTCTATGTGACTGCATTCTAACGTTGCCGATGCAGAAAGCACACGTTTACACCCACACACACGCACGCACGCACACACACACGACAAAAACATATCCTCTAGTCAAGTATACAAATCCAGTTCGTAAACAAACAGACAGAAAAAAAAAAGACTTGGACTAGTCGTCATCCGAGTGCATTGAGTCACGGGTGTAATGTTACCATTTACATATTCAAACTTGTGTACATGGGTAAACAGTACCTATGCTTAAAAACTAGGCATGCATTAGATACTCGAGAAGTTAACTTTGTCCTGTAATGACTCAAACACCAAGTTATGGATCCCACCTGAGTTATGGGCAGAAGGGAAGTTGGAAAAAAAAGGTCTATTAGGAGTTACACAAGTTTTCAGTGGTTACAGTTTGGGGGATTTCTGCATTTGCCCATAACAGCAGTGGCATCCATAAAAATATATCCAAGCCTACCGTCTCTTGTCCAGCTCTCACACACAGAGCTTGTTGGGTCATTCCATAAAAAACAAAAAAGAAAACAAAGAAAAAGAAAAACAACAAAAAAATAAATCAACAAAATCTTAAAAAGTTCCCACCTGGCTCCCTCAGAGTCAGCACGTTGTGTATGTACAGTAACTTCAAGATATTTACTGAAGTCATGCAGAGTTCTACCTTCAGACTATGAATATTTTCAGGCTTACATAGGCTGACATGTTTAACCCATTTCACAGAACATAACAACACCAATGTTGTTTCATAAGCCACATTCAAGCGTGTTATCACAGGAGGACTCACAACAAGAAGATCAAAATGTAAGTCACATTTCAGATGCTATAACCTATTTGGATCAGCCACATATCTCACTTTTTTTTTTTTTTTAATTTCTCCACTGAATTACTAGAAATACCAATGATATTTCTGTCACTCTACAGATCCTATCATGTTGACAGCCTAACACTGATTTGCTTTTTTTCATCTCCTGAACTTTTATAACAGACAGAAATCAGTAAGGTGAAATAAAAAATGTACTTTAGGGGTCTGTAACTCAGAAAATATTCATAGTATGTGTTAAACACTAATGCTATTGTAACACTTAACTAACACTTAAACACTAATGTTATTCTACACTTAAAAGAAAAAAGCAGAGGGGGCCAGGTGGGAGGCATCGACTGATTTTTATGGAATGACTCTTTTCCGGAGAGATTTCCCTGAATACAAAAATAGAAAAGAAACTGGGGAAACTCTTTAAAAAATGTACACATAAAGCAACTTGGTGTTCTCTCCTCCACAAACATCCTTTTTTAGCAAGTTGTAGGATTTTTCTTTTCTTTTTTCTTTTTTTTTTTAAACTTGGCAGTTTTGTTAATAAAACCAGGCTACTTTCGAACCAAACCCACACACTGCTCACTCCAACCGATGACCAGTCGTCAGGTGAGGAGGCCAGATTCGCAACGTGCAAAGTCAACTGCGGTTAACCAATAGGAAGCAACAAAACAAGCATGTGGTGTAAATGATGTTTTCTTTTTTTCCCCCTCAGGATGGATGCAGAGCATTAACAGGAACAGCCGCCCTCAGTGGTCGGGGGCTCCTGCGGTTTGTCCAACTTGATGTCAATCACTGAAGAAGAAGATTAAGGAACCTTTGGGAACATGAAGACCTAAAGAGGAAAAGCCTGCATTACCAGTGTCCACCACTAGATGCTGCTGTTTTTTTTGCATTTAGCTTTCAATCAACAATTCTTACTGAACATGTTCTTCATGAGTCAACAATAATAACAATAACAATAATAACGATTAAAAATTATAAAAAAATTTTTTATTTTCATTGTCCTCCAAAAAAGACAATGAAAATGTTTATTTTCATTGTCATAAATGTCAAAAACTAGAAACTTTCAGCTTTATTTTGATTAGATTTTAGATTTTGATGTGGACAATATTGTTTCAGCTTTCATTTTCAGCTTATTTATATTTTTTATTTATATATATATATATGTATATATATATATATATATATATATATATATATATATATATATATATATATATACATATATATATATATACATATTTTTTTTTTTTTTTTTTTTTTTACTAAGATGCTTGTTCACGCCTTGTTTTAGCTTCAAGTTTTGTTTCAATTAACCTACAAATGAGGTTTGGATGCATTTTATCCAAAAATCGTTCCACAAGACACCTAAAGAAAATTTTATGCAACACGAAGAATTACCTTTTAACCAAGCAAAAGGCAAACTATGTGACTGTGTTACTCAGTGTCAAAGAATCGGTAAAGAATTTGACTCGCTCTTGGACGGGCAGACCTGTCATGGTGTTACGGTGAACCTTGAGATTTGACAAACGTGTTTTGTTCATGAGGCTGGCATTACCCAGCTCATCGAGGAAACCTCTCGTCTATTGTTAGCAGCTGAAAATGGAAGCTGATGCACAAAGGCGTGTTAATGAGTAGCTTCTGTAAGTCAGAATGATTTTTCCCACAATGCCGGTGAGCTGTTATTGTCTATTTCCCGGTCAGTATGAGCTCTTTTGTCTTATGGAGGCAAAAGTAAACCATGACTGAGTGCTTCTGTATGATGACCTACTGATAAATGCAGCAGCAGCAGCCTCCTACTTACTAATTACTGTTCTGCTGAACATGATGCATGTGTAAGAAGGAGGCCTGAAAAACTGTGACCTATATACTCCATGCAGGTGATTTAAGAAACAATCCCAGTGTGGCTGACAGATACCAGTCCAAACTGCTCCAGGCAGCAGTTCAGGTGTGTATATTTTTATATTTAATGGTTGCATGTCATTATGTGTCACTTCAAGGACGGCGGTTAAATGCAACATATACAGGAACGTTCCCCTTTGGATTGGATCCCATCTGGAAACTGAGGCTGCCAACATCTCCAAACCAAATGAGCCCCATCAAACTGGAATATTTTAGCTGCCTGAAAAGCTAGTGTGCATGTTTTAGCAGTGGTTAATGAGGCACTGGTAAACTGTTTCCTAACCGCTCATCCAACCCAGAGTCACCAGTGAGCTTGGAACCCAGGTGGGGACACATCTGTCCCTAAAGCATACTGAAAAATTTAGCTGGGATTGGTCAAAGCAGCTCCAAATATCTGTTTAACAGCTTAAAATCAGATTGAAATATACCAGCTTTGTAGGAAATGTTCACATTACTTTCTACTTCTGTTGTACTATATTGCTGTTAAATATAGTGCTGATGTTGTTTATATATAGGCAGTAAATACTGTCTATCATGGAGAATTTGGAAAAATAAAAGCGGTAAAATTCTGCAGCCTCCTCGATGTGGAAGCAGCTGCAAATTCACCTAAATCTTAAAGAGTTGCTGTTGCTGGCGACATGGAGACAGTTACTCTAAACTTAAATCCATGAATGAAAGCTATTGTCTGTTCTACAATTTTTTTGAAGTTTTTATGGTTTTTGGTAAATTTTCACAGCCTGCTTATCCGCTAGAACAACACAGATTAAGTGGCCGAGGGAATCAAACCCGAGCCCTTGTGACCTTCTGGCACAAAGGTCGCCAGCTCAGTGAGCCACACCTGTGCTCCACACCGAGCAACAGTGACAAACAATGAAAACTGAACTGAAACCAACAAAGCCACTCTGGAAACTGGGAATAAACTCAAGTTAAAGGACAAAAAACAAATAAAAATAAAAACTATAATAATCCTGGTCTGATGCGATTTCTTTTTTCCTTCCTCTCTCTCTTACAAACATGGATGACCCAAGCACTCGATCTGGGTCAAGAACCTTTTTCACTCTCCCCATCTGCAGCGCCGCAGCGGTAATGAGGCGCTGTGATTAGACAGGAAGCTGTTCTCAGGAAGAGAGCAGAAGGCTGCACTGCACAGGTGACATCCAGCATAAATCAGCACGACCTGTCTGGCCCCAATTTAAAACCAGCCATTAAAGGCAACAAGGGACAAACTGTTCAAAGAAATCCACAAAGCTAAAGCTCATTCTGCTCACTCAGTATTTTATTTGATTTGTTTCATTCCCTTTTACCATTTGAGTCAGCAAATTGTTATTTATATGTCATCTCTTCCGTTCCAATTATGGATACTCAGATTAAATATTTACAAAGTTTGACCCTGAATTAACTTTCATTTCAGTTTTCTCCAGGATGTAAAAAAATAAAAGCAGCATGTACAGGATTACCAATTAAAGCTAATGAAGGCAAGCTTTAGAAAGCCTTCCACCCCCAACAAGTTACACAGACACAAAGTTACACTAGATTGCAGTTTCACTAAGGGCTCGATTCATACACGAACAATACAAACGTCTCTGTCAGTAGAACTAATTCACTTTATAGATATGGTTAGCCAAGAAAAAAAAAAAAGTAGTACTTGTGCATTTCATCTGCTGGTGTTGACTGGTCTACAGTGACTGAGCAGCCATCCATCAGGAGACTTAAGAGCACTGCATGCTTCCATCTGTCAATGAGCTTAATGGGGATGCCAATTTCCTCTCCCAGCACCTGCCCACAGTGCCAGGACTACTGCAGAACCCCACAAAGAACACAGGAGACGATGACAAACACCCACAAACATGGATGAGCTAAAGGTTGCTATCAAAGCAATCTGGGCTTGAGTGACACTTCAGCAGAGTCCCAACCGAGTTCTGAGCATGTACTTTAGGATACTTTTCAGAAGTTGGACATTTCTGTATGTAAATCTATCGGGGTGGCTTTAGTTCTGGAGGTAGAGCAGGTCATCTACTAATCCGAAGATTTGTGTTTCAATTCTTGGGTGCTCCAGTCCCAAAAGCTGCTGATGTATTCATCGGAGAGTGAGCGTTAGATAGAAAGCACTCAGATGTAGAAAAAAAGTGCTCGTGTGAATAAGACATGCTGTGTCATCCTTCTAATGTCTCTGGCTTCAAACACTAAGTAAGTAAGGATTATTTGGAGCAGTGACTCATGCAAAGCACCTTTTATAAGAATCCAAAACTAAAAATCTGAAGTTGGAGATGAACCACTTTAATATGAAGACAAATATCCAACTGTAATAAAAGCAGTTTCCACACGTGTATCCTGGTCTCAGCCTATCTGCGCCCTTCTCCCGGTGAGATTAATAACATTCACAATGCAATAACAGAGGAGTTGCTCCATTAAGTGACAGTGTCAGCAGAGCCACAAAGCTGCTGTCATCACCTGTCATCCATCACCGCACCACCTCACTCCGCTCGCACCCTACATCCATAATGCTTCATTAAAACAGGAAACATGGCTGCAATAAAGAAATGATCCAAGGACCTCAGAGTGCTGTTAGCTTACCGAATCTATTAGATAGTTTATAACACCAGAACAACTCTTAGTAAAAACTAAACTGGGTTCGACTAGCGAGGCCTGAGAGACACCAAATGCAAACCTCTGAGGCATTTCCTGTTTTATCATCTTTTTTGACCATATTTTATATAATAAACATACTTTTCTAGGAAGCTACATCCATCTTTTATATACAGTCATAGTGTGTTTTCCAAAGTACAGCTTTTACTAAGCAGCTCCCTGTGCAGCATAAAGTCATTATAAAAGTGTTTACTGTGGTCCCAGAGCGAAGGTGCTGCAGGCCTGATTTCTTTTTGAATTCACGACTTGCCCTCTGCTGGCCATTGAAAAGAGTGCAGTTCTGCAGGATTTCTGCACTGGCCTCACCATTCATCCCATGACAACCAGTCAAGACAACAATACCAGGGCTCTTATTATGAAAGTTCAGTTTCTACTGCTGTTAGCTAGCATAGCAGACATGACGGTAAATCCTCTGGACATTTGTTTGGGGACCAGGAAATAATTTCCAGATAAATCTCATATAACACATCATAAAATGTTTGTTGACTCTGTTGACAAATTTAGGTTTAAAAAGCATTTTCCACCACAGGTTACGCTTCTCATACGGTTGCTACGGTTACTTTTACCTCCACAGGATGACAAACTTACAGTAGAAATATTTTCAGTACGTGTGGTATTATTTCTTATTTATTTGAAGAAGAATGGGCACATCATGGCCACTACCAGCACAAACGTAATGAAATTCTCTGAGCAATGCTGCATGAACATATTCACAGACTGCTCACTTAGTTGCCTATGACAACATTAGCAGCAGAAACTGTGAATGCAGCTCAGCTTTAGGCATAATTAAAAGAATGTTTCCTTCGCTCTGTCTGCTGGGTGCCAGGTCGTGTTTACCTCTGCTAGCAGTTTTAGGACACAGAATGGGTTATATTATGATTCACACATTTTCAAGCCTATCTAAAACAAACATCAGGTGGCTGTATGTACACTTTAATGCTGCAATCACTCCTCCTCATCATAGTTTAAGAAATTTAGAAAGAAGTGAGCTCGTTAGATCTCTGCAGTGCATCCCTGCATGAAGATGGCAGTGTGACGTTACAGCAGCCCCCACATAGCACACCTGAATATCTCTGACACTCCTGCTTCACCAGTGCTTCACCACAGTATTATTCAATCCTACTTTCTGTCCTGATATACAGTGTGACTTGAGAGATCATAAATATACAGACAAGTTTGTGCCTTTCTAAGCTGTTCCATAATATAAACATGTCATAGATGGACACGAAATATGTTCTAGACAAATTTTAAGAATAATCAAAGAAGACTCAGATAGAGATTCGCCATTAAAGATGAGGGGAACATGGAAATGTTCACATAATCAACAGAGAAAACAGATGGTGTGATGAGTAAAGGAGGCCATCCATGTCCAACTGGAACGGCCATCTATGAATAGATGTGGTGGCCTATGACACCAACTATCAGCCACATATATATAACGCAGTCCTGAAATCCCTTCCCAAGCTCCGCTCCCACCTCAACCGGAGTGACCTTAGTATCTCACATCATGGTAAGGTGGGGCAACAAGTCACAACCACGTGATGTCAGGCCTGCCTCCAAAGTGACAGCTCCAGTAAATTAAATTCCTTCGACTCCCAGTCAGCTTTTAGAACTGCAGACGTATTTCAGATGAGAAATATCTTCAAGAATCTAAAACTCAAATACTTGAGGCTTTTTCTGCTTGATATCACCATCCTTATTCTGAAGATCAAAAAGATCAGACGTGCATCCCACTTTGCAACCCACCTTCCCCCCACCATCGCCTCTCAGGCTGCATCTGACATAATTAAAGTCATATGTGTTGTCACAGATGCTCGTTCTACTTTGTGTTGGGATTTACGCACATGGAAGGAACAGGAGGTCCCAGAACAAAGGCCATGATGGGAAATTTAAATGACTTTACAAAGCCTGAAAAAGCAATGGGATCTGAAGACTTTAGGTTGAAAACTGCTAGTTTTTCTTGACTCGAAAAATCTATGATAGAAAGAGAAATGTGGGAAATAGTCTACCTCACTGTTGAGTATAAAAATGTAATCAGATAAAGTAACAACTGTAAAAATGAAAGCAGAAACCCAGACTGCCTGAGGGTTATTGATGAAAATTACAGCCAAATCTGTCTCACTGGCTTCATCTGTCTCCTTTAACATCAGATACGAAAACATGCAGTGAATTTTCACAGAAAGCAGAATGCTGAAAATCATCCTTACATGAAATCAGCAGCACTTACAGCTCATAAATAACATGGTAACAATAGGGTGATCATTAAATAATGAAAAGGCAATAAGTACCACGTAGTATCAAAGTAATAAATACCAAATAACCCCGTGACAGCTTAAAAGCGATTATATGTAATTCACAAAATTAGGAACTAAAGGACAGCTTTGCCCCCATCTCTAAGGGACAAAACATCATCTATATCTGCCAATTTATTCTTTCGGCCACTACTGACTGTTTAGACCTCTCTCAGTCAGTAAATAGCAGCTTCACTTTAACGCTCTGCTCTGTGAAATGGTGACATCTTACAAGTATCTAGGGATCATTATAGATCAGAATTTGTCGTTTAAAACTCACATTCAAAGGCTTGTGTCTAGTTAAAACTAAAACTAAGTTACTTTTTTAGAAATCAATCCTGTTTCTCCCTCCAAGTGAGAAAACACTTGATTCATGCAACTTTTTGACTTTTATTGGATGAAGGTGACCTGCTTTTTATGAATGCACCTGGCCAATACCTAAAGAGGTTGGATGCTGTCTGCCATTGTGCTTTATGTTTTATTACTGGCTATGGAAATCGTGTACATCATTGTTCTTTGTATGCTGCTGCTAAATGTCAATCTTTGTATATTTGCAGATTTTCCCATTGGTTGGTCTTTATCTATCAATCTCCTTGGGCTGGTTCCCTCTTATTTATCTGTTTATATGTGTAAAAACCACAACCAATACAGCCTTTGTTCTCACAATATCATACAATTGATTGGCCCAAAAATCAGAACAGAATTAGGGAAAAGGGCTTTTAAGGGCTTCACCAACTGAACAAGACCCCAGTATACTTTGGCTCCTCCACTTGGGGAAGCAACTTAACTCATCCTCAATCCAGAGTGACTACTCCAGGTCGTGGCGGTGCTGATTCTCATCCCAGCTGCTTCACACTTAACAGCAAACTGGCCCAGTGTGAGTTAGAGGTCACCGCTCGGTGAAGCCAGGGGCGAGGCAAGACCACTGATTCCAGCATCCTCCACCGAATAGCTCAAGAACAGAAGGGCAGCTCTGACCCAGTTCAGTGCCCACTGGGGCCTCGCTACGGTTGAAGGCATGCAGGAATCTCCAGACGACACCTCAAGGGACGCAATGAAATCCTTTCTCCAAGGCAAAAGCCCCGTAGACTGGTTAGGCAAACTCTCAAAGACACTCAAGTATTTCAAGAGGTTAAAGCTCTGGTCCAGTTTTGCTTGACTAGACTGCACTCCTTAATTTGAGGTTTACTTAACAGACAAACTCTACTCTCCAGCACCCAGGCTTAGACCATCCCAGGCAGGCTGATTTTCAAAGTAATAATGTGGTGATTAAATGTTAATGCTGTGACTTCTTACTTGTAAACACTTGTTTTCTGTAGAATAATTATAAATAAATTAATAAATTAGCCGTTTGTGTTTTATTTCATAGTAATAGTAGATTACTCTTTCAAACAAGTTTATTATTCATTAGTTTGGAGAACTATCTGTGATGCAGTAATCACTCTGTGAAAATTCATGTGTTTTGCAGCATTCACGGTCCTCCTACTTCCTGAATAAAAAGCGTACTGTGCCAGGGTTTAATGCTTCAGGTCCCGACAAACCGTCCGCAGGTGAAGCTGTGACATGCTCGGCTGGCAGCAGCAGATATGAGGTGTCAGTCAGGACAGGTGTATGCAGCTGATGGCTGAGACTCCTGTCACTGTTTAAATGAGCAAACCTGAGACACTGCAGACAAAACCGCAGGTACTGAGTGTCTGACTGACCGCCCCCTCCTTTGCCTGTCAGGCACCAGCGATGAAACAAAAAACAAAAACCTGAGAGTGTCGCGCTGAAAACACTTTAATTAGACGGGTGGCAGTCGTCTATTAAATAGAGTTCACCACCTGTGCGGTGACTGATGGCATGAAAACAGAATGTTTCCTCTTTTCTCAGTTTTTTGCGATATTACGTTTTTTTTAGGAGGGTTTAAAATGTATTTGAATTCAATTACAAAAAGAAGCTGAATAGCTAATGCAATTAATTCCAAATTCTTGGAAATTTATTATTTAAAACAACAGACTGAGTCTAATTAAAGATTTAATCATGCTTATAAAGGCTATATTAGTGCAAATAATAAAGGGATATCTAATCTACTATCAGACAATCTCTACATAACTATATTAAAGCGGGCGAAATGAGTTAATATATGGTAAAAAAAAGAAGAAAAAAAAGAAGACTGGCTAACTATATGAAGGTCTACCACCTCAAGCTCAGGCCTGTGCAGAAACACAATGTGATCCTTGTTTTAGGACTGTAATGTGATTTTGTAATGGATGTCAGTTTATCAAGGTTATGAACCCACAGAACAATTTCATTTTAGTGCTACTTCAATTAGAAATGTGTTAACTAGAATCAAAAAGGTAGCTGTTTGTTACAAATTTGACTGATAGTAAAAAACAAAACAAAAAAACAAAACCCTAAAACTAAAATACCTAATTTAAATAAAAGATTTACTAATACTGGGAAAAAAGAGATTTCATATCATAGAGAAAGAACCAGTAGAACAAATATCTGTATTTGAATGAACATTAGATTAATCTGAAAACAGGGGATTGTATAAAAATGGATATAATTTAACGCAAATTTTTAGTTAAATCTCATGAATAAAAGCTGAATGTCTGCACTTCAAACACATGTTCTTTGATTAAAAATCCACTGTGATCATATGCAGACGCAAAATCACAAAGTCATACGTCATTGACGAATTACTTACTGACTGAACTCGTGTGTGTCTGCAGTCTGCCGTCAGCCAAAATGTTAACAAGGACACTTTCGACTGTTCAAAACCTACAAGTGACTCAACAGTGTTTTATACTGTCTGTATTTTCCCTTATTTTTAACTGCACCTGCTAGGATTGTGGGGGCAAAGCACACAACGACCAAATAACAAAAATACAGTTCGAGTGAAGCGACCGGTAAAGGGTGGGTGGTACAGTGACATTAGATGCTGGTGTGTAAGAGAAGAACCATGCAAACCAACAATAATGTGCCTGCTGCTTAAAGGATACTCCCTTCTTTGCTGGTTTCTTGCATGCTTTCCATCCCTGGAAGGGCAGCAGCTACACGCCGAAACAGCTGAAAAACAAGAGCAGAATAAAGACAGGGTCACACAACACTTAGCGTCTAATCTAATCCTAATACATTTGCTGATTAGCTCAGGTGGTGGCATATTAGGGTCAAAAAAATAAAGGTAAATACAAAATAAAGCATATTAATTGTTATTACATTAAAGTATTACATTATTAATTGAAAGAGCTGGGGAAGGGATAAATAAATCCTCTGAAAAATATGAGCTGGGCCACTCCACATCAAGGAAATCTAAACAGAAAATGTGAGTTATGTTGTCTGAGGCAATTTTCCCAAGGCAAATTAGATCCGGGTGAGAAGCCAGACAAGGAGCGAATCAGATAACCCCTTATTAAAATAAATAAATAAATAAAGTAGAGGCTTGGGGGTGAGCCATGCCTGTTCTTTAGATTGTGCCACTGATGTTTGGCTACAGTTTATAACAGAGCCTAAACATGTCTTCAGTCCTGAACATTTCATCAAATGTAACAAATTTGGACGTGCCTGTAAGGCAGAAAATATTCATTGTATATCACGTAAAAATTTTCATTAAAATTTCATTAAAAATATTAAAATTATTATACACAAAAAAGTCAGCTGACAGTGATGGGCCAGGTTGGAGGATTCTTCATCGAATTACTCTAAAGTCACAAATTTGCAAATGATAACACCATTTTAAAATGACCCCAAATATCTTGTCGGCAATCTGTGACAAGTTACACCCCGATAACAAATCATGTTTATAGACCAGTATAGGTAATAAAAATAAATGCCTTCTGCTGTAAGGCTGGCACAGCCCAGCAGCTTGTAAAAGGCAGGACTGTGACCTTTATTCGGCAGGTCTCACAGTGCTCTGTTCAGCGGTGCCATTTCACTGTTAGTGCCCAGAAATAAGGTGAAGAATAGCCTCCTCTGTCTCCGCTGCTGTGTGGCGAGCGAGGCGCCCGCCAGGAACACCATTCACTGACAGACACAGTGCAGCTTCCCTTCATCTCACTGCTTATTAACTTCACAGACAGTCATTGTTTCCAACAAAGATCATCTGTTCAGG
This sequence comes from Aulonocara sp. 'chitande type north' Nkhata Bay, assembly GCF_057382095.1. Taxonomy (NCBI): domain Eukaryota; kingdom Metazoa; phylum Chordata; class Actinopteri; order Cichliformes; family Cichlidae; genus Aulonocara; species Aulonocara sp. 'chitande type north' Nkhata Bay. The sequence goes on from NC_141365.1 coordinate 15,176,104, forward strand.
AACAGAAACACCTTTGATGAACCAGGCTATGCTTCTCTTTGTATCTGAAAGCCCTAAATCTTTTCTAAACATTAGTGTTAGTAAGTAAATGTCATTTAGAGAATGAATGCAGAGCTTTGCCTTGGTAGCAGCAGCAGGGCCGAGTTTTTGACCAACAGTGCTAACAAATGAATTTTTCGATAAAAAACAGCTTTATTGCACCATTCTCTGTTTTGGATGTGAACACACTGCAGCTAAAATAAACATGGAGGGTATAAATATGGAGGAAGAAACACTCCATCCTCATCAAGTGAAGTTTGCTATGATTCAGCCACGGTATTACAGGAATAGAGGCATATTCCAGTTCGGTTTTCCAGTTAGCTTCACCTCAGCTAACTGGAATCCCTAACTGGATCTCTGGATCATGTTTGTGCTGTTGTTCATGTGTTAATCAATCAGAATTAACTATTTAACAGTCACACTGCCAGCTCACCACTTACAGTATTTTAATGAAGAAATAAATAAAAAGAAAAACATGACAAATGTCTGTGGTTTCACACATGAGCGAAGGGAACAGGCACAGCAGGTCATAAGCCTGGTAACAAATAATAATTATATTAAATAACTTGGCTTGCTGTGCGGGTAATTGTACTGAACAGACTGTCCAAGAAGTGGGAGCTTCACCTTTGATGAGTGAAATTCTGGGATTTTATTTGGATGTTGCTGAGCACTAATTAGCAGGTATCTGTGTCTGTGTGACGCTCCCATACAATCTTAATAACAAGCTTAATAACCAAGCCAGCAAACTTTAGCATACAACTCAGCACTCCACCCTAAATAATATGGTCACTGCTGTCTCCAAAAAGCCAACATGCCAGTGGCCAAAATGCTCCCACATGCAGCTACAGATGTGGAATGATGAGGCCTGAGATGCTATTTAAGGATCCAGGATTCAACATACTGAAACCTGAAGACTGCCAGCAAGGCACGTTGAATGCAAATCACGTATTAAGAAAGAAATCGGCCGTGAAACCGTTTTATGAGACAGGAAGTCTCTTCTGCGTGTTTATCAGACCTCAGGGACGCACACAGTGAATGTAAACAAAAATCTCCACGGGGCACCTTTAAGCTGCCCTCCATCCAGGCAGCTTTTCAGTGACTGCACCTGTCACTCACAGGGAGAAATGGCAAACGCTCAACACAAGGCTCTCTCTGAACCCACTCACCTGTTTGACGTTGTAACCCGTCTTGGCACTGGTCTCTATGAACATGACGCTCAGCTCTTTAGCCCTCTGTTCGCCTTCCTCGATTGTGATTTGCCTGTAAATGAAGAGTCGTTTCAATCAAAACACTGCAGATTGGAGATAATAATACACTGTTTATCTGGACACAAAGCCAAGGCTAATTTTGTCATATTAACATTCATCAAAGACAAATGGATGCTGCAGAGAGACTCACTGTGAAGTGCACGATTAGCAGCTTATTATTTTAGGCTGTGAGGATACACCAGGCTTGGCTAATGTGCTGAAAGTGATTAATTACTTTGTCCTGGGAGAAATTAATAACAGCCAATTTGCATTACATTTTAATGAATCTGGCAGCGATTGTTTGGCTCTCGCTGTGAAACTGAGACTGTGTCAGGTGTCCATTAACACAAACAGAGAGATCAGCTCAATCCTGCTGACTCCACAGCCTCAACAGCCAGCAGGTTCGTTAAGACAAGCGGCTTAAATCGGCCCCGGAAAACTAGACCAGTCTGTCCTCACAGAAAGCATTGTTAGGTGTTTACTCCGTTAAAAACATCCGACTGATCTCTTCAAAGCTTCAAACACGGCAGCCTCATATTTTACCGCTTCCTGCCTCTTTCAGTAACGTCACGTTTGCGCAGAAGAAAGAGATTCGGGGATAGAAATAGAAGTTCCTGCAGCGAGAACAGAAAACAGTGCACTAGAGACATATTTACATAATAACACCACCTGACAGAGTTGCACCAGAGCTTCTGGGACTATTTCTGGATGCATTTGTCTGACTTCCAACTTAAACAACATGGTGCCTTAGTCATCATCAGACAAGCAGTTGGAAAGAAAAGTGCGTGATGGATGTGGGATATGTGGCATCCTAGCAACGCTCACGCACACTTGAAAAGCACTACAGTTGTAATCGAAATGACTGACATCAGCTCTCTCTCGCGGCACAGATTATCCCAACAATAATGTCACTCACAGTAATCAAATCCCTTCACAAAAGCACTGATTTGATCATTATTTCCTTTTCATTAAAATACACTTTACCAGACCAGGTGATTCTTTTTTTTATATGTATAGACTTTTGGATTTTAGGTTTAACAGTGAAGCTGGGAGAAAAACATGCACCAAACAGCCTCAGGGTGGATACCAACAAGTGATGGTTTTGTGGATTTTTTTATGGCTTTCTGCTTGTAGTTTGAGTCAAATTGACCAATCACATTTGTGCAGGATTTGGAAGAGCACGCAGGGAACCAGTGCCCGTATTGGATAAGCAGTTTTGGTGACAACTGGTTGAATGAGGCTGAACTTTTCAGCTCAGTTCTGACATCAAGGGTCAGCAGGGCGTGGCTGTGGCTTAGAAGGTAGATCAGGTCGCAAGATTGGAGATTTGATCCCTAGCTCCTCTTGTCTGCATGTCAAGACATGGTTGGGGGTAAGATGTAGGATCAAAAACATAGAAGAAGAAAAAGGGACTAAAACAATGTGGTGAGCTGCTTCCTGTCTTCACACCAGGCCTCGCATAGCTGAGGCTGCCTGGTGTATGATGCACACTAGATTTCTCTGATACAGAGCTCCTGGGGATGTACGGTACCTAAACTCTGCATACTTTATCTCCCCTAAGCACTAAGCACTGTGAAAAGCTCCACCACACATGAATAAACAAAGCAACAAACACAAAGAGAGCCCAGCTCAGAGAGGTGCTCCTCCTGATAATCATTTCATCACACCACAGCACATCACCACACATGAATCTCTGTTTCTCCTCAAGAAATCTTAAAAAATTTAACAATGACTTATTTTAAAATCGTTGTAAAGGTAAAAAAATAAATAAATAAATAAAAATAAAAAAAGGGGTTTTGCAACCAGAGGAGTCGCCCCCTGCTGGCCTAAAAAGAATGCAGGTTCAAGGCTTGCATTCACATGAAGTCCAAAATATGGCTCCACCAAACTAATATTGATGCTTTTCTTATGCCTACATGGACACTGTAGTCAACTAGAAACTAAAGCTGTTTGTGGAAAAATGATTTTAGTTAACTGAAAGGAAAAAAAAAATGTCATCTAACAAAAATGATGTGCACATATTACATAGGAAAATGTTCAGTGTTAGTCACAAATTGCCTGAAGAGGCTGAGAACAGTCTGTACAGCTGTCAGTGAATTTCCTGTACAAAAAGCTGTTTGCATTGTAATATATTGTATAATGGTAACAATTATGGAGTATCATCTGTTGCAAGTCCAAGCACATAAGCAAGAGATAGGACACTATGTAGTATTGTTTCATTAAGATTTTGCTGGTTGAAACTGGAGCACTAAAAACCTGCAGGGTTTCAGATTTCCTGCACTGATTTCAACAAACTGCTGTCAGGCTTGGAACTACTGATTTACCTAAGCACGCTGGAAGAGGATGGTGAGGTGATGTTAATGCACTGAACAGCCTTTACTTCTATACCACGGAACATTTACTGGAAGGCTTTAACGTCCACACTGCATTAAAGGAAAAACTAAACTGCACCGAAGCTAAATTATCATCAAATTAAAGACAAAAAGGTTCAGTGAGTTTAAGCACTTTAGCTGGAGGCACACATTTCTAAAATAGCTTGAAGCTTATTAAACATATAAAGACATCACCTGAAATTCCACCAGCTGAAGATGATAAATATACTTCTTACACTGCGTGGGATAATTTATGTGTGTGTATACACCACTGCAGACCTGCAGCTCCCACGCAGTCTCAGTGTAACCTCAAACCAGAGCTTTTTTACTTCGCCTGTTGTTTTTGTGGCCATGAACCTCTATTGACAGGTCCAGCGAGACACATTCTGAAAGTTGCAATCAGCAGCATTTTTTCCTGCTTCCCCTTCACAGTTACTGACAGGCTGAGAGTTCAGACACAAACATGCCAAAGGGAATTTCTCTCTAAGGCCGTCAAAGTTGCTGCTACTGCATGCTAAAATAAAGCTGGCCATAACATTTAAATTACTTGATTGTGGAGGAAAACCCAACATTCAGTAAAGTTTTGTATTTCACAAATGGAGAAAGAAAGATAAAGACTTCCTGAGTATATTTACATTTAATCAGTAAATCAGGGGATCGGTTTTAGTTCTCGCACCCATGTTTACAGACAGAAACCTACTCTTACGTTTCATTCGTTACCACGCTCAATGTCAACCTTCCAGTTAGCAAGCGGTCATTTATAACCATTTATAACCAAAGTTCTGTTACTTTTCATAGCCTTTTGTTTCCCCACAGGAACTGACCCTTCCAGTGGTGTGGCGGGAACAATGGGAAGCACTGTGAGGTCATTTATCATTCAGTCAAACTGGCTGTGGTTCATACAATCATGGGAAAAAAAGAAAGTTCATCCTCTGTCAGTTCAAAGGTTTTACACGTCAGGACACAATAAAGAATTAGCCGGTCCCTATCAGGTCTTAGAATTAATGTAAAAGTAATGCAACAACAAATGACACACGTGCCTTTCTCTTATTTTGTATACATGTGTGTACATATATATATTTGCTATTTATTCCTACTGTCTACTTTTTATATTGTATTCCGGCACAGCTGGTGTGGAGCAATTACAATTTCTTTGCACATGTACAATGACAATAAAGGGCTATTCTATTCTATTCTATTCTACATTATTTATTTAACAAAAACTAAACCAAAATACAGAAGCAGTGTGTAGAAAAACCTACTACAGCATGTAGTTCCCTGAGTCATGTAGACTCAGGGAACTAATACTAGGAAACTTAAACTACGAAAACAAACCAGGAATTACGAACTAGAATTTGGTTAGGAACACAGAGGGAATAACAGACAGCATGAGACACAGGAGGAGCGCACAACTGGGAGTAATCAGACCTAACAAGACAAAGACTGTCAAAGTAAAACAGGACGTATAACACAGAGACGCGGACTTGACACTGAGACAGAAGCATGAACTGTGGAACAGGGAAAAAAAGCACAGAGAAGACATGACACGGACACTGGGAAGATACACTGACTGAAATTAGAAGCTAGAACAACAAAATATAACCTCAAGAGAACTATAACCATGAATAACAAATAATCAAGAAATATAGATTAAATACAAAATACTGGGTCACACCAAGGACATACCAAGGACACACCATGACATTCTCTTGGAGATTTGTTGCTGTGCTTGGGATCATTGTCCTGTTAATTACCCAGTCTGCCTCACATTTGACTCTAGAATAATTAATTAATATTTATTTGTATGAGGTGAACATGCTAACCGAGGCCCTTATAGTCTGAGTTCTAGCTCTTTCATTTTTTCCAGTTTCTTAGAGCATAGTGTTAACACACACCTGAAATCTCCAGACTAGCAAACCACCAAAACTTCAGCTTGGCAGATAACTCATGGGTAAAAATTTTACTAAGGTATAAGGTATGCCCACATTGTAATGTCACAGTTTGCTGGATGTACTTCTTGGACTTCCTGACAACAAATGTTTTTATGTAAACAAAAACAAAATTAAAAAAACTGTATAATAATATCATCAATTTGGTTATTTTAACTGATATAACAGCTTGGCTGCACTAGGCTTTGTCTCCGTCTGTATTTCAACACATACTCTGCATAAATAAATAACATGTAGTGGGTAAGTTAAATGTTTTGCACTTCTAAATGGTTTCAGAAAAAAAGGCGGAGAAAAAGGCAGTAACTTTCTAAAAGACTTGCTGGTCATTTTCATTCAATTTTCACATCACATAGTTTTTACCATCTGAAATTGATCTCCAGCCTGCATTTTATACACATCAACACATTTTTGCACCAGGACAAAAGTAATTTTATGGTTCAATTCTCTCTTTATTTTCTCCTGTCCACTAACGTATATTTCTGCTCCATGTCCTCTCACGTCTACCCTGTTTTTTTTTTCAGCCGGCCCACTTGAAATCAATCTCAGGTTTATTAAACACTGCGTCTCATCAGCAGTTTCTCACCTACTCTTTCCTCCACAGACACAGTCGGCAGCTTCATATAGAATATGAATAAAAATGAATTCCCTCATGCACACAGCTCATGATGCTCAAGTGTCCCTACAGACGAAAACACTAAAGCAAGCAATAATTTTCCCTCTTTGAAGCAGGCTGTCTGACAGGAAGTCCTCCAAATACAGGAGCCCCCCCCCCCATAATCACTATAATAATAATACTAATAATAATAGTAATAAGCATAGCCAGTTTATTTCTCATTGGGGTGGCGTAAATATTTATATAAGATTTTTCAGTCCAACATCTAACATCAGCTGGCTGCAACATACTGATGACCTCCTCAGGTATGCCCCGCCTTTCATCCTACAACAGCTGCAGTTACAAAGCCATGGCATGAAGGCGTCACAACCCGCATGGTTTATTGACTTTGAAACTGATGGAGCAGCAGCTGCAATGGGCCTATGCAGAGGAGCAGCCACACTCCTGTGTGGAAAGATCAACCCTGACTGTCATATTCACCGCATCAATCTCAGGTCAGAATCTGTGATCCGTGCTACTGTAGAACACATCGCAGACTGATTCATTTTCACATTTCTGACTCTTAAACTCCAAAAGACTGTGGCTGATCTCGGTAAACAAACAGGGTCACCTCCTCTCCTGTTGGAAGGTTTCCAGATGTGGGCGTTCCAGGAAACCCTCCACAGAAAAACAGAGCTAATCCATCATCAAAGCAGGCTGCTTTCTTGGGAATTTGCGGTAGCACATTATTTACTTTTTCTTTACAATGTTGTCGGTTCTAGCCAAATCTGGCCAAATGATGGTAAATCCTCTGATAAAAATGCTTATTCTCTTTTATCAGAGGATACACCGGATCATCCTTTATAATTCAACATTCATGAACACCAATGTAACTGACAAGATCTAAATTTTAACTTTTGCATCAAACTTGCTTGATTTCAGTTTTGTCTCTCCAACAAAGATCTGTTCATTAGATCAGAGCGACATACCTCTTGTCTGCCAAGTCTGTTTTATTGCCAACAAGCATGATTATGACATCACTGCCTCGCTCCGTTCTCACATCATCGATCCATTTTGATGTCTGCTGGAAAGAATTGACATCTGTTGAAAAAATTAAAATATAAAAAAGAAAACTGTTAAAAAACTAACATCAGACTCAAATGACTGACATTTGATTTGATTTTTAAACATGCGTGGTAGTGCCAACACAGGTGCCCCACAGGAAAATCTATTTGTATAATAAAAAGGATTGTAATAAATTATAAGGCTGTGTGTCCCATTTACGAAAATGTATGACATTTTATGATGTTGTTTATCATAAAATAATGCAAAAAATGTTCTAGGCAAAATTCGAGTCACTATCAGACTGTGTAAAGATTTTTCTTTTTAATCCACAAGACAAAATATGATATCAGATTATTTTCTAATTTTGCTGTAGACGATGTATTTCTATTGAATGGGTGACAAAAACACGAAAACGTAATTCACTTTTGGTTTTCAGGTTTGATAACGAAAACCTAATAAATGATGATTTTCGCACAAATTTTTCATGTTTTTCTTGGAAATTCACTGTTTTTTTCTAAAATATTTCTCATAGATTTGTTTTATTTTTTCTCCCAGTGTGACATTTTTTCAGCAAAGTTATACTAGTTTCTCCATGTAATTATTGATTACTTAATAATTATCATTAGTCAATCATTTCTATTAAATTTGCCACTGTTTTCATATAAATTTATCATTTCAGTCTTGAATTTATTTATTTTTCTCCTTTTTGGTTGGACTTTTGTAGTTTTTTTTCCCATCAGTGTTGGAAAATATGTAATTTTGTAATTTCACTGTGAAAAACAGTAGTAACAGTTAGAACCTCACTGATAATCTTGCATTAATAAAGAAGATTTACAGTTTTAAAAATGACTCCCGGTCAAAAAATATTAGCTGGTAGAGGGCGTATTGAAGTGCACATGAATATGGTTAGTACTGTATATGGAAATATACAATAAATCAACATACAACACAGCTACTTCTGGCTCTGGAACATGTTAAGGTTGCTAATAAATTCCTTTGACCTTGTCGGGTTGAATGAGTATGCATGCTGGCCTGCATGTAGATAAAGGGTCATGTTGTATTCTTGGACTGGGAATTTGATGAGACAAGACTCCATGTTTTTTTCAAGGCTAAAGAGAACATGGGTTAAGGAGGAGTGGATAGTGTTTTTTAATAAAGCGGGGTTAAAATTAATTTCCCACATGCTGAGTGTCTCAATTGTTTTCTCTTTTGGACAGAAAACATGATCCAGATAAAGCTACACAGTACAAGGAGAAGCAAAACCAGAAAGAAATATGTTGTGGAGAAGCAGAAAAATGGTTGTTGTTAAGGGTGGAAAGATAAATCGGAACGTGAAATGAAATCTAAGTGACAAAAATTTTGCTCCTATTTGTTTCAATCACTTTTGATGGGAAATATCGAGATGAAACGTGATATTTGTAGAATCTGATTGTGGAAATCCAACTGTTTTACAAAATAAGATACAAAATGTGAAGTAGGAATGACTTCAGCAGGTGTAGCTCAGGGTCCTCCAGCCAAAGCATCCGATGGCCTTTATGTAAGTTTAGAGCAGCTCATTCTTCTGTGAGCAGTACACAGAATAATTAAAATTGGACAACACAAACAATGAACTTTACTCTTCAATAAGATTTCACAGAGTCAGGTCTTAACCACCTGTTTTGCTTCTCGGGTCGATATGAGGTCACTTTTTAATGCTGCCGTTTTCAATTGAAGTTAAACATCTGGCTGGTTAGTGTTAATAAAGTGCAGCTTCAAATAAACTCTGCTTGGACTTACAAACAATTCCGTCTTCAGGAAAAACACCTGTTAGCCTTGAGTAACGTTATCTTTACCTCACCTGTTCCTTGTTGCAATCTCTAAACCAATCTCTAATATAATGGAGAACTTCCGTTGACTTCCTGTTTCAAAGGGAGTGCCGGCAAGCTACTCCAGAAGGGGCTTTCTGAAGCTTTTTGATCAAAGTAGTTAAGACACTAGATACGGTTCACTTTTATTTCTTTTAATTGGAGTAAAATACCTTAATGACATCACAGCCTCATGAGCCACTTTAGAAAGTGAGAAGCAGCAGAGATTTTATAGTATCAGCCTCTAGATAGCATCAACCACCACAAAGAGCTTCTTCTTCTACACACCTGGACATTTCTGATGGACTTTGACTACGCTCCTAACGTCTGTTGGAGTTATCGTTTGGAAACAGGAACTATTAAGGGAGCCTACCCTGTCATAAATCCTTAAAGGCCCAATCAGCATGCATTAGTTCTAAGTTTTATGAGCACTTTATGAGCAAATTTAAGCTCCCTGTAAGAACAATTAAAGGACATAAGCCTCAACATATTATCTGCCCACTAACCATTACCCAGCATGCCTTTTAGCAGAGTAACTGCGGCATTATTAGTGTTAATAATTAATAAACATAGACAGGCTATTGTGTGCCATGTTGTGAAAAGAGCTACCTGTACAGAATTAATGCATCATATGATTAGAGCTGTGAGTATGAAGGGTGCACAGTTAATATAGGGCCCCTCTCAATACTCTGCAGCTCTTCTGCCTGCAGATAATAAAACACATTTAACCCTCTGAAAAGCCACAGTGGGTGTTTTGTCTGACTCTGCTGTCAGTAAAGGGAAAAAAGCAAATATTGGAACAGTTTATCAAGAGTTCACCATCTCAAATTTTAATAACTAATATATCTTTGTTGCTCTATGCACCTGTTTTCCTTTCTCACTGTGTTTTTTCCAGTTTGCCAAAAGACAGCTACATGGGAATAAATGATGCCGCCGAGTACACCAGCGACGCTAAACGGAACAAGACCTGTTGACCTGGAGGAGACACTAAGGAGATGACGGGGCTGCAGAGCTGGAGCTAAGAAGAGGAAACATAAACGGTTCCAGCGTCATATGGGGAAGGAGAGATCCTCAGGCAACAAGACTGATGAGCTCAGAGTGCTGATTAAGACACATGGGTGCAGTGTGATGCGCTTCATGGAAACATGGCTCACACACACACTTCCTGGACCACAATGCAGCAGTACTGGGCTTCAGAACGGTTACTGTTGGTGCTGTTTACATTCAATCAGCTGAAGCAGAGGTAGCATGTGACCTATCGAGGGATTACGTTTGTAAATGTGCAGTTTGACTAAGATCACGCCTGTCTGTTTACATCTTCGAGGTTTACACTTATCTCCATCACTCTCTTTACCATCCCTTTTAATAAATACATTCAAAATACAGTATCCCGGTACCCTTTGCACAGCCTTTTGCATGCTTAACATTAAAACTGTGACATATCAATAAAAAAGAAGCAGCAATTGCACTGACTTGTGATGTCGTAGACCACCACGGCCACGGTGGAGTCCCGTATATAGCTGGGGATGAGGCTCCTGAAGCGCTCTTGTCCTGCTGTGTCCCAGAGTTGCAACCTCACCTGGGGTTCAGAGAGTGAAAGCTGAGGAGGCTGAGATCATTCAGATAGTCAGAGAGCCTGAAAACAGTAAGCTCCCCCCACACACGCAAACATTCATTATTTATACAAGCAGACCTTTCATTTCCAAGATCGTACAGCTGTATGATAGATTCTCTGAGATCAGCAGACACATTTAAACTAGCAGGACTACATGCAGTCAGACAGGTCGTTGTTCCACAGCTGAACACAATCACAGTTCACACAGTTTCTGTCTGAGGGAGACTAACATTTAACATCTCTCTCGTGACATGATACAGCTGTAACTTACCGTTCGATCTTCCAAGTACATGGTTTTCGACAGGAAGTCGATTCCAATTGTGGCCTGGTTTAGGGAAAGAAGATAGCCACGAATCAACATCACTCCAAATATTCAGAAAAGCAAACAGCGAGGAAATGAATCAGCCACATTAAAGATGCAAAAGGTGAAGAAGGGGACAGACTCTTCATGCAGGCATGATCACATCACCCTCATGTAGGGGATGATCAATATCCACACAACATGGTGAATGTTCAGTTTTATCACACTGCTGATTCAATTCTAACTACTTACAAGTTTCTAATGTCTAGTGATTCATCATCAAATACAGACACTTGCAGAAGGTCACGGTGTGTCAGCATCACCCTGCAAATGTTCACTTAAATAATAAGAACAGCTGCGTTATTTTACTCTCTGGTCGGTTGTTTTAATCACAGCTCTCATCGTACATTTACACAGTAACAGCAATCTAATCATTTCCTTATTGTGTCATAAGGCAGATGGCAGTGTGTTCCCTCTTCAAAGGATGTTTACTCTCCGCAGCCAAGCCCACAGCTTTCTGCTTTGCTGCCTGCCATGATATCATCAGGTGCTTTGGCTCAGACAAACTGCATCCAAGAAGTCAATATTAAACTGCAGACCTGAGGTTGGTTCTTTTAGTGGATTCAATGGGCTGAAAAATGTACTTTCACATTGAAAATTATGAGCAGGGCTTCGTTTAAAGATATGCAATTACATTTGTGAAAAACATTAATTTTAGTAAGGCATTCATCTGGGAAAAACTATCTAACTGACGCCATCAAATCTGCTAATTTTTATGTAGAATAACTTTAGGATATTTATTGAAGTCAGGCAGAATTTTATCTTTCTATCTGTCAGAAGTTACAGATCCTGAAAGGGCAGAAGCTTGGTCGTGCTTTTTAACACACAGCATTTTTTCCATTATTTTTGAGCGCTCATAGCTTCATAAGTATAGCAGACATCTACATAAAATGTTCAGGGCTGAAAAACGGACTTGATCTCTTTTGGAAACTGCAACCAAATGAATTTTAAATCTCACCCCAATTGTCAAAATGTCTTTTTTCCTTCAGAAAGATTTGAGCATCAGTACCACAGGATATCTCATAGTTTGATTAAGTCTGTGCTCTATGTAGAAGTAAATCATAGTAGCAGGACAATCTATGGATTGGATCTATAGCTTTCCAGTGCTGTGATAAGTTAGCAGTTTCTGCTCTCGTCTAAATATGATTTAACCTCATATTTAATACATGTTTGTCTTCTGCTCACACTGTGTTTTACAATTTTCTAATAGTTTTTACGAGACGCTTTTACATGCCCACACTTCATTTTTACCACAAAACTGAAGCTGCTCTCACTGAAGAATAAACTGTGACTTCTGTAGTGAATCATGGCTTGCTGAAAAGCACAGCTTGCCTTCTTTCAGGAGCAGTTTTTATTCTTTTGATATCACAAAGGTAACAGTAACAAAACGATAGCTTGGTTGCTTGAACGTCCAACAATACGTCAGGTCTCAAAAGCTTAATGATTTGCAGTCAAGTTGGAGAACTCAACCCAATTCTGTTGGGCACCATGTATCTTTAATATTAAGAATAAATTGTTGATGGATATGGATGAGCTTAAAAAAGCATTCAATTACAGTGGATTTAAAAAAAAAAAGATGTACATCCCTTGTCATGCAGCACATCCAGATGTTTAGTTTCTTGATTTATACGTGGAGGGAAGAGGGTGTAAAAGGTTCAGTAGTAGCTGGCACAACCAGCTACTACTAAGTCTGCAGCTGCAGCTTTGAGGTGTCTGACCTCGGCCTGCAAACAGGAGTGGCCAGTTGGAGCCGATACTGTGGACGGGTGACAGGTCTGGATCAGAGGATGAGGATGCACACAACAATAATTGTGCTGATCTCTAAATAAGGAGCCGGATGTATATATTGTGTTTTTTTCTGTGCTGAGCAGCTCTGCGGGGTGCCCACTGCCCACTTTGACAGAACTGGGCATCAGCAGCTTGCTCACGCACTCGTTTCCTTGGTAATGCCAGCTACCACAGTGGACTAACTCAGAGAATCTGGCACAAAGGACAGGATGTCATTTATACTGCTGCTTTAGACCCACTCACATCAAGCACTGCCAGGATTAAACTCACCAGCCTCAACAAATTCAAATTATAAACATTAAACATGATTAGAAGTGAAATCTAAAATACCCCGCCCATTTTCTTTCTGGAAGAATATCTTTTATATGCACCAGCATACCGAGGACAACACCAGATTCAGTTTGTGGAAGCTAGGTGAGGAGCAAAACAGCAAAAATTTCCTTTTTTAGAGACGACTCCCTTAAAGAGATAAATAGCCTCCATGTGAGAACAGAAGGACGTCCTGAAGAGCTGATATAAGAAGACCGGTCGAATCCAAGACTAAAAATACCAAGCTAAAGATGAATGTGGTATACTAGGGGGTTAAAAGTGTCATTTTTTAAAACTATCAACACAGACTCGCTTTTAAATTTTATTTTTTTTTATATGAGAAAACAAATGCTATTATATATTCTTGAATTAACTTGAAATTGAATTAAATTAAATTGCATTAAAAGAATAAAGATGTTTTTCTGGGGAAGTGGCAGAGGTGCTGTAGACTCTTCTTGGCCCTAGTTTTAAATATAGAATCCCACATGGACAACTATACATGAGAAGGATTAGATCACGAGAAATTATTAATATCCCTTTTAAATCTTTAACCAGCGCGTGTCGTTGGAAGACAGACGAAGCCTTTACAGCCCATCCTGCTGGCATCTAGGGATGAAAATGAATTTAACGGATCGGAGAGAGTTTGGTGACATTATATTTTTAAGTAGTTTGTGTGCTAGTGAATTACAAAGAAATAAACACTGAACAGAAGAGACAGAAAATTACTGGTTGCTGCCTTTATGTTTGTAGAGAATCTGAACATTTCTACTTTCAAGGTCCTCTGTCTGGCAGGGACGCAGCTAAAACCCGCAGACCTCGAATCACAGCGAGCAATCACAGCGCTGCAGTCACAGACATTTAAGAACACAAAAAATCCAACTGCTCTTAAGTTTCTAATAGGATGACAGAGTGCATCTATGATGAAGTCTTCATTCTCACTCAGCAGGCTGCAATAAATAGAAATTAGAGCTTCCTGAATTTTATTAATAATATTAGAATCAGTGCACTCATAATTTTTAGTCATTAACATTAAATTTAAGATTTAACCCATGTTTCAGTCCTGGAGCAGGGAAGAGGAAGACGTTGAATTTGAAGTGCTAAATAAGAGAAGACACGGGAGTAGTTCATTGTTTTGCTGTAAGAATGAAAAATAAAACCAAGCGGTGACATCTTCAGCTTGTTTGTTCTATCAAACCCTGAGTTTTATGTGTCGGCAATTCAACTATTAGCCAGTTTAAAACCAGTGCTCTGCTGACTCTGTAACTGCACAGCTCCAAACCTCCTCTGGCATGAACATCAGCATTGAAACTGTGTGCCAGGAGCTTCATGGCACGGGTTTCACTGGCCGAGCAGCTCCTGAAGGTGTGATGCGACAATTATTCATACAGTTTAGAATAATAACTTTATGAAAAAACAAAAAAACAAAACACTGAATATTTTTAAGATATATCAAAGTGTCAAAAAAGGTCACTTTGTCACAACCTATGTACAAAATCTATATTTACGGTTCGGTTTGACAAAGGTGGTTTGGATTAAAACACAACAGTTGCCACTTTTTTTATAGCCCTGTTTGCTTGGTCACGTGGCTGACGAGGCTGTTCCAAAATTTAGGTTCTGCAGCCTCAAAGCGTAGATGCCTCTGGATTTAAAATTAGAGCCTGTATCAGTCAAAAGGCCCTGATAACACGATTCAAGAGACCGACTGCTGGAAGGTGGTCTCAGCAGATTTGTTATATAAGCAGGAGCCTGGCCATGAAAGGTTTTAAAAGCAATTCTGAATTTCACTTTAATTGTTAGCGCTTTGACAGACTGGCGACCTGTCTGTGGTGTACCCTTTCTCTTGCTCTGTGACTGGAGGGACAGGCTCCAGCCCCCAGAGACCCTGAATTAGATATGTGGAAGAAAATGGATGGATGGATGAACAAATTTGGAATACTGATGCCAAAGAAGCACCAAAAAAGTAATATGTCAGCTTCTATCCATCTGTGATTAGACCCTCCCCACGACACCGAATATGAATTGTCCAATAAATCAGATTCACCCCTTGCTACACTAAGCAGCTGCATATTTGGGCACAGCAGACAGATGCAATCACAGCCTGGCAGTCGGGGCTGAGTGACAGCTCCACCACAGCCGACAGGAGCGCTCTGCTCCCAGAGGCCTCTGAGCCCTTTAGCATGTGCTACCAGGCGGTGCGGACGCCTGCTTCTGTCTCTCTCGCGGCTGGATGGCTGCTTGATGGGAGGCTGCTGCTTTAGAGGCAGCAAATGTAGCTCACCTCGCTCACGTCCTCCTGCTGACTAAAGCCACCGCCACGCTCGGTTTCATCTTCCTGATGGCCCTCTGTCTCTGACTTTACTTAAGCTCTTACTTCAAAAGACTCAACTGGATCTGCTCAAATCTAACGCGTGAAAATAAAAGCAAGTGAAACCACGACTTCTTAAATCTGCTCATCGGGACAGATGTCTCCTACGGGCTGTATTCTTATCGTTTTTCCACCCTCACCAGGCAAATCTAGCTTCCCCGCTGAGCAGCCGCATAAACACTCACACTCAACTAATGTGCGCTGAATTTTAATTAATACTCCGTTGTCTCTGGAGTTGAGTCTGCAAAATCGTTTACAGCCCTACCTGTCACCGAGCCAGGCGGGAAACAAGAGGCATTAAGACACGGGCAGAGGAGGGCAGCAACCACACACACACACACACACACAAATGCATCTGGGGAAGACTTTTTAGCTTTGGCTTTGATCTGTGGCTACATACAGTGGGGCAAAAAAGTATTTAGTCAGCCACCGATTGTGCAAGTTCCCCCACTTAAAATGATGACAGAGGTCAGTAATTTGCACCAGAGGTACACTTCAACTGTGAGAGACAGAATGTGAAAAAAAATATCCATGAATCCACATGGTAGGATTTGTAAAGAATTTATTCGTAAATTAGGGTGGAAAATAAGTATTTGGTCACCTCAAACAAGGAAAATCTCTGGCTCTCACAGACCTGTAACGTCTTCTGTAAGAAGCTTTTCTGTCCCCCACTCGTTACCTGTATGAATGGCACCTGTTTGAACTCATCATCTGTATAAAAGACACCTGTCCACAGCCTCAAACAGTCAGACTCCAAACTCCGCCATGGCCAAGACCAAAGAGCTTTCGAAGGACACCAGGAAAAGTATTGTAGACCTGCACCAGACTGGGAAGAGTGAATCTACAATAGGCAAGCAGCTTGGTGTGAAAAAAATCAACTGTGGGAGCAACCATCAGAAAATGGAAGACATACAAGACCACTGACAATCTCCCTCGATCTGGGGCTCCACGCAAGATCTCATCCCGTGGGGTCAAAATGATCATGAGAACGGTGAGCAAAGATCCCAGAACCACACGGGGGGACCTGGTGAATGACCTGCAGAGAGCTGGGACCAAAGTAACAAAGGTCACCATCAGTAACACACTACAACGGCAGGGAATCAAATCCCGCAGTGCCAGACGTGTTCCGCTGCTGAAGCCAGTGCATGTCCAGGCCCGTCTGAAGTTTGCCAGAGAGCACATGGATGATACAGCAGAGGATTGGGAGAATGTCATGTGGTCAGATGAAACCAAAGTAGAACTTTTTGGTATAAACTCAACTCGTCGTGTTTGGAGGAAGAAGAATACTGAGTTGCATCCCAAGAACACCATACCTACTGTGAAGCATGGGGGTGGAAACATCATGCTATGGGGCTGTTTTTCTGCCAAGGGGACAGGACGACTGATCCGTGTTAAGGACAGAATGAATGGGGCCATGTATCGTGAGATTTTGAGCCAAAACCTCCTTCCATCAGTGAGAACTTTGAAGATGAAACGAGGCTGGGTCTTCCAACACGACAATGATCCAAAACACACCGCCCGGGCAACAAAGGAGTGGCTCCGTAAGAAGCATTTGAAAGTCCTGGAGTGGCCTAGCCAGTCTCCAGACCTCAACCCCATAGAAAATCTGTGGAGGGAGTTGAAAGTCCGTGTTGCTCGGCGACAGCCCCAAAACATCACTGCTCTCGAGAAGATCTGCATGGAGGAATGGGCCAAAATACCAGCTACTGTGTGTGCAAACCTGGTAAAGACCTATAGTAAACGTTTGACCTCTGTTATTGCCAACAAAGGTTATGTTACAAAGTATTGAGTTGTATTTTTGTTATTGACCAAATACTTATTTGCCACCCTGATTTACGAATAAATTCTTTACAAATCCTACCATGTGGATTCATGGATTTTTTTTTCACATTCTGTCTCTCACAGTTGAAGTGTACCTCTGGTGCAAATTACTGACCTCTGTCATCATTTTAGGTGGGGGAACTTGCACAATCAGTGGCTGACTAAATACTTTTTTGCCCCACTGTAGTTGAGGTTGTGGCATCTGAAACAAAATGGTTAATACACTAGCTTTAAAAAAGAAAAAAAAAACAAAGGAAAAAACGCACCATCAACAAGGACTTTCAAATGATTTTAGCTTGTGCACAAATTTGATAACCTGATTTTTTTTTATATTTCTCTCTGCCTGCTGCCATTACAGCAGAGAGGGGCAGAGACTGACATTAAACAGCATATGGGGAGCTTATTAAATAAGCAGATTCTATCAGCCCAGCATCTGTTTGCCTACCATGTCTGAAGAAGCATGGGGGAAGGAACGGTGTCTGTCCATTCAGGCACCATAAAGATGGTACAGTTATTTTTCGTCAGAAGCATGTCCACCCCACACACACACACACACACACGTTTCTCAGAATTACTGCACTTAGCACCGACTGTGACGGCTGTTAGATTTCAAATTCATAATTTCTCCTGCTGCATTCAGAACTCAAATCTTCTGCAGTGGCCTTGATGCAAGGCAGCCTTTTTCCAGAGGGCCCTGGACTGTGCCAAAGCTGCCTGTTGTCTCAGATTCATAGTGTTTATGGAGCCATGAACAAGAGACCCCCCAGGGGGTGGAGGGTTTCCAGCTCGGTGATCTGCTTTTAGTGTGGATCATGTGGTCCTTCTGGCTTCACCGAGTGACGACCTGTACTCCCGCTGGGGCGCTTTGCAGCCAGGATGAGAATCAGCACCTCGCAGTCTGAAGCCATTGTTCTCAGTCGGGTGAAGTGCCCACTCTGGTTTGGGGATGATGTGCCTTCTAGTATCTCTAGGTCTTGTTTATGTGTGGGGTGAAGAGCGTAGATGGAGATCTGCAGAGGTTGCACTGGTCTGTTACGGTGAAAAGAGCAACGCTGTTGATTTACTGGTTGAACTACATTCCTACCAATCACCTATGGCTGTGAGTAGTGACTGAAATAAGAATGTGTCAGACGGCTGAGAGCCGCTACACCTCCACACTGGAACAAGCAGTGGAGTGGTTCAGCTTCTAAATAGGATACTTCTTAGACGCCTCCCACCTGAGGTGTTTTTGGAACCCAGGGAGGAGACTCAGGGGAGTCTCAGCTGGCTTAAGAATGCCTTTGTCCCCTCCCAGCAGGGCCGCAGAAGGAGGCCAGTCAAGTTTCTCTCTTCCCACAGGAGGAAATGGAAAATGTTGCAGGAGGAAAAGGCTTTCCTGCTTAGCCTGCTGATTAGCGACAAAAAAATGACCTCTTATAGCTGTAGACAAAAAAACAAAACAAAACAAAGACAGTTGTCATTTGTGTCACTGACATCTTTGTTCCCTTTGCAGAATTGCAAAGGACTTTCCGAATTTTGTTCTTGAAAAGCACCATGTAAATAAATAAAAACCTTATCCCCCATTTAGGATTGTCAGTGGTGGATGGACCATAATTTCTGTGCTGAAAATTAAATGTTTTCTTTTCACACAAGCAGTCCTATGCAGACCTTTCTCAGAGCAGGCAGCCCACTATTTTCTGGCAGAGAACTACAACCTCGGAGATCCTCATCCCAGGTGATTCACACTCCTCGGATCACCCACTCTTAATTAAAAGTAAGTACTACAAAAACTAGCTTAAAAGCTATGGAGTGGCATTTGGATGAAGGTAATTATCCAGAGGATTTGGCATGTTATTAGCATGGATGAACAAACAAATGAATCCCCTTTTCCCAGGACACACTAAGACGTCATAAAAAAAAACTCCACAGCCAACCTTAGCCAAATATGAGCTTCTTCCACTGCAATTTGTGAGAATGAAACTAAAGAAATGACTGTGCACCACGGAGACTCAGTAGCTTAAAGACCGAAAAAGACATGAGCCCCAGCAATCAGTGTGAAATGTCTGGCTCTGTAGACTTTCATGACTTATGAGTTTAAAAATATAAAAGGATACAGAAGCAGCTGTGAAGACGCAGCATCACAGAGCTAACACAGACAGTTTAATCCACACTCAATGAGCCACCCAAATCTCATTACAGCACAGCACAGAACTAATGCGAACACTGAAGAATAGAGACTTGTCGTTCTCCCTTTTGGAGGGTTAGCAAAGAAAACCCACCAACATGGATAATATAATAAAATGGATAATGTCAAACAGCAACATCATCTCCCATCAATATCTGTCTTTAATACCTTATGTGGTGTTTATTCAATTCATATAAAAATTACATGGAAAACATGGTGGACCAGACTGTTACTATGATGAACTACTGGAGAGTTCTTAGTAAATTATTTAATTAGTAGTAGAAATATATGTATATATGTATGGGAGGGGTTGTACTATCATGGGTGAAAAGTAATCTTGGAAATCAGAACCAAATTGATAACATTAAAACTGTGACATGTGGGGTTCCTCAGGGCTCTTTTTTAAGACCACTGCTGTTTATTTTGAACATTAATGACATCTGTGTAATTTCTATAACACTGCAAACTATCAGATGACACCAGCGTAATTTACTAATTTAAGGACTTAAATTAATGAATTAAGTAAATTAAAGACCTGGTTTAAATATATGCTATTCTGTTAAAATAGCATATAAAAGAAAAATAATCTTAAGTTAAACTATATACATGATATTTGGAAATCGTTCAGCGCACAGCAATAGGAAAATTATGATAAATTACACTGAATTAGAAAAAGTAAATGAAATTAAATTTCAACAATAAACTATGCTGGGAACAATACATCAACAAAATTAGAAATAACATATCTAAATCAGTCACAATACTATATAAGTAAAAGTTTACATAAACCAAGAATCACTATGCAGCCTGTTCCTTCATGCTTCCATATATATGGCATATTGTGTGAAAGTATGGGAAAACATCTACAAGACAAATATTCAGCTAACATACATATACACATGCATACATAATCAACATACATATTACAAAAAGAGCCGTAAGAATCATTAACACCCTCTAACTCACCATTTATGAAATTTAAAACACGTCAATTTAATGACTTATTTGAGCCTAAAACAGTTCAAACTATGTACAGAGCAAGGCAACATGCATTAACCGCAAATATTCAGAAGTAGTTTGCAGTCAGACAAAAACACCATGCATTCAGGATGTTTCATAATCTAGCTGTTAGAACCAAGTGTAAAAATTACAGCATTACAGTCAAGAGACTAACCACTGTGAAATAACTGCACAGAGGAAATCAAAATCTGTTTGTCATTGTACACGCAAAAAACAATAAACAGAAAACAAAAGGGAAAAAACTATGTGAATATGGGGATGATTTTACTGGGTAAATAAGCTGTTTGGCTTTTCCGTTCTGTTGAGTTCTCATTCTGCTCATCTGGATGTTGCTTTGTAAATTATTAGATATTTCCTTATATCTATTCATTGATCTATTTAGCATCCAATCCAAGACGCTGACTTTTCTGAGCATATGGCCTCACTTACTAGTTTCCAGACTTACCTAACAGAGAATGTTAATTATTCTGTAATTTTCTTTGGCCTGCTTAGAGTCAAATACATTTCCTTTTTTTCATATGTTGCAAAGCTGATTTCTTTTTAATACTGTAGAGTTTAACATTACAATATAAAGTACCTTGAGGTGGCTGTTGTGAATTAGTGCTATATGAAAAAAATTAAGTTGAACTGAACTGATATTCCAAAGTACATCCCAGTGAATAATGGATGTACCTTTCGTACCACTGGCTGATCAGGTCCAAGAGTGTACTTTAGAAGTTGAAGTGACTGCATGTTGTTTCATGGTGATAGTTTATTATGCTTGAATTTACCTTACTGATTGCTTTTATAGTTTATTGCCTCAATTTCCAAAAATAAAGCAGGAAGACAAACTCTTTTTTTTTGTAACTATCTGTATCTTCTGGCCTTTATAATCATCTTAACTGTCTCCACTGATACCTTATTGGGTAATCAGTCCTGTGAGTGTATATATATTAGTTTGTCCTTTCCTTTGTCAATTTATTTTGCCCCTCTATTTTGCCCCTCTAATTTATTTCCTCATGTTCAGTTGTCTGGATTTCCCGTTAAATTGTACTTCTCTGGGATTTGTGTTTCCTGTTTTTGCTTTTAGTCAAGAAAATTTTTATTGAATTGAATTCAATTTTATTTATATTGTCTTAAATCACAGCAAACGCTGCCTCTAGGTGCTTTACATTGCAAGGTAAAGACCCTACAATAATGGAGAGAAAACCTTATCAGGCTGGAGGATTTGAAATGGTGACTGCCTTTGAGATCCATGTTTGGCATTTTTGGTCCTTTGTTTTTGTAACATTTAAGCAACAACATCATTCTTCTGTGTGTCAAATTATTTGAATTTGTAGGACAAAAAAGTAAAGGTAGATGGAAGTAGTGTGGAAGAAGGTTAGATCAGGTACTGAGGAATTCTTTAGAGGCTGCTGTAGATAATTTAAAGGCAGTAGCAGATTAACACATGCCTGTGGGATCAAAGCCGCAGGTCTCCAGTTTTAGAGGCAGAACATTATTAACTTTGCTGGAGCTCTGCAGAGTCTGCAGGCTAATTTTATACCTGATGGAAACGGTTTGTCTTAGAAAATGACCTGAAGTTCACATGAAATGCAAAGCTTTGTTTTCTACATATATGCAAAGTCATGCTTCAAATCAATAATGCTAATAATGTATATGATCAACACTATTCAGCAACAAAAAAGTCTTCCTCTTCGTCTGTCTTGTCGTGACGTAGTCAGGTTTTCTTCAGATAATCAGATTTAGTTTTTCCATATATTACTCAGGCTCATAATTCTGTAAACTCCCCCATAAAAGAGCCTTAGCGAGCAGCAAGACTCCCTCTTAAACTATCAGAGAGGGCGGACAGAATAGTTTTGCGAGATTTATTTTTAATTCTGTTTTTATTACTATGTAAGTAGATACTTTTTGTTTATAAAGCTGCAGGTTTTATTTAAGGGTGCTTTGCAGATGCTCACAAAGAGCTCTGGAAGTGCTGTAGCTGCAAAAGTACTATTTTGCTTTTAGGATGTCGAGTGAGATTAGGCTCCTTACAGGGATTCAAAGAGCTCTTGATCTTCAGTTCAAAGGTGTCTTTTTTAAAATCACTGATGGCCATAATTTCCTTATTTTACACAAAGAGAAGAATTTGTATTTGCTGTGTATTAATTTCCTTCATTATTATCGCAGTATCTAATTTACTTAGGCCTTATTTGTTCTAAGTTTCTGTCTTCAACTTATCGATTTACGCCCAGCTTTATGTTTCACTATCAAAGGAAATGCCTGCAGCCCAGTGTCACTGATCCATCAGGATAATTATTAGAGCCAAACCATTCAGCCTGTGCTTGCAGCACCTACCTGATATGTGTTGTCAAAGCTGTCATACATGAACCGTGTGATCAAAGACGTCTTTCCAACTGCAAGACAAGAAAAAGACAGAATGCATTAAATGACAGATGAGGGGCTTTGTGTTCCAGCATTCAGGCTCTCAGCGAGTGTAACAGCAGTATTAGTAGTTGTGGTTTCTACCATGGCTGTCACGACTGCCCAGGGAGCTCATTAGTGTGTGTTTGGGGTGACCAGGAGGTCAGCAGGGGCATCGGGTGTGAATATAATTACAGTGCTGCTGCTACTAGAATTTAGGTGTTCCCCAACACATATACCTCCCATCTGATGTACGAAGTCAGGGGAACAGGAAGATGAGATGCAAGGAAATTGCTATAAAATGATAGGAAACCTGGACGAAAAGTCATCCACAGTGCCATTATCTGAGGCTTCAATGAGTTTTACTGACATTTAAAAACATCTGCCATCGGCACGGCCAGCAAGCAGATTCATAAACTCCAACTTTCCTGCTTTATAAAGTGCAGAAAAACCTGTTTCTCAACATGGGATTAGAGGAGACTGGTTTGTTATGTGTTGATGCTTTTCGATCTCTGATTTCATGCATTTTTGTGCACCAATCAAAAAGTGATAATAACCGTAAAGCTGCTTGATTATGTTTCCTAGCTACAGTCAATCAAAGTGAATGTTAAATGATCAATATCCAATTTTCTGGATTTTTGCAAGAGAATAAATATTAGCTGTTAATAAAATCGCTTTAGTTCTTTTAATATCAAATACCTTATACAGTTTAAAACATAGTGTGCTTTGTAATGTAATCTAATGAGAATGCAATTATCATTTCATCAGCTATGACACTTTACATAATATAATATCGAGTCTCAACCTTCTTACAGTGAAGGTTTAAGGACCGGCTCCTCAAAGGGTCCAATCTGTTCCACTTTGCAAAGCTTGAAAATTGCAGTGAAATCATTAATATGTTCAGTTTTTCAATAAAAATGAGAATCTAAAAATGTAGGCTGGAGTCTATCCCAGCTGTCATATGGTGAAGGGTGGGGTCCACCTGGGACAGGCTGGCACTGCACTCCAATTGTTCATAATCCGTTTTTCAAACAGATGATTCAATAAAGCTGTACTTGCATTTCTTTGGTTTTAAAGAATGATTTTTAGGGTATAATTTTACTGATCTGGTCCACCTGAGATAAAAATGGGCTTTGGATGCAAAATAAAACAAGTCTAAGTTCCCCTGGTAGTCAAATACGCCTGCCATCACAACGTGTCCTGTAGCTGTGTTGTGATATCCATATTAACACTGGTCTCACTCCTAACTGGCTATTTGTTAAGCATAAAAGCAAAATCTAACAGAATAGTTTCAGTGCCTAACTTACAGTTAAAGAAAGCGAGAGTAAACAAAACACAAAACAAACCATGTACTGCAGGTTCACAGTGTTGTGATCCACCTGCCTACCTCTGTCAGTAGTATGAGCATCAGTTATAACTTAATAATCTATTTCAAAGGAACTGAACTCAATAAAGGCTTCCATTATCAGCGATTGTTATAACAAAGACCTATGTCTCTTTTACACCAAAGTATCCCTAAACATCTTCATCACATGTTTAAAATAATGTACAATAACAGTGTTTACTAAAAATGCCTGCCCTACATTTCTTTTGTAGCATGAATGACTTCATGAATTGCATTAAAGATGTTCTACATGTCCCCGAATGTGTCTGACAGGTCTGATGTTTGTTTCATGTTATGTGCTGATAAATGGATGAAAAACTCATTTCAAATCTCTTCAATGATTCATTCATCATTTTAGGATCATAAGTCATATTTTGAGGTCCAGAAAAGAAGGCTGGTTAGAAATTACTGACTTATTGATAAATAGCACAAATGGTTTTCAAATTTTGTTTTCCCTCAATGGGTTTATTAATGATGGAGAATGGGGAAAAGCAAAAGCCGACAGGAATCAATCACGCCCCCCTTCTTGTATGCATTTAGCAGCAGTGCAGATGGTAAAGAGCCAGCTCATACCATCTCACTCATACAGTGATATGCACTACGGTTCAGTCTGAAAAGCCACTGGTCAGCAAGTGTGTTGCAGACTGTGGATGGTGCAATATCAAAGAGTATAAAATATAACTGTATAAATAAACCTGACATTTAACAAAGTGTGCGGGGGCAAATGGCTATTAGAGTGGCCTCACAACACTCAGATCCACAGGTTATGAATAAAGACAGATAGTAACCAGAGATAAACAAGCAGATGAATCCGTCAAAGTAAGAAAAACTGCAGTCCCACTAATGTCCACTGGAGGCTCTAACACTGAGTCAGTATCCACACACTCCCGGATTAAAATGTCTACCAGCACTGCAGAATTAAACTTGTTTATTGGCTGCTACAAAAAACAGTTTGTATGGATAGTTTCCTCTTTCAGAACAACTGCATGGCTTGGCTAAATTTTTGAGGTCCACCACTTAATCTTATTAAACTGCTCATCTGTAACCTCATAGCTGCTCATCTATATGCTGTATACCCTCAGTGAAGCTATGCAACAAGATTTTTTGCTGCTGCCCTGCCAGGTTCATGAGAAATAAATGCACCAGCTCGCTCAGTAAACATAATCTGTCTTATATTCACAGTTCATCAAATGGGCACCCAGTTGCAATTGTTTGCAGAGAGAGTTTTAATTAGGCAGACTAATTGCATGTGTCTGTGCCCTCACTTGGTCTCCTTATCTGCAAGGCAGGATCTACAGCGTAGCTACTGATTATGATCTCATGCTAATTTATCAATATATCATCTAACTTACTTAAGATGCCATCTAATTTAACAAGCTCTGCTAATTCAGTCATGCTTTATTGGTAATTAAAACTCCATCATGACTCATCTAGTCCACTGTACAATATGAAGTCAAAGACTATGAAGGCTGATGGCAGGGCAAATAATAGGAAACCAAGATAATAAACATAAAAACATTTCCACATATCAAATACTCATCGTCTTTCAACAAAAGAGTGTCAAGGCAAGACGCTACCATTGTGTTTATGTTTATTTGGTGGCCAAGACCTTGGAATAACCAGCAAAGCCCCTTCACCAATCCCACACCCAGACACACTGGCATGGTACTGAGCAGGGTCATTTAATGCTTTACAAGTAAAATTTTAAAATCTTGGAATGTTAGTCAGTAATAATGCTAGTTTGTAAGTATTATAATTAGGAATCAACCAGCTCTGTGGAGAAGCAGTTAGCACTGTTGCCTCACAGCAAGAAGGTCCTACTTTGAAATCCACCATGGTTGTCTGTCTCTCTGTGTTAGCCCTGCGACAGACTGGTGATCTGGCCAGGGTGTACCCTACCTCTTGCCGTATGATAGCTGGGATAGGCTCCAGCTCCCCTGCGACCATAATAAGGATTAGTGGAAGAGATATTCCTGATGAATATTAGGAATCGAGACATCCTTCAACATGGCTCATTGTGATTGATTTCCGGATTATAGGCAAGAGGAAGGAGAACAGAGGTGAAAAAGAGACAAAAATAAGAATAATGACAAAACCGAAAAGAAAGTAATTAACAAAGTGAGAACTGGGAGGGCACCTGGGGGTAGACTCAAAACTACTGGACAGATTTTTTATATTTGGAGAAGATGACACCACCGTGTCTAGACTTCTGAAAGATGAAGATGACGAATGGATGAAATCCGCTGAAGCAAAGAAAACTGACACACAGACCAGAAAAAGGGAAACAACAGATTTTTCTCATTTCTCTCAGTCCTCTTTCCTGCCCGTGACCTGGAAAGCCACGTCTCTGTGCCACACTAAAGGATGTTTCGGTCCTAAAATGCATTTGGAGGATGGAGGAGGTTGTCAGAGGAGTTATAATCCAGGATCAACAGGTAGATCATTTACAGTCATTTACTGTTCCTTCGGGTATAACAGAGGCGTGGCACACAGCTGGAACATACCAAGCAGGGAGGGAGGAGGACTCTTTAAACAACTCGTTATTTTCATTTATATCAAATTATAATAAGGGGTTACTATGATCACATACAGGTAACGCTGTGACGCAGTTATGTGATGCCTTGCTGCATTAAATTCAACACTCGTGGCTACATTTATGTCATAAGTTGTGTTACAAAGGTCTTCAAATATCTACATGAGCTGAGGACAGAAATAAAGTGTCAGATGTGCCATGTTATTCCTGTGCACTTACGTAACGATCAGCTGATTTCAGTTTGTGTGCAGGGAGAAGGAAAAAGGTCAAGCAAAGTTGTGAGAAGTGGAAATACAGACTTTTTTAATTTCATGAGCACGATGATAAAGTGGAAAAACTGCGTCCGGGATAGAAACAACTTCATTACGCTACTAACACAGAATGATGTTAGAGGCGAGTGTATAATGACCTCAGCCCTGCATCCACAGCATGGTCTTCAACAGCTAACACGTTGAGCACGTTGCACCCTTCCAGCCACCACCAGCGTTTCCAGTATGATCACTGTGGAGATCACAGTGAAATGCTTTTTGGCTGATTTTCAGCTTTGCTATCATACTTAAAGAGTAAAAGAAGATCTTGTGTGTCCTAGTTAGAATACAAACATCAGTGTGTAGGACAATAGCCTAAAGTGAGGCAGCCAGGTACCCACAGCAGTTTTAATGTTTAAACTTAACCAGATAAAGTCTTTTACATTAATATCCTAGTTAGAAGTAACACTGGAAAACCTCCATCTTCTGTCTTTTTAAAGTACAAATTATTAATTTAATTGATAAATATAAACAATAATTGTGGGAAATGTGCATCAAGAAACACAAAACATTAGATTTGAGCTTGTGGGTATTCCACAAGCTCCTTTCAAACCATGCTGTCCTGTCACAGGATGGCAAACTGCCAATTAAAAGTAGCCCTGAATATAAAAACGCAATGAGCGCTCTTGAGCCTGACATCATAAAATACAGACGTACTTAGGCCATAAAGCCCAACTTATCATGCAGTTGTGCCAAATGTCATATTTAATTGACATCACTTTAAAATGCCGTTGCCTCGATTCCTCTCTCCTTGGCTCCTCTGCTCGCACCTGTGGGAGGGACTAAAACGCGAGGAGAAGAAGTAGTGATGTACAAACGGAGAGATGAGAAAGCAGGAAAAGAATGTCACTTATCTCATAACATGGTATGCGTGTGTGTTTATGGGAAACAGTCAGGTGAACTGTGGAGTTTTCAGTCACCATTTCTGCCCTGGGCATTTGAAGCCTTCACATGAACGCTTATCAGAGGGAGAAAAACATTAGGACACTGAGTTTGATCCAGCATCCTCGCTGCTGACTCATCCTGAGCCACCGCTGAGCAGCATGAGACAGCACTTTGTGAGCCTCTCAGTCACTGCTTTCAAAACTCAGGGACAGACAGCACGTCCTTATTTCTTCCTCTGACTCGAGTAAATCTGAACAGACACTTCTTCTTCATCTTTGTTCCCACAGAGGGAACATTCACCACATCCCAGTTTAATTTGTCCTGGAGGCGGCAGCATAATGATGGACACTCATTCTCATAAACAGGATGTCAAGCAAACAAAAACACTTCCCAATCCCTCCTACAGCCCTCTCCCCCTCTGAAAAGGCTGCACTTAGCGTTAGTTAAATTTTTGTCAGTATCTTCAGATGTAACTGCAGGTCTGTTTGTGTGAATTTAATTACCAGGGAAACAGGAAGCTTAGTTACGCTCACGGCTGCAATAATTTAGTGGATCTTCTGTTAGGCTAAAAAGAAATGATTAACAAGGCAGATTTTTGATTACATTTCAGAATTAGCTCTGCATTTCTGAGCATTTCCTCCTCATAATCATTTCATCCTCTTTTGCTATTAACACCGTTTTAGAGATTATGATGGGATTCGTGTGATTAGTAGCTCTAGTCAGACATACAAATGTAAAAAAAAAAAAAAGCCGCTGCTAAAGCTGCAGCAGCGATGACAGCAATAACCTCTTTTCATTCAGGTTCTAATAGAGGTGCGTTCTCGTGGCGCAGAGGGATCACAGAGAGAAACTGTAGCTTATTAAATTTCAAAATGAAGGACAACATGAAATAAAAAGTTCAACTGCAATTTAAACCGCTCGACTACAAGCCAAAAATACACCAGGGGGCGGCGTAACAGAGACGTGCAGGGTTAGAACAGACCTTGCCTTTAGAATTAGACTGTTCCACAAAAATAAAGAACATATTACCAATGCAAATGTAAACAATGTCCTTAAATGACTGCATTTACCTTTATTTTATACAAGTTTTGTATTCCGTTACTTATACCTATACTTAAACCTATCTATTTCTTGTATATTTGCTTCAAATGTTTTGATCTGATGTTTCTAAGTAACAGCCACTTTTCTGAGGGCAAACCCAAATATTCACAGGACTGTTTAATACCTAATTCTTTATTTAGTCATGTTGTGATCCGCAGCTATGATATCTGATATGTTATGTTAAATTATGGGTCATTTCCAGTGTTTGTTTATTAATTAATAAGTCTAGTTATTAACGGGCCACCATGATCGAGACTGGTAGCGATTAAAAACTGGGATCATTTTCAGGGCTTTTGCTTAAACTGACTGTAAACATGAGTCAGAAATACTCTGACACGTCAATACAAACAGAAATAAAGACACTTCACTCTGGCCAAATCGTGTATAATGCTGCTGTTCTCATCTGCTGATGCCGCGACTTTACATTTATTTTATGATTAATTCGTTAGAAAAAGAAAGCCCAGCTGGATTTCATTGTACCCGTCATGGACCCAGACACCAAAATCCTTTTGTATTTTGGGATGTTTATGTTCTAGTTCTGTACCTAGTTAGTATTGTTGATAGTACCAAGGACAATGACATTAAAGATCATTCATAAAAAAAACAGTGTTCCTGCAACTCTCTGGTGTATGGGAAACAGGAATGAGGACATAAAAACTACCCTGATTGTCTTATTAAGCACCGACATCCCAGCTCAACTATTTACCGTCTCTGTAATTTCTTTATTCTTCCACAAGATATACATTTTCTACTCAGAGTTGTATACTGTTACTTTTTTCATGCTTTTATACTTAAGCTAGTGATGAAACTGCTTTCTGATATAGATAAATTCTTATGTACATCTTAAGTCTAGATGTAAAATGTATCGCCTGTTACAATCCTAGTTAGTCTTTGTGAAATGAAACTCAACAGGTAAGGTTTTTAAAAAAGTGCTAAAACTGATGAATGCTTGCATTGCTGGCAAAGCTAAGTCAGACTCATTTCTATTGGATGTTGGACACCAGGACTGAACTTTTTTCACATGTCCAAATTTTTAAGGACAAAGTTTCTAGGTACGACAAAAAAAAAAGTGTTAGATTTGGCGATCACAGGATCCCATTTCTGCTTTTTCCAGATGACGTGATTCCTTTGGCTGCATCAATTGGTGACACATTGGAGTGGTGGTTTGAAGCCACACACAAAGTGACAGAAATACATTTTGGGACCTCCAAGTCTGTCGGCTACAGAGCTTCCAGTGCTCCACATCGAAAGGAGCCAACTGAGATGGTTCAGGCATCTGACCAGGACATCACCTGTGTTTTGGGCATGTCCAACTGGAAGGAGACTCATGGGCGCATAAAGGACATGCCATAGAGATGATGTCTCTCAGCTGGCTCACGAACGATTCCCACCAGATGGGCTGGAGAAGTTTGTCTAGATGTGTAAAAGTACACGATGCCCTGATAATACTACATAACAAACAGGATAGTCCCTGTGTGAAGGCAATGAGGCCACTTTTACTGCTATCATCTACTTTGATAGTTTGATGAAATCCCCCTCAAACTCCAGGCCGACTGTGCAAATGGCTCATCTTGACATTTAGGCTATTCAGCAAAGCTCTTTCTTCAGTGTCTGAAGCCTATTGATTACCCTCACACTCTAATTGAAGTAGATGGAGAGTGCAAGTTGCTCTTGTGCAAATGGCCCACTATTTACAACACATAGCTCTGACAGCAGCAGCAGCCTCATTCACCCAAACCGTCTCCACGTGGCTCTCACCAGCAGACCTGAACCTGTTAATAAAGACCCAGTGGGCTCATTTTAAGAGCAGCGCACTCAGGTCCCGATCTGCTGCCGGACTCAAAAGAGAGGTCTTGAAATGACTATGCTAATGTCCTTCTTTGTGTTGCCTTTATTATGGCCTATGAGGACTGTGGAGAGACGGCTGCTTCATTGTATGAAAAAGATGTCAAATTATTCATTTTACTTGGTTTTGCTGCAAGCCTACATTACGCAGTAGTGTTTGGGAACAATTGTTATTTCTATTGTCATTTTCAATTGGCCGTGAACACTTTATTCAAATGGATGTGGTAATTTTAGACGGCTCATTCTTCTGTTACATAGCAGCAGCAGGGGTTAGAGAGGACGAAATCATGAGGTTACATAAGACATTTTAAATCTTTAACGTTGTCGTGCAGCATTGCATGTGAACTCGATGACATCCTCTTCTATTTAAACCTGCAGTCATATGACAGCACCAACCCAGGTGACTGTTTCATGACACTTCATCTCTAGAAACATATCTGCATAGAAACACACAGAATCTAACCAATTACATTTGACCAAAGGAGATGTGTTTGCTCAAAAACATTATTGAAACCATTGGTTATGACCTGAGAATGAGTTAGTTTTTTTAATTATCCTTTTTTAACCCCTCAAGTGACAAACTATGTTGGCTAAAATGACTATTTTGGCTAACTATTTTGGTAAATGTCATTCATCAATTTTAAACTACAAATTAACTCAATTATTTACACAATCTCCTTCTGTCAGTTCTTCCAAAACAAATTTTCTTTGTCTAACTGAATGTTTGAGTGACTTAATATTACTGTATGCTTGCATTTTAACACCAAAAAATGCGAGAAAGGTGGAGAAAACCTGTCAAAAAATGTTTTTCTTTTTAACATTGTTTTCTGAAATTTCCAAACTTTTAGATTAATGTGCAAAAAACAGATTTCATTCATCGTTTTTTATTTTCCGCGAGTCTTTGACTTGAAAATGTCAAGTCACTGAATTATTGTGTTTTAGTTATGATGCAAATAGAGAAACTGTCACTTGTATTACATTTGTAAATAATTAAACTTTGATAAAAATCCTACCGAGGAAACAGTTGATCAACTGCAATTCACACAGCATTATCGTCATAGGCTAAAGGTGGAATAGTAACCAATATCACTAATGGGGCAAATTTCACTTCCTGACTCATCAAGTCCCATGAGGCTTTGTTGTTTATTTGTGGTGTATGCATTAGAAACAGAAATTGGAAAATAGTGGAAAGTCCAGATTGTCTTGATTGTGTCATTGCTTGGCTTTTGTTGTCCTGGGAGTCTCGGGCTACATCTTTGGCTGGCTTTTCTTTTTCTACATCACACTGAGATGAACCAAGGCCTGAGGATGAAGCGCAATGGTCCCACAAATGTGTCCATCTGCATACGTGTTTTTCATTTGCACAGCAAATGGAAAGGAGTGTTCACATACCACAAACCTGCAACTGTGTAGTACTTCAAAATCACAACTGCACATTAGCGGATTTGGATGATGTATGTCGGTCAATTGCTTATTTGTTGACAAGTGAGTCGGAATAGGGAGGGAGTTCACCGGGAACGGGCAAGGCATGGAAAAACCATAAAAGACCAAAAATACTACATGGAAACTACAAACAGTGGCTGCAGTGGACACTTGTCATTGTTTTTAACACTCGATTTCACTTTAGCTTTTTGTATGTTAGAACACACTTCTCCGCCATTGGCTGCAGTGTATTGTACCAAATATTGTATACACTGCCTCCACTGACAACAAAAACTCTCTGCAGACAGACTACCCCCACTCAACCCTAAAACAAGCATTCGTCAGCAGACGAACTGAGAGGTTCCAGGTTGAATGTGAGAAGAGGTCAGAGGGCTGGTGCACTATGAAGCAACATTAATGGGTTTGTGAAATCTGTTGAGCTTACAGCCAGCTTTCTAATGTCATGACTAGGGATTGTGAACAGATTCTCGTAGAGAACCAGTTGTCAGTAACTCAATTCCTTGGTATTATTGGTCCGCCTGCATATCATTTCCACTCATCAGTTCGACCTGCACTTGCACTACAACCAGCTGATAACTTTTATTTTTATTGCACAATGCATTTGTTTATCTGAATACTGCCTATTCAGATAAACTTTTCCAATAGCGGTTGTCAATATTGGCTAAAATCTGAAATAAAGTTTCTAGTCTTAGCTTTATATAATCTTACAAAAAAGGAGGAGTTTCCTAATATAGTCATCTCAGGAATTAAAGACCCAGCTACCTGCTTTTCAAGCCTTCTTTTACCAAGGAGAAGTAATTGAAATGGCTGGTTTCAGATGAAGTCTGAACTCCTCCAAGGCCCACTGAAGGAAAATATAAATCACTGTGATAAATGTGAAGTGTGAATCATTCAATGCTACTGTAGTGGAGTCTAAGAATAAAAATACAGAGCTGGAATGAAAATATTAGGTCCCCTTTAAGATCAAATAGACTCATTCCTGTTGTTAACATATAAATACACAGAGTAAGCCAATAATTCTACAGTCACCTCTAAATAAAGGGTAAAATAGAATTTTAATGAAGTCTCTACTTGGAGTGATGCTTCAAAGAGTTTGCACAGTGAGTTAGCAAAATGACAGCCAATTAACTGAAAGTGCCGGGCACCTGCTGCGGCACAACCTGCACTTTTATCACCCGGACACCGCTGAGCCCAGTCAGCACACTGCTCATCAAGGCGTCTCTTAAGAGCTCAAAATGCAATTTATGGCAGGTTAAAGGCCCTGCATGGTCAGGCTCACACTAGGTTCTGCTATTTGTGAACCATGCATCCATAAAACGAGTTGGTTACAGACTCGCTCCTCTCTACACATACAGTCAGTGAAAAGAAAAACTAATGTGTGATGAATATAGTAGAAAAAGGAATCCATTAACTATACTCAGTGGCAATGTACCTGGAGAGAACCCACGCAAACATGAAGAGAACATGCAAACTCCACGCAGAAAGATGGGCCTGATAGTGGAATTGAACTCAGGACCTGCTTGCTGTGAGGCAACAATGCTAACTACCGTGCTGCCCTTTTTTCCTTTTACCAGTATTGTAATATTACATGTGTAGTATGCATGTGCACAATTGCTTTTTAATGGCAAAGACTGACATAAATTACTTAATTTAGAAAAGCTTGAGACTTTTAATTCAAACTAAAAATACTCTTCTGCAAAGTTTATATTTTTTCTGTGAATCTTAGGGGTTTTGATGTTGTTAGTGCAAAATATGGCTGCACAAAATGTTCTTAATAAACCTATTACTGTTGCAGTACTTGATACAGGGGTGTCAAATGAGCAGCCCAGTTTTCATAACTGGCTCACCAAGGGGCAAACTTAATAATTATTTCAGCAAACGTTTTCAAATTGTAAACAAATGTGGTTTAAAACAGTGTTTCTGTCGCTGCCTATGCACACGGTTGTTGAATTTAACTGCACCTATGAAATGAAATTATTTGCTTGGATTATGTTTTTGCTTCGTGAACGTTATAACATAAATATCATCTCATAAAATTACTTCTGTGCCTTTAAAAATGTATGTAAACACATTGCTATAATTCCTAAACAGGTAATCCATTACTTTTGTTAAATTCCTTGAGTTAAAGCTGAGAGTCTGCATCCCTTTAACATCTTTATTGTTTTATTTTAAAAACCCTGTGGTGGTGGCAAACTTACAAAAATTGTGAAAAGAGTCCCTTTGTCTTTAAAACAAAAAAGCGTAATGTGAAAAGTGAAGTTTTCACAGGAGTTGTGCAATCCTGCGAAAAACAAAATGCTCCCCACGATACAAGTTACCGCCATCTTTAGCAGCAACAACTTGAAGTACTGGTTTTCTCCCTGACTTTATCAGTCTCTCACATTGCTGTGGAGGAATTTTGGCCCACCCTTCTTAACAGCGTGGCTTCAGTTCAGTCAAGTTTGCATTTGGCATTCACTTATGTGCAGCTCTCTTTAAGGTCATTTCAGTCAGGTTAAGGTCGGGACTTGGACTGGTTCATTAAAACAGTGTGATTCCTTTCTTTTTCAGCCAATCAGCTGTAGTTTTGCTGCTGTGCTTGGGACTGTTGTCCTGTTGCATGACCCAATTTCAACCAAGTACTAACTGTCAGACAGATGGCCTCACATCTGACTCTAAATACTTTGTTATACAGAGGAGTTCATGGTTACCTCGGTGACTGCAAGGTGTTCGGGTCCGGCAGCTACAAAACAACGCTAAATCATCACCCATCCACTTGGCTTTTGCAGTTTCTCTGAGCATTGGATGGTGCGACAGTGGTATGAATTTGCTCATACCTGAATACTCCAGACCAGCAAACAGCCAAAACCTCTGCCTTTATAGAGTTGTTCGCTGTTGCTGATAATCAGCTATTCAAGTGCATTTGTTTAGCGACCCCATGTTGCTACTTGCCCTCATAATTCCCGTGGAACCAGTAAGAGTGTACTTAGTTTTTCACAGAAGTGCAAAGAGTGCTGTGAAACGTTTTTTCCCCAATGACTGTATTTCAAAGAAAATTGATGGCATAGCCAATAACTCAAGGGTTTTTTTGAGGAGATGAAAACAGATGCACACAAAAGTGGACAACGAACACACATACAGAGATAAAACTACAATAAACTTCCAACAGCCTCTTCCTGCTGATCTCTGTCAAGCTGAATAATACACTAACTTGTCCATTCAGCCCTGAAGCTGTGTGCCAAGTCGGCAGGTAAAACCACTGCTGGTCACTCTGCGGCAGGCATCATGGAATACCCTCCAGGTCTTGGCAGCCAATCAGAGCAGAGCAGTGCTTTTTACATGGGCCTGGTTCCCACTTGTAGGAGACGGCTAAAAATAATGCAGTGCGTGTCATTCTTTTGCACGACACTGAGATGAGTGCTCAACCCACAGGAGATGGGCAGATATCCAAAATTTATCAATGAATGAGGTAGCTGAGAAGAATATGTGGCTATTTGTGGTTGTCCTCACAGGGAAAGGAGAACAGAAAGATCTGGAGGAGATACAGACCTGCGGGAGAGATACTGACTCCTGCATCTGTGCACTTGTTTATTCATAGTCACAGCAGCCGATACCCAGAACCCAGCGAGAGGATGCCAAAGAGCAGATGGCCTCCAAATGATTTTCCAACAGTCTAAGTGGAAATGATATGCATATTAACAAATCAAAAGAAACTGCTACCAATTGAGAAGCCAAAAATGTTTCTGTCTAAAACTTTTCAGTTTCGTGCTGGTAAAATTATATTAACAGCTAACAATCACAAACTACCTGTATGTGAAAATAATCACAAATTCCAAGTTCACATTCTGCTCTCATTAGCATCACATGCAGTTTAAAGGAGAAATCAACAATATTCTACATTTGGACACCACGGCGCCAGCTGCTAGGCCCAAGGCTGGAGCCCACCAAAACAACTCCCTGATAACGACTGTGTGATGACTATTCTTCCCATCCCATGAAGGATACCTGGATCGGCTGGAGGACTGTTTACTTAGCCTGATACAGCGAAGGACACTGTCTCAGCTGAACTATGGACACGCACACACATACACTTACACTGATAAGCACGCACTCATCCCCCTCCCTTCCAAACGCCTTTGATGCTTGTTCCTGCGGGGGAAGGCAGCGGGTCTGCGTGCCGCGCTGAAATGATAGCATGGTGCAGGACGACTGCTGTGTTCCTTCGAATCACTCCCCACCCCCCTATCCATCCCCTGTGGCTTGTCATGTGCTCTGATGTTGTGATGTGGACATTAATGTGCTCTCTGTGCAGAGGAGTTTTTTTTGTTTCCTGTTCTCATGCTGTCCTCCCATAGGTTGCCCAGCGTGTGAAGAGGTCTCTTTTTTTCCTCTTGTACTTTTCCCAATGTTGTGTAATTTTTTCAGTGTTATTCTCCCAACGCTGCCGGTCTCCGACTGTATTCCCATGTGATGTCTTGTTGTTGTGTGTGTAAGTCGGGGGGGGGTCCTATTCCTCTGTGGGGCAACCTGCATATGGCCAATAAAGCATTCATTCATTCATTACGTCACCTAATGCCATGTAAGGTTTTTGTGTGCCTGGATGAACTGAAGTAAAAGTTCACACTGTACATTTTTCATACTGGTAAATAGGGATGGGTATCGTTTAGGTTTTATCCGATACCGGTGCCAAATCGGTACTTTTGAAACGGTGCCGGTGCTCAAACGGTGCTCAAACCGGTGCTTAAAGAATGGAGAACACAAAATTGGTCCAAAAACCTCTCATGTTCAGCTGGTTTTTTGTAAAGAGATAACAATGTTAGCCTTTTCTGCAGCTATGGGGCATATATGGTATCACTCTTGGCTGGAAGCAGTGCTTAATCAATGGAAAAAACACAAACTTTGTCCAAAACCTCTCATGTTTAACTGTTTTCCACTTTTTCTTTGGTCATTTTAGCCTTTTTGGCCAGGGTGAAGGGAGTATCTGCCATCAAACAAGAAGACAGCCACATGTAGCTATGATGATGTTTGCTAGTTCACCTTACATGCATTAATGTAATAACGTGGTTAGCCTACTCAACGTAAATTACACACGAACAACATTAAGCGACTCACGCAGAGAAGAACGGCTGCTGCTGCCATCATCATCCGTCATCATTTCTGCTACACTGACAGGGCTAGGGGCCAGGACTCTGTTCTTCGGGGTTTTTGGGGGATATTGCTAACTCCGGGTCCGATAACAGGCAACCCACGCACAGTAGATGTGCTTGGTGTGAGGTCTCGCAGCAAGCTATCATACGGCGCATTTCTGGGCTTTTAAAAAAAATGCTATGCGTCGCCAGGTGTTTCATCGGATTTGAGGTGTTACCTCCTTTGACAGTATCACAGTATCAGCTTAAAGCACTTGTTGCAGGCTGCTGAGTTTGCATATTTTGCTGTGAAGTACAGCCAGACTTTTGACCGCTTCGCCTTGGGCATTTTTAATCTGTAGCTCTGCTCTAAAAGAACGCACGTACCTGGACCCGCCTACTATCCTCGGAAACGTAAATAAAGCACCGAAA
The DNA here is from genome assembly GCF_057382095.1 of Aulonocara sp. 'chitande type north' Nkhata Bay. Classification (NCBI taxonomy): domain Eukaryota; kingdom Metazoa; phylum Chordata; class Actinopteri; order Cichliformes; family Cichlidae; genus Aulonocara; species Aulonocara sp. 'chitande type north' Nkhata Bay. Next base: position 15,214,076 of record NC_141365.1, read on the forward strand.
TGTGCGCTGCTTTTCGGTCTGGTTACTACCGTTTATGTCAGAACTGGTGCCATCATAGCACCGGACACCGGTACCCATCCCTACTGGTAAATCCCAAGACTAAGCCACTAGACATGAAAATGCCTCCAGCAAAATGTGGGACTCTGCTTCATCATCACACAGGTGGAATTATGCACCAAGCAAACACACATCTGGTCCGAATACGCTGGAGTCGACAAAGCCTGTCAACTGCCCATCACAAGCAAAGAAGGGTAGGTTGGGTTAAGCTTATTTCTTCTTAACAAATCCACCATTTCCAGTTGCATATTTTTATTCTTGTAATCTGTTGGAACTGCTTGGCATGAGTCAGTCCTTATAGAACCTGTACTAGGCTTTGGGTGATAAAACCATCATGATAGTTATCGCAAAATAACTTTTCTCCTATAGAAATATGAGATAGGTTCAATATAAAGTCGACAGAACCCATCTTCCCTGTTTTGACAGATGACACGAAAAGCCAACAACGATGAGAAAAGCCCTGAACAGAACCAATCGTGTTGTTGGAATAGATTTGGAGCCAAGTCGTTGGAGGAGCAGCCACTTATGCTGCTGTTTGGGCTACTGTAGCCGTACACACCGGTACACATATTAGATGTACGAGTGTGAGCGACATAAAAGAAAATGACAAAAGAGAATGCTAATGAAAACTCAGGGGACAGATTTAGCGAACACGACACCCCCCGGACACAGACCGAGACTCAAAAGACAAGGACACTGTTACAAAGAGGGTCCAAGGAATATGGTAGTGTGGAGAGATTTGGGCGATATACCCTCCTAGGACCTGGCGTCCACATATGTGGACATCACATTTTGGGTTATTTAGACCAAAATACTAAATTTTTCTCTACATGGGCCTGATATCCACTTACGAGGACATTACACTGCTACTGTTCTATCAAAATTTTAAACGAATATCCTCATATGTGGCTCTTATTTTTCTTAAAAACAAAAATGAGGTAAAAAAAAAAAAAAAAATCTGGTAATTCTTTGTTTTTACATTCATCGGGCCCCAATATGCCCAAATATCAAAGAGAAATTAAACACGCATGTCGTGGAAGAGTTCGGGTCTTAGGAGGTTAAAGACCGACTGTAAACTGCCCGAAGCAAATTTCAATAAATTCAATAAATGGAAGGTGCCGTGAATCTTTTTAAACACCTGAACCGATGCTTTCCTTTAGAGCGCACACAATGCAAGACTTTTCACTTCCAGACTACTGTACCATGCATTGCAACAAGGAAACGCAGTGACATCACAACTGCAAAAATGTCAGATTTAAGCAGCTGATTGAACTAACTAATCCTCGTCACCAACTCCATAGCCACTAACATTTCCCTCTGACGGCTTTTTCCAGGTGCACGCAGAGTGTAGAGAGAGAGACGAACAGCTACCACAACGCATCCATAGACAAACCTCACTGCTCACTTCACTGTGATAGTACTGCCCTTTGCAATAAACATCTATTTATTTATTCTTTTAAGTGAACGACGGCTGAGTGAATATATGAGTTTGTGTGTTTACATTTAAAGGTTTTTTTAATTTGTACTGTAGATATTTTTTTGATATTTTATTTTAGTTTTCCACATTTAGTTAGTGTTATGTATTTAGTAAAATCAGTTTATAGTTTGTGGCACTACTTTCTGTTATTGAGTGTAGAACACAAAGTGTGGTGTATGCGCGCATTGATATGCCTGCGCCTTGTTTTCCTTAGACTGGTTATTAAAGTAAATTCCTACGACTAAAGAAGGCGTTGTTACTTACCAGTTAAGTTATAAGAGAACATAACAGACTGGCGACGAGGATTAAAACGGATCCCCGATGTGCATTGGACGACAGAGAGGGGGAAATCCTTGTGAAAGTGGCCAAAAAGACACGAAAAACGGTTAGGGCCAAAACAACTAACCCTCCGTGTGGATGCTAGCTCACCTGCCTGGCTAAAGAGAGGACGTGAGTAACATCAATTATTTTAAGTGAAGGACGCTTATAAAAATACCGAAAAATGTCAGGAGGCGTTGGACAAATGGACGTTTTCGATAATGGCACAGAGGATTGGACAACATACGTAGAGAGAGTTGAACAGTATTGTCGAGCTAATAAAGTAGAGGACGAGAGGAAAGTTGCTGTGTTACTGAGTGTGATGGGAGCGAAAACATACAACTTGTTGCGCAGCCTCATCACACCGATCAAACCAGCTGACAAAAGTTTCAAGGAGATCACAGAAGTGCTCCAAAAACATTTCCAACCGAAGCCACTGGTTATAGCCGAACGTTTCCGATTTCATAAACGAAATCAACTAAAGAATGAGTCCACATCGGAGTACATCGCGGAACTCCGGCGGCTGTCGGAACACTGTCAGTTCGGGGAGGGGCTGTCAGATGCGCTGAGAGACCGTTTCGTCTGCGGCATGAACAATGAAGGCACACAGAAACGACTTCTCACAGAGGATAACCTCACTTTGCACCGTGCATTAGAGATAGCGATATCGATGGAGACAGCAGCAAAAGATGCCGGAGAGCTTCAGGGAAAAGGCACGGAGCCGTGTTCTGTAAACAAAATATATCCGCAGCGCAATAACAAATTACCGATGTGCTTCAGATGCGGCAAGAAGTCACATGACGCTGCTAATTGCTGGTTTAAAGAGAAAGAATGCCTGCAATGTAACAAAAAGGGGCATATACAGAAAATGTGTAAATCAAAGCAGTATGATAAAAAGAAAAACAAAATGTGGAAAAGAGACAGAAAGCTGCATGAAGTAAACGAGTCAGAGCCAACTGATTCTGAGGAGGATTTGGCATGCCTGGAACTGTACACAATGCAAGAGAAAGATAACGATGCAATATGGCTCACACCTAAAATACAAGGGATTGAGTTACAGATGGAACTGGACACCGGGTCTGCTCTCTCACTGATTTCATATGAAGATTATAGAAGCAAATTCCCCAATCTGAAACTGAAGCACACCTCGGTGAAACTGAAAACGTACACAGGTGAAAGAATAACTCCTCTGGGAAAACTAAAAGTGAAAGTGGAATATGAGAAAAAGAAATGCAACCTGGAACTTTATGTTCTGAAAAATGGAGGTGTGCCATTATTTGGGCGTGACTGGTTGAAACACATCCGCCTCAACTGGAAAGAAATAAAGTCAATGAGACTGGAACGAGGCCTGAGTGCAAATTCTGTAGATGAAAGACTGAAACAGATCCTTAATAACCATGCCCAGGTGTTCAAAGATGGAATCGGCACCCTGAAAAATATTAAAGCACAGATCATACTAGAGGACAATGCAAAACCAAGATTCCACAAGGCACGCCCTGTACCTTATGCTCTACGCCCTAAAGTTGAAGCAGAGCTTCAACGCTTGGAAGAGCAAGGAATACTCACCAAGGTGGAATGGTCAGATTGGGCTACACCAATAGTATCAGTAAGCAAGAAAGCAAGTGACAGTGTGCGGATCTGTGGTGATTTTAAGGTTTCAGTGAACCCAGTTCTCCGCATAGATCAATACCCACTTCCACGGATAGAAGACATATTCACAGCAGTAGCAGGTGGCAAACACTTTTCAAAAATTGACCTTGCCCAGGCTTATCTCCAGATGGAAGTAGAAGAGACATCCAGAAAATATCTGGTAATAAACACTCACAAAGGCCTATATCAGTACAACAGACTGGTATTTGGTATTGCCAGTGCCCCAGCTGTATGGCAACGTGCCATGGATCAGGTCCTACAAGACATTCCAGGAACACAGTGTTTTCTGGATGACATAATCGTCACTGGTGTTGATGAGGAGACTCATCTGGCTAACCTAACAGCAGTCCTGGCCAGGCTAGAAAAATATGGACTGAGAGCAAACAAAAACAAATGTGAGTTCTTTAAGGATGCCATTGAGTATTGTGGACACAAGATCGACAGACATGGGCTCCACAAAACCAAGGACAAAGTTGAAGCAGTCCTGAAGGCACCAGAACCTAAAAATGTGAGTCAGCTGCGCTCTTTCTTGGGCTTAATTAATTATTACCACAAGTTTCTACCAAACCTTTCAACAGTGCTGCACCCGCTGAACTCTCTGCTGCAACAAAATGTCAAATGGAAATGGACAAAAAACTGTGAAGAGGCATTTAATGGCGCTAAGCAGCTCATTACATCAGAGGAGGTTCTGACACACTTTGACTCCAATCTACCACTTCGCCTCGCCTGTGATGCCTCGCCATATGGCATTGGTGCTGTGCTATCTCACAAAATGCCTGATGGATCGGAACGCCCAGTTGCCTTTGCTTCAAGGTCCCTAAATGCAGCCGAACGCAACTATGCGCAGATAGACAGAGAAGCACTCAGTCTAGTGTGGGGCGTGAAGAAGTTTAATCAGTATTTATATGGACGACACTTCACCCTGATCACAGACCACCGACCGCTGGTGTCCATCTTTAACCCTCAGAAAGGTATTCCAACCATGGCTGCGGCACGCTTGCAGCGATGGGCCTTGTTCCTAGGTGCACACACCTACACCATTGAGTTCAAAGGGACAAAGTTACATGGAAATGCAGATGGACTTTCACGTCTTCCACACATGCAACCCACTGAAGAACTGACTGATCCAGCTACTGTGTTTCACGTTACACAAATGGAACCCCTACCTGTCACAAGTGCTCAGGTGAAAAGGGAAACGAGCCGAGACACAATCTTGTCCAAAGTATACGATTTTACTGTGAATGGTTGGCCGTCCTGCACTGACACTCAGTTCTCTGCGTACTCCACCCGCAAAGACCAACTATCCGTTTGCCAAGGATGTGTTATGTGGGGAACTCGTGTCATCCTGCCACCCAAACTACGTACAACGGTACTGGACTCACTGCACATTGGACATTTAGGTGTGGTTAAGATGAAATCTCTTGCTAGAAGCTATGTTTGGTGGCCAGGCCTTGACTGTGAAATAGAGAACATGGCAAAATCCTGCACTGGTTGTCAGCAGACGCTGCGTCAACCTCAAACAGCACCTGTACACGCGTGGGAGTGGCCATCCGCTCCATGGCAACGCATCCATATAGACTATGCTGGCCCATTTATGGACCAAATGTTCCTAGTTGTGGTTGATGCTCACTCAAAATGGCCAGAAATCTTCCCCGTAAAGCAAGCAACAGCTGCCAGCACGATCAATAGCCTTCGGTCACTGTTTGCACGCACAGGTCTGCCACAACAGCTCGTAAGTGACAATGGTCGTCAGTTTACTGGAGAGGAGTTCCAGTGTTTCCTTCGGAGTAACGGCATACGACATATCACTTCAGCTCCCCATCATCCTGCAACAAATGGACAAGCCGAACGGTTCATTCAGTCCTTCAAGCGGTCAATGAAAGCCAGTCGCACAGAGGGGAAGCCGCTACAACAGAAAATAGACAATTTCTTACTGGCTTACAGGAACGCCACCCATGCAACAACTGGACACACACCTGCAATGCTCTTCATGGGACGAAATCTGAGATCACGTCTAGATTTGCTGAAACCAGACATTCGCAAGAATGTCCAAGACAAACAGTCTTCCATGGTGGACGCAACAAGAAACAAAACTAGATTCTTCAATGCCGGACAAAAAGTTCTCGCCAGGGACTACAGAGACCCAAGTCAGAAATGGCAGCCTGGCACGATCCTGTCACGGACCGGACCACTGACATATACTGTAGATGTTGGAGCCAACTTAGTCTGGCGTAGACATGTTGATCAGATTGTAGATGCGGAAAGCCACATGGTTCCACAGCCACCTGAGAGCACATCTACACACCAAGATTCAGAAGAGTTTGCCCTCGCTCCACCACCTGAAGTTCAGGATTTACGTGAAGCTACCGATGCTCACACACCTGAACTTACCACACAGAGCACTATGGAGTCTGACCAAATAGGCAGACGGTACCCTGAGAGAAATCGCAGAGCACCTCAGAGACTGAACTTATAGGTTTCACGTTAATTCTGTAAGAAAGCAGTTCAAATGTTTAAGAGGAAACAACCTACCTACATGTTGTAAATCACTGAGTAGGTGTCATATTTCAGTTCAAGTTAAATTATTGGTTTACAACATTATCTGAAATATTTTGATTGTTTGGTACCTATTGTGTTCATCAAGGTTGGATGGGAGGAACTGTTATGTATTTAGTAAAATCAGTTTATAGTTTGTGGCACTACTTTCTGTTATTGAGTGTAGAACACAAAGTGTGGTGTATGCGCGCATTGATATGCCTGCGCCTTGTTTTCCTTAGACTGGTTATTAAAGTAAATTCCTACGACTAAAGAAGGCGTTGTTACTTACCAGTTAAGTTATAAGAGAACATAACAGTTAGTATTCTTCTTAACCACTTAAATTTAAAATATAGTTGTACAATTTTTCTACAGCATGTTTATTATCTTGTTTTCTTCACTTAGGAGTAAAAAGGAGCCTTTAAGCTTGACAATGATACAGTCATTTAAATGTATATTGTCATATCTATACTGGTCAACTTTAGGTGTTGCAAAGCAGCTCATCTTCCATCTGAAACAAGCCACTTTAAGGCCACTCCCCCTTTAAGCCAATTCTCTTCTGATTTCTTACTGTTTATACGAGGCAGCCAATCAGAAGAAAGCTGGTTGTTTCAAACAGAGGATTCTCTGAAGCTACATCATTATTTTGAGTCATGGAAAGCTACTCATTTCCAAGAATAAAAGTAATGAGCTCAAAGTAAATACAGCAGATTAATATCCACAAGAATCTTAATGATGTCAAAATATACATTTGTCAAATACTTTAGGAATACCTGCTAACGATAGCGTTAGTAAGTAATTAATATAAAGAACATTGTATTTATTTTGTATATTTAATTTTGTATAGCTTTTCTTTATTCAGTCATTCATTTCTGAATATTTATTTTCTGGCTGCATCCGAACACGCTGACCCATGTAGACCAATCAGAATCAGGCAGAAACAAAAAGAAGCATCAGATTTAGATCACAGATCGGCCCCGTGGCAGTCTCAGGAATCTGTGCAGTATTGATTATTTCTACAATGCCTGTCACATGAACTACACCTGCAGAAAAAAAGGGACTATGGACGGGACATCCATTTACCAATACCTCTGAATAATGGATGAAGATGCTTTCAGACTCAAAGGCTGAGTCTCCCGTGCACACACAAAGCACTCAGAAAGCCATTTCAGCTCCTATGCAGCCTAATGAGGCATTACTAAAAGCAACAACAACAATACGGCTACATACACAGCAATAACACAATCCCATGTCCACCTAGGTGTGACACCAGCTTGGAGGTATATAACTCTTTGGTGTTTGTGATTGCCTTGGGAAAGAAGACAGAAGTCATATTTCTGCTGTTTGTGGCCAGAGGGCTTCAGAGAGACCAACATGACGTTTTAATGATTAAATTAGATTTCATTCTCAGAAGGCAGAGAGCAGCTGGAGGCTGCAGAAATGAAACTATTTTACCCGGTATCCTGTCAGAAAACCAGGACGCTGCTTTCATTTCCAGTCATTCACACATATCTAGTGAAACTTGGTTCACTACATCATTTTTAAAAAGTCCTACTTATGTTATTTATCGAGGATGAATCTCATTCTAAACTGAAAGGCTCGCCTCTCAATGGGGGTAACATCTGCAGTTAAATGATCAGCATGACGTGTGGTTGTTGGGAAATCAGAAACACCCAAATTTCTGGTCAACTTGTTAGATAAGAACTACAGCAGATGTAATAAAAGATGGACATAACTTAAAGGTATAAAGATTGAAGCCAATGAGGAAGAGCCTTAAATCTGCATTCTTTCTAATCGTCAGCAGTGGGCACTTTCTCTGATCGCATGTAAGAAAATGTTCCTTCAAACTGGTCGGTGACTCGCTGGCAACCACCGGTCACAAGAGAAAAATGTGTATTAATTAAAAAGTGGTTGCAAGGCTTAACAAGGCTTCATATGAATATAAATATAGTCAAAGATCATAAAGATGTGTGACATGTTCTGCATTGTGCAAACATTTTAGAGTGGACTATGATGAATAAAATTGACTGTGAGGATTTAAACCGGTGGCAGACTGTCAAAAGAGGGCGCTATGGTGCCGCCCCCATAAAAATATTGCAAGGAAAAAAATCCACCACAAACAAAAAGTTGCATTACCCAGGTGTCCATATCGAAGTACGAGGAAAACGGAAAATATATTTAGCTCATGCTGGCCAAAGTGCAGATCTTTTAACATAATTTGATGTCCTGACAATGAAAATATGCAGCTGTTTTTATCACATGGAATAAATTATTTCTAACCTATTTGCAAATCAAGATTGTTTAAACTAATGTTGATTTTGCCGCTTTATGAGTTATTACAGCTACATGCAGCACTGTAATGCATCAGGAGCGTGAGGTTTGGACAGAGAAAACAGCCATTATGTTTTCCAAGACAAGTAATACAATCAGGAACACACTTAGTGTTTAAAGCTCCTTTACCTGACTCTGGCAAATGTCCAAACGGGTAATTCCATATAAAATTAAGCAAACGTGACGAGACCCACCTGACTCCTTTAAAATTAGCTGATCTGATTCTGAATATATTAAAAACTAGTTTTGACACAGAAGGAATGAATGACAGCTTAAAGATGAGCCTGGTATCCAAATATAAAAAACCAAAAGCACTTGTTTTGATCAGCCTCCTCCACTCATGAAGCTTTCAAGTGAACCAAAAATGCACTTTCTTACATTTTCTCCAGTGAATTACCAAAAACAGATCGAACATCAAGGGTAGTGATGCTTGTTTGTCACATTGGTATTTAATTAATGATCATTTAGAAGTAATCCGTTCAAATTTTTATCGCAATTAATTGCAAATGTAAAAGTGAAATGAGGTCAAAGTGGTACGCAGGGGTTAAAGAATGTAGGACATCTTGAGTTTGTTTTCAGCAAAGCTTCAGATTTTTTTTTGCTGGCTCAGAACCAGCAGTTTGTAACAAAATGTAGCTTTGATATTTGGAAACTGAGCCCAGCAAAGAAATGCTGACTCAGGGCTAATCACAGGCTATGAAATTCGAGTCAGATTTACCTGCAGTAGAAACAAAACAAGCATTGAAGCCAGTGTGTTTCAGATCAAGGATTGCCTTTGCAAAAAAAAAAAAAAAAAAAATAGGAGAGAGAGAAAAGACTTGAAGCAAGGTCTGAAGACAGCTTCCTGTCCATGAACACAAAGACAAAGTGAGCTCTGCAGAGGGGTGTGGAAAGGGAGAAAGATAAAGGATAAATGCAACAACACATAGTAATACTGTAACTAATATGCAAAGATAGGTACCAAATAATCATAAAACCACTGCTTGGAATATTTTAATTACTTACACCTTTCTGTAACCTGGCTGGAACCAGTTTTACTCAGCAGTCTGTGTTACCGTCATTATAAGACTCAAATATGTTTTGTAGCTCCATACAGACTTTTTAAGCAAAAATTGCTCAAAAATGGCTTATTTGGTAGTAAAGGTTGTGACACCTGCTATAGACAAATTACAAAACTTAGTTAAAAAAGAAGATTATGGCGATCTGTTCAGCTTGTCAACACAAGACCTAAACACTAGACCCAAACTCCCTAGAAGCTTTGGGAGATGATTATGATGCTTTGAGTTCTTTCTTCCTGTTTTTTGTAACATTTGATGTTTTTGGAAGTTTTGGGGTCCCTGTTTTGACATTGTTGTTGGTCTAATCTCCCCGGTGTTTTTTGCTGATTCATTCCCTGGCTCCCTGTGTTCACAATTGGATTTCTGTTTGTTCCCTGCCTGTATTTTTTGACATTTGCAACAACTCATTAAAGGTTTGCTTTTCACCTGTTTTTGTGTTCCTCGTGTCCTGCTTTTCTGATCCTCTCCACACCCATTTATGTCAGTTTTACTGTTTGGGTTTTTTGTTTTTTACGATTTTTTAGGGCTGGGTTTCTGCATTGCCTTCCTCTGCAAATTGTCTTGCAGTGATTCATTTCTTTGCCCGCTGAGTTAGATTTAATGCTCCCTACTATGTTAAACTGCAGTGATGAATGTTCAGCTTGCCTCCACTCTATAAATCCCTGCAGGACCTTCTGCATGTTGCTCACACTGGCATCTCAATGAGACAATATATTCCTGCAGTCACATCTACTATATTAATCAGTGCTTGAAAACATTTGTTATTCTAGAATTGATAAAAAGGTTTAAAAACCCCATTAGTCAAAGAGAAAAAACCCCCACCACGCCTTGCATCCCTTTAGCGCAGGTCAAATGAAGGCTTCAGCAGGATGCATTCAGCCCCATGATGAGGACTCATCTGGGAAGCTGGAGAAAGGGTAAACACCGATGGAGACCTGCTGAACTCAGTCAAGTGTCACACCCCATGCCGGGTAAATGACAGCCTTCCTCCACAGCGGGGATTTTATTCACCGAGCCGTTCTGTTTGAGCAACTGGGATTAAGTTGAAATGGGATTCTCTGCCTTTCTCCTTCAAAAGATCTCACATTAAGCAAGAACCCAATCTGTCTCTAAGACACACAATTTAGAGAGAACAGTCTGAAAACAGCTTCTCTGCCTGAATAATGTCAGGCACTTTCAAATGTTCCTGGATCCTTGTTAAACCTGATCTCTAATACAACAGGGTAAGACGTTAGATTTGTAGAAGAGCAGCACCCACGCCCGCCGCTTTATCTTTGTAAAAGTGTGTCGTCAGATACATCCTAAATCTTCCCCTCACACACTGAGAGGGTGAACTGAATCAGACGCTTTCTCTACATCACTGCATGGGCAGCACACACATTTGTTTTATTCTGGGCAGAGTGAATAAGTGAGGCGGTGCTTTTCCCATGGGCCTGTGAGAACACACCCGCTCAGCTGTGCAGCATAAGTACTGTACACAGAGCTACCATTGCTCTGCTTGGTATTCTCTGACTGCAAACCAACCACTGCAGAACTGAAAACACTTAGACAAACATTAAAATTACAGTTTGGCAAACAAAAAACAGCTTTCAACATAAAATCAGACCCCTAATTATTTTTGAAACATTATGGTATGCACTTACAAATGTGTTGCAGCAGACATAAGCACTTAAGACAATGCTGGTTAGGCAAGGTGAACAATGTCTGAGCGGCAAAAACAGCACTTGCATCATAGTCAGTATAAAGGTGGGTCTGAAAAATGAGACCTGCCTTTTTTCTTTTTTTTTACCATGGTCACCAGGGGCACCTCTCCTTAGGGTTGTGTAGAAGTGTATGGGCAGACGATGGTTGGTCCAGGAAGAGTGCAAAAACATAAAATACTTTCAGATAGAGTGGAAGTCACAGATTGAAGACTTTCAGCACAGAAAAGACGGCAAGCACATGAAATGAAATGTAAATTTCAGTCAGGTCCATGCAACTTGGAAAGGTGTGTTGGTCATTCAAGGCGTAGTTCACATGGATGAAGGGATTTGATAGATAGGCACCAAAGATTAGTGTCACATCTCAGTTTCTAAACAAATGCTTGACATCATTACAATTTCCATCTCTACTTCTCAGTCATGGTGTAGACTAATGGCCAGAGAAGTGTTTTTGTGGAACATAAAAACGATACATTAAAGTTGTCCCGTGCTGGCTAAATGAACTCTGTCTCACTGTAGTAAAGGTCAGAGAAAAACTGACCTTTACTACTATTATTTTGTTGTTGTTTTTTCTTTTTTTTATAATTTCTTGCAGTGTTTTTAATATAAATACAAGAATGTGGTTCAGTTTCACTTTGTCAAAGTGGTTTTCTATCTTTTTTCATTATCCGTCCATCCAGCCATCCATTCTTTTCTGCTTATCCATTTTAGGGTTGTACGAGGGGTGGAGCCTACCCCAGGTACCATATGTGTCACGGTTCTGGGTCAGTTTTGACCCAGTATTTTGAGTTTTCATGTTTTGGTTTGATTTTGTATTTTTTGGTTATCTTCTTGATCTATTTGATGATGATGTTCTATGTTCCATCTTATTCTGGTTTATTTTTAGTTCTGCCCGTGTTAAGTCTGTGTTTCCTAGTCTGCATCCTTGTGTATTGTTTCCTGTTTTATTTTGAAGGATTGTGTCTTATATCAGTGTGTCCAGCTTTGCTCCTCCTGTCTTGTCAGCCCCAATTTCTCCCAGCTGTGTCTCCCTCCTGTTACCCATTCCCTGATTACCATCCTGTGTATATTAGCCCTGTGTTTTCCTCAACCCAGTGTCGCGTCGTACCCTCAAATCCTGCCTGTGTGTTCAAATCAAATCAAATCAAATCACTTTTATTGTCACATCACATGTGCAGGTACATTGGTACAATACATGTGAGTGAAATTCTTGTGTGTGAGCTTCACAAGCAACAGAGTTGTGCAAAATACAATAACATAAACAGGCAAAATATACGAATGGCTAAATCTGAAACTAATAAATATATGTACAATATATAATAGTATATGCAAAAAAAAAACATTTGTTTTGGATGTGTATACTAAATGTTTTTCTACGTGTGTGTGTGTGTGTGTGTGTGTGTGTGTGTGTGTGTGTGTGTGTGTGTGTGTGTATACACATATTTTACAAATTAAATAGAGTCAACAATAAACAAAATATATAAAAATATACAGAGTTGAGACATGTGCAAAACAGTGGCATTACTGTACAGTATGGAGTGCTTGGTTTCATGGTTTGGTTTGTGTTTTGTTTCATGCCAGCAATAAAAGCTGTGGTTTTCAGTTACATTTCGTCTCGGAGTCCTGCATTTGGATCCACATTTCCACCTGCCCGCACACAGAGCCCTGACAATATGGTGAGAGAATATATATTTGGATACAGAGTCCCACCACTTTCTCATTTTATCCTATAAATTTGGTCATTTGTGTATGAATTCCTGAGTCATGTCCATAAACATTTTTTCTAAGGGAACATGTCTTCTTTTGAAAATCTAGCCAGTTCATTCTTGAGTGAGCATTTGTGCCACATATGAAGAAATTCCCTGAAGGCACTATACGAGTGAGACAGAAGAACCACATAAAACCATATGCACTCCGTCCATGGTTATCACCAGAATGAAAGCATAAAACAGGTAATGAGCCCCAGCTGCTTGGAATATAAAAAAATAACAGTCTGCATTGTTGCCCTAAAGCCACAGATAAAGGGACTAACTTAGACTATTAATGGCCAGCTGAGCCGATCAATAGCAGATCAAAGCTATCAGGGAGTCATTTCCCTCAATCCGTAAGAGAAGAATACTTTCTGGGAAGATGCAATTAGATGTGAAATGAAAGAAGAACAGCTATCTTTAGATGGAGGTAGATTGGCAGATACTACAGCAAACACAGATGCTACTCAGGGAATGAAGACTAGACAAAGTGCCAGTGTTGAACAGCCAATCTGCAGTTCCTCAATCATAGAAAACGCTACAAGCTCAGTCTCCAGCTACTCAGTTTTAATGATTCACTTTTAGAATAGGAGGCGGTGGGACAGGCTGAAATCCCAAAACAGCAGCTCCACTTTACATTTAAAGACTCCAGAGATTTAAAGCTGTATTTATCCTTTACATTATTTTAGTTAATGACAGTTTTAGTCAAATTAGTGAATCTCAAAGGAGATGATGAGGAGTTAAATCAAACCCAGCGAGACCTCGCCTGTTCTGTTCCACCCATCACTCACTTGACGCCGTCTAGTCTTACACACTCTTGCACAACATGAAAGATTTTGTTTTGACTAACTTTGGAGATGGCAGTGGATTTAAAGTTGTCTAGGAATGACTTTTGCAATACTGATTAAACATGTTTGTAGGTGAAGCATCAAATTATCTTTCAAAACAAACTAATGTGGATCATCTGGTCTCAGGTGTTGTTTTTGCAGAAGGTGGGTTTGTCTCGGTTTATCTAGAACTCTCAGTAAGATTTTTGACTGAACACAATGTAACCTCCATCGTTTCAGTTTTATTGTCTTTATCTTCACTAACCCCCCAAAACAGAGCCACATTCAGTTTTCTGGCTCCATTCAATTCTAAAGTTATAGCAATGCTCCATGTTTGTAGAAATCTATAAGTCAGAAGATGATCTCTGGTATCTATGAATTTTACATTTTTAAACTTACTTTCTTTCAGATGCTCAACAACTTATTGTACAGCCCCAGTAACAGGTCAAATGGGAATATGAAATTTGACACTGGTTTATAGAATCAGTAAAAACTAAGCAAGCTTGTCATTTCTAAGTATATTGAAATATTGATTTAAAGAAGGTGAGTGGCACCTTCCTTTCTTCTGGGGCTCTATTTTAAACTCAAAGCACTGCAGTGCAGAAAGCAGAGCGAGCTATAACTACTCAGAGGGGAAAATTTCTGAACAGGGAAGTTACTTTTAATCACCTGTAGGTGTTTTCTTTAATTTATTTATTTATTTATTTTAAATCCCATGAGTCAACTTCACTCCCACCACTGAAAATTCAATAGATTATTAACTATTCCTACTACTAGACCGGCAGGGGTATTTTGCAGCTTGAAATTACGGTGCTAAAGCCGGATAAATATAGATTTTTTTTTTTTTTTTTGTTTGCAAAGGTGTTACATAAAGTTTTAAGGAGCTGGAACATTTGTGACGACAGGAATACAACAAACAAGTCGACCCACGCTAAAAGCACACATTCTCCACATATTTCATCTACAACCTCCTCTGATTCACAAAGCGAGAATTTCCCATCAGCTGATAAATGTATGAAACCCGGATTTGCCAACGTTTGAATCAGCTCTGAGGCCATTTACTGCATGGCTACCATTTACATTCAAATGTTTTATATTCTCTATACTCCTGGCAAGAATGAGCCTCTTGCATATTTTACCTTTATAGTATTTATGGCATATAGCATACAGTAAAAATCTTTCCTACCATAAATGTCTCTGTCTGCTTCCATAGATTTTCAAGTTTTTTGCAGGAATGGTACCAATTTTATGGTGAGGACAATGAAAAGTTGTGTAACATAAGTTTTTTTGTTTGTTTGTTTTTTCACATCATTGGTGCAATTCTAATCACTACATTCGCTCACTCAAATGTTTTTAAAATATTCAAACATCTACAAACCAGATGTTTATTCAGATTTACTTTGAAATTGAAGCATGGCAACAAAAAAGGATGAAAAACAGCGTGACTATGATGACTTCAATGTAGTCTGTTGTTGAAAAAAGCACCACAGAGTCAGCAGCTGATTTATATTTTTGTGTTAAAATGATATCAGCAGACTGTAACACATAATTCACTCAAATGTGCACTATTGAAAGAAGCAACAGAGAAGGATGTACTAAATAAATGCCATTTGCTCATATAGTTCATGTTCTTTACTAAATTTACTAAAAATGTTGAAAGGAATGACATAAGAAACATTTTAGAAGAAAATGTTCTTATAAGAACACTTTTAGAATAGCATATCATGGATAAAGGAAAAAGTATAGATAGGATAAACACCAACAGAGGCATTAGGAAAGTATTCCTGCTTAGAATAATTAAGAAATTGGTTAATGAAATTCCCCATTTGTTCACATAAAGGTCAAGTGGTTGAGTGTTAAAGATACACAAAATCAGAAATAATAAATATTTAAAAAATACCATGAAATTGGTGCAAATAGAAGCCATCAAACCAAGAACAGGAGCCAAAACTGAGCCACAGGCAATAAAGCTAAAAAAAAAACAAACAAAAAAAAACATTACAGTGGTTTGACTTGCCTGTTCTTGCTACAGACTTTTTTGCACTACCTTCTGCTTGTCATTGTGCAGAGTATGCACAACAAGCTGTATGTTATTGAAACGTGAGAAATACACGGTTTGTGGTTTCAGAATCTGAAAGTGAGAAATTGTTGGCTGGTGTATGGCAGTCTGTTGTGAGCCTAACCCCAGAGTTTCATTTGCTCAGAAAGCTGTTTCCTAGAGACATACTGATTGATGCATTAGACAACTAACTGAGCCCTACTTTGGAACATGTCAGTCCGGTGATTCAGGAGTATTTTGAAGCCAGCGCTGGTTTGTACAGTGGTAATCTCTGTGCAGCAAAGGGTAGAAGATGGCCTTTTGATTCAGTGAGCAAAAGCTCATGGCGGCCAAGAGGATGTGTCTTCCAAATATATTCCCATCTGTTTGTCTGGGGTGAAATGAAGCATTCAGCCAGGGGATTAGCTCCAAACAATTGCCTTTTACAAAGTACCATGTAGTATTGCTCCTGTGAAAAGACGCCTAAGGCACAATACTCATAGCCCAATAAATGCAGATCAGTAATCTGAGGTGTTCTAACAAAGACTTGGTTGATTGCACTCAGGCTGGAACGGGTAAAAAGCGGTTGCCACCAGGAGTGTGGGTGCGCATACTTGGAAACAGCTGATTGGCCTGCTTAAAGCCCTCAGCTTTGTCAAGGAAATGTTTAGCCAACCTTCTTTGTGCACGGAGTGTAAAACACCTAAAGAAGTATGGCTTCCTGACAGCTCATTTCACATTCTGCCTCCTGCTTCCACCCACTTAATGTAGAGCCTCCACCTCTCTGACGTTAGTGGATTCTTTTATGAAAAACAGCACATCGTGCCATCTTTCCCTTTATAGACATTTTTCAGCCACGTCCACCATTATGGGGCCTTCACTGTACACAGGGACTCTCAACTCAAAAAGAACAATAAGGGGTGTTTTTTTGTGACATACTTCAGTCCAGTTGTGTATATTAATAAAAGATAGCGGCTGAGCTGATGGGATTCACGCCCGCCTGGGCACCAGCTGCAATTATAGTCGACGTGTCAGAGACACGCAGCTCCACCGGAGATGAGGCTGCCGCTGCTGCTGTCTGGATGGTTGACAAATAAAGTCCCCTCGCACTGATAACAGGAACACACTTAACTCCACAAGAATATATGTACAGACCTGCTGGGTCTCCAGTGGAATTCAGAATCAGGATGTTTCCTGAATCAGAATGGGTATTTGGGAGGGGGGGTCAACATGACTGGTCTCCACATATTAAAAGCAAAGAGTCTATGTTACTGTATTTGACAGAAAACTATTAATTTTCCTTTTATATCTGGCCATTTCATAAAGAATGTCTTTCTTTAAAAAGTAATTTTATTAAAAAAATTATGCCCTTTCATTGGCACACTCTTAAGCTTTTTTGAGGGGTAAGAAAACCCAAAGAATGAGACCAACTAAAGTGCCTTTAGACCACAACAAAGTTGCTATGTTATGGCAAAAATCTTAATCTAGGCTGCAAAAAAGGGCCATAACAGACATGCTAACATCAGCCAAAAGAAATAGTTGGATTTGATCCTGAAAACTATAATCTTCCCAGCAAGTCCTGGTCTGACCCCTCCAAGACATGCCTGAAACACCTCGCATAGGAAGTCTCCATGAGGTATCCCAGTTAGATGCCCAAACAACCTCAACTGGTTCCTTTTGATGGGAAGGAGCAGAAGTTTTACTCTGAGTAGTAACATAGATCGGCCGGTAAATTGACAGCTTTGCTTTTAAGCTCATCTCTCTCTTCTTTACCACAACAGATTGGTCCCAATCCATCTTCAATCTCACGCACCTTTTCCCCTTAACTAATGGACACGACCACCAGATACCGAAACTCTTCCACTTGGGGCAGTAACTTGCCCAGAGTGGGAGCTCCACGCTCAGTGATTCACTTGCAAAGATGTAATCTTGAAGCCACCAAAGTAGACACCACAGGTCACAGGTCGGGCTATATAGAAGCTAACTTGGTTTTATAACAACTCATTGGCAAAATCTAACTTAAATTAAAATCAGATTAATGATCCAGCACTACTGACATGGCTGTTTTACAAACATTTATCTTGCTAATAAAAGTTTGCAGAAGTCGCCTTAATCACCTGAAAGTGAGCAGTTGTTATAGAAAATGCTGAGTCTAAAATCCTTTATTATGTATCGCAGGAGCTGAACACAAAACCCAGCAAATCCATTGGTGTGCATGTGTAGCATAAAATAAGTTTCACCGCAATAGAGCAAACACAGAGAAATGCTGATAAATGCAGTCTTGCTGTTCGTCAGTGAGTAAACACCCTACAACGGCATTTATTAAGACCACGTGTTGGTGAGCAATGACTTCAAGCTGTAACAACAAGCTGAACAATTAGGAAATTTAATTACCAAGTGGCCCACTTTGCTTAGGATAAGAAATGTCCTTTATCAATAATTCAGGCCTATTGTTAGTTAGTTTTAGTGTATGTTCATGTACAGGGATTTTTCCTGGCTCAAACAGACCTTCGTTTGTTACCTTACGTTTTAGAAATATTTTGTGTGCACACTGTAAAAAATGATCCGCAATTCTAACAAATAAACGAGAGATAAACGGATAAACAGGTAAAACACTTACAGTGAGATGAGATGCAATGATTGCTTAAATGCCATTTTTGCTTGCTTGCCTTCAGTAGCCTCTTTTATACAAATCTTATTTGAACTATGAATCAATATGGGTTACACAAGCCTCAAATTAAGTTTTATACAGCACACAAAGAGATAAAAATAAAGATTTTATTTGTATTCATGTCTAAAACGAATAAATTTACTGGATAAGACATTATGTCTCTCAGTGTGACCATAATTTGAAATGTCAAAAGAATCAGACGGCTTTGTGGTTGGGTAAATACAGACAGTGCACTCCCTGATATTATGTTTATCCAGCCAAATAAATCCCCTTTGGCTTGTTGCTTGGCACTTAATGTCATAAAATTGCCCAAGAGGAAAAAGCTAACTAGCAGGCGTATGTTTGTACATTTTATATAAACTGCGTCTAATTTACTTTCATTTGCTGACGAGAGCACTGCGAGCCGACTGAGCAGAATGTGCTGTTGGTTTTATAAGCTAAAAAGGGAAATCTGAAGCATCACAATGCTTTGAAATCACTTGTAATTATCATTTTTCTCATTAGGCGCACACCGCTGGTGCCTCGTGTAGGACAGTACCAACAAATTCTAGATCCAAGGCACTACAGAATAGCTGGACTCATAGATGAAAACACTTGTGTCAGTTGTTAACAGAGGGGGCTCCTCATAGACTGCATGTAAAGATGGATGCAGAACCTACCAAGCATTGTTTTCTAATGGCCAACAGGGGGCAATTGGCCCTTACCTCACCTTACCTATGACCTAGTTTAACTTCAAGTTGCTAAACTCTTTCCCCCCGGTAAAGGTGATATTTGTCAACCTTACCAGTACCCTTAATGACGAGTTTTGACAACTCAGTATGTATCAATAAAGATCTGGTTTAGCAACCATTAGAATAGGTTCTGGGTTTTTCCACAGGTAGTATGAGTATGCTGTATAGGCGGAGATCACCCCCACTAATTCCTAAACACCAGTGCTTTTGTTCTGGAAGTAGACCTGAAATATGACAGAAAGTACTCAGTTCAGAAAAGAGAAACAAGGGTTAGCTGTAAAAGGGTCCAACGGAATAGAATTAAAGTGGCTCTCTTTGTTTTTCTCATTCACTGTTTCTTTTATTTATAAAATATATCCATACATTTTCTTATTAATTACAGTTTTCAATCATTTTAATTTCTAGGAAGAAGTCAAATGAGCTGTTATTGTCACAAGTATCTCCATCAAGGCTTTAGTAGAGTTCCACAATGACAGCCTAACTGAATATCATAATATTGAGTTCACGATTATTTAACACAATTGTTGATTGTGATTGATGATTTTGGTGAAAAAAAAATTATCATAAACGTCCCTGCAGACAAATGAGATGTTTATCCACCTGACTTAAGTGCATCTGCTAGAGCCAAAAAAGAATCTTTCACATAATTCATTGTACCTGCGTGATGGATGGTAATAAAACTCGACAGCTGTGAGATCGCACTCTGTTTCTCCTCCGTGAGGAGGTAACATCTTTTGTCCGGTTTGCTGACCCTTTCCCAGAAGTCTTCATTATTCACAGTGGTTGCTGGACACATATACAAGTGCTGCACAGTGGACGACTTACGTTAGCAATCACTGCATTGTTTTTCTTGGCCTTCGTTATTTAGCAGTTGGGAGTGCGTTTTCAGGCAGACAAATAGAATGGAAAGGTGTGTATGTAAATATAAGCATATATTTAACCTCATAGGTTTTGATTTGTTGTTACTAAAGCCTCAAATAATATATAATAATAAAATGCAAAATAGCCTAAGCTTTAAAATGCATTTTCATGTCTAGCATTAGGACTACATATAATATATATACATGTAATTGTACATGTAATTGTTTGTACATTTGTGTTTTTAACGGATTTTTACATAAAATGACTGTATAAAAAATGTTATATTATCTTTCACAAATAAAGACACAGTAAAGACATTACAACCACAAATAGAGAAACTGAAAGTATTTCTTTAGAGCTGCTGAAATAGCTTGGTTGCTTCAGGGTTAAATGACATAATGTCCTATTAGTTAGACACAGTAATAAACATGGCACATTGCTGTAAATGAAGCATTATTCAAGCTAATGCATGATCCCACTGTACTGGGTAATCAATATGACCTGCTGGAGCCCTGAACTGTGACTAATGTGGTTCATTGGGCTGCTCAAGACCATAAAACGACCTGCCCTACTCAGAAGACAAAACCCAGACATTCAGCTCATGTCTGAGGGAGCTCAGCTGTGTAATCCTGAGGAAAACAACCTCAGACAAGGAGAAGCTTTGGACTCTGATGGTTTAGGATGGGGGGGAAATATGCTATTTAGTGTGAAATAATAATGACTGAGCAGGTCATCATACACAGACACACAAACTTGGTCCCAGCCTCATCAGGCAGGCAGGCTGGAACAATACCAGGGCAGAGACTGCAGCCACACAAGTTATCTCATCGCCACTGACAACCTGGGTGTGTCTCAGCACACAGGAATATTTGCCAACTTGTACCATCCCCAGCAGCATCAGACCTCAGACCTGAGGCTGGTACTCCATCCGAAGAGCTCGTTTCAGGTTTAGTGCTTCAGTTATTTTACTTTTAAACTTAAGAGCCAGAGGGACAATTCACACACTCCCGACTATTGTGCAAAGCCTCACGGGCTGCTAATTTGATTAAAATCTCCTCCCCACGCTCCGCTCAGACATTTTTTTTCTCCTTCCTGGTGCTCAGTTTAAGTCCTAAAACTCCACACAGTCGCCCTGTCACCAGGCTAAATCAAGCTCTGCTTCCTTCTGAAACATGAACTTGCCGACCGGCCCCAGCAGCAGCAGCAGGTGCACCGAGCCACTACATCAACTTCTACAGAGAATTAAAGGCGTCCTTACCACTCTGCTCCCCGAGAAAGACGAGTTTGAATTTTCTTAAAGGATTCCCAAAGTCACTGCCCACGGACATTTTGAAGAGGAGGAAGAAGAGGGGGGGAGTACGGACTAGGTGTAGTTGAGCGCGTTCCCACTCGAGTTCTGAGAAGATGTTGGATGGAAAAGGCGGAGGTGCTGCTTCCCGTTCACTCTCTCTCTTCGTGATGAGGACACACACACATACACTGCTGCTGTACCGCTCCGTGACGCTTTGGCTTTTTTTTTTTCTCTCCCCCCCTGTGCGCATGCGTGGTACCGTCTTCGTGATATAAAATGACGTCATGGGCCTCGGTGTGTAGAGAAGGTGCTGCCGGGCGCCGCTTTGATGTTTTCAGGGTTCAGCACGAAGTTCGAAGACACTGGCACGCGCTCCGTGCGCGCGCTAACACTTTACAGCACTGCAGCTCTGTGTGGAGCTTTTTCAGAAAACACGTTCTTAAAATGTCAAAAAGAAAAAAAACTACAGATTTTTTTTGTTTCCTCATTTATCCGTAAATTGTTCTACTTTGTTTTATGATTGTTTTATTTTCACAATATGGCTATATGAATGTTTTGCACATTTTACTTTTATTGCATTTTAATGAAATGTTTTACCTATGTCATTTTTATTACTGAATTTTATCTCTTTAGTTTTTCTATTTAATATACTGTTTTTAATATACTGTTTTGTTTTACCTTGTGTTGTATTTTGCTTTATCTTATCGAGCCATTCTACTTCACTTATACCCTAAGCTGTTTCAACTAAGGCCTCAAATCAGAAGTACCTGACTCCGTGGTATAATTCTCAAACATGTAGCCTAAAGCAGATGAATCGGAGAGGAAACTTGGAGAGGAAATGGCGTGTCACAAATTTAGACGATCATCATTTTGCCTGGAGAAATAGTTTGTTGCTTTATAAGAAAGCCCTCCGCAAAGCCAGAACATCTTACTACTCATCACAGTTAATAATCCAAAATGCTGCAGCAAGAGTACTGACAGGGACTAGAAAGAGAGAGCATATTTCTTCTGTATTGGATTCCCTTCATTGGCTTCCTGTTAAATCCAGAATTGAATTCAGAATCCTGCTCCTCACATACAAGGTCTTAAATAATCAGTATGTAATGTAGTACCATATCACCCTATTAGAGCACTTCGCTCTGGCACTGCAGGCCTACTTGTTGTTCCTAGAGTATTTAAAAGTAGAATGGGAGGGAGAGCCTTCAGTTTTCAGGCCCCTCTTCTGTGGAACCAGCTTCCAGTTTGGATTCGGGAGACAGACACTATCTCTACTTTTAAGATTAGGCTTAAAACTTTCCTTTTTGCTAAAGCATATAGTTAGGGCTGAACCAGGTGACCCTGAATCCTCCCTTAGTTATGCTGCAATAGATGTAGGCTGCCGGGGGATTCCCATGATGCATTGAGTTTTTCTTTTCCAGTCACCTTTCTCACTCACTATGTGTCAATAGACCTCTCTACACTGAATCATATCTTTTATTAATCTCTGTCTCTCTTCCACAGCATGTCTTTATCCTGTTTTCCTTCTCTCATCCCAAACGGTCGCAGCAGATGGCCCCGCCCCTCCCTGAGCCTGGTTCTGCTGGAGGTTTCTTCCTGTTAAAAGGGAGTTTTTCCTTCCCACTGTCGCCAAAGTGCTTGCTCATAGGGGGTCATATGATTGTTGGGTTTTTCTCTGTATCTATTATTGTACGATCTACTGTACGATATAAAGCGCCTTGAGGCGACTGTTGTTGTGATTTGGTGCTGTGTAAATAAAATTGAATTGAACTGAAAATAATAGTTTAATGTTTAGTATTTAATGTCTTGACCGCTACAGCACACAATTTTCTCAACTTTGGGATGTATGAATAAATAAATTTGATCACAGTATGGTGACATATCTCAGAAAAAATCTGAGAAAGGTGAACAAAGAGAGGACAAAAGACGTGCAGTCATCTGTAAAAACACATGTGAAGGCTCTCTCAAGATTTGGGACTACATTCAGCCAGTGGTGTTAGAGATCTTGTCAGAATTGATGGATTTATGAACACATGAAGTGCCAGCAAATTTTGGTCCACTATGCAATATCATCAGCAGATCTATGGCAGCTTAATTTTTCAGGAAGGAAAAGAAAGAAAATCAAACAGTGGAACACTATCAGTCATGGATTGGCCTCCCCAGAGCCCAGACTTCAACATTACTGAAGCAGTGGGGGATCATCCTGACAGAGAACAGACCAAAAGGCAGCCAACATCCAAACAAACCTAGAGAACTTCTCGTGAAGTCTACATAACGGCATGAAAGCCCGAATGCTGCAAGTGAGTTCAGGCTGCGTTGATGAATATCTGAATAATATGAATAATATATGTTAATGGAAAATTTTGACTTTTACATTTGTTAGAATTGTACATTGTACACTTTGTTTACTTATATATAGGTTTTTACCAATCATGGTTTTTGCCAGGCCAATATTGTAAATAAGAATCTGTTTTTATTGGTGTCCCTGGTTAAATAAGGGTTGCATTGACTCACTGCACCATCTTGTGGTACAAACTGGCATGATAAGAAGACGCAGACCAGTACTTGATTTGATATCTTTTAAACACAATACATATTTTGAGAGAGAGAGAGAGAGCACTGGATATGAAACAGTGGATATGACTGAAGCATACGAGGATATCCAGAATTTTAGTAGGATCAAAAATAACCCAGGCCACAAGGACTTCATTTCATCATCATTTTTATCTGACATTAAATCTACTCAATAGTAGACTTGTTTAATTTTAGCTCAGTCTCTCATCAAGACTTTAATAATTTATGTTCTTATTTCATTTCTGTCTTCGTGATTTGTGTGACTAGTCATTGCACTGCAAACTTCCACCTCCCATCTTTCGTTCATTTTGTTTAGCCTCAGATTCCCATGCAGCTTTAAGGGCACCTGGAACCTGGAGCCCCGTGTGAACCATTTCAGCACAGAGTCTGCTCTTTCTTTGTTGCAGATTAAGGTTGAAACAAGTATGACATAGGACTAATGTGAGTCAATATAATAAGAAGGCCGCCTCAGTGTCAACTATATACATTTAAATTTGTGTAACATACTGGGATATTTATAATTAGAGCCATTTTGTCATACACAGCAAATCCAGCATGTCCAAATTAACACTGTCGGATTTGATTTCAACACTATTAAAGTGTCTATATGGGTCCACACCAGAGAGTGTTAATTTAACTCTTTTTGGAGAGTTGGTACGTTAACTCTGATTTAGTGTTAAACACCAAATCTGTCTGGAGTTGATAATTTAACACTTGGTGTTAAGAGTTTATATATTAACTCTCAAAGAGTATTTTAGTTTAACTACGTAAGAGTTATCTTCTAATTCATTCTAAAAAGCAGGAATTTTACTGTTCTGAACTTCTAGAAATTTCTTTTGGAAATAAACATTTACTAAAAAGATGCAATGGTTTTTGAAAAACATTTATTCTGAACTGTGCACCACAATTTCAAAACATTTTCTGAAAGATGTAACAGTGTACATGTTCTCACTTTCATTAGAATTTTGTTTATCAAAAGATCTGACATGGGTGAGCTGGTAAATGCAAATAACAGCATTCTCATCACTTATTTCTTCAATACAATATGCATGTCCTTCATTCATCCCTTTGTGGAACTTCAACGCACTTCTGCTCTCCCCCATATTCCATCTTCACAAGCATATCCTGTGCGGAGATTGAATAAAAATTAGTTGACACTAATTAATGGCACAAATAATCCAGTAAACAATTGCAGCACAGTAAAAAAAAAAGGAATCCTCTTTGAGCCATTACTTGTGTAAAGTATTTTCCCAAAAGACAAGGACACAGGCAACAGGTAATACTGAACTAAATGTAAAACCTCAACCTTTTTCATTTTTACCTAAACCGTATGCACAAAACTCTGGAGGGATCTAAATGCTAACGTAGAATCCAGTCAGGACGTCTGCTACTGCTGTTTGCTCGTGTTTTTATTTTTTTTTTATGGGCGATCGGTTTCAGGCTTCAAGCAGCACCATTATACCAACATTTCACATTCTACACATTGTTTTAGGTGTATTTGACCAAAAGTTTGACTGAAAATTCACATGCAAGCTTTTTTTCAAGGCTGTGGTATTTGCCCGCAAACAATACCTTTCAGCTAGCTAAAACAGAATGTTATGCTATCAGCGAGCAACATGGCTAATGCCTTTCACACAGCTTTGTCTCAACTCCAAAGAGCCACAGAAGTAAAAGCTAATAACAATTGAAACAATCTTTGAAAAAATGACTTACCAAGCATGGCAAACAACTCAAATATGTAGAGCAAAATGTTCTGAAACGGCTTCACTTCAGCTTCGATTGGAGCCGTGCTGGGGGCGGAGTCTGTGAATTTACTCTGTTGGTGTCATAGCCCCTGTAGGAGTTCAGAGTTAAGAGGTCAAGAGTTAATGTTTCCATTGTAACACCTCCAGATTTGAAATAGAAACACTCATTTTTAACACTCGATTTTAACTACTATCATTTTACACCTCAGAGTTACATTAAAAGAATGTGACTCTGCTTAGAGTAAAATTAACTCTACTTTTGGAAGGAGACTATTAACACCAAAACATTTAACACTTTTGAATTTGCTGTGTATTTTGTAACTTTTATATTGTGCTATTTAATTTAGTTTAGTTACTGTTCTTACTGTCTTGGGGCAACTGTGACCACATCATTTCTTCTGGGATTAATGAAGTATTCTGACTCTGATGATTCATCTTACATGAAGATAAAGACAAACATTCCCTACTATTTATGACCTGAGCTGTATATTTCTTAAAAATCCAACAAACCAATTGACCTGATGGATTATTCAGCCTTGGAGATACTGAGATAAAGACATACTTCATCCAGTAACACTCACACTTGTTTGCAATCCACCCAATAACCAAACTAGTGACTACTGTATGGTTAATTCATTTTATTCAGTTTATGAGTAACAATGCATGTATTTGATATCTGAATATCTGAATATTAATTGCAATTGAAGTGTTACACAGGCTCATATATGAAAAGAGTATTGCAGGAATCACACGTCTCTGTGTATGAGACAATGATCTATAAAAAATATATATACTTAAATATTAAGCTATACAGTTAATTAGATACAGAATATGTTCGCATTGCAAATAGAAACCTGAATAGATTCCTACTGTTCAGGTACGCACAAAATAAAAATAAAAACATTTAGCTGTTGTTCAAAAGTCCTTTCACTGTCCTGGACCCAAGGAGAATGTGAGGTATCACGATGTGGGGCGATCGTGGCTCAAGAGTTGGGCGTTCGCCTTGTAATCAGAAGGTTGCCGGTTTGAGCCCCGGCTCGGACAGTCTCAGCCGTTGTGTCCTTGGGCGAGACACTTCACCTGTTGCCTACTGGTGGTGGTCAGAGGGCCAGTGTCCGGCAGCCTCGCCTCTGTCAGTGCGCCCCAGGGTGGCTGTGGCTACAATGTAGCTTGCCATCACCAGTGTGTGAATGTGTGTGTGAATGGGTGCATGACTGGATGTGTAAAGCGCTTTGGGGTCCTTAGGGACTAGTAAAGCGCTATACAAATACAGGCCATTTACCATTTACAAACGATGTGCTTTAACGTATGCTCTGCTGGTCATAACGTCTGAATTACTCCAATCAAAATGCATCCAGAAACATAGAGAATATTCCCCTGTGGAAAATGGATATCCTCTGTCCAACCATTGAAGAACTGGATAGGAGGAGTGGGCCTAAAGAAATTGAGGTCACAGTGCTGGCCCATCTTGACTATGGATTCCTTCCACTGAAAGCTTTACTCAACGTTTAACACCGCAGCAAAGCTTTAAAAGGTTTGGATCACCCTGCTTCCCAGCGGGACAATCAGAGTGGTCCTTCTTGTCATCTGCCAGACTGTACTCCTCGGTCCGGTGCGCCTTCCACCCGAGAATCATCAGCAGGACGATGCCCATGACCTTATAACCCACCTGTAAGCCCAGATACCTGCAGGGAGTCAGATAAGTAATAAATGCATGGCTCAGATTTAGATGAACTGCACACCTGTTTGATATGTATAGACCAGTCCGAGGTGGACAACAAAATCCAAAAGAAAACCAGCAAAATTCTATCAGTAAATTTAAAAAAAGTCTTTTTGTGCCACTGGATGGACAATATTCTAGTAAAGAGCATCATTTACAAAATGAGGGTATGAATCTTGTAGGTCATTGCCTGATTGGTTCAGGGGTTCTCCCTTTCTCCCACCTGATCCCCTCAGAATTTTGACACAGATGGAATCACATCTAGAAAATGAGCCTGATATCAAAAAGTAGCTAAAAACAGGAAACCTTTCATAGGGTAAAATCTGTTCTGAGCATCCAACCATCCCACTGGGTGATATGAGCCTTAAAAAATAACCCAGAATGCACTTTATGATGTTTTCTCCAGTGAATTATCGGAAAAGAAATCAAACATTCAGGATTTCAGCGCTTGCTTCTATTACTCTACAGCACAGACATTATACCGGTGCAGTTTACTGACATGATAATGATATCATGCTGATGCTCATAGTAGGCTGAATTTTTTTAATGTTTCTTTTAGGCTCTCTTTGGTGTCGACTCTGTTTTACACAGTGGACACAAAGACATCACAAACGTCACTTTCTGCCACCAGTTCAGCTCTGACCACAAAACACAACCTTTGATAACAGTACAAAAAAGTCTGTTCTGAGTGATAAATGTTCTCACCGGTTCCTCAACATGTTGTTGTCATAGTAACCACAGCTAAACTTCTTTTCGCATACAGTTCTCCACCTGAGGCACGATGTGTCGATGGCCATCCCAAAGAGAGCAGGGGCCGGGAGCCAAGCTGAGATGGAAAAAGAGGTCGGGGTTAGCAGGGGTGGCAGCTGGAGTTACTCCCATCATCACAGTGCACCTTTTTTCTACCCATAAAATGGCAAATGTGACCTTGATCTTGACAAATGTTTGAGTGAAGACCCATTTGGTGGTCAGTCTATGTAAATTGGATTAAACTTTGACCAATATTATAGGAGGAGTAATGATTTTTGTGAATTCTAATGAATGGCAGAAGCCTCGCCGTGTCATACACTTATTGGTCCTTCAGCAAAATGAGCTTAAAATTAAATCAGAAAAGATTTTTAAAACACGGGTGATGAAATTAATACCACTTCCTACTTATTTATGATTTATTAATTTCTTAAAAATTTGCACCATTTGTTAGTTTACTTATATAGCTGGCATAGTTTATTCCTGGGTTCTTTATACAACCATGACCACTGTAGTTTTTATAGAGCAGCAGGGTCTTGGAGGTTATCTTGGACTTTGGGGGCAAATGAACATAAAGAAATGTATCATTAACACTATAATTTGTGTTTTAATTCAATATTGCACCATTTTCTTCCCTATAAACTACAAATGTTTCTGGAGCATCAGCCTCTTTAGTAATACGGTAATCCTGTCTTACCTAGCAGTCTCATGAGTAGAAACTGAATTCCTATGGCAAATGACTTCTCATCAGAAGGAACAGATCTGAAAACGCAGGAAAAAAATGTTACACGAGCAACATCTGCATTTTCCATACCGTTTTATGTGGCAGTGATTAATCACTTCATGAACTCTCACACATTAGGGGGTATAAGACACAGATCAGTGAATGTTGTCCTTGGCTTTTGTGTTGCCAATCAAGGAATTAGAGATGGAAAAGCAGTAAAACAAAACAGGAGGTGGAAACGAGGAAGGCGAGGAAACTAACGTGCCAAAACAGAGCGAGACAAAAGCAAGGAAACCTCAGGAGACACCAGGAAACAGCATAAGAAACATAAGAAACAATAACAATAAAAATCTTAATAGAGCCCAAAGCTCAACAAGAAGCTACAGGAATATAACATAGAGCCACTGTCCCAATGCAGTTTTTGCAGGTGAATAAATATCTATATAAAAATTCATTAAAAAAAAGATAAGTATTTAACAACGTGGACAAGCACACTGTATCGTGCTACCCGTCAGAGGGTTGTAACTTTGAACTCACCTGAGCACCATCATGTACATGGGGTTGTGCGTTAGGCAGGCGATGAGGGATGCTAGAGCGATGACGATTATGACAGGGTGAAGAAAATGAGAGCAGCCATTCTCACAAGGACCTGGTTTGGCCTTAGTGCTGGCAGTGCAGCTGCAGTTGGTATACTCCTGTATCCAGAGAGAAAGCAGAGATTATATTTTTTATATTATATTTTATATGTTACCTGTTTGTTCTGATATGCATGGTTTTTGTCCTGTCTCGGATTAAGTTATAATCTTTTGTACAGCTTGTAATGCTGTTATGTTTTGGCTGATTGTTGTTTCCCAAAATTAGAACATCAGCAGGTGATTTAAACGTTGAGAAGGTTAAATGGAATGGAGCCAGTTGAAGCAGGGATGACTCATGAACACCTGAGAATTAGAGGAGCCCCCAGGGCAGAGCCAGGACATGCTGGAGAGGATGTCTCCCGGCTGGCTTTGGAACTCCTCAGTGTGCTCCCAGAGGAGACTGAAGAGGTGGTCTGTGCATTTCTGCTCTGACTGCTGCCCCATGGACCCCATGAATATGGACCCGGATAAACAGCAAATAATACATGGATGAATGAACGCTCTTTCTCACATAAGTGTGAAAAGATTATATTTTTTCAAGAAAAAAAACTGCAAGGCTCTGGTTAAAAACAGATCAAATTTCCATTGATATTCCTGATTTAATCAAACTAAAATACATAAAAAGAAACCTGCAAAAATCGGAGACATTTCTCAAGTAGATGTTTGAATTCCACATTCAACTTTGCACTTGTGAACATGTGAATCCACATCAAAGATGAAATAATTATCGCCTGATTACTGAGCATTAATCCATTAAGCTAGCTGCAGCCAGCTCTGTCTGCGTCTGTGCCTCAGTGGTGGGCTTACACGCTGAGTCAAACTGACTAATGTTCGAATAGCGGTCACACAATCCACCCACTGAAGGATTATTCACAAGCTGTGACGTTTAAACGCTGCAGTTTTTTTCTCTATTTTTAAAACAGCTCTCGTTAGTTCTGCGACTAATAAGCATCGATTAGATATTGACTGTGAGTTGCTTTGGTTCTGACTGAGCGAGACTGAGCCTAGACTGGAAGGTACTAGTCAATCAGACACAACATGTCAGTCTTAAACTTAAGTATTAAACTATATCACTACCTCAATATGAAATCCTAAGAACTAAAAGCATTTAAAGCCCTAATTACTTTCCGTTAATCCTTAGCAAATAAACAACCAAACAAAATGCAATGGCTGCCTTACTGTGGCCCTGTGTGGGCACACCCAGTTGGGGTATTACGTGTGGGTTTGCCCTGCCCACAGAGTCCCATAGTTTACCCGCAACTACCCACTGTGGGCTCACGCGGACATGTTTGCATGAACACTGAAGATTCAACATCCAGGATCCAAGTAAGAACAGCAACGTCAAAGTGGCTCTGTTTTACTTTCATAATGTTATACTAAAGTTTTAATCTAAGATACACTTTAGAAAAGCCTAATAAACCTTATGGCTTAAAACTATAACTATAAGTTAAAACTATAACCTTATAAGGAAATAGTTACCCTGACGAGTTGATTTTTGCAAAGGCTCTCGATGGCATTTTATTTGTGGTATGGATTCCTTGCAGCACTTTAAGCTCTGAAGTACATTACGCTAATAAAGGTTAATATTTCCCAGAGTGAGCAATTTACAGACGCTGTGCAGGAGCAGGGCCAAATGATTATTCTTTGATCCCATACAGAGAATAAGAAAAGAAAACAGTTTTCCCCCCTCTGCTCTAAAAACAAATTCATTCACTTACACGGCATCCACATCTCATGTGATTACTCTGCACCAGATAATCTCTCAGATTGATTTGGATGATTTATGGTAGGGTAATTTTTTCCACTTTTATCCGCTCGCCAGTTAAAAATCATACTGTATTTATACAGCTAAAGAAAACATTATAGCTTCACATAACATAAGCCTATTTATTTTAATCAGCCATTGTGGAAGGCATAAGCAACAGATGCCACTGACCCGAATCCTGTGGGTGTTGTCGGGGTCTTTGGTGAAGTTCGTGCAGCCAGCGTGGCATGGAGAGATGTACTCAATGCCGTCATAGCTGCACACGGGATTAAAGGTGCTGTTAGGACAGTTGCAGTTTGAATAGCAGCTGGGTGGAGACCTGCGGAGGACAGCAGAGCAGCGAGTTAAAGAAAAAGAAGCAGATATGACTGAAGTTTATTTATAATCCAGTGCTTGAAGGTGAGGGACTGGATCACAGGTCACTACCATCGGCTCTGAAAGGTGATGAGTGCTGGGTGGTGTTCTTGAGAGCAAACTGTGTTTATAATCCCGTGTAGATGTTAGAGCCAAAAAAAGAGGAAAACTCTCAGTGTTTCCATCAAGATGATGACTCAGGAAAAAAAATATTGGTTTAATCTGTCCAATAAAAACAGACTTGGTAATCTTTAAAAAACTGTGATTGCAGCACTTTGACTACTCTGGCATGTAATCCCCATGCACCAACACCACACACAACATATTTAAGGTTGTTTTAGTCCTACACATTTTGCACATACAAATCTGGACAGATTATTTTTGATTTCACATCAGATCCATCTTGATATATGTTGATGAGCAGTATACCTTTATCTTGCTATTAAATGTAATTCATCTCATTATTTTTATCACTTTTATTCATTTTTTTAGCACTTTGAGCTTTACATGTAGCATAAAAGATGTTATACAGATTAATAATATTACTGTTATTTCTATAAAACACACAAACTCACCAAGACTGGCTGTTCTGGAAATGATTGACCTCTGAAACCTTCTGTGTTGAACACCCCATCCAGAACAGAGGGATGTAGAAGAGGGTGGAGATGGTCAGCATCACCACAGAGAAACGTGGGATGGCCTTCAGAGAGAGACCCACCCTTTTCATGATGACCCCGCCAGCCAGCATCCCCACAGCCACAGACGGTAGGTTCACAGAACCTGGGAAACATAAGTTACCGCTAAGTAAAAAAGATGTGAAAATCTCATGATGTCATCTTCCGATGACACCCATGAGCTGAAACCCCCCCCAAGGACTAACTTTCTATATGCTGGATCCCGAGCAGAGCCAGCAAAGCCATGTTCCAGCATAAACTGGAGTGGAATTACATTTTACAACAGCTTGAGTGAAACATTTACAAGTGAACAAAGTATTTCTCAGAAGTCTGAGAAGTTCTCATGTCCAAACTGAGTTGGGACATTTTTTTAGCTTTGACAGCTTTTTAATTTGTATTCTTTTTGTTGAGGCTATAATGACTTCAGAGTGACGCAACTTACAGCCATTATCAGACCTTAAGGCGGACTGACGCTGGCACAAACTTCCAGCAACAACATGCGCGCTGCCAAACATGGATGTGCAATTTGAGTAAAACTGATTTTCTTCAGTGCCATTGGTTTCCTTTATTACCGTTTTGAAAATTCTCTTTGGATAAATGAAGGGTGTGATACAGTACTAGCTTCATGCCAAATGGAGGTGCTTGTTCAGACTCGAACCTGAGATTTTATCAGGGCATACATTTGTTTGCCAACATCCTTACAGACAGAGAGGCCAATTTGTTTAAAATGATGAAAACATTTTCATCAAAGAAAAACTGGCAGCTCGACTGCTTTGGAAAGTTGCCATATCAAAAGTGAACCTACTCACTGCAGAGAATCGATTAAATGATTTTAGCACGCAGTTTAATTTCCACTCTCCAGAGTTCATAAAATGTTTGAAACATCCCATTAAAAGTGTTCATTATTACTTGAAATATTTAACAGCTGACACTGAAACGGCTGCAGTAATCTGAAGAATGAGCCAAATGTGGCCTTTATTGGCCGCTGCAAGAGTCTGTATGAAAGAAATGTGAACCTGAGCGGCGAGAGGATGATACACGGACGCCAAAGAGAGGCAGGACTGAGCACACATCAAATCAAACACAGGTAGTGACCAGAGGCCTGAACACCGAAGCAGGATTTGGACTTATCGGGGTGGCTACAGGGTTAACTCTGTGTTTTCAGTGTTACTATGGCAATTCACTTCTCAGCAGTCTACGTCGTCATGGTAACTTATGCTGCAGAGCAGGTCATATTCCAGATTAGGGATAAGGTGCAAAATCACCACTTACTGACCAAACGCTTCTCTGGAAAATAGCATCACCATTCCTGGAAGTCTACGGTTTTCTAAGAGCTCTGGATCTCTCAGGTGCATCAGTAATAATATAGATTCTTAAAAGCAGCCTATTTTGTAGCTTTTCCCCCCATTTCCTGCACTTCTGCCCTACTCGTTGGTGTTGACCTTATTTCATGTAAAGGAATAATAATTTCTCACGTGCCTCTCACATTAGCACTATGGTGCAGCGAAGTCTGTTAACTCATGGAGGACATGGGAGAAAAAGTGCAAGCCCACATAAAAGACATGGTCAGCGTATAAACAGGAAAAGATAAGCTACCACTGGGAAGGACAGCGATAGGGAGTCCACTTACAGGAGACATGTAAGGAAAAGCGATAACCAAGTAAAACAGGAAGTTGAACTTAAGTGGACAAATGAACTAACATAGCAACATGAAAGAGGGAGACAAAAATGAAAATAAACATAAGAAGCAAAATAATGTCCAAAAAAAATCAAAGGATAATTTCACCAAATGCCAAACGAGATCCTGGAACCATGACATCTTTACTCTGGTACCTACCAAAGAGCAGGTTGGCATATACGGCTGTAGTTGCATACTGTCGCTCCAGATACTTGTTAAGGAACGTAGCAAGCCCTGCAATAACCGACGAGAAGCAGCACTGGGCCAGGACAAGGATCAGGAAAAGAGGGCTCAGCAAGAGGTCGACAAACTTTTTGGGAAAACCTGATCAGACACAGATGCAAATAACTTCAGACACTCTGATTTTTACTCTGGTACCATTTACTTGTTTTTTGTGACAAAGATACATAAAGCTATCAAACTAACAGATCTTTGCAGTTGGAATGTAACAAACTCACTCTTCAGGAAGCCCAGCAAAGAGTCCTCATCTTCTGAGCCAGACTCACTTCGAGTCACCTGGAAAGTATCGAGTAGCATACAACCATCAACCATTATATGCACAATCCCATCAGATGAGAGCATGGCTAGAACCAGTGGTGGAATGTAACAGGACATTTACTCTAGTATTTTATTGAAGCACAGCTTTATTGTACTTGTAATTTAATAAACTCTTTCTATGTTATGCTGCTTTCTACTTCTAACATTTACTTCTACTTCTTGAATATAGCTCATAATATTCATTTAAAAAGCTTTTCTTGATACATAAATCCACATTTTTTACGCTGGCTAATGACGTCCTAAGAAGTTGATTTTATCACATTAGAGTAATGTTTGTAGTTCAGCTGAGACTACAAAACCTATCAGAGGGCATGGCATGAAATGGAAAGCATAGTAAAGTTAATATTTGCATGATCAGGCCACTTGTTAGTCATGTTAATGGTCTGATGGTGCACTATGCAGGTGTTAGAGGGGATTTTGGCAAGTGTGGGAACCCACCTGGAGGTTCTAGTGAAACACTTCAGAATAGAAAATTTAACTCGAATTATAAATGAGCCACCTAATAATTTCTACTCTAAGCTCCAGTGCATGTGCCTTCTTTGTAGACAGATCTTGGTCCTACTGCTACTCTTTCTACATTCTGCGGTGCATTAACAGATGTTGTCTGAGCTCACCAACTCCTGAGCCAGAAAACACCAAAACAACAGGCGCAAAGATAGAATTTGGCACTTGATGCTGAATAACATCATCGGCTTAAATTGTGACTCCTGCCAAATCCTTCTCGAAGAACTGAAACACACTTGTTTGGGCAGCTATTTCGAAGCAACAGCTAAATTAGCTTTCGTTTCAGTGTTCAGTATAGTTTTATCAAATGCTGCTTGCTGAGCAGTCCTTACCTCTGAAAATAATTTCTTATCTTCTTCTCCTGCCCCCTCTGTCATAGATCTTTCTCCATCGTTTTTTTCTCCCTGGGAAATACAGAAGCTGTACCTTTAGCTTGCTGACAGATTGGGTGCCAAATTGCACAAAAAACCCTTTATGTGTTGGCTGATATTTGTTGAGCTGTTTCAAATCACCCAACTGAAATTCCCTGAAACTTAAAAAAGAAGTTAGTTCATGCTACAGAAAGTATGTTCATTCCTCTCATTCCTCTAGAGGTAGCAGAAGGACCACGAATGCAGCTTTACTGACTTCTTATTGACTTGCAGCATGGATGCATGGCATTGATGAGGAGAACAAAATGACGCTTGCAGGCAAAGACATATGAAGAGGATATATGAAGATATACTAGAGTTAGACATACAGTGATGGGGTTTGGGTATCTGGAACACCTCAGGATCCTCCAAAGAGGATCTTCAAAGTGTAGCTAGGTAGAGGCCAGTCCACCTGATCGGACTTTGGATAAGCAGTTTAATGAATGGATGGATGGGTGAGGCAAAAGAGAACCACTGATAAGATGTCCTAAAGCAGTCAAACATGAGTTTAAGTCCAAAGAGTCTTGCTTATAGATTTCTTTCATTTACTACAGCAGCATTTTTTTAATGTAGAAAAACCGAGACATACTGTTGCTTCTTAGTTAACCATAATAACCGTTCAGCCATCTAAACTGTTTCTTTGTCACTTAAATCCACACATTGTATCCAACACACTCCTAACAGGTGCCAGTAATGAGCCCTGAACTGTCAGTGTCTGATTGGTGTATTTTCATCTTTGTTAAGGGAAAATAAGCAGTTGATAGAGATCCTCACACGTTCAGTGAGTAATGAAGACAGGGACATTTATGGGAGGCAGCGGCACAAATTCAGACATACAGGAGAGCATATGGAGGCTCCAGAGGATGAAAATCTCATGGGTTTGATCTCAATCTTTCGAGGAGCACTTCAAAGTTTCTCTCTCCTTTCATGCGACATTGTCCTACAACATAAGCCTCTGTGTCTTTGTGCTGCATTCGTGTGACGTGGGAACATTAGACTGAACTGACAAGCTCTGCACAGCAGCATTCAAAATCACCCAAAAGCTGTCAAACACTGCAATGAAAAGATTTCTGTGGAGTTTTTGTCTCTCAAAAGAATTCGTTTAGAGCCTGCCCGCTGTTAGTTTGAATCTGCGCGAAAGTTTAAAAGACGCATCATGTGTTTCAGTGGTTCTCAAACCTCTCCCTTATTATCATGTTTTTTATTTGCATAACTCAACATTCATCCATTGCTTATTTATGATTTATACTGGGGAAAAAAGGCTGATGATGACCTGTCAGTCTATTACTGTTCTGTTTGAAGATTACTTCCACTTTTTGTGTGCAACTTTCAGCTAACCACTTCCCCTCTGTGTCCATCGATAACATTTATGTAATTATGTCTGCTGTTTGCTCATTCCTGTTAACTAAATCAAAAACCGCTGTTGGGAAACTGATGACAGACTGGATTATGAAAGATGCATGTTTTTAAAGGTTTCCAGCAGGGGGCGTCTCCTGTGAGTCAAACTATATACAAATCTGTGGGTAAATGGCCAAAGTGCAAACTAGATTTATGACCCCAGGTTGGAGGGCAATTTGCTACCATATGAGTGTCCCCTCAGTTTCACAGTCAGAGGCATCCCTCTGTCCTTGTGTCTGGTTTCAAAACATGCAGAAAACAATCATTTGCTGTGTGAACATGAGAATTCCCGGCAGCTAAGTTAGTTTTAAAAACACAGTCTATGATTACTGGACTAAAAAAACCCCAACACAATAAAAAAAACAGTTCATTAATGAATATTTACCTTAGCATGATTGATGTTTTAAACTGGCACAGTATGTTTTAAAGCTTTAAGCTGTGTCAATGTTGTTCTGTAATTTTCCTGCATATGGTTTTATATTTTAGGAGAGAAGTATTGTAAAAAAGACTTTTCTACGTCACAAGAGCTCACTAGTAGTTCTAATTTTTTCTAATAACTGTATTTTGGCCCACTTGAACTTCATTGTTTTTAAGTCAGTCAAGTTAAAGCTGGAAGTGAAACTGTGGTTTCACAAAAAATGAGGGGGCATGCACTTCCTCCTTATCTAGTCATAGATAAGTTTTAGCTTAACTATGCTTATCTAATATTTTTCTTAAAGCATTTCACAAGCGCAGATTTGTATGTGAAATCGCTCCACTGAGGTCACCAAGACTGAAACTGTGCCTTAAATAGTGAAAAACTGAAAGAAAAACAAGAACAAAAAACAACCAAATGTGACATAGAGAATATTGTCCTTTAAGTGTCAGATCCCTGTTTGCTTCCAATATTTACAGTTACATTATGGATGCTTCTTGTGGACTGCACAGTCCTGACATGTGCTCTGCTGTTTAAAAGACTTCTATAAGAGCAAGGCTTACGTGGTCTTGTGAAGCCATGGTACGTGGGAAGAAGAAGTAGGGGATAGAGGTGAGAACCAGGCAGCCGGTAGAGATGAGCAGGCCCATCCACCAGGCACCGATCCAGCGAGGATCGTCGGGTCTGAGTTGGAGCGCAGCTTCTCCTGGAATTATCGGTGAAAAACGCCGTAAGACATCCATACCTCTTTAACCCAATAAAATGACTTCCAGACTCAGCTTTACCCAAATCTTTTTTGTTCACGTCCACATAGACCCGCAGCATGACTGAGCCCAGCAGGTAGCCGATGGCAGGCCCGAATACAGAAACTGCAAACAGGATGGCTGTGAATGATAAGAGATGGCAGGCTGTGATGGACCGTTGAGCTGCAGCCAGTCAAATACCTTACCATTTTAAAAAGATTGTATTTTTCCTCTAAAGCCTCCAAACTGATTCTAAAAGACTCCAGCTTTAACCTCCAAGCTATTTTCGCAAGTGGGGTCATTTTTGTACAATATTCCATACGGGAATATTTTTTTAAACGGTTCCATCTGTATTTATCCTTCATTCATAACAGATATTCTCAAATATTCCATGGAAAAACGGGGGTTAACCTGACTTATCTCTGTGAATCATGCTGTTATAAACATCACTTTGGGGAGTACATTTCTGACTCAAGGCTTCTGCAGGAATAAATCTTGATATTCAAGGTCTGTTAGCCACAGTTTGATGCAAAGCAATAAAGCATGAGATTTAAAGGGGAAAATTAGAAATCAAAGCTAATTTTCTTGCAAACAGACATATTTTATCTTTATCTTTATAGGATCTTTATCACAAAGATTTTGAATGACAGCCATGTTTTTCCTTAAACTCATTGTTGGAAGAATTAACACTTCTACTGATGACTCGAGTTTCTGAGTCTACTTGACAGCGTCGATGAGCAGTACTTTAAAATCTAAGCAGCAGCTGGTTTCTGAACGCTTCAGTGATCTGATATCATCCTCTAAGCTGTCTGTAGACAGAGTGATGACTTTAGTTTTCAGTTTCACCAACACAAAATACTCGTACTTTCACTCCTTGCGTTTGTATATTTATCAGTTTTTTTTCCACACGAAACCCTGCTAAATAATTCAGTTTAATGTGGTCCCATCAATCTTTGAACTGCAGGTCATTCACCTATGTAGAGAGGGGAATTTGCAGGCCCAGCAAAATCATCAATGTAGGAAATCCCATAGGGCTGGATGGGCACTGATCCGACACCAAAGAGCAGCTGAGCGCTGGCCATGAGCAGCCACAGGTTGTTGGTGTCGGTCAGACGTCTCGTTTCATCACGGTTGCACGACTGTGTGCTGTTTGAGGTGCTCTGCAGGTTGCACATTTCGTGGCGATCTGGTATCAACACACACACACACACAGGGTAGAAAACAAGGAAAATTATAGTTAAAAACAGGCCAGAAGACACAGACGTACTACTTATTTCATTTCCTGGAGCTTCTCTGACCCTCCGCTGACACTCTGTATGACTTTAACTGGGGGCAAAGCGAAAAGGAAGAAGAACATTGTTATTGCAAATGAAATGCCCCAGAGGTAATTGTAATCTTCTTAGCTTTCAGAGAGTGCACAGAGATGATGAATTTCCTCCTGATTTATGCAAAAGTTCAATTGGGGAGCACCAGCAAGGCTTTCCAAACACATGCTAAAGAACACAGAGGACCAAACAGCAGAAACTTGTTTGACTCCCACTGAGTCCTATGGAGCCTTTGTTAGAGGATGCTGCAACTCTTAAATAAAGCCTCATAAGTCTTTTGGACATATTTGTACACTTGTAATCCCCCTCAGCTCTGGACAGAGTCACAGGAGGGCAGTGTCAGCGGAGACAGAGCAGCAATGTGTTTATAGCTTCATCTTACTATGTAAAACAGAGCCGTATTCATACGGCTGAGACAGGAAGTGAGGCAAAGTCAGCATCATGGCACTGATGGCCATCAGCAGTCCACCGACGCCGATGATGCGAGGACGGTGGACCCGATTCCCAAAGTAGCTCACGAACACAATCAGTATGCTGTTACTGATCTAAGAGACAGAGAAAAAAGTCAGAGAGGAGCCAGAGGAAGCGCCACACCTAATGCATTAAACGCAGGGTGTCACTGTTGTGCAACGCTGCATCACTTGGTGCAATCTAGCACAATTCAGAGGTAATTTAAGGATCCATAATCACTTTAATCTGTATTTGCATTTCATTTATCCAAATTGTGGTCGTTTCTGCTGAATTTTTTGCACACAACTTGTATAGCACTGTAAGTGCAGTTGGTGCAGTTCAAAGTGCTTCATGGGGGAAAGCAACATTTAAAACACGTGTGTGCAGTTTGTTTGTTGTGTTTTCCTCCCTGTCACTTCCTGTGTCTACTGTGCTGTTCCCTAAGCTTGCCTCTTACTCTGCACACTGATTTCCAGGAATGCTGAAGCTATTCTCTGCTGCAGGAGATGATTGGTTGGTATGGGGTCATTTTGTCTTATTTTGATCTCTTATCTTTTGGCATTGTACTCCGATAAGAAGCGAACAACATTAGTAACACAATGTTAAACCTGAAGCTGCTTCACTAAGCCCCTGACCCTGCCTCGTAATCCAGATCTCTGGAGACAGAAACAATCACAACAGTAAAGCTCCATGTAACTGAGAGGAAGTGCAGAGCTGGGTGATAATTGTCTGAATTTATCACTTTAATGAGACTACACATTACACATAAGCTTTTGATCTGGCGTTACTGAGAAAATATCCATCAGAGCAGCCTTAAAGAAACCATAAGAAGATAAGCTAAAGTCATTCTTCATGGAGTATCGCCACAGACAGAAAAATGCGGTTTATTTGTGACTGTCTTTGACAAACAGAAAACATTTATATGTGTGTGAAACTTTTAAAGCTCACTGGAGTATTAAAAAAACCCCAGAGTGACCTCTGCGCCGAGCACGTACAGAAACAATCTCTCATCACTCCTGACGCCTGCATTTGCAATAAAACTGTTCCAAAATACTCGAGTCCCACTCGGATTGTCAGGAAGTGTGATTTTGATTTGTTGCTTGCACTTCAGTTCCTCCTTTGTCATCGGTATCCTTGAAATAAAGCTATCATGAGCCTACACTGGATGAGGGTAAGTTATTGTTGGCTCCCACCTCGTGCAGAGAGGAAATGGTTCCCGAGGAGTAGCTGCTGAGGCCGTAGCGTCTCTCGATTGTGCTGATGGTGCTCTTGAAGTAGGCGCTGTACAGCAGCTGGGACAACTGCAGGAGGCCGTGGCAGAGCACGAACAGCTAGGACACAGAAGACAGGTCTTTTTATTCTTTCGGTTATGTTCGTGAAATAGTGGAGTGTGGAAATATGCAGGAGGAAAGACAAAATGTGCAGCAATGGGGGATCTGTAGCTGAAACAGAGTGACGTCATAAATGTCAGCCGTGTCAGCTACTCTGTAGCAGTTTCAGCTGGCACCATTACAAAAAGCCTAAAATAATTAGTCTTAGAGGATTAAATTGTTTTTAAGAACACAGAACAATTCAGAGGAAACACATTTTCAAAAAGGCATCTCCACTTTGAGTACAAACTCATCTGCACCGCATTCCTTAAACTCCTTTCCAAGTATTACACAAGGCTTCAGGCATACCAACTAAAGACTTTGCAGACAGTTAGCCTCTTTCTGCAGGTAAAAGTTTGTGTTTTCTAACCTAAGAGCAAAAAACAGGTTATATTTTTAACATCAGTTAAAGAGTTTATTATATACAGTCAAACATATGGCCTGCCAAAGCTCCCAGTCCTGGTTACTGGATGGTTTTTGTAAAACGCGAAAAATTGCAAAGAAGAAGGGATTAAGCTGTGAATCAGATTC
Organism: Aulonocara sp. 'chitande type north' Nkhata Bay; assembly: GCF_057382095.1. Lineage (NCBI taxonomy): Eukaryota > Metazoa > Chordata > Actinopteri > Cichliformes > Cichlidae > Aulonocara > Aulonocara sp. 'chitande type north' Nkhata Bay. Next base: position 15,255,686 of record NC_141365.1, read on the forward strand.
ATTATATGAATTACAAAAGCATCACATGCGGCAATGTAAATACGGTATAGATTTTTTTTTAAAGAACATTAAAATGATTGAAAATGTCCTGGAATGAGATCCAAGCCTTCACATCATTTTCTCAAAGTTTTCATTTCTATACTGTGGTTAAAGCCTGAGGAGCCATGCTGCTTTCTTTGCTTCGCTTCAGCAGTATGTCTTCATAATGTGGAAAATCTCAGACATATTATTTTGTGATTGATTTTCATAAAATATCTCAGCCTGTTTATGACATGTTTGCAGAATCTACTAAAAATGTATAATAATGTTTTCTGCTTTGTTTTTAAAAAGTTTTTATGCATTTGTTTTACTCCACTAAATGAGGTTGTAATGAGGTATGAGTTGCTAAGTTTTAGGTTTCTTAATGATTCCTAGAAATCAAAAGTAAAGTTGCCAGACTCATGATTTGATTTTTTTCTGGAAAACGGCATGTCTGCACTGCAAAAGCAGTAATGCATTAGCGCTTCCTTGGAGCTCCAGAGCACAGATCCAAAAGAGGAATGAAATCACTTATCCGGTGACAACATTTTGGGATCGTTTCAGGAAAACCGCTTCATACTGCGTCTCCATCTGGTTGTGGAATTTATCCTCCAAGAATTTCTCTTCACACCCAGATCAGAGTCGCCCCCTGGATGGACTCCCAGTGATCTGAAAGACGAGTGACTTGCTTCTCTGTGTCTCAGAAGGCTTTCACAGACGCACTGCTTACTTTTTGCTCCGGGGGCCATGGATACTGAATTGAGGATACATGTTGAGATTAGCGGTGAATTTACTATGAAAACAATGATAAATCCCAGCTTTCAGCGTGTTTACCAGCTGCCAGCTCATCTGAGGGAGAATAAACTCTGCATTCGCCTCAGAACAGTTAATGCTCCTATTAAAGTGTGGCTTTATGGTTGGTTAGCACACACAATGGATCCTTTTACGCGGCTGATAATATTTCATCTTCATTTTCTGTCAAATAGGCTTCAATTACCTAAGTGATTTGACAGCACCTATCTGCACAGGCAGGCAAAAAACTTTTTTTGACCAAATTAAAATGTTTCAGGTCAACTTTGACCTCATTTTGCCATTTTAACAAAGTCAAATTAAAACAAATGCAAGAGACAGATCTCTGATTCTGTGCAGGAAGCAGGTCTACCAGAAGTAACATTTAATCTTCAGTTATTGGAATGCCAAAAAATTAAAGACATGTCCAGTTAATCCTGATGAAGCAGTGTTGCATTCTTTTTAAACCATTATATGATATGCATCACAATTTCAACTCCTTCTGTAGATTATTTTTGGGGGAAGGGAAAAGCGGGGGGGGCAGGAGGTTGTTTCTTTTTTTTTCTTGTCTAATTCTGTTCTGACTGGAGACAAACAGAGGGTCAGCTGTACTGATGACAGTTTTAACACACAAATGTACACAGACCAGAGAAAACCAGCTTAAGCAGAGATTTATATATAAAACCCAGCCAGTGGGAAAGTTTGGGGACAGACAGAGAGAAGTAAGCACAGTAATGACCCTACAGTTTTAGACAATCCCCTATGAAGAGCATTCGGTGAGAGTGAGAAGGAAGAACTCCCTTTTCACAGGAAGAGACCAACGCCACCAAGCTCAGGGTTTATGGTCATTTTTTAAACAGGTTAAAATGGCATGAGACCTCATAGATGTGGTTAGCTTTAAGGATGATATTTTTTGACTGCAACTGTGTTTAGAAAAACAAAGACGTGCTTTTTTTGGCATTAAATATCAACACAATCAGCATTTAATTAAATGTGGCAAATGTTTGTGCACTCAATTTCAATATTCTCATCCCTGTACTTAGAGAAAGCCTAGAGAAGCAACTTACGGTGGCCATGAGAGGCCAAACGGACTGCAACTTAAGAAAACACCAGCAATAAGAAAAAACGCTGCAAAAGCACACAAAACACAACGGAAATAGGAAAAACGACAATGGAAATAGGAAAAAAAGAGATTTCCAAAAACACAAGGGAAGTGTTTCTGGGGAGTCAATAACCCGACGGATCAGTTGCAGGAACCAAAATATGCTAAGAATTGCGCTGGGAGACAATTAAAAGAAGTGGAGGATCTGTCTGTTTTGTGAGGAAAGAAAAGATGAGAGGTAAGTGTGTTAGCCTAACTATTAGCCTAAAAATCTGTAATCAGTATATGAAAATCATGATTAAACACACCTAGCATGTTTCTAACTGGTCCGTCCAGTTATTGTCTCCCCAGAAACACTTCACTTGTGCTTTTGGAAGAAAATTTTATTTTCCTATTTCTGTTTTCGTTTTTCGTATTTCCGTCGTGTTTGTTGTGCTATTGCAGCGTTTTTCTTATTGCTGGTGTTTTCTTAAGTTGCAGTCCGTCTGGCCTCTCAGGGCAACCGTAGCAACTCCTTTACATGCGTAACAAGGTCAGGCTTGTCACTGTCAGTATCGATATATTTTACTTTAATGCCAAATCGCATGTTTGGCACAATACATTAGCAAATCTGTCCCATAAAGAGCAGCTAGTAAAATAAAGGTAAAGAAATCAGGCATTTGCTCACCTGAGGAGAAGAAAAGGTTGGACAAAGTCTTTTCAACATGTGGTTTAAATGACAGATTCTGATCTGTATGTTTAAATGCATGGACATGGCTTTTTTGCGAATTAAAAAAAAACAACTTAGATTTTCCTCCATTCAACTGTGTAAATTGGAAGGATTGTTCTACTGAAAGGGAAAAGAGCAGATAATTGTGTCAGCTGCATAAAAAATTAATTAAACAAAAAAAAAACAACCTGCTGTTTGTTAAAAGGGAAACTTTTTTACAAACTTTAAGTATTTGGATTCTCTGAGCATTATTCATTTACTTCTCCTTTTTGAACACTTTTAGCTCTCTATGATTGGAGGTCATTGTCCCAACCTTCAACCCTGCTGTGAAGGGAAGAATTGAGGGAAGTTCACTCTTGAATTCCAAAAGCTTTTATTTTCATGGACACGGGTTGTGGTTATTTTGTTCTTATATGTGTTCTAGTCAAAAAAAAAAAAAAAGAGAGAGAGAAAAAAAGGGGGAAATAAAAGGAAAAAAGTGCTTGAAATGTGTACAAACTCTCTGAGGATACTTAAAAGAAAGTATGTGCACAGGTCACCTCCCCTTATTGTGAAACAAACATAAAACAGATTTTCTGCACAATAGCATCGTGGACAAAGGAGCGCTGACATTTAAAGCAGTTCTGGAAAATGTGCTTATTCTCCAGTTGAGTAAGACTGATATATTACTCATATATCAGTTTGTTAAATATACTGGAATGATGCATTCAGGAGATGGTTTAACATTTTCAAAACCGCACATCCAGCGCTGACTGCCCGAGCCTCGAGTTTTAGGCCGCGCTTCAAATTGTGCACCAATCCAAGAAGTAGACTAGTACACAGCCTCCTTAAAACCTGTGAATACCAATGGCTGTATAAAAGATACTTGCATGTTAAAATGCCAAACTTTATAGTATAAATGAACACGGTTCAGGTTCAATTGATATTTCCCCCCTTTATAACAACACCATAGCTCTCCTAGGATTTTATTAAATTTATTAATTAGATTAATTAGCAGGTGATGTTCCAATACAGTCCCTGAGTTCTGATTCTTTAAAATTTTAAATATTTAATGTCAAAATTAAGAAACTGAACGTTTCATTTATTGCGAATGGTTGCAGTACCTTCGCAGCCCACAAGGGGGCAAATGAAAAAAAACTTCGGTATTTCACCTTACAGCAGAGGTGTGCAACTCCAGGCCTCAAGGGCCAGTGTCCTGCAGGTTTTAGATGCATCCTTGATCCAACAAAGCTGATTTCAATGGCTAAATGACCTCCTCAACATGTCTTGAAGTTCTCCAGAGGCTTGTTAATGAACTAGTTATTTGATTCAGGGTGATATATAAAACTAACAAGACACCGGCCCTTGAGGCCTGGAGTTGGACACGCCTGCCTTATCGTTTAGAGCTTATTGCGACGACTGCTGTCGTTATTTTGAACTACTTTCAAAAAACCGTATTGAAGTACCAGTATATGTGCCAATATGGCCATTTTTACTCTCTAGAAAACACTCGGCTGCTCTCTGGTGTTCACCTGCGTTTGCAGTTTGTGCTAATCCGAGCACAGCATCTGTCTGCAGTAGACATGGCAGCTGTGCTTATCTTCTCACCATACCCTGATAAAGAAATACAATGCGATTTGACTGTGACTCAGCCACAGAGGCGAGCCTCATGCTCAGGTGCAGTGAGGCTTTCCAATGCTTCTCATGCTCCTGATCATGATGTAAACACTACATGCCCCTGTGCAGAAACTTGGCCCAAACGCTGGCAGAGCTATCCTTAAAGAGAGGTTGACTGTGTCACCTGGGTGTAGACTCCAGGTGTAGCTCAAGAGGACCTAAGAAAACAAGCAGAATGTGCTCTTGAAGCTGAACAAATAGAGAGCGGAGCATGGTGCAAATTGTAGCGGTATCAAGGAAAGATGGATGGATGTGATTGTGTCGTGTGAAGCCTTTGTTGACCGGAGAACAAAGAGCACAGCTTTATAACTTTTTAGTCATTTGATGTTAGACTGGAGGACAACAGCTATTCAAAGCTCTGGCGGTACAGTCTGACCGAAAAGGCTGCAGGAATGATTTAGAAACAGCTTTCTGACAAATGGCTTGCTGTTCCACTCATGCTGAACTGCTCCCATTGTCTAAACACAACACTGGACACCTTTGAAGTCCAGGTGCATTCTCACAAATTTCACTGTGTAGTCTCAGGATGATGTGAAGACACCTGCAGGACGAGTCTCGCTGTTTCACTGTCCTCCACCCTGCTTATGTTTGCTTGGCTTCAGCGGAGGAGGGCTTTAAAGTGAAGATAAACAGGGAAAGATTTGCAGCGGCCGGACCCACCACAGGCGACGTGAGAACATCGAAGGTAAACACTCAGAAGATTCCAAACTCAAATAAACGCTCTCCCTCTGGAAAGCTAAGAAACTTCCTCCACCCCCCCCCCCAGGCTTCTGAAACCTATTACTCATATGTGTCACTCACAGGGTGAAGAAGAGGAGTCATTTCTCTTAGAGTTTTGAAAGCAACCACCAGTGTTTGCATTAATATTACTCACAACTCAAGAACAAACTGTTTTCCTCCCATTACTGCCGTAAAGGGAAGAACAACTGCTCCTTTTGGCACGCGTTCAGGCAACAATTCTCCTTCAAGTCAGTGCTTTGAGTCTTTTAATAGCAGAGCCAAAACACATAACAAAACTGGAGCTGGATGCGGATCCCGAACACATAAAACCGCTGTCAAAAGGGATCAAATGAAGTTATTAGTAATGGAAAAACAAAGTTGTCAGCATTCTCTTCTGTCAGGAATTTATCTGAAGCAGAAACATGATGAAATTTCCACAACAAGGATCCGATTAGCAAGTGAGAGAGGAAAAAAAAAAGAGCTTGTGCTCAAGGCGCTAAAACTGCTTCCCAAAGTTTGGATGACTGAGTGACAATCAAACAGCAACCTCTGAGCCAACAAAGGCCTTATATGCTTTAGTTTAGTCTTTGCAGTTCCTCTAGTGTCCACTAGAGGCTTCAAAAGTGAGCCAATCCTCGATAAAACCCCATGTTAAAACTTTACAGCAGATATAAACATGTTTACAGTCTGCTACAAGAAACTGTTTTAATCTCTGCATTGAGTTTTTCCCCCATTTTAAAGCATCACAGAAGCATTTTTCATTGTTTCCATGATGGCGTCATTTTTCAGCCCCAGAGGTTCGCCTTTGGTGAGAAACACAGGCGGCCATGATGCCTCCTAGGCGTCACCTCACCAAACTGGCGTCCCTGAACTGGCCCTGTGGGCCGTGTTTGTGCTGTGGGGGTTTCTTTTGGAGCACTTTTAATGGAATCAATGCCTGTTCATCTAATAATCTGGCTGTGGCAACACAGTAACTTCCAGCTCCAAAACCCCCCCAAAAACACAACAACAAAAAGAAAAACACAAGATAGTGGCCAAAACTTGTGTACTTTTAAAAAAAAAAAATTTATTTGTTGCTAAAATGTGAAATAATTGTTGGCCCATAGTTCCCACGTTGCTGCCAGTCTGTTCCAGTATTGACGCCCCTTGATGCTCTTTTACCAGTAAATCATGATTTCATCCCAATCTAAAACCTCATTTCCACTAAATAGAATTGTGACATCTCAAAATTGCTCACAACAAAGTTGGACTCGGTTAGGTCAATGGCTCTTCCAGTTACTACCACAAATAAGAATTGACTGACAGATGCAACCACCGTGGTTCATCCCAACTTCTGCTGCTTTATTTCTATATTTTTAATAATAATGACAAAACAAGCAAATAAGGTGCTGAAGCATCTAAAATGTGGAAGTTCAAAACTAATGGGTGATTTCCAAAAGCTGCATCCATCATTTACATACAAAAGGCTGCAGTATCCTGTACTATAAGTGAATAAAGAAAGGTTAGTGCTTCATTTCTTTTCCATATGAAAGGATGGAGCGCTGCTGTCAGCCCCTGGTCCTCACTTTGAGAATTTAAATTAGTCAAAGCTGAACATTTGTCTTTGCTTCTGCAGGTAAACCAAACCTAATTTTACTTTTTAATTGCTTTTTAATCGCTGAGTAATCTTTTTATTTTTCCCTCCACACACCTTTCATTTAATAATCTGTGCTTGATTCTTCTGACCGTGGAGAGGTCCACACAGGTGAGCACAAAGCCTCCTGGGAATGTTTCAGGTTCAGTTCATTATTTTCAGTTGTGTTCTTTGTTACATTTCATCCATGTTGAGTTTAGACTCTGACTGTTGTGAATGTGTGATGTGGTTTTGGATCAGCAGTAACATCTGGACTTAAGGCAAGTGTGTGTCTGTACATGTTTACATAGCTATGTGAGGACAGATAAATTGTAAGTTTACTATACTTGTGGGGACCAACAGTTGCTTATGAGGACAAAGTGCCCGTCCCCACAAGTTTGAGGGCATTTTTGAGGCTCAAAATGTGGTTTTAGGGTCAGGGTTACAGTCACAGTTAGGTTATGTTTAGGTTTAGGCTAAGGATTAGGGTTTGGCATTCATTTGGGATGTTTAGGGTAAGTGGGGGAAGCATTATGTCAATTAGATGTCCTCACTAAGATATGAAAACGAGTGCGTGTGTGTGCGTGCTTGTGCGTGCGTGTGCGCGTGTTTTAAAGGTTGTTTAAATTCTCAGTCTCTGTCAAACATTACACTGTAAAACACTCAGATTTAATTTATGCAGAATTTGATGAACTGCTTGAAAACATTAAATAAGAAATTTTGAAGCCTTTGACTTCAGTGTGTAATGCTACCTTGGGTTGCTTGAAAGGTGCTTCATAAATGAGTTATTATTAATATTATTAAGAATAACATCCTTAACTAAAGCCAAAAAATAAAAAAATAAAAAAATAAAAAAATCTTTAGTCTGACCATCTTAAGGTGGATCTTTGCTTGAACCTGTCAATAAACTTCGTGAAGTGAATTAAACTTAAATGATTTGCAGTTGATGAATTAAAGTCCCCAAAACTTTGTAAAAATATAAATTCATATAATATTATCAGACTTATACATCTAAAACTCCAAAGCTCCCTCTTTTAACAACCTATCAAAATATATATATCCAAATGAAAAAAGTGATTTTTTTATTTATTTATTTATCGCTAAACATATTTTACACGTTTGATTTAAAACGGAGTCCTTTAAGGTTTTCATTCTGAACTAGATGAAAGTGCCTAAAATTAGAAAGTTTATTTAATTTATAATTAATTAATATAATGCATCTTTTACATTAGTGGTATTAATACATTTACTCACAGTAAACAAGTCTGTAACTGAGACTTTGCACATTACCGTGTTGGATTCCTCATCGTTAACCTCCCAAAGTGAAAAGGGAGAAAAATGTTTGATTTATAATTACAAAAATTAAAATCCCTTCCTGCCTTGGAAATAACATTTGATTTTGGCGGGGGTGAACTTCAGTTTGTGCGGAAAGATTAGAAACACGTTAATTAAGATGAAAGCGGCAAGTTGTTCCCTGCAGGTCACCTCCAGCATCATCAGCCCAAGCAGCAAACACTGCATTTAAATCTGATTTCAATTAGCTCAGATTGATTTTTTAAAATTATTATTATTATTATTTTAGCTAACAAGAGACTTATTATCACATTATGACCGATTTTATCTTGTTTATCTCAGGTGAAGCTCGGTTTGCGCTTAGGCAATCCTACCCAGAGGGCAAAATCTTCAAGTTATGGAGGGAAAAAGGTGAAATGCCCTCAGATTAAACCTCCACATTTATGTGGCTCATTATGTTTGCCGCGGTAAGGTGCGGCTGCTTTCATGCACCCACAGGTGGGTCCACTGAACTCAGTGGAGAACAAAGTGGAACGCTCCCCTTGAAGCCGAAGTAGAAACTCAGTTTGTGTGCATAAAGTCGCAAAGTCGCGCACTCCTCTAGGATAAATGCGCACACGCTGCGTCCTCTGCGCAGTGCCAGCCGGTGTCTCACCTTTATGCTGCAGCGGAGAGTCCTGGGCTTCTTCGCGTCTCTGCGCGGATTCGCGTCCATCGTTTCGGCTCGGGGCTCCACAGTGAGCAGAAAGGCTTCCTCTCCAGGTTTCATGTTTGCGTCCTCCCCCCGCTGCTGTGTGCGCTCTCTTTTCTTTTCTTCTTTTTTATGCCCGTCGCTGATGATGTAACTGGACTCAGCCCACGGCTCCACGCGTAAATGTTTTGAAACTTGTGAAAAGGGAACAGGTCTGAGTCACGGGGCGCAGCGCTCACCTGTGACAGTTGAACTGTTTGTTAAAGAGCGGAGTCCCCGGTGTTACTCACCGCGTTATTCACACGCAGACGGGCTCTAATGTGAGCAGGAGTCTTTGTCAAGTATCCAGTGAGCCCCGTATTGTTCTCCAGCAGCTCATTACGCGCGGTATGCGCCACTCAGAGCTGTTTTCTGTCCCGAGCTAATGAGCAGAGAGGGAGGCAGGGAGAGAGACTAATGAATGAAGCCGTTTAGAGGTCAGTGTTTCCCCACAATAAATGTTTAACAGCGTGTTGATTTATTCACGTGGATTTTTACGCGGTGCAAGAAGCTGCAAACAATTCCAACAGCTGAGATCCTGCAGACAACAGAGGTCACAATCACCTTAACGTTTCCGTGAAGGAAACTTACCCGCTGGAGTTTGGAAAACGCGTTTAAACACTGCTCACCTTTACCAGCATCCCCCAAAGAGCCACAAAACCACGTGGATGATTAACTTTTCTGTTCTCACAGTAAAGAAACGAATTTTCATCACTTTGTCCTCAAACTGTAGGTCTGTGATCCCCCCAGGCAGCACTCGTTAGTGTTTTGGATAGTCTAAATGAGTGCTTCTTAAACTTTCCACTTTGGAATAAAAAAAAAAAAAGGATTCAAGGTGAATGGTAGTGTTTAATGGGGTGTTTCCGGGCTTTTTTGTCAAAGTTTGGCTGGACAAGAACAAGATGAGTTGATGGGGTTAGCACAGGAAATCTGAATATTTCTTCAGAATTATAAAAAGTGGGGAAAGCAGGTGTAGAAAATACTGGGCCTGTGTCCAGCCATGTGTCCTCAGACAGATGTTTGATGTGCAGAGCTGCTGAACATCGATTCTTATTGAATGAACATGATCTATTACAAAGTTAGAGAGAAGTTTTTAGACTGTCTTCCTCCTGGGACCCAGGCTCTGGTTGGGGTGCAGCAGAAAACTGCAGAAGAGAATCACTCTCAAGCTGAGTAAGATTTCAGTTTGGTACCAGTGCTCAATCTAGAAGGGATTCCACACATTTCCACTAAAAACACCACAAACAGATCCTCAGATCCTGTCCACCATGATTTTCTTCCGACGGAGATTACCCAACTTCTCGTATCCGCAAGTAAATGGCAAAGGACTTGTCCTTATATAGCACTTTTCCACTCTGTATGAACACTCAAACATGCCTTATTGACCTATTCGTTTTCTCCTACACCTTTTTAATATTCACACGCGACCATACTCCAATCGATGCATCAGATAGCAACTCAAGGATACTTAGACATGCTGACTGAAGACTGGAGCCGCCACTTTCTGCTTGGTAGATAACCTGCCTCCTGAGAGGTAGAGCAGGTCTTTCCAAGAGATCAATATCCGTTCTCTTTCAGTTCTTTGAACAAGGTGGGGCTGCGCTCTCTTATCTGGATATCTAAACATGCTCTGCAGAGACGTTTGGACTTTGGACGTGAGCAAGTCTGAAAAACATCAGCCATGATCCAGACTTTGAACTGTTATAAAGCTGTCTGCAAACACACTAGTAAGGAAATTTATTGCGTCAAACACTGCAGGAGTTTTAACATATGCATATCAGTTAACCACAGAAATGACTTATTTTCGACCTCACTGCTCCACATGTAAAGGAATTTAATGCAACTCCTCCACGAATCAACACCTTATCAGTGGGGGAGCTGTTTAAGTGGCCGAGTGATCTCAGGAATTATATTTTTTTTGTGAGCAATTTTTCTCAGGGACCAAATAACTTTAAATAACTAGTGGGACCCCACCGTGAAGAAAGGCCCAAGTTTTTGTCTACATGTTGATATCCGAATCCTCTTCTAGCTGAGACTAAAAGGAGGCAGGTCACATATTATACCCTGTTCACTGACGTGTCCCACATGGAGAAGGCTTACCCAGAATGCAGTTCAAGTGTTCGCCAGTGAGTTATCAGAAAACAGATCAAACATCCATGTTATCAATGCCTTAAACTGCTGCAGGTTATTGAAATGATGATATATCCCATGATGCTGATGCTCAAAGGCGGTTTTAGAGAAACAAAATCACACGGAGGAAAAAACAACAAAAACAAAAACAACAGGTTTTGGTTTCAGACTGTGACGCTTGGAGTGGGTGTACAAGTAAACTGTTGGTGGCTTTCAGTGAAGCTGAAATGTGTGGAAATGTGTGGAAAATGTGTGCAAAGTATGTAAAGTCAGTGGAAACGGAGTGACAGCAATGAAGATGAGTCAAACTGGAAGCTCAAACTGGGCCCAGTTCCCAGAAACAGGATTACAGAGCTGCCTGGCGGTTCTCAGTGAATTAAACCCAGAAACCCCCGCAGACAGGAACTTCGAAAGCCAGAAACTCTCTAAACTCTGCCGTACTGTGGCACAAGAGTCTGCTGCTGAGGATGCAGGAGTGTTTGCTCAATGCGTCCTGTGGCCGCGTTACAGTGCGCTCTGCTGTGCCTGCAGCTGGTGAGGAAAGTAGAAAAACTGAAAGAGTGGCTTCACCGTGACACAATCTGAAAGCCACCGATGACTGAGCACATTCTGAAAATATGTCAGGTTCAAGCTTCACTGAAATACCACAATGTGACGCCACATGCCTGACATCCAGCTGATTTACTCAAAACAAATAAGGCCGCGGTGGTGATGTCTCCATTCTGGAGAACTTGTCTCTGAGTTTTAGTGAAATCGTTGAGATTTTAGTTCTTGTTTTCATTTTGTTATTTTAGTTTCTGCACCGTTTCCCTAGCTGTGCCTCCCAATCCTCCCAATCCCAAGAAATGTAACTACACGTTGACATTGACAAGTGCTGACAGCAGCTACACTTCTGCAGGCCGGATTAGTCCCTTCTGTGTCACTCAGTCTCTCTTATTGTGCTTGGTGTGAGCAGTTTTGTCTCTGTGTTTAGCCTGTCCTCACATCTTGTGGTTTTGACTTCCCGATCGTCGTCACCTGTCTTAAGGGGAAATTGTGGTTTAAGCGGTGGTACTGTGTTGGCAGCCAGTCGACCTGCAGAAAGCGTCTGTTGTCAGATGGAGGCAGTGGTCAAAAAGTGTATTACAACAGGTCCGTGGTCTGTGGGCTACTCTTGATCCATCAACCAGCTTCAGTGAAGAAAGTTCTAGAAAAAGCTGAAGTGAAACTGACGGTTAACAAAATGAAAAGCGTCCACTGCAGCGACCGTCTGTGCGTTTCATTCTGCATTTATTCTTTTGCTTTTTAAAGAACTTATTTTTACATTGCACTCAAAGTAATCCTGCTCAATAAAATAGAGCAACTTCAAGGTCCAAAAAAATTGCACTATATTTCTTCACGTCAAGATACATGCATATGCAAGTAGGGGTGAGGTGGGCCACGAGTTTGAGACTGCTGCTTTAGAGCACAGGTGTCGGACTCTAGGCCTCGAGGGCCGATGTCCTGCAGGTTTTAGATGTGTCCTTGATCCAACGCAGCTGATTTAAATCGCTAAATTACCTCCTCAACATGCCTTGGGGTTCTCCAGAAGCCTGTTAATGAACTAATCATTTGATTTAGGCGTGTTGACCCAGGGTGAGATCTAAAACCTGCAGGACACCGGCCCTAGAGGCCTGGAGTCCGACACCCCTGCTCTAGAGAGTGCACAGGTGCAGGTTTGCAGTGGTTGAAAACTCATCTCTAGACAAAAAGCTCCACAAAAAGACAGTCTGGTTCTAAATGAAGAACTATCCCTCATCAGTCTGTGTGTAAACATCTTCGCGATCCTCTGCCTCCATCTCCCCACAACCACCCTCTGCATCAGACCTTCTCCATCAACATTCTCAAAGCAAACATCCATCTGCGAAGCTCTGCTCACTGATCGTCACCTCTCTTCTTTATATTGTTGCAGGTCTGGTGTGTGTCTGTATCTATTTTAAGCCTTTTGGCAGCTTCGAACTAATTTAAACAAACTCCAGCAATCTGTTTCCCTCAGTACTGCACTTTTCTTACCTGCTATCAATTATTTTTCCAGCCTGTGGGCCACAGATATAATTGATAGCATTTAGGTTTGGAGGGAATTGTAAGCAAGGGGATTTAGGGACTCAAAACAAATTAGATTTGACATAACTTTCCATTACGACATCCTAAAGAAGTGTGGCGTTCATGTGACTTTAGCCTAAAGCCGAAACAAAACCAAATGACGTAAAACAATGAAGCACAGAAGTCATCTCTGGTGCTAAAGCTCTCCATGTTTTAGAATCTGGATCTTCTTTCCATATCTAAAGCGTTGTCCAAAATATGTTTTTTTTCCCAGCATCGTCTTTCTTTGCCAAGCATGTGCACGCACGACGAATTCGAGTCCGTTTTTGTTTCTCTCAATGAACTTAAACAGTAATGCAGCAGACATACAGCAGAGCTGGAAACACAAAGCTCAAAGTCAAATCTGCCTCATGGGCTTTCACAGAGTGTGTAGCAAACAATATCCTCTATTCTTAGTGCTTCAGCGTGGACAGGAACCAATGTAGATTACTGGGCTTACTGGAAACATGGATGTAAGTTGCAACATCAACTGGCTGGCAAAGGGATAAAAGATGTCCGGTGCAGAATTGTCTGACATAAAACAATTTAGCATAGAAAAGAAAGAATGCACAGTGAGTAATGCAGACACTAGGAGATGATTCGCTGTAGTTGGTGTCTTTAGATACAGTTAGGTTTCCGCCCCACTGTGGCTGTGACTTTTGGGGAACTACAGAAAACAAGCTTTGGATGAAGAGAGAAAAAAAAAAAGACAAGAACGGGGTAATATATTCAAAAGATTCCATTTAATTTGTGGATATGAAATTGGGAAGCAGTTTACAACCTTATCTCAACATGCAGTGACCATAAAAAAAAACAAAAAAAAAAAAACACATCATAAAGATAGTGGAAGGATACGATGAGACCAAGCTGGCGTGTGTGTTCACAGTGATTAAATCAAAATGAGTCGAGCAGTCGTGTGAAGAGCTGCGATCTCACACCGAACAATGCAGCTCAAAAACACACTGTACACAGAAGATGGACGTAGTAAATGACTTGTTCTGTGGGTGGAGAAGAACCGCTGGCAGCGAGTGACACTTGTGAGACATTTTCGTAAACCTTGTGCCAAAACTAAAGGCATCCAAATGCGTTTGCAGCCATGTGTGGAACATTTAATGCAAATATTTGATCGGTTGTGGTTTAAGGTGACACGGCTGACTTGGTGCTGTAGAAAACATGAGCGGTGATTTATAGAAGACCTTCCAGACTCCGCCTTAAATAAATGAACAATAAGGTAACAAAGACTTGCTCCATCATCACACTGTAACCACAGAGATATCACGTGGTTCAAAAGCTGAGCTCAGTTTGTGTTCAGGCCACAAAATGACCCGTTACTGTTGTGTTGAACTTTTCTTTATTAAAGATTTTTAAGCTCTGGAAAGCCGCCTGATGAGTCGCTCACTAAAGCCGAATGCTTTCTTCAGTCCGGTCTGTTCGCTTCGTGGCTTGTAACATGAGAGGTTCTCTTCTGCGATGGATAAAATTCACAGCCTCATTTTCACATTTCTGCTCCGATGTCTGTTATTTTTTTTTAGAACTTGTTCTGATGATCTTGTTTTCTTTCACTTGTTTGATATTTTTCTGCCACCAGAATGTGCACAAAACCACAAAAGCCTCTGTATAACGGCCGCACTGTTATATCGGCCGTTGTCTCCTTGCCAAACATCGTACAACAAAAGTGACGTCACAGCTTCGGTGTCGATTCAGACCATGACTACACTGTCAGTGAGCTGATACCAAATGTCTCAGTCTAATCCACCCCCCCGAACACGTCACATCTGGTTTCAAGACAGCAAGACCATGGGTGATGTCACAGCGCCTACACCAATCTTTTATATATATATATATATATATATATATATATATATATATATATATAGTCTACTGTACTTCAGTAAGAAGCAGATGCATCCCACAGATTCTGTCCGCCATGATTTATGTCCCTCTGACATCAATCCATCTTGGAACGTTGGTTCTCAGACGCTTCGATCTGATGGTGTTGGCGAGAACGCTCCACTCGATGCTTCACTAACCAACTGGTCACATCACATCCACCTTTTACACACACACACACACATACACACACACACTCTGTGGCTCTGACAGCGGAAATAAAAAGTACAAGAGGAAGACAGCAGTGACATTGAAAGAATAAGTGTCCACGTGTAAAAATCAGGTTTATACAGATAGCTCTGCAGAGCTGATGTTCCAGCTGTGGTGTCCACATGTCTTTATACACGCTGCTGGCATAGGAAAAAAATTGGTGTGACGTCTCTGTTGAGTGCGCTCCAGTAAAGGAAACTCATCCACGGCAGAGGAAACGCTGTACCATTTGCAGAGAAATCATTTCAACAGATCTGCCTCTCGTACCGAGCCTGAGCGGAGCAGCGTGTCCGAGAAGATTATGGTTACTGAAGCTCTCTGGTCCACTTTGGTACCTAACTCATTCTGCTGTGGAGTTATTTACACCCAAAACAAATCTAAAATTTGCACAACATTACAGAATCTGTAGAAAATACTGCAGAAGCTTAAATTGTTCTTTTAAAAAGTCGCTCAATGACACAAAAAGTCCTCATCTTTTCGTTCTTCGGGTCCTCTTTGCGTGTGGAGATCGTCGCCTTTTCTAGATGCTTTCAAAGCAAATGGAACAATATTGAACACAGAGTCGTTTTACTTTGCTATGCTGTAAAAAGGTAATTTAACTATATAAAAACTCCAAAAGAACTGTACAAAACAAAAGCATCGGGCACAAGTCTGCTCATCTTTCATGTGATAAGGCACGATTTCAAATGTGCATTCCTCGTGAAAAGTGTCCGCCAGCCTTTAGTGTCGTTGCTTTAATGGATTAGTAGAAGAAGAAGTGCCACCCACTGCTTTCACACGTAAGCACCCAACGCTGCGTGAAACTCTGTGAGACACTGGACCAGCTGCTGAAACTTGGGCCTCTCCTCGGGGTCCAAGGCCCAGCAACAAGCCATCACTGCAAACCTGCAACACAGAGAAGGATCGGGTCAAAGTTCACAGAGGAGTCATGTCTGAAAACACCTCACAGATCATTTGAAAATTGGGCCTCCCAGCTTAGACTGGCACTGCCTAAACCTAAACAAGCAGATATCCTGGGAAAGTGTAATGCGTCCATTCGCTGACCTTTCCAACTTTTAAAAAAGTGGAAAATCTTTGAATCAACAGCTATGGAAAAAAAAGGAGAAATTCATGTCCAGGAACACAAATGAATACATGCTGTGACATCATGGGGGTGCTCTTGAAGCTCCGTAAGTGTAAATAAAATGAAAGTGAATAAATTGTTATTTTTATAAGAGAAAAACTGGATTTAAAGGCAGCGTTCGTCTAGTATTATACTGCAACTGCTGTATTGTCTTGAACCAGGAGCTGCCTGTGCAGTGCTGGTAGAAATGCGTGAGATATAATTACCTCTATCAGCGCACGGCCTCGATTACATAAGCTGTAGTATTGTGGTAAAGGAAGCCATCGCCTCAACATCTATTGTATTTGCAAGGAAACAGTTTTTTGATGACTTAAAAGATTTCAGGTAATCAGATCCTGAGTTTCCTTTAATCATCGAGAATTGCACATTTCTGTGGGGATTTGACACGAGTTTGTTTTCTTTAAATGCCTCTGCGCTGGGATGGCGGCGCTCCGAGGAATTAGTGTAAAAGTAATATCCAAGGAGCACCTGGAGGGAGTTTCATCTGCACTCATCAATTAATTGGAACTTGGTGGTTAAAAGCCAAACTTAAGAAGACACTTATAAACACACTGGTTATGGCAACATTTAAGACAAATGATCAAGTCCACACAGTCACCGGTGAATAATTAAATGCCATAACACAGGAACCAAAGGGAAGAGCGTTACTGTATTTCACATTTGGTCAGATCCTGATGTAGTGAAGTAATCTCTGATGCTAAAGCTCTCCATGTTTTAGAATCTGCATCTTCTTTCCATATCTAAAGCACTGTCTGATAACTGCTCGGCTCCATGTGATTTTTTAGCATTCTCTTTCTTTGCCAAGCATGTGGACGCATGACGAATTTGAGTCCGTTTTTCGTTTCTCTCAATGAACTTAAACAGTAATGCAGCAGACATACAGCAGAGCTGGAACAACAAAGCTCAACAAAGTCAAGATAAATGTGTGTTTATCAAAAATCTGCCTCATGGGCTTTCAGTCTGTGCCGCAAACAATATCCTCTACTCTTAGTACTTCAGCACGGACAGGAACCAATGTAGATTACTGGACTTAATGGAAACATGCATGTAAGTTGCAATGTCAACTGGTTGGCAAAGGGATAAAAGGTGTAAAATCTGTCAAATCCAGCCAGTCTTTTTGTTTTCTTTCATCAAAATACCCCAGATTTTGACATGCTTTAATACTGATCTTGTGTGGACTCTTTTTGATGAATGTGGAGGATGACCTTCTTCTCTCTTTTCTGTTTTCAGAGATTGTTGGGAATGGAAAGTATAACTTTTGCAGGTTTAAGTACACCCCGAAGACAGAAATACCACGAGAATTTGTCAGGCATGGCACAAACACATTTCTGCTTCTCCCAAGTCAGCTTCCAGCAAGTGTTAATTTTCACCAAACACTAAATATCCATGCACTGCCAGGACTGCTTTGAGCTTCCTCACCACAAACCTGTTTTGGGGGATCAGATGGTAAATACTACTGCAGTGATGCCAAAAAATTAAACCAGTGGGACAACATTGCCTCTTCTTCTTGACAGCCTGATGGAATTAAACTTTGCATCAATCAAAGCTAGTAGCAGCTGAACAGTTTGATTCGACTCAGGTCCTCAAACAATATGTCAACTAGCAGCTCATTTATTGTGCCGACAGTCTCCAATAACAAGCTTCACTGCAGCTGAAAATGCACTCTTCACTGCAGACTTACAGATGTGACAAATTAAAGGAAAAGCCAGTATGAAAACAGTCTTCCAGTGGAAGATATTCACTTATTTGGTGCTCAAATAAAATAAACAGAATGGCGCTTTATTGTCAATGTACTGTGCAGAAGGGTTAGGGTCAGGAATAAACAGCAAACAGAACAGATATACAGCCAAGGGGAATATATACAAACTAGAGGAATATATACAAAACAACAGAAAGGCACACATTGCAGAGGAAAGTGTTTGGAAACAGTGCAAAAGGACTTGGTCTGCGTTTCGAGTATTCGCATCAAAGGTGATGACCTTTACTGAACTTTGCACTGATCTGCAGTGACGCTTCCCTTTAAAATGAAAAAGAGAAACACTCTTTTCCACTGTCTGTGGACAGTGATGATTTGCCACGCTTTCCAGAATATTGTTGCACCGTTACCAGTCTGTTGTGGAAAAACATTGTGGGGTTTTTTCTTTCTCTTAAAAATTATGAAACACTTTAACTGTAAACAACTACTGCTTTAAAGTAGGCAAACTGACCTTTTGACCTTTTAGTGTTAAGATGACAACATTCACTGAGTCATCCGGTCTCAGATTTGTGCTGAAAAGCTAGCGCATACATTTATTACTTCTAGGTTGCACTGCTCTCAGCCTACAGTAATATGGAGTTCTTGAGGCGATCAAGTGGCACTATATACATGAAACTAGAGCTGGGCGATAGAACGATAACGATATGTATCGCGATATAACTTTTTCTCGATAGAAAAATTAAACTATCGCGATAGACCTCGCCGCTCTTGTCCTCTTAAAAACAAAAAACAAAAAACAAAAAAACAGCCAATCCAAATTACGTAGCGCAGAGCTGAACCAATCACAGCCGCAGCGTCACGTCACGTGACTTGTTACGTACAGCACAAGTGCCAAGCCGCACATGTGTATTTGTTTGGGAAGCAGCCAGCCACCGTACTGCCCGGGTAATGGAGGAAATGAGTGTGCCGACTAGAAAAATCAACCGAGCGTGACCGAAGGTTACCGAAGAGAAAACAGATGATGGTTCCAATGCCGGAGAGATTGTCGAACGGAAGAGCCAAAGAAGTTCCGTAGTGTGAAGGTATTTCGGCTATTTCAAGTCTGACAAAAAACAGAGTAGCGTGCACTGTAAATTGTGCCGAAAGCAAGTCTGGAAATACAATAAACTGGTGCATGCGCTACGTCCACACATACCCGGGTATTTTTGAAAACGCAGATTTTTCTATGCGTTTGCACCTTTCGTCCACACGTAAACGGCGTTTTTGGTCACTGAAAACGAAGATTTTTGAAAACTCAGTTTTTGCATTTACGTGTGGACTAGAAAAACGGAGAAAACGCAGCGTCAAAGATGTGCGCATTTTTTGACGTCACACTGTGCGCCACGTTATTGTTTCGGTGAAATGAATTTCTACAATACTGTTAATTCTACTCTCTGCAGTGTTTAAATGCTTACATATACACACAGTTACTGTCCCTCCACACATACGACTCGGTTCTGCTTCTATGCCCCAGCTTTGTTTACTTTTTCCCACCGAGGCTTCTAGACTTCTGATTGGCCAACATTTCTGCACGGTTAGGAATCTAGCGCCACCTGCTGCTTTGGCATGTTCATAGCAGTGTTTTCCTTCATTTCTGCCTTTATGTGTGGACGGGATTATTTTTTAAAACGAAAACGGAAAATCTCCGTTTTCAAAAATACCCGTGTACGTGTGGACGTAGCCTCAGTCTCTGACTGGAAGCGCTAATTCGTCATTCGGCTTTTGTCAGACTAAAGTAACTGTTAAAACTGTTTGAAAAGCTCAGCTATACAACAAGGAGAGATTGAGAATTTCCTTTTAGTTCTCAGTTTATTTGATATTGACAAAAGTTAGTCAATTTTGTCTGTTCTTCTGTAAAACAAACTAAGATTTATTTTTAGAATTAATATTTTGTTTCTAAGTGGAATTGACAATTTAGTCTGTTTCGTTTGTTCTATTTTGAAACTTAAACGCTTTAGCGGCTGCCTTTTGTGTAGTTTGCAATATTTGCCTTTATTTATCTGAAAAAGTCTCATGTTCCTTAACTACATCTACCCTGTTGAACTTATTATGGGAAATAAATATTTAAATCAAAACAAGCTGCTGATTATTTCACATTTTACTTGTGAGCAACGGCACATTTAAATCTTACAAATATAGTTATTTGGCTTATATCGTAATAGATATCGTTATCGCCTGAAATGAAAAAAAAAAACATATCGTGATATGAAAAAATCTTATATCGCCCAGCTCTACATGAAACTTAATTGAGTTGCTTCTTGTTACACTTTCGAGGTGGGAAAAAAAGGCTAAATCATCTTGTAATGAGAAGGCTATACTGATGAACTGCTACTTACAATCATAAAAAACATCATCCTTGACTTGTTGTCATTGCAGATCAGAAAATTGTGGGATTAGAGTAATAATCCTACAGAAACCAAACCTGGCCACACTGATCTATACCTTACCCAGCGGATACCAGTGGACTTAGTGTTGCTGTGGTTCTGTATATCATTAACGTCTGTAAACTGTCGACATATAGGACAAGAAAAGGAAGGACGACTCAAAAAACTAGCTCCAACTCTTACCAAAGTCAAATAAACAAGTGAAAATACAGAGTATGTGTGGTGGTGGTGGGGGGCAACTTACAGCTCATCTGGACAGTTGATTGGTTGTGCTATTCTGTACCCGTCTTTTAGGTAAGCCGACATCTCGAAAGGGTCAATGTCGACGTAGGGGGTCTGCCCCAGAGTCATCAGCTCCCACAGCGTCACTCCAAAAGCCCACTGTGAACACACAAATTCTCTGAATAACCCTGAGACCAGTGCTTAGCATTCATTCACAGCACTTTACAAAAAAATACAAGCTTTTAATGTGTTTTCATCAAACAGGGCGAACATAACCAGAGGGTGGAAAAGTAGCGTTCCCACTTGTTGTACTTGTATTCAAATACACGACGTTCCAAATGAACAATGTGAGGAAATTATGTCAAGAAATGTATTTGGAATATAAATCACTGCTGCCAGTTTTTGTTGAGAGTGAAAGTGTAAGCAGTTATTATCAGGGTTCAAACTGCCTGCGAGTGTTCACTCTGACCTCTGAACAGAGAAAAGATGAATTACTCGAATCATATTTAAGATGCTTCCAGTAGGTTTTGACCTTGAAGTTGTTTGTTTAAACTCTGGAAGCCATAATATCTAAAATAAAACTGACATTGACAGACAGAATAGCCCAGAAAGCATTGAGTTTCTGCTGTGTTAGTATGCCCCGAGCCTTAATGGGGTGACACAGGACCTTTAAAAGGAAGTGCAAGGACTGTTTAGGAACTAAGAGCAAGGTGGGCTCTTCAGAGGGGGGGTTGGGACAATAAAACAAAAACGTGTTCTACGGTAAACCACCCTGTTCCCACATCAGTGAATAAGCCACTGCCAACATTCCCAGTAAAGCTTAAACATGCCAATAGGAACGCTCCCATCCTGTGTCGCTTGCTATCTGATTTGTGTACCTGCTGATGTAAGGGCACGATACATTTGTGTGCGTAACAGCAACACACTCAAGATGCTATACAGCTCCAGGTACTTGTATGGACTTGCACTGGGAGGCTGTTAATGCCAGGCCTCTGTTAAATCTAAGTGCCATGATTGCCATGGAGCGGTGTGACCATAACAGGAATGTGGAGGGGGTGGGGACACGTCTGGCTCGTGTCTCAGTGGTGTCTCTGAGGATCTGTTAGGCAGACTTCCCGACTGCCTCCGTCGCACCCGGTCTTCTATCCTGGAACAGGAAAGCGAGAAGAGCCACAGACACGCCTTTCCCTTTGACACCTTGACCAAGTGTCTAAGAATGGCTTGCACACAATCGGTGCCATTTCCCGGATCGCCTTAACCGCATCATGTCTACTGGAAACATACTCGCATTTAGAAACCTCAGAGAGACAGGAAAGGTCGCTTCTGCTATTGTTTTGTTGACAACGAATCACAGTTACAGCGTTGCCTTGTTAAGCAACAGCAAGCAAACAAAGCAAAAATGAAGCCCAAGAGGGCGCAACAAAATAATCCTAAATGGTTGACAACACAGTGGCTGTGTCCATCATTTATATACAGTCTATGGAAGTAAACTGCATATCTGGTAGTTCTTACCACATCACTTGCACTGGAAAAGTCATTGTTGAGCAGGCTTTCCAGGGCCATCCAGCGGACAGGCCGGTTCTCATTATCCCCCAGACAGTGGTAATCCATGGGAAAGAGATCTCGGGCGAGGGCATTGTCTGTAATCTTCACCTGCATGTTGTCGTCAATGCTGTCGGTGGAGGGAAAGCACGGCCTTTATTTTTGACAAATTAAATTCCAAACCAAATCACCTGAAAGCTACTGAGGACAGCGTGACGACAGCTAGAGTCAGGTCACTGAAAACTTACACGCAGTTCCTAGCGGCGAGGTCTTTGTGTATGACCTCTCTGCGAGCCAAGTAGCTCATTCCACATGCAATCTGGATGGCCATGTAAACCAGGTCCTGCTGAGAGATTGCCTGAAAGGAAATGGGGGAGAGAGGGCGACAATGTGCAGTTGAGAGACTGACAGGAAAAAGTAAAGACTGAGAGAGGACACCTGGTGACTTCTGTGTAAAATTGTTCTAGTTTTCTTTGGAACGGGACAATGTGGGCGAAATATGGGCATTACATACACCACGACTATTTTTTCTCTATAAATTCAACTGCAAGGAGACTGGAAAAACAAGACCTGACATGACTTGTTTAAATGCAACCTTTAAAATTTCAAAGATATATACGTACCCCTCAAGTGTAACAACTTTGGTGACCTCTAAACTCTTATTTCAGTGTCAACATCGAGTATAATAAGATAATTAGCACACGTCAGCATGCCGAGGAGAAAAAGACAGGTGTTATTTTTTTGTGATAAAGGGGTAAACTAAGGCTACATCCACATTAATCTCTGTCTAGACTCAACAGTTTCAGAAATATTTCCTCATCTATATACCTACCTCATGCAACAAGATCATTCATGTACACTGTGTAAACACAGCAGAATGTTGCGGTAGCTCAGTGGAAAACACTGCTGCCCCTCAACAAGAGGGTCCTGGGTTCAAACTCTAAGAGCGTGCTTCAATGTGGAGTTTGTTGATTTTCTTGCCATCAAAAAATAAAATAATATAAAAAACCTAAATGCTCCCTAAATGTCATTAAATCTGAGAAAAGCTCCCACCTTACCAAAGAAGTAGCTAATTTTTTTGCACAGTATTTTTTAGAATAGCTCAAGAAGCCATTCAAAATTGTAGTTAATTGAGTTAAAGGGCTTGAAGTGCACAGAGGTGGGTTTTTGTGCTTTTTAATTCTTGTTCTTAAGTAGAGGAGATAACCAAATGCATTTTTCAAAGCCAAAAAACCAAAACACCCACACAACACATTTAAGCATTGCTAAACACTGCAAGTGCCACAATCGACATGACACAGTCTGTTCGTTTGGTGAACACCAATATCACCATCATGACCAAAAGCAACATTTACGAGTGTTAAAATATGACTAAATCAGAAAATTATTTTGACACACAAGGGATCATGGCTACAAGATGACAAAATGTAGGCAAAAAGGCAACCTGTCATATGCTGGTATCAGCCTTGAAAGTTTACCCAAAACGCACTGCTAGAAGTTTTTTTCCCCAGTGAATTATCTGAAACAAGATCAAACCTCCAGAGCACCCATACTTCTTTCTCTTCCTTTGATTGACTTTATTGAAACTATGATAAATCCCTTATTGTTACACTTAAAGTTCATTACAGGGAAAAATAAAAATAAAAAACCCTGATTGTAAAAAGCACAACTTTAAGTGTTCTGTTTACATTTCTACTACTTTGAGCGTCTGAATCACTAATTTGATGCTGCATTCAAAAATCTAGTAAAGTGAGAGCCTTTATCTAACAAAAAAAGAATTCATATTATGTTGGTAAAGTTTTGCAGTCCTTCATTAAATAGACTACAAATGGCTGTATTTTTCTCATGTACCATTGTGATATCCTTAACCGTAAAAATGATTTTTTAAAACATATGGTTTTATTTTATTATAATTTCTCACTTTTTAATAACAACACTGTCATGTTTTTGCAGTGAACCATGGCTAACACACAGAACAGCAAGATTTACTGCTGCAAAAGCCCTGAGGCAAATACTTAAAGCTCAAAGTGATGATGGAAATATCTGAAACATGTCTCACCTACAATTAAGATGTTAGTTTGAAACTGAAGCATGGATGTAACAAAGGAGAACACCCTAAACATACGGACTTCACTGTCATTTATTGCTGATCAAAGTATTATGGAGTAGCTTTAGAATATCAGTCACAGATAAAGTAAAAATATAGATATGAGAGAAACAGTTTTCTTAGATAAAAGTTAGACGTGACCGCACTTGGTCATTTTAGCCGTTTGGCTGCTTAAGGGTTAACACTGCTCTGAGGATTTAATCTGATGTGACGCAGAAACTCTTTTACTCAGAGGTTTAACCGAGTCTTGCATTAAAGAAATGAGTCTGCTTTGTCTGTGGAGCTGTTGAAGGGCTTACTGACAATAGCTCTAAGTCAGCAGGTGTGCCAGAGAAAAGACACTCGACCGCTAACGAAGTGAGGCTGCTCCTGTAACAAACATCCCGGAGAGCTGAAAAGACAACACTGAGCTCTTTAAGTAACAGCTCCAAATAATTGTGTGTATGGTTCAATTCTCTTGCATCTGGTCTGATTTATTCAGCACAATCCCCGGCTTGGATGTAAACACTGGAAATGGACTTTGTTGTCTTATCTGACAGTTGATACTGTGATGCAGGCAAAATTAACGCTTGGGACTATACCGAAAAACAAAGACTTGGGCAACCAGTGAACAAAGATTAGAAGACTTTAAGTCAACCGCTCAAGCGAAACGGCTACATGTGCAGCTGCTATGAGACATTCAAACTGTGCAGAATACATCTCAGCTGTCGGTGAAAGAAAAATGTCTAAGAACAAGGTCAACGCTCCAAACCTCCTCCCTCCCTCCCTCCACAGTCACACCTTTTAAACCAGATGTTCGCTTGCAGAATGAATGTTGTGCTCTCGGAGCATTTCCCCGCGAGTTTCATCTAAGCTGGCCTGATACTGAGCTGATTTATAGCTCAGCGTTTATTGCAACACCTCCAACTTAATGACTAAGTCTTTGTCTCCCGTAGCCGCCAAAGGTACGTATTGAAGCTGCCGAGAAGGAAGGTGCTGATGTGTGCCTGAAAAAGGCATTTGATTATTGTAAATGTGTGGCAAGCTTCATCTTGTGATCGCAAAGCATTTTTCTGCATCTGTATTTTGCAGCTGATTGATTGGTTGGATCTGCTGTGGCTTTTCTCCAAGCGCATGAAAGCCTCCCTGGGGTTAACTGTACAAAAGCCCGATTGTCTCCACGGAGTGAGTTACAAACCTCTGCCCTGAGCACCGGCTTCATCACTGTATCAACAGACCTCTTAATAACAGTGTAAACAGTAGTTACTGTAGGTGTTACTCGCCACTGATTGCTGCAAACACAAAATGTTCTTTCATGCTTGACACTACGATGGAATCTGACTTCTCTTTCAATCTGGGGGATTTATTTTAATGGCTTAATAGAGGTTAAAGAGGAGCCACGCATATTCTGACGCATTTATTCTAATGGTTTTACACGCAACCTGCTCTGAGAACAGGTTCATAAAATCTCGACTTAAATTTGGTCATCTCTAGGTCAGGGGTGCTTTCATTGTCAAGCAGAGGTGTGGACTCGAGTCACATGACTTGGACTCGAGTCATTAATTTTATGACTTTAGACTTGACTTGAAAAAATGTTCTAAGACTTGTGACTTGCCTTGGACTTTTACACCAATGACCTGGGACTTGAATTGGACTTGAACCGGTTTACTTGAAAAGACTTGATATTTTACCCCAAATATAAAATTTAACATGCATATTATATAGAGATTGAAAATGTGACGTCATTCACGGGTAGAACCGCAAAGGATTCTGGGAACTCGTGGCAAGCGGTACTAGCGCACGCAGGCTTTCAATTAAAATCAGTTATACAGCGATAAAAAGAAACACAAAAATGTCAAGAAGCTGTTGTATTATTAACTGCAATAGCCGGTCGCATGACAGCCATGGGAAGCCGACGGGTAAAGAGATCGGTTGTTATCGGATTAGTCGTTGAAGAGAAATTGTTCGAGCCATGTTTCCGAAGTAACAAAGACGCGACGGATGGCCTGGATTGCAGCCATTCAAAGACCAAATATAACGTCCCAGAACACTCCAGCTCACAGGTTACTCTGCTCCAAGCATTTACACGAAGGTCAGTGTTTTTTAGTAGTTAATACGTCATTTTTCTTAACATAATTGGTGATATAGGTTACAAGCAAGTCTGGCGCTGAACAGAAATTGTCGCGCTATGCTCCTTTATTTATTGTGTTTATTGTGCATAAATAGTGAATTGTCCTGACACAATATTGCGTTTCGCTTCTGTTATTATGGTACATTGACAAAAACATATACTTTTATTCACAGGATAAAACAGGTTTTTTGTATCACTAATTGCCCAGTACGATTACAGCATACAATATTGTTGTCACTACATTTCTGTGATGGGTACCAGAAATTATTTCCACTACTAATTAATTACCGTTGAGCTCAAAGGTCCTATTAATAAACGGTTAATGAATGTGTATTTATGAAGACAATTTGTGAGACTGGTAAACTTATGATACGTACGATGGTCTTTACTTTCTACACTGTGCATTTCAAGGTCCTGTACCCATCCGTCGGTAAACTGTACCTGGGCTTGTTGCAGTGACCTGAAGTTACTAAACTTCACGAGTGTATGCACTCACTCCAAGAACCGTATGATTATAAATATGCATATAAATATGCTACGATGAGATAGCTGACTTCATCTAACTAGCAAATGTTGTCCAGGCTACGTTGGTGATACAGTTTTTTTTTTAATGTGTATGATATTTTTGTCATGCGATTTTAAAGCCAGTCCTACAACCGCATCCAAGAATAACATGCAGCTTATCTCAGAACTGTCGGTGAAAATTATTCTTGGAGCTAGGTTTAATTGAGCTGCATTTTAAAGAGGTGCAATTTCACAATTTGTGTATATTTTCTACGTTCACTATTTTGTCATGTGTTGAGAAAAACACAGATTTTAAAATTACATGGTCTAATATTTACATTTAGCATAACTGCAACATTATTTTTTCGTTTTTTTTTTAAAGACTCGAAAGGACTTGAAATTCAAAGTTTCAGACTTGTGACTTGACTCGGACTTTTACACCAGTGACTTGAGACTCGACTCTGACTTGCCTGACATTACTTGAGACTTGAATTGAGACTTGAGGATAAAGACTTGAGACTTACTTGAGACTTGCAAAACAATGACTTGGTCCCACCTCTGTTGTCAAGGAGTTAAATCTTTTCTCTCCCTTTATTTCCCATGGGTTGTGAGCCTAACCATAGCAACCATCCATTTACAAATGAGATAAAGTCACATGATGTCATTTGTATGCGACACAACACCATAATGGAGGCCATCAAAGCGATGGTATTCCTGCTGAACTGTATCTGCTCCTTGTTTCCCTCATTGCCAGGTCTGATACTGGTCATGGAGTCATTTTCATGACTCAATCAATGCCTCCCTGACCAATCAGTGGCAAACAGTCTGTTGATGTCACATGTTCGGCTTGACTCAGCTTGCTTAGAACCCGAGCAGAGTAGGTACTAAAAGCACCTGGTAACGGGTTCTAGCGTCTAATGGAAAACGCTAACAATGAATAGAGTCAAATCAAGCAGATTTGGTGCTACTGGTAAAAAGGTTTAAGGTGATCATGGAGGTTTTGTCCTCAGCGTTAGCTGCGTGTGTCTACATGCTGCATTGATGTATCACTTTTGCCGTCAGGACCCCTTCACTTCGAAAGGTCCTGCCTGAAGAAAAAGCAGTTTGCAACTGCCTTCAAGTCACATATTTTTATAAATGTGCATTTATGTGATGTATCTGTGTTTTTTCTGTAATTCTTTTGTGTACTTTCCCAATTATAACCGCTGACAATTAGTTTTCCTTAATGCAATATTTTCCTGGTTTTTTTTTTTTTATTCTTCCATAAATGTATCCAGTTTTATTTTTGACTCTGATATGCAGCTTTGAATTTAACATCCTTATTTTGCTTGTATGTCAAAATATTTCGTTCAGATGAGATTGACATATATACCGTACATAGATATCTCTATATAGACAGATGTATCTCTGTATCTATCTATACATATACACACACACACGCACGCACGCACGCACGCACGCACGCACGCACGCACGCGCACAGCTTGATCATAGCTGAAAACCAAGCACTCATCACCAGACATGACCTTCCAGAAGAAATTTGGTTTGAGACAAAAGTTGCTTGAGTAGTACGGAGCAGGTGGTTGGAACCGTCAAAACAAGACAGATGTGCCCGAAGAGATCCAGGCATGGCCGAGAACATGACTTTTAATGGTGGGGGGTTTAATATTGCTTTTGATTATAGTTTGTCTGCTGAGCTGAAGCCTCACCTGTGGGTTGTTAGCCTCAGCTAACTTGCACTGCCGCAGGAACTGCTTCAGATTACCCCAAGCCATGAAAGGCAGCAGCACCATGGGCTTCTCTCCATCCTCTGTGCACACGTGGCTTATGGGAAGCAGATTTCTTAAAAGAAAAGAGCAAGCAACCAACTGAGGAAACAGGACCTGAGTGTACCAGATCATCATTTCTGCTCATGTACACGTCTACTGCACATTAAAGGAAGAGTAAAGGACATTATCATGCAAAACACCAAAGAGGAACTGTCAGCAAATATGACAGAGCTGATGTCATGCAGAGGAAAGAGGAAGGCGTGGGACATCGTGACGACAATCTTTTCCACACAAGTACACTGCTGTAAGGCTGCTGTAAATTTCGGGTAAAATCTGCCGAAGAAATGCTGCTTTGCACCCGTTTTGCTAATTTCCTGTTCCGTGTATTTATTCTTAGCTACTACTTTTATATAATATTTCGTATATGAATTCAAAAATAATCCTTGTTCGTCTTCACTGGGCCTTGCTGCAGTCCTTAGTCTATGCTTTTCCTGAAAGAAAAAGACTGTTTAGGGATCTAACCCATCTTGTTAAACCTTCTTCTGATTGGCCGCTTCTCTTAAGCAAAACCTTTGGTCGTTGGGGCTTCTGTATCCTTAACATCATCACATAAACGGTTTGTGCCTTCACTGACGTCATAAAGATCAGTGGGGAAAAACTGGAATCGAGTGTTTAGCTTTTGGCTTTTATATGAAAAAGGTCAAGTTTGAGCTGAACATCCACTACTGGAAGAAGATATATTTGAAGAACAATTTTATTTTAGAATTTTTTTAAATTCTCATGAAGTCTTAAGACAAAACACAAAGCTAACAACAAATTGATTTCACAAACGGCCATTCCCTAAAAACAATCCATGATGACTTTTGGGCCATAAAACTGTGTCAAGAATATAAAAATCACATATATCAGACACTCAGATACCCTGTTTGCCAATCTTCCACCATTTTATCAGTATGTACAAGAAAACAAAAAAGAAAAGGTCTCCTTTAAAATAAATTCAGAGCCTTTCAGACAATATTTTATTACAAATGTCACAAAGACTGACTTCGATTCACACTCCTTATTAAGGTATCAGCCCTGTTTGCAAACATGTGGTGTTCTTTCATCAATGTTTAAATTGACTCTTAAGAGACGACCACAGAAGCAAGGCTGGCATGCTATGCTCAAGCGTCAACAAGACATCCAACCGGTGACGTAAGACATGAACCATGCTGGTGTTGTAAGCTTGCATTTCTAAAGAAACTGTAATTAAAAAACTGATGAAAAACTCTAAAGGGACGGTAACTGTATGACAGCAGCTATGATTCCTTATATGATGCCGAGCAATAGATTCTTTTTTCTTTTTTCCCCTCGTGTGCATCAACAGGATGCCTGAATATTTAATATTCTCTAAAGGCCCAGCTATGTGTATATGTGGCAAGATTTACCTGTGATGAAGGCCACGAAGTTTGCAACTTTCAGTCAACATCATCGTCACCTGCACCTCAGAAGCATGATCTGAAAATTTTTATTGGACACAAAAAAACAAACATTTAAATTAAAAACAACAAACTTGGAGCAATGAGCGTCTGTTGGTGCCATGTGGCGTTTGATTTTTATCATTTCATTGCAGTTTCTCTGCCAGCAGTCATTTGTAGTGGGAAACTTCAGGGGAAAACTAACTTGAGCCAGTTTTTAATCTGCGCTTGCAGCTTTGCCATCGTCTGGAACTTATGGAAAGCAGTATTGTTCCCCACCCAAAAGGCGAATGAGGAGGAAGTAAAGAGTTTAACAAAGCCAAAACTGGCATGAAGACATTGTTCGCCGAGTGGTATCCACCCCTCACTGAGTAAACATGAGAGAATAGAGAGGTCAAAAGGCAACTGGCAGAGAAAGCAGACACATGCTGCTAACAAAGAACCTGACAGTCCTGCATACGGGAGCTGCTTCGCTGGCATGCAACCCGCAGCGTGAGTAAGACTTATTATTCATTTACTGTCAAATTCGTGTGTCTGTTTATTGGATTGAAACCCATATAGGGTCATCGGATGAAGCTAGCAGTGAAGTACCTACTGTTTCTGAGAGACAGTGTTTGGGTAACAATCATCGGTGCTCATCCGCAGGGCATAAAAAACAACTCCAAACCGCAACCTGACGTATTGGTTATGTTTCAGTTCGCCGATGTTTGTCATCCCACCCACATCTTCAGTGTTACAGTCATGTTTCAGTTCAGTGATGGAATCGCAGCGCTCACTCATGCCACAAATCCACTGTTATACAACACTGTGCGAAAATCTACAGCCACTTTTTATTTGTATTTTGCTTCCAAGGAGAGGAACCTTGTTGAAATTATTAAGGTGGTCTTGAGCAATAGCTCTCCAAATTTTCTGAAGGTCTTTAAAAAAAAGTTTTTCTTTGGACATTGGTTCATTTTTCACTCACTTTCACTCCTCAATGACTGAAGCATAAAATACGCACTTAAATCAATGGACCAACCACTGTTGTGTTTCTATATAACAGTTAAAGTAGCAAAGAACCGCCTGTACATTTCATTGTATGGCAGAGGACTGGCAATGAATCTAACCGGACCACATAAAAGCCAAATGACCTGGCCTCCGAACTCCCCAGATCCTGATTGGATCAAGCATCCGTGAAATGTCCCACAGCCGACTGTTTGTAGGAAAGAGATGTTTGGTAGCCATCATGTAGAACAGTAACCATCATTATTTTCCCCCATTTTAAAGCCTAATCAACTTTCATTCTAGGCCGGTCGAGGACTTAATAAGGATAAAACTTAAATTAAATCACAATTCACATAAAATTAAATCCTGGTACTAAACTATGCATCTCTGCTCCTTCAATCTGATTCTCATCTCCCAGTGTGACCCATGGAATTAAATACACTTTCCAGTGTTAAAAAGGTGGTTTTAATGTTTTAGTTGAAGGTAGCAGGACTCGCAGTGTGAGAATGTCACTTCTTTTATCAATAGAAAATAAAAATGTAAAAACAAATGATCAGATTATATTATTGCAGTGGTATATATTCTAATGATATTACTCTGATGTACTGTCTGGGGGGTAGAAAAGAAATATTTCCACTGATCTGCTGCGTGTCCACACAGATTTGGAGACTACAGTGCATCTGAGCGTGCTCCCCCTCAGTAACCTCATTCCTCTGAATAACCCTGAACATACTGGGTAAAGTTACTTATTGACAAGATGACAGGGATAAACCAGAGTGGTCAGTATTTTCATTTCTTTTACAATATGTTTACTTAAGCTGGAACAGGGAGCATACCTTTCACGGTCTTCACAAAGACCTGCTTCTCCTTACTGGGGTCCTTTTCATCCAGCAGCACGCCGTGGAAGATGCGGCCAAAAGTGCCTGTCAAAGACAAAACACAGGTTTTTAATCAGAGGAAAGGGGTAAAAGAAAGAAAGCCAGGGGCGACTGTTTCAAAGATTGAAATGTCACCTCACTCAGAGGCTACCATGCCTGGCTGATTAGTGAACAGAGGCAGACACGCTTCTGCTTAAAATGCCTTGTTGCTAAATGGGATGAGGCAGTTTTGGCTGCTTTTCACTAAGGCGATACAAAGCAACAGCAATTCAGTCTAGCTCAGAGGAGCTTTCATCACTCAGACCAACTGAGAAAAGCTTACGATGTGGAAAGGCCAAGTGAGCGTGTTCATCATCTCCTTTGTCTAAACTGTCACCCTGTAGCGCCAGGACTTTTCTGAGCTAAAATGGCATTTAAGCACATAAACCATCAACATAAACGTAGAAAAAAAACTGAGCCTCAGGGCCAACTATGCCTTGTGTTTCAACAGGAAAGTAGTCGAAGCTTAACAACAGGGTTAGTGTCTCTCTCCCGCCTTCTTCGTCAAGCCTGTCGGGACCTGCTGGCTCCCAAAAAACACAACTGCACTCCAAGTTCACCCCTCTGAGACGTGACCTTCTGTGTCTTTGTTGTTTAAACGCAAATCTTATTATGAATACATTTTATATCATTTTGTTTGCACATCAGCCGAATACCAGCAGTTAAGTTTCCTTGCTGGAGAAAACTGATAATACAGAACAGAGCAGAGCTCTAAACCTTGTAAAGTTTTTTTGCTTTACTTTGTGTCAATATTTCCATTACTTTTGCAAAGTCATCATGTCACCACAGAGGGAAATGGGTATTATAACACTAACAGCTGCACATTTCATTTGCCTGACTTCTGGCTTGCTGTGGCGCGTCTTATGGGAATAGTGCGATCGGCCACTACTTCCATATGAAGGCAACGTGCTACACGTGTGCTGTACTTGCTGAGCGCAGAGGGAACACAGAGTGTGAATTTTGACATGTTGGCTGTAGTCGCACTTCCTGTACCACAGCATGACTGTGCCTGGCTTTAGGACTTCATAGCAGGAACTGCACTGCTTGTGAGCGAAAAATGTTGCAATCCTACACACGTTAATGTGACAGAACATTTCCCAGATATTAAACTGGTAGCTGTGCAAAGCATGCACAACACCACTTGCTGGGAATTCTGTGCTGATGTTTGATTGCATCTTGTGACGGAGGCCAATGTACAACTATTACCCATCATTGATAAAATCATGAGCACCCTTCTGCACCACTTACTGGATCCCCCCCCCCTTTTTTTTTTTAGCAAATGTCTACTTTTATACATCTGAGGGGTTAATCTTTCCTAAAGATGAGATCATCACAACAAAGCCACTCCAGCTTCAGTAAGATCAATGCCAAATTAGAGGTAACACTCTTGACAAATGTCTGTAAACATCTGGGATCAATATAATCCCAGTTTGTTTTTACAATTACGTTATTACTGCAAGTTTACATACATGAGTCAACTTCAGGCCCACAATCTAATACTAGAGTGCATGAATAGTTTATAAAGGCAGCAAGTAATCTCCATCTCCATCTCTCTTTCCACTAGTTCCTGTTCTCTGAAGAAACTCCAAAACCTCTCAAAGGTTCTCCTCTCCAGTCCTAACAGTTTGTTACTTTATGAGCTCTTTGGAAAACCATATTATTTGTTATTTGTTACTAGGAGAAACATTTTTCAATCTTTGTAAAATATTTCATTATTTCTTTTAGACACGAGGCTTTTGATTGTGAGCACAACCTCTTTAAAGTAAAACTAGTGTATCAGAGAAAGAGTGGTGCTTCTGTTACATTGTAAACAGAAGCAGAGACTAAACCACTGAAGGCTGTCAAGCAGCATTTAAAAACACAACACCCACATTTTCTTCTCCATTGTGTTGTATGCACCCTTGGGTAAATGTTACATCATTCACTCTAAGCCCCGGTGTGGGCCAATATCCAGAAAACGAATCACAGTTTTGTCAGTACCTTTACTCCATGACAAAGCTGAATAGTCTCCAAAGCGAGGAGCACAGATCGAGCCAAACCAAAGCCCTGACATTTAGCTTTGATGAGGCCAAAGAGAAAAAGACTGAGAAAATTCAGTGTCTAAGGCTCTCTGTTAGAAAATCATATGCCTGAGCAGGAATGAACTTTTACTATTTTGACGTTCTTGGCAACTTTTTATTGATACTGATCTGATGAGGCATGCTTGTACTCCACAACAGGAAAAATAAACCACATTCATGAAGCCTATTGTCAGTATTATGCTCACAATACGCTACAAATAAACATGGGATTTCTCAATAACATTTGTATAATTTTGATGGTTAATTTAAACATCTTTTTACATTCTTTTATGACTTCTATGCCTGTGATTTGAGACTGCAAGGTAGAGTTACAGTATGCAGCAAAACAGCAGGTGTGACCCTGCATGACCTTCCTCACCTGTGCAAGGTTAGGACTTTAAAGAAGGCCAAACCCATCCTGGGTGACCCTTTACATTCCTCATCAAAGGAGTTTAAGTTGCCGCTGACAGACTCACAAACTCGTTTGTCCCAACTCAGTCCACTATGTTTTTAATTTTGCTTTCTTTAATAAAGACATCCTTCAATTATATCACTGAACTTTCAATTTTGCCACAAATTATATTTATATACAAATTGTGTATTTTACCATATCGTCAGTGCCCATGGACTCCCATGTTTAAAGATCTCACTTTACAGGAGAAATAAACAAGCTGATGAGTGCTGACCTTACGCAAGTGGCCAACGTCATTGCCAGTATTCACTCTTGTACACGGTGTAACTACAGCACCAAAACACTAACTGAAGTTGATCCACTCTCCTCCAGCTGGCAGTCGCTGCAGGCTGCCTCAACATGTTACATAGTTACACTTCTGTGGAGGTGTAAGTCGGGTTAGGGCGTAAGATACGGTGTAGGGTTTCCGAAGTGTTACAGTGCTGATTTAAATCCCACACTGAGGGCATGGTTTCACAACACAGGCAGCTGTAGCCAATTAGTGTCTGCTAGTCCTCAAAGTCAGTTTGCTAAATAATCTATTAGTGTGAGGTGTGACTATCTGTGTCTGTGAAACATGCGTTTTGGCTTTTGTTTATTTAAACGTTTCTAAGTCATTATTTTATTCGTGTTTAGAGAAATCTACTTATAAATATTTAAAACAATAACAAGTGTTAATATCACCTTTCAGACTCAGCTGAGCAGCAGGAAATACACAGATGGGTAGTTAAAATTCATCCGAGTCCATTTTTGTAACAAGCCTCCTGACTATTCCCGATAGTGGCAGGAATATTCGTAACTACTGTTGCTACAATCCCATTGGTTTCTAAAGGTGTGCTGATGTATCCTGGCAGGCTTCAACCACACAAAACCTTTTCAAACAACTTAACTGCCAACAGCAGAAACTATTTCTAAGGCCTTTAGAACCAGACATATTTCAACTAGAAATGTTCAAATACTAAAAGTGAAAGCATGGGTTTTTTTGCAGAAACATTATTTCTTAAAATTAAGGAGTAATTCCAATTACAAATAAAAGCCTAATTATTGTTTCTACTAGCACTTCTCCCTTTAGGTTATGCTAGCACCATGTAATTTGTAATTTAAGCTTAAATCTCAACTCAGTCTGTTAAAGCAATCTCATTTAATTTTTTTTTTTTAACATTTAGTCTTTTCCTTTTTCTCTCTGTTCATGTTCTTTATATAGAAAACCCCGAACATGTAAAAAACGTGCATGCTGAAAAGTTAAATGAACAAATGATGCTGAACGAAGCATAACAAGATTATTCATGACTGCAGGACTGAAGCTCAGTTTCATTTCATGCGTATATAGACTGGATCGCGCAAATCACTCGAGTCTCCCTGGAAATGTCACTAAAAGGCAAAACACCGGGGCATAGGCCTAAAATACTGGGAAGGGAAATACCTTCATGTAAGACGTCTCGTAGTGTAACTCGGTCCCTTGAGATTGCAATATCTTTAACTTTAGCTTTGGCCTCCATCAGAGTCACACTCCTCAGGTCATTCTTCTCTATGCGCAGAGATGGGTAACCTGTAAAGACACACAAAAAATAAATAAATTAACACATTTCATTAATTCATGAAACCTGCTGTGTATGCATTATGTGCTGCTGGGACAGTTCAGTTTGTCTTCTCCAACAACCTTTTAAGGCCATGGATGTGACAAGTTAATGCAAAGTTTGTTTGTTTGTTTTTAGGTCAGGAGCAAAACTCATTTAAATAGGCTGTAAACACATTCCTAATTAGATCTGAAATTTTTGTTATTATTGTTTTAATCTGTAAAGAAATATTAGTACATTCTGAAAATCAGTGTTGAACAGTCTGAGATGTCCTAATAAATGTCTAATGTCAACCTTGTGTCTTAGTTTTTCCCAGATTTGTTGGGTTTTTCAGTGAGTTTATTGCTTCAAAATAAAATAAAAAACCCCAAAGACAAACAAAAATCCCCAAAAAACCTTAAAATGTGACATTTTTGAATCCAAACATCAACCATTAATTAAACAATCTGTCTAGGCATCTGCTTTGCACCAATACCTAAATTGCACTGATATACCCAGACTAGCAGTGTATTTTATTTAACAAACAAACAGTTAATTTACTGTAACTTGCATCCTTTGTGGGGCCTACTGGAGGGCCAGTTTTGGCCCCTGGGCCACATATTTGACACCTGTGGTCTTAATTTCATTTGCAGAAGCATCGAAGTACCAAAGGATGAATAACAGCTTGAGTACGATGACTTCATTGTAATTTCTCGTTGATCAAAGTACACAATCACCAAAATAATTTGATGCTACAACATGATGTATGCAGGTCCTTCTGCTGGTTTTACAGTCCTCTCCTCACGCGACAGCCTGTGTCCTGGTATCCCTTCCACTCTTGTCACACTGTGATGCGAGATGCAGCAAGCTCTCTTATCTGCATATATATGTTTGGCATCCTGGAGGCATCCTTTTTTTCCATTGCTTCTGTGAAATCAGACCAGAGGGGGGAGCAGTTTGTGCCCACTATGTGCTAAAACCATTCCTTTCTTGTTTTTTTTGAGGGTCGTCTTGCAGTGGGTTCTCCCGTTTCCACTTCGATTTGCACAAAAGCAGGTGAAATGGATTCACAATGGTAAAATGGTAAAATAAGACAAAACTGCAATACATATTTTCTATAGAAACAAAGTAAAATTTGGTTTATAAGAAGTAAGAGATGATCTTTGTTTAAACATATTTAAAAAAACCAACCCCCCCCCCTGAAAATCATAATTAATGACAGAACATTTCTGCCGCAGATGAAACAACATCCACACTGAAAGACACAGCAATCCTGTCATAAATAATTCCACTTTGTCATTTTACTCACTTTTTATCTATGTTGCTTGAGGGTTAAAAGGCACACATAATCCAAATCTAAACAAACCTCTTACCAAATGACTGACACATTTTTTAAACCTGGATTAGCACACAAAAACAACCTGGGAGCTTCTGCTTCGGATCACAAATGTCATATTTCTTCTAAAATATGTAGACTCAAAGAAAAGAAATGACAGCAATTCCAGGAAAAAGCCACACATGTACAGTACCCTGCACATGTTGCATCACAGCGACTTCATGCAAAGTCCTGTGTTACAGCACATCTATTACATAAGCTCCCCATGTACTCGCTGTTATTAACTGCTGGTCTTCAGAGGCGAGAGGTGAAGTTATAAAGTTCCTTATAGATTATGCACACACATAAACAAACACAACAGTTAACAAATGCTAGCTAAAGAAGCAGTTAGAAACTAAAGAGCTCTTCCTGTAGAAAGAAAAAGATCTGAACCAGAGTCAACAAGAATCAATGACCCCTGATCTAAACTCGCCATGTGTATATAAAGCACATGTGTCAACAGAATCAGTTTCTTCCATTCCAGCCTCTCCACCACTACGGGCAAGACCAAAGATGCTGGCATAGGATGTCAGGACTGTAAACCTGCACAACGCTGGAATGCGCTACCAGACCGTCAGCCAAAAGCTTGGTGAGAAGGTGATAACTGTAGGGTGTGATTATTTAAAAATGGAGGAAAATATAAAACGATCATCAAGCACCCTCGGTCTGGAGCCCCATGCAAGATCTCGTCTCATGGAGTCAGGATGATCATGTCCACAGAATACATTTCTGTGGTCCTGACTCCCTTGATATCCTTAACACCCTCCTCCTGTGTAGGTTTTAGGCTGATTCACCACCAAAACTACACAGGAGGAGCCCGGTGGAGGAAGTGAAAACAGGATCTTAAATGTCAAAACATTTAGAAATATGCCATAAACACCTCTTCTTAAAGCTCTACTGTCACAGTGTGGCAAAAACTATCATGGTGCAGAGCGATGATGCCCCCTACAGGTCAAACTATGAGCAGTGGTTATCTTAACAATGTAAATGAGAACAGACGTGGTTGGGACTGCACACAATCAATCCTAGTACTCTGAGCCCGACTTCTCAGGCAATTTTTAATTTTATTGTGCTTTACTTAAAATTCGTATTATGTTTATGTGTTTTATTTAGACTTAAGGAGTTTCACTGATCCATTTCATTTTGGTTCTTGTTTCAGTTCAAGAAAACCCAATACTAGATCAAAGTATCCCACAGTGTCCTTAAGGAAAGGAGTCCAAATTTGCCAAAACCCTGTTCTTTTTTTGTTAGTTTTTTTACAATGCAAATTTAAAAAAAAAATGCTGGAAAATGGAAATAAAAACTTACAAATCTCACAGACCCATACTTTACAAACTGAGAAAATGTACCATTTCAAGGGAAAAACGTCAATTCGAATTTGTTGCAGGTCTTAAAAAAGTTTGGACAGGGCCATGTTTATGACTTAACAACAGTCTGTAAATGTCTGGGTGCTGAGGAGAGCAGCTGCCAGACTTTTGGGAGAGGAATGTCCTTCCATTCTTAGAGGATTCTGGCTGCTCAGCAGTCCTGGATCTGCTTTGATCTTCAATGCTCCAAATGTTTTCAGCTGGTGAAAGAGCTGGACTACAGACAGCCAGTGCGGCACCCAGACTGCAGTATGCGGTTCAGCATCATTTTTGCTGAATTGTGCATTTCTGCATCATGTTTATATGATGACTTCTTTGCAGATCACAGGAATCCAATATTCATTGTCAGCCTTGTTCCTTTGCACAAAGACATTTCTCTGTATTCTCTGAATCTTTCCATGACATTATGCACTGAATATAATGAAGAAATATTCACAGCCTTCTCAATTTCATATTGAGGTATATTATTCCAAAGTCAAAATTTGTAGTTGCAGGTTTTTGCAGATTGGTGAAACTCTGCCTCTCTAAGGCTACGTTCACACTGCAGGTCTTAATGCTCAATTCCAATTTTTTGATCAAATCCAATTTTTTTTGTCTGGTTGTTCACACTACAAATAAAATGTGACAGCAAACATACTCTAGAGTGAACGGTTCATAGCCCTCAAAGCGGCCCACATGCGCAAAAGAAGACGTCACACACAACGCGCTCTGTTTACGGAAATAAAAATGGCGGCTACAGAGCTGGTAGGTGTTGTTGCAGCAGTCGTAATCGACAGAATTTTGACAATTTAATTAGCGAAAGAAGGACAATGAGAAAAAAGAGAGCCCGTCCTTTAACAATGGCCGCCATGCTTTCTCGTTTGTCTTCTCCAGCGCTGATAACTGGCATCTGTCTTGTGACAGTGACGTAAAAGATGGATTTAATGCGACATGACCATTCAAACAGCAGTCGCTTTCTAAAACATCAGATATGCTTCGGATTCAGTACCACAAAGTAACCTAGGTCGGATTTGAAAATATCGGATTTGTGCTGTTCAAACTGTCCTACCATGATCAGATATGGGTCGCATAGGGTCAAAAAAGTTGGATTTGATGCGCTTTGGCCTGCAGTGTGAACGTAGCCTAAGATGCTCTGTTTAGACCCAGTTATGTTACTGACCTGTTAGGCAGCGAAATGTTTCACCAGCTGTTTTTTTGTTTTTAGTACCACTTACTTCTCCAGCCTTCCATTTCCTCCCTCCCGACTTTTTTTAAAGGTGTGTTACTGCGATCAAATCTAAACTGAGCTAATATTTGTCATGACCTAGTAAAATGTCTCAGTTTAAACATTTAATATGATTTCTATGTTCTATTGCGAGCAAAATGTGGATTTTATTAGATTTGTAAATAAAAAGAAAATGTAACAATTTGCATCCAAGTTTTTTCAGAAACATGGTTGGATTTTAAAGAAGATAATTTTAGAAAAAAAGGGTGAGAGGAGGAGAAGACTCTTTTTACATATTCACTGATTATGATTTCTTTAAACTGGGAGTCAAAACTCAAATAAATTCAATTATTATACAAAATTATAAAACAAAGAAAGTCAACCTCACAGCCTAAAACCATCTACCAGAGGATCTACAGGATTCTTCCTTGAATAAAACACTAAATGATTATGATATTGATTATTGAGTCAAAACTATTGTAAATAATGATTTTATATGGTGACAAAGAATGCCACTAAAAAGCAGGTGGTATGTACAGCTTAAGATTTTGACCTGTACATGCAGCCAAGACAAATAGAAAATTTGAAATGAAAGAAAAAAACAAACAAAAAACAGGGAGGTGATTTCATCCTGCTGCTCACAATATCCTAACTATAATACACAGTAGGTCAGGGGTGCTCACACTTTTTCCGCATGTGAGCTACTTATAAAATGACCAAGTCAAAATGATCTACCCACTACAAAAATCCAAAACATATACTTATTTATAAATATATTGAGGATTCTTTATATCTACAATGTATATACATGCATAACCGCAATATCCAATATTTCACAACACAATTAACTATGTAAATTTTTTGTCATTACCTGAGTTTACTCTGATGACTTGCACTGAATTGAATCAGCCAGGGATGCATAGTCCGGACAGTAGCTGCTGACGGCCAGGTTTAAGAGAAAAAACCGAGAGCTAAAAATTGGAGTTAACTCGCTGACTAGCTTGTCAGTTTTACTACACTTCGCGCCGCTGTTTGCGCATGCGCAGCGACCTAAGCGTCAGAAAAAATCTGCTGTCATCTGACTGGCTTCCCTGTATCAATCAAGTGACGGGATGGATGATAGGCTGGCATCTATTTTTTTTAATGCCATGCGATCTACCAATATTACCTTTGCGATCGACTGGTCGATCGCGATCGACGTATTGAGCACCCCTGCAGTAGGTAATTAACTTCCCAGAAACTTACTTTTGGTTTCATGAGGGGGAGCACCAGGGTTTTGGAAGGAGGAGGCAGCAAGCTGGAGTATGGGTGCAGAACCAGGGTGGTTGTCTGAAGACAAGACGAGAAGGGCAGGGAGGGAGTGGCGGGTGGGAGAAGGTGAGAGAGAAGAGGTTTAATGGAGAAAGCACACAAAATCACAACATGACCTGAATGAATGAGTGGATGTGTAACTCTCGCTGTAACCTTTCAGCTCAAAACATCCATCAAACCAGGCATGCTCACTAGGTGAGGACGCTCATCCACCAGGGGCGGAGTTAAACAGGGAGGGGAGGGAGTTCAGTTGAGATAATCACATTTAGCAACAAAGGTTTAAGACACACAAGGAGAAGAGGCAGTGGGGTTGAGATGAGGGTTGAATCCACAAGAGGGCAGCGATGGACCATTTACTGACAAAAAATAGACCTGTGTACAGCTGTGGTACTCAAACGCACACCTCTCCCACCAAACTGAAACAGGCACATCATCATTTCATGAGGTCTTCCTCCCTGCACCAACATATCGTGCTATGTGTAATATCTGATGACGACCTGTAGACTTCTTTGTACTTAATGCATCTTAGGAACATTATTTTAAATCTGAAAACTACTCATGTCATCATTTTATCTGAATGAGATAAGAAGAAATGTGAGTTGATTAGGGCTCTGCGATATGACCAAAATCTCATATCCCGATATAAGACATCTATCGTCCCGATAACGATATAAATCACAAAAATTGTATATTTTCTGTAAATTCTGTGAATCTCGGGCAGCTCGACTTGCGTGAAGTGTTTCCAGCTGGGCGTCGTGTACCTGGAGTCGAGTGTTTTAACCGATGCATGAAACGATACATTTTTAGACATAAGTTGTAACGGACGCCGTTTTCTTTGTGAGTATTTATTACACAGCGTGCTGCGGGGAAAAGCCTGTTCTAACGTTTGAGTCTAAGGTTTATTTTTCAGCACCAGACGGCTCTTTTTTTTTTGCTTCTGATCAATAAACACTCTCATTACTCTTTCACGTGATTCAGTTTATTTTGAAAAGTCTCAAAAGGATCTTGAGCTTTATTGTGAAAGGTTTATGTGGAAAATAAACAAGCGGACACGCGATGGTTTTACCGTCGTTGTTGCCAACAACAGATAAAAACAGGCGCTTGTCCATCCGTAGTGTGGTTATTAGAGATGGACCGATCCGATATTACGTATCGGT
Source organism: Aulonocara sp. 'chitande type north' Nkhata Bay (assembly GCF_057382095.1). NCBI lineage: Eukaryota > Metazoa > Chordata > Actinopteri > Cichliformes > Cichlidae > Aulonocara > Aulonocara sp. 'chitande type north' Nkhata Bay. The sequence goes on from NC_141365.1 coordinate 15,297,980, forward strand.
ATCGGTCCGATACTGACCTAAATTACTGGATCGGATATCGGAGAAAAATAAAAAATGTAATCCGATCCATTAAATATCACGAAAGCACCTCACAAAACTTGCAATACGCCGTAACTCACCTCAGAACGTTAGCACGTCGGAGCAGTATGCATCACGTGATAGAGCGGCTGTGGCATGCGGGACCTGTCGGTGCTCTGGATAGCATTTGGAGCTTCGCTAGCAACCCGGCATTTCATCTCCGACAAAGTTATCCCCGAGAGAAGTAAAGCAAGTGTGTAAGTCCATCTCTGAATGTTTGTAAAGCATTCCTGCGTTAAGCTTAACAAACGATATATGGAGCGACTGCCTCTTCTTGCTGCTACTTCAATCATGAAACTGCTTAACGATCAGCTGATCAGCTTTTCTGTCACGAGTCCGTCTCTCTAGTTTGCTTTTGGCCCACTTTGCACCAGAAAGAGGAAACCAGCGGCTGAACAACAGAAGCACGTTTAAGCTTGATCAGCTGTTGTTAGAATGTATTTAATATTACTTTCTACTCGAGGATCTTTTTCTACGTAGCTGACGCTGGTAACTGTGCAGGGGCGGATCTAGCAAAGTTTAGCCAGGGGGGCCGATAGGGCATTAACAGGGAAAAGGGGGCACAAAGACATACTTTTCTTTCTTATTCTCATTTAAAATGTCAAGCTTTTAATAAATAATTATCTGACACCCAAAGTTTTAATTTGATGCAAAATGAATAGAAGTCCATTACTGTATATAGTAACTATTAATTAAGTCTAATATATATACCCTAGTAAGCTATAGTACTTTTTCCTTTGGGAAGGTACCATCTGTGCAGTCTGCAATTTTGTTGAAGAAAGATGTTGAATCTATTTAATATTTCTTGAAAAATAATTGATTTCTGTGCATTTTTTTCACACTGCATCAAATTAAGGTTGATTACGTCGATTAAGCATCATGAAGTGGTTCCCCATTTTTTATTTATTTATTTTTGTTGTTGCTGGGAGTTGGAACCCTATTAGTTAGGTTGCTTAATATTTATGCTAAGTACTCTTTAAAATACCAGAATAGGGAGGATGGTGTAGGTTTAAGTTTATTAGATTGATCAGTATTGCTGAACTATGAAACATTTTTTTTGCATACAGGTATAACAGAATAGCTTTAGTGTAGTTGTTGTTTTAAACTTGAGTATGAACTTATACAAAATGCAGCAAGATATTTAAAAAACAGTTTTGTTGATTAAAAAACACTATATCGGATTCATATCGGTATCGGCAGATATCCAAATTTATGATATCGGTATCGGTATCGGACATAAAAAAGTGGTATCGTGCCATCTCTAGTGGTTATATTAAATATAAGAGAAAGAGAGAACTTTAATTAATATAGCCACTACAGTGACCATCAAAACGATGAAAAAATATTGCCGCAAACAGTTTATTTTGTGACACCACGAAACAAACGATAGCATAAAATGAAACGATAGACGTTTTTATATCGTCATCCGATATATATCGTTATATCGAACAGCCCTAGCGTTGATTCTAGCAAAGGAGAAAAACAGAAGTTTTAAAACACTAGATGCTTGGCCTGCTCTTCCCACGTCTGCGTTTACAATGTGCCAACCACTAAAACAGGCCCGTTTTTCTCCTCTTACTGCTGTCTGACACGAAGCACATGGTGAGGACATTTACACATTATTCCCACAGTAACAGGTCACAAGGAGAGGAGCAACAACAACAAGAAAGAAGATAGCATTACTGCAGGAACTGTTTGCTTCATTACAATCATATGATACCAGTTAAACTGAGTCATTCACAGCCAATTACTGCATTTTGAGAAGCATCCAAGTTGGAGATACCTGAGCAAGAGAAGAAAATGTGTGGAAAACTGAATCACTTGTTTTTTTTATGAAACTTGAACAGATGTTTCATCTTGTGATTCACAAGTCGGAAGGGTGTGGTGTAGGGGAGGTAAAATCTTACTGGTAACAGGGGCGGCGTTGTTTGGAGTGTCAGCCCTCAGGTACTGCGTGGTCTGGGTGGACGGCTGAGAAAGGCCCTGTGAGCTTCCACTGTCACTCACACTGAAAGACACAGAGTCGTATATTATACGTTTAAAAAGAAAAAAAAAGAAAAAAAAAAGTCCTTGATAAACATCCTCCCTAAAGCACAGGATAGTCATTTTCTTTCAGTCAGTCAGGTCATAGTTTTAACTGACAGTCACATGGCTCAAGGTGCTTTATAGCGTAAGACTATTTGGTGACATTGAGAAAGAAAAACTCCCTTTTAACAGAAAGACACCTGCAGCAGAACCAGGATCAGGAAGGGGCAGCCATCTGCTGTGGCTAATGAGGGTGAGGAGGAGGAAGACAGGACAAAAGACACATTATGGGAGAGTTAATAATAAATACTAATAATTACTATTGATTAAATTCAGTAGTGGTGTATAAACACACAGAGAGTGAGGAGAAGATGTTCAGTGCATTATGTGAAACATCCACACAAGCCTATTGTAGTATAACTCAGTAAAGTAGAAAGTAGAGAAGGTGTCCGTCTCCTGAATCCAAACTGGGAGCTGATTCCACAGAAGAGGCCCCTGAAAACCTGCAGTCTGTTTAGGTTAAATGCTCTATTGGGACAATATGGTACTATGAGGTCTTTAAGATATGACGTGGCCCTTTTATTAAAGATTTTGTTTGGGAGGAGAATGATTTTAAATTCAGAATTGAATTTAAAAATGTCTAAAATGATAAGTGTGTTAGCTTTTTAAAATTTCTGACTGTCCCGATGGCAAACCTTTCTGAATGTGCTGATCTAATTTTACATTGATAACCTGTGCAAGCTTCATCTGAAGTGGAGATTACAGGAAGAAGTGCTGCTCTTAAGACGTCACTCTTACATCAGGGTGTAAGATTTCTTTGGAAGCAGAACAAGCAAAAGAACCGTACCTGTCCTCCATCTCCACTCTCTTCATGCTGTGCAGGTGCAGGATGGCCAGAATGATGGCCACGAGGAAGATGACAATGCAGCAGACACTCACGCTTATATAGAACACCTGGGTGGAGGTGGTGGGAGCGGTAACACCATCTACTGATGACACAAAAATGACACAAATTAAGAATCAGACAAACAAGCCGCTCTAAAAAAGACAAAGGAAAAGGGGTGAGATTACAGCATAAATTCCATAATCGCATGATGCAAAAATATGATATGATGGCCACAGTATAAAAAAAAAAAGAAAAAAGGCATACATGGAAAAGAAAGTATGAGAGCACCTCGGGCTCCACTCAAGAGTTAATGGAGACCTGGAAAAGCAGTGACTGTGCCCGGGGTCCAGCATCTGAGAGCTGTTCTCATCACCTCTCTAAAAGCCTCCGAGGGCCCCGGGCTCCTCGGGCCTACCCAAGCAGAAGGGAGACGACCCACTAATGGTGCTTTGCTTCAAGGAGGCTCACACAAGTCTGAATAGATGAGAACAACCACTCCAACTCTGAGGGGTGGGTGGGAGCTGACAGTGGTCTTCAATAGCACAATGAATCCTTCTCTTTAGCCCTCAATTCATTTTCTTTTTTCCTAACGAAGACAGACTACTGAAGACTCCTATACAGCTGACATCATAGTGATTTAACATCTGTCTCACTAGGCTGATGCCACCTGTGAACAATACACGCAGCAGGAAGAGGGGGACAAGGTGGAAAGTTTACTTACAGTCAGGCCGAGGGAGAGAGTTATTGTTGAGAGGAATGGGGATCTTTTCAGAATCGATTCCTGTTTGGGGAGGGGGAAAGGGAGAGAAATACATAAACTTCATTTAACATCAAATTATCAAAATATATTCAAATGATGCTAACTTCTAGCTCGGACTCAGCTTTATTAACATAGGCTTGGTGTAACCTCTTATTTCAGCCTTTCTTTATAAACCCATGCTCCTGATGATTATTAATTCATTTTAAGGCTGGTATGAGCACTTTAGCAAAGTGTTTTTTGCTTTTCTCCATATTTCTTCTGGTGATTTAAACCAACTTTTCTTCTCACTGGTTCACCTGTATACACTATCACGCCTGTAAACACTTTTCCCCCTAAAAACAAAAAACAAGTTCCATCCACAACCAACAGACTATGATGTGAATGTGATGCAGTGATGCATAACAGCTGAGCGTTACAAGTAATTTATCCATACAACATGACAGCAACACAGAAAATGTGGTTTAAATTAAAAAAAATTAAAGAGCATGTCTCTACTACACGACGGGGATTTTCTTTTTCCTAAATCTTTGGTGCAATTTATTATAAAGCCCAAAAGCAGCTCATTTATCTCAACTTTAAACAAAAAGCTCTGCTTCAAACAGAAGAACGCAAAACAAACTCTTCACTCTGTTAGTTTGGTCTTGTTTAGAGGGTGATGATGAAACCCTTGAAAAGTTGAGCAGTTAACTTATTTTGACAACAAGTTGCGATCATAAATCAGCAAACACGGACAAACATTTTCAGCCCTCTCCTGTGTCACTGCAGGCAGCGACAGGGAGGAATGACTGCAACTCAGGCACACAAAGAATCTGTTCATGCTACCAATTCGACTCCTGCTTAAAATAAGACGGGAATAAATTTGTTTCCATGGGGGCATATGGCAAGAAGCCTCTGGGCCACATGTAATTATCTTCAGGCAGTTTGAAAATAGCAGCAAACAAGGAACACAAGAACCGGCACATCTACCTACTGTTACTTTAACGTTTGGTTTATAATGTAGGGGAACCAGCAATATGACAGATTTTTATTTATTTATTTAATGAAATTAGAAAGGTGACATTTATTGATATGACCTTTAAAGGGTTAATGGCCGCCTGGTAAACTGCCTTTAAATACATAAGGTAACATGAAGAGAGAGATCTAGGACCCTGGTGCATCTGTAGTCTTTCGTAGTGTGTCTGCCCTGCTGTTATGTTTTTATGTCTCTTTCTTATTAATTTTTTTTTTTTTTTATCCCCCTGCATTTACACAATCCTTGGTAAGGAAAGAGTGTTTTTAAACTGCTGTGAGCTGTGAGATGTCTTTCTAATTTATGGTTCCTGTCTGATGGCATTAGAAGGGATATGCATATTTCACCATTGCCCCTAGAGGCCAGAAGGTGTTGTGGTCACTTCACTGGTTGTGTTTCACACGGGCTGTGATGTTACCACAGACCAGTCAGTGTCTACAGTCCATTTTGACATCTGAATGAATATTTGTAAAGCTTGTGAGGTAACCTGCAACCAACCGTGTCAGGTTACAAAAAAGAAAAATCGTGATGTGCGTGACTAGCTGAAATGACACCGAAAGCATACCAAGTACTACTGTTTACAGGCTGACAATGGCGAGAATAAAAGAGGATTAATTGCTTTGCTGGGTTTTTTAAAGCTCCTGAAGAAGGTGCAGCCTGATACGCGATGGTTCAATTTTTATCATCTATAGCGCACAGAAACAGAAGTCATTTGTTACATGTTACCTTGAGTGGCCCTGGATGTTTTTAATAACATTTGACTGGTCATAGTTCTTCCAGTCCCCCCCGAGCAGTTCTCCAGTTACCCCATTTTATTTTATTTTAATCAGATTTAAAATTTTAATTTACAATTTTGCTTTCCAATGTTACTGAAAATTGTCAGATGCCATCAGATTTCACTACAAAGCTCTTACTGTGTTTTGAGCTTCATAATTAATAAAGCTAAAAATGTCTTTTCATACTATTAAGATTTTCCTTGTTACGAGCCCTCTAAGTACATGGGACGGCTCAAAACTTTGCACCCATTTGTGATCCAACTTATTTTCATAAGGAGCTTTTCACATTAAATTTTCAGAGCTGAGAGAGTTTTTAAACCTCACATTTGTGTACATGAACAGATTCTTACTCTTATAGCACATTTTCCTCCTCTTGAAGTTGAGCACTGTGTAGTTGTTGGCATGGATGGTCAGATTCAGCTGCATTGTTAAAAATGCCTCTTCATCTACTTTGCCCGAACATAAGATGTCCACTCTGAAGACTGCGGAGGAAACACGCACACAAAAACATAAATATTACACACACATAAAAACTCCATCATAGCTTCAGGATTTTCAGAACTTTTCTTTAAAAATTAAAGGTGAATATTTGACAGACCAGAGGGAACACGGGGCACTTCCCCCTGAAGGGAGATGTTGCACCATGGCGGGTTCAGGGCTACAGGGTTCTCCACGCTGAATGAAAGCCGGTAGTCAACCTTTAAACGAGGAACGGAGAAGAAATGTTAATATTTCCCTCACATGAGTGATCAGATGACCTGTGTGCCGAGAACATGCTCGGCTCGGTCTCACCTTTGTCTTGGAGTACCATGTGAAGTAGAGGCTGTTGGTCTCAGTGGGCACAGACATGTTGAAGGAAAGCGCGTAATGGTTCACCACATCGTGTCGCACGTAGTACAGCTCTGCGTCGAGGCCTGTGTGAGAAGAAAGAACAGATTTTACTTCGGTGAGAACCTCATCCAGTGCAGGAGATGATTGAGCCCTTAAACTCTGTGGACTGACATCACTTAACAAACCTCTATTGTGAAGAAATTATTGAGATCACGGGACATAAAAGACCTTTTATAACACATTTCCTCATTCAGAGCAAGTCTCGTATACGGTTAAATATCCAGTCACACTGCTAGCCGCACTAGCAGGCTTCTCCTCAGTAAAGAGAGATGGACTAAACATTGCAACATCATTGCGCTTAGGGCTGGGCCATATTATACCGTTCACGGTAATACCGGTATAATGTTAGGCAATGATAGGAAAATGAAATATCGCGATAGAATGGGAGTAAAACGCGCATGCGCAGTGCCTTTGTTTTCATACGCACATGGCCGATTGTTGAGTGAAACAGATGAACCAGAATTGGTTTGTAAAAATGGTGCAACTTCAGTGATGTGGAACTGGTTTGGTGTTTGTCCGTCAGATACACAACAAAGCACATTTTTTTGCAGAACATGCAAGCGGCCGTTGTTATTGTCGTATTTGTCGGACTAAGATGCTCTTAAATCTGGGTCCTAAACTCTGTATGCTTCAGGTCAAACAACACTGCAGCATCACTTAGAGTTAAAAACTGTCTAAATTCTTTCATCTTTAATAAAACGATCAGCATTGCTGCTTTACCAGGTGTAACTATAAAGTTTAACTTCCAGGCATCCATGAAAACAAAAGTTATTACATTTAACAGAGTTAGAAGTTAGCAGGAAGCTAGCGGAAGTTAGCTCGCTAGTCTCGCTAGTTACCTAAGCATGATATTGCATGTTCTGACTGAGAGATTTCTGAAAAAAAAAAAATCAAACGTACAGCTCTGCTATCACTTCCAACATAAATGAAGACAGGAAACTAAACAGCAGTGACGTTTGTAGGGTTACTGAAGTTGGGCTAGCTGGTATATAATGATGTGCTAGGTGATCGCTAGCGACACAGCTATGTTAGCATAACATAAACAGTGAAGCTGGAGGATGAACGCTAACTTTTTTCCACTTATAAAAGTTAAGGGGAAGGTTCCTCATGGTTAGAGACAAATGCAATCGCATGGCAGGATGCTGTAAACGGACCAAACTTCAGTCAGGAGAACAACTGAGATAATCCATCCACAATACCAGGTTAGTCATTAATATACTGCAACAACATGGGAATAGAGCAGCTGCCAGAGAATTCAACATTAATGAATCAATGGTACAGAAGTGGAGGAAGCAAGAAGAATGAGTTGAATAAAGTTTGATTTATCTGACTGCTTTGTTTCGCTTAATGTGCCTTATAATCCCATGCACCTTATGGTCCGAAACATACGTACTGCACACTGCAGTTTAATGTTGCAAAGCACCTCTTTTTAACTTCAGTGGATATTATACATGGTTATGCTCAGGATATGTCAGCCCATTTGTACTGGAAATGCCTTTTGGTTAAACTTTCAGCAAGGAATTTGCATTTGCACTGTTACATTTTTATAAAGCTTTAATGTACATAAAAACCAGCTTCTTGTTTAAGTGAAAATAAATGGAAGGTTGTCTTTTTGCGCTAGTAATGTTGTGGAGTTGTATTTTGTCTCGCATCCATTATATCGTCAGTTATATCGTTATGGCAAATTTTCAAATATATATCGTGATAAATATTTTTGGCCATATCGCCCTGCTCTAATTGCGCTGTTAGCACTTAATAACACTTAATGGTCATGTGAAAAAGTTCAAAAGGTTTAAGTCAGACAGCGTCCAAAAATATCAGCATAATTTCCAATCTAGGAAACTAAACCCGACACTCACAATCTGTGCAACCATTCACAGAAAGCTCAGCAGGCTGGTACTCTGTGCTGTTTCTTCCCCTTTTATTTTAACGAATTCAAGCCTTTAAAGAAGCTTTTTTTCTTTTTCTTTTTTTACTCCATCAAAAAGTGTAATGTATGCTGGTGAAATCCCCCAACCAGTGCCCAAGGCAGTGCTATCACTCCTTGAAAGAGTCTGTCTGGCAGAGAAGGGTCTATCAGTCTGTGAATATCTAGTTTAAAGAGAAGTGAAGAATGCACCCAGGCTCCCACAGTACCCTTGGGTGTCTCAGAGCACCCGTCATAGGGCGTTCTTACACCGGCTCAATTAAAAACAGAGGCGACGAGGGTTACGTAAAGTTTCTAACGAGTCCAAAGAACAAGACAGCTGCTCTCTCTTTTTCTGTTGATCACATTTTTAGCATGTGAAAAGGTAAAATTCAGAAACTAAGCCTTTGGATGATTAAATCAAAAAAAAGGGGGATTTGACTTGCATGGAAAGAAAAGGGGTGTGCTGAAAGGCAGACTAGGGAATGTTCACAGTAAATGTTTTTGTCTCGACTAGCTTGTAATTTTAAATTTTCATAACTTCAAAGTAAAATGCATGCATAACTTCCTTAAATTAAAGTTGTGTTTTAAAAAAAAGAACTGATTCTGAGGGGACATGCTGAAACTTTGATCTGATTGATCATATCAGGACCCAAGTTTGCACCTGGATCGGCACCAGCTCACAATCAGAAATCAGTTTTCTGCTTTTCCAGCAGCTTCAGAACTGCATGCTGATTCGAGCACACAGCCCAAACAGGAACAGCGGTGGGAAGAAACAAAGCAGAAATACTCGATTACTGTAGAATTTTCAGGTATCTGTACTTGAGTTTTTTCGTCTGACAACTTTTTACTTTTACACACTACATTTTTTTTTTTTGATTTCTGTACTTTCTACTTCTTACAAGCTTAAAACAGGCTTGTTACTTTTGGTTTGTCGGAACTGAAGGGAGTTATTTCATCACTGCAGGCCACCAACATCAAGCAGACTTGAGCCTAAACAGTAACACATGAAAGGCACTCCTTTTTGTGTATTAATCACCAGGAAATGTCGACTAAAACGAGATCAAACGGGTACAAGCGTGTGTCATACTCAGAGGTTAGAGTGGGCCAGTGTTGTTTTTTGACACAACACCGGAACGACTGCAGGTGTCCATAAGTTGCTATCTCAGTACTTCAGCATGTAGCTAGCCCTAGAGAAGACTAGCAAGCATAAAGGGACTGATTTTTTTTTTTTAGGGCAAACAGGTTAGTTTGCTGTACTGTGATGGATTTAAACTAAAGAACATTGTGTGCACAGTGTCCGTGGTTTCATGGTCAGAGTTAGGTACATTAAGAATAGCAGAGCTGAATCTGAAATTTAGCTGGTGATGCTGAGATTCATTCACTGAAATCCACTCTTGTAAGAACCTTGTACCATCTAGAAAAAGACCCCCAGCATAAACATACTGTCAGTGTAGAGGATGGAAATCAGCCAGGACAACTCATGAAACATCTGCTCACATCTGGTTGAATTCAATTCTGTACACCCACAAAGAGCAGCAGGTCACCTTACCACAGCCTGTAAACTAAGAAAATCTACTGCAGCTCTCAACAGAAATTATTGTAAGTTGTGATTCTTTTCCCACTCTGAGCCACTACAGGTGATTTTAGGGTCCCCCCCCCCCCCCACCACCACCACACCTGTTTAGAGGCAAAGACAACCTCTACAATGTAGGCAAGAGAAAATAGAGCTATTTTTTATTTTCCTTTTTTTCCCCTCTGCTCATGTTCTACTTACCTGATTCAAGCTTAGTACCTTTATTAGAACTGAATATCAGACTAACATAAAGTTTGTATTCCTATCTACTAATATAATTTCTTTATTACATTAATGTGGGACAAGGTTTAGTTAGCTTTGCATAAAAATAGGTGGTAGAGATGTTCTTTGAGGAACTACTTTTGTACTTTTTCACCTTTACTTGAGTAAAGAAGTTCAACTTTTACTGGAGTATTTTTAAACACTAGTAACTGTACTTCTACTTGAGTACAGAATGTCTGTACTTTTGGCACCTCTCAACAGGAATAATTACCTTACTCGTGCTCAACTTTGTGTGCCCCCCTTGTCTCAACATGAGGCCACACACATCTCTTATACCAATTAAATTATGCAGCCAGGCATAAAGGCTCCAAGAAGACGAGAGTGGCTCAAGTTTCTCACAGCACTTTCCACCCAAAATGCCAGAATTTCAAAACAGGAATCGGAGGCGGTGGCAGCAGCAGCAGCAGCAGCAGCCTGTAAGTGTACACAGACTGAGGATGGGGAATAAGTGGTTCCTGAGGTGGAGGAAGTTGAACCATGCACTGCACTTTAATCCCTGACTTAAATACTCAGCTCTCTGGAATGAAAAACAGTATTACCAGGAGATGTGTGTGTAAAAAGGACTCCTTTTTGATTAGTGGTGTGCCTTGCACATCAAACAACTAGAGATGCCACCAGCTCTGATGCTAACTCAGACTTCTCCAGCATGACACTTGAGAGAGTGTTGTTGGCATTTCCCGCACAATTTTTCTGTTTCACTGCAGCATTTAAGCAGTTTGTCGTCAGCATTTCACCACCGATGCCACATTTCTTGTCCCATCCATAAAGAAACCCACAGTTATCAGGCCAAGCACTTGAGCAATATAAAACTAGAATTATTTTTTGCAGCCTTACATTAATTTTTGCATAATCATATGACTAGGATGCACAATTAATGCAGTGCCCCGGTCAATAAACTTAACAGTGCTCCTAACAGCAGATGATTTAATACAGTGGGTGTTTTGTCTGTTCGTATGGAAGTATCTGAAGAATTCATTAAAAAAAATTCATGCATGAAATTACTACCAATATACTGGCACAGCGGCAAAGTAAACGACACGAAAGCAGTGCATGACCCAACTTGCAGAGATCCGTGAGGTAACCAGTGTCTAAGTAACAAAGAAACAAGTACAAACATATTATTATGAAGTATTATTGTATGGAAATTCTTTTAAAGTTCAGATCCCTTAAATCATGTCTCGGTAATTCAACCATTACACTGCTTTCAGAGAGCTGATCGTTGTAATCGCTTGCTCTTTCTGGTTGCTTTCCTTCCTAACATTCCTTCCATCCTAGAGATTCCCTCCACTTCACTGTAAGACACCGTGGAAATAATCCACAGCCTGCTCTGTGGAAAAATGGATTCAAAACTAGTTTAGCCGAAGATAATAAAGTTATAGTAATAACAAGAATAAGGCTTCAGCTCAAATCATTTAAAGTGCTTTTCAAAGCTGAAGTGTTTGTACAAAAGCTTCTTTGCTAAGCCCTGATAGTAGCATGGTGGATCGGTGACATAAAACCATACATTCACTTTCAGTCACTTGGCTCGCAAAAGGACGGAGGGTAAGAATTACCAGCAATGCTCCCAACATACACATGTGCCTCGCCAATGATCAGTCAGTGAATCTACTGAGGCCAGATTCACCAACACTAGGGCCAGCTGGCATTGAAGAACTACTGTCAGGATTTACCAAGGAGCCATATTATTAATAATTTGCAACTAAAATGTACAGACACTGTAATTTTAGGAGCTGGCCTTATTTGTAGGAGTTTCCCTTTCAGAGTGCAAAGTTTGGGAGGAGAATATTTAAATTAATTATACATAATAATGATTTACGGAGGTTTGTGGTGGTTAACTACAAATTAAGCCAAATATAATTAATGAAAAATAACGTTTGCCTCATTGTGCACCACACGTGATTGGTGCAGCTCAGTGTGGTCATTTATTTAGAAAGACGGGATAAGAGGTTGCCTGAATAAGTGTATAACTAGCACAGATGTCCAGTTCTTCAGTTAGTCCTCATCCCAGACGTTTAGAGCCGAGGCTTCATATTCCTGGTCCTCAATAATACCGTGAATTTGATGAAACACAGCATAGCTTGAAAGAAAAGGAAAGAATCCAAATATGCTACTTTAGTAAGTCACAGAAACACTTAATCAGTGTTTTATATATAATTTTATTGTATTTGTATTTTAATTTTAGGCTTGTATTATACTCAAGTTTCTAAATGCTTTTCTTTCGTACTTGATTTTTGTACTTATTTCTTCAAGTTAACTGGAAAAAAAGTACTTAGCCATTTCTCTACTCTGTTTAAGCTGGTATATAGTTTTCTATATGTAGTCTTTAATGTTTTGCCTGCTACAACAGGAATTTCCCAGCTTCTGGGATAGATCTCAAGTATATCTCATCTTAGTGAATAGTATGGAATGATCTTTCTGACCACACCAATGAAGTTCTGACGGATGCCATGTAACAAAGGTCCATTCTGAGTCAGTAAAAAAAACAAAACAAACAACATACAGTATGCATGATTTATATATCTAGGAGAAACGAGATGCACCACAAAAATGAATAGCATGAAGAAGCTGTTCAGAATAAAGATTTGGTGAACATTTGAGGACGCCGTCCTAGTCTGACACTAGTAATGTAAAAAGAAAGAACATACATATGTTCAAATCCCTATAAAAGCCACATGAGATGATGTATAAAACCACACAGAGCACCACACTGACACACTACACCTCAGAGCAGCTCAGTACAATCAGTCCTCTGCTGTTCACCACAATATGAGGACTTTCCTTAAGGGCACAACAACCCTGATTCTAACCATGACAGAGGAGAGGGGCTTACTCACTCTCATCCCTCTTCCTACATTTTTCTTAGTGGTTCAGACCTGAATAACTGAAGTGCCAAAAACTTCAGTTCCTCTAATGTCCACTTGAGTAATGTCCATTTTCAAAAACGAGTCTGTAGCCAATCAGTGTTTGCTACGTCTCACATCTACTAAATGGAGTCAATAAATTGGACCTCCCCTCAATGTTTTTGTTTCAAGAGTCTTTTGGAATATTTCCTAATGTAATTATGAACTGTGAATCATGCAAAGCAACTTTGTTTCATGCAAAGCTACTGTAGTAGGGAGCTTTCCCACTGGAACAGGGTAACTAATGACAAAGGGGGGAAAAAATAATAAAATACCCCATAATAATGAATAATGTGCTGAAAGAAAGATTTTTGAAACCTTCATATCAAAAGTGAAACCATTTCATTTCATACACAGCACAGTATCTACACAGTTATAAAACAAAGCAATAAGCCAGTAATATGAAATTCAGCTTAGCAGAGTGTCACTACATTTTAAGTCAACACTCCTCTGCGAGCTGTGGATCACATTGCAGACTTTGAAAAAGGAGAACAAAAGGTGGTAGTGGCCAGGTGGCAAAGTCCAGGGCAGATATAACAAAGACCCTCTTGTACCTCCCAAAGCCTCCATCCCTGAGTGCTCAGGAGATAAACACTCCTTACAGCTTCTCTCTGGAAAGATAGTGGCCACACAAGCCAAAGAAGGAGAAAATGAGGGCACACGTGAAACCCTATCAACTGGAAACTCTAAACAAATCCACAGACACAGGAAGGAGGCGGGGGGTAAAGACATCAGAGCCGCAGTGGAGCTACTCAACGAAAAGGCCTGATTTTCAAGTGTGACTGGAAATAAGGTAAAGCTAGCTGAGTTGAGGTTCAAGTTAAAGCAGCATATATCCCAGAAGTTGCAATAAGCAACTGCAAAATCTTCAAATCTATTCCACTGGTAATAATGTCTGAATAAAGGTATTTTGCTGCAGGTACAGGAAGCCTGTTGCAGTAACATCTAAAATAAGACTAAGTTTAGAAATCCCCTCCAACTGAATGACGTGAATATGTTTGTGTAGCAGTTTGCCTAGACCACAAAAAAAAGCACATTAGCGCAGAAAAACAGTATGCAAGAACAAATATTAAAAGAACCGGATAATCATGACTCCACAATATAGCATCATGCACATATTTTAAATCATTAAAAGAAGAGTTCTAAATGACAGCTTTCTTGTAGTGTTTTAATATGCAAAATTCCATTGGCGCCATTACAGCTTTGTAGGATTTAATAATAACCTGCATGACAACACACTATGGCTCAGTTGGTGTTTTTTTTTTTTTTTTTTTTTTTTTTAAAATCAGTATACGCCACAGCCAAAGTCCCCCACCCCCAAAAAAGAGATTAAATTATTTTCTAACTGAAAAAGACGTATATAATTGTAATGTAGGGCAGGGTTTAATTTTAGCTTGGATCAAACAAACAAATAACCAGCTTTTTTTGCTTTGATAACATTGGCTCTAATATGAGGCGCTGAGCTACCAATTCTCCACGGGCAGTCACCTGACATGCCATCTAGCTCACAGTTAGATTCAACAGGCAATCAAGTTCGTTCTATCCAGTTTGTCCCATAAAAAAAGCTGCGGTACAGGGGTCTGAGGGGTGGGAAGCTTAAGTGCATCATATGTAGGCCAGGCTGGGACAGAGTCGTTTACAGTCTCAGGAGATGACTGGAAAGATAACGCTAGGAGCACATACGTACTATGGAAAATACAAGAACAGGAAAATGAAGCCAAGTCCAGTTCCTGGGCTGTGCGAGTGATACATTTGTTAGGCCTGTGAAGTTGCTAGGAAGCTTGCAATTTTCTAGTTGTTAAATCAGGGTCTCTATGTCACTGTAAAAAAAAAAAAAAATCAAGGGTCTTTAACCCCCTGATAAAATTAAAAACAGCTTTTTCTGCAGGCTACACTATCTGGAAATATATGCAGATCAAGCAGAAGGGCAGGATGAGACTTTACAACAGCGCTGTGAAGTCAGTCCTGTTTATGGGTCAGATTACTGAAAACCAAGACAAACGTCAGAGCAACCAAAGACCTCCACACTGGGCATCTTTTCATTTTTTCTAGTAACTGCTTGTCCCTGGTGGTCTGCATCCACTGTGTGATGCCTGCTGGGGGCAAAAAAAAGGAACACCAGGCGACAGCGGTCTCGTGCCTCAGGAGACGTGCACATCATGCAGTGAAAGAAAGCTGAAACAGACACCAAACTGCTGATCCAGAGACAAAAGCAGCAGAATTCAACTGATGATCATTCCATTGGTTCAAAATACACGAACCTTGTGGTTTTTACTTCCTCCTCGAAGATGTTAGTCATCTCAGCTCTTACAGTGCATTGCTGTAACGGGATTTGATTTATGGGCTTGATTTATAAGAAAGGAAAAAGTCAAAATGAATACATTAAAACTTTTTCTTTAATTTAGTTTTATTTTTTTCTCTTCTGATTATTTTGTTCACACTCACGGAAACATTACTTTACCCTTACTTTTGCATATTTTCTGTAAACGTGTGTTAAAACTGAACTAAACTGGGATCAATCTTCTTTCTTGAAAACACATCATCATCTCTTTCCCTGGAAACATTTTAGTCGCTTTTCTCTGCAGAAAACCACTTTTAGAAGTTTCTTTACATCCAGTAACTAAAAAGGAGTTTTAGCATCCAAGTTTAGGAATAAAAAACTGAATCCCCCTTAATGATGTGAATTTAGCATGACCGAACTTCCCGAACGAAGAGCACTGCTGAGCTTTTACAGATGGCCTGCAAACAACAGCACTAGATGAACTTCAGGGTTCCTTAAAGCCAGAAGAAAAACTCGCATTAAGTCACCATCTTTGTGGCTTTCTTTCACTCACTTCAAAGAGGCTGTACATCAGTTTCTTTCTTTTCTTCCTTGGAGCAGCCCGAGGGCAGACGCGAATGAAGGCAGGGAGAGGAATCTGGGGAAGACTGTCCTATTAAAAGGCTCCTCATTCATGGTTACTTTTTGCTCAAAAGGGACTCATTCGTTTACTCAACAAATATCAACCAGTTCACTGAGAAAATGATCAGCAGTTTCATTTCATCCTGAATAAAAGGGTCATTTAAGAGGCCTCTCATCTCACACCACCTCATCTATATTTGGCTTTGTGTGTGCAGTTGTGGCCAAAGGTTTTGGCAGTGGCACAAAGTTTGTTTTTTTACACGTTTTTGTGATTTACTGAACAACAATCACAAGGATTTCACACATATCGAAAAACTTATTGGCAAATAAATAAAACTTTAGTTTTAGCAGTGAGGCCACTGGCAAAACTTTTGGTCACGACTGTACAGCAGCCTTTGAAAGGCTAGGTTGTGAGCACGAGGTCAGATGTAGGGAGGTGCATTCCCCTAACACAGCATATCACCTATTTTATGACAGCACAAAGATGAAAAGGCTCCATCTGATTTAAGCTTCTCCTGCTCCTAACATTTCTCAAGTCAAATTAAATAATCCTACAATACTGAAAGAAAACATGACAGTATATTTCCGATTTCAACAGGAGGGCAACCATCTTCTAAAACGTGTTGATGCCTTGCAGAACTTCTGAGTGCAGAGATTTTCAGACAAAAGATGTGAAGGCAGGGACTCCTCTATTCAGCTACGGGATCCTTGGAGAGTGGCATGAAGGAAATGAATACTGCTGCCAATCACTCCTCACTGTTCACAGGCTCTTTTTCAAAGCCCCGGCTTTGTCTTTCAGGTCTTTGGAGGGGGGGAGGAAAGCCTGTTACCCGACCTGGACGTAGAGTTTTACTCCTTAGTTTGCATGTTGAAAAAGATCTGGCTTTATTTGTCATTTTTGGAGGATTTACACTCAACTCTGACCTACTCGCCTGACTGCGAGACTGAAAAACATGACTACACAGCTAGAAGTTTTCCCCTTGGAAGGAACAACGATGTGCAAAGGAAAGGATCTATATGTTTTGAAGGAAACCTATTATGCTCATTTCCAGCTTTATATGTTTAATGTTAGACTACTAAAATAAAATTATTCGTCTCAGCTGCTCTTAGATTCTTGCAGTCTAAGAGTATCTTTGAATGAGTCACATTTGAAAATATTCCTTGATATGATTGACAGTTCATCCTCTGCGTCTCTGGCGTTAGCATCTTTCTCTTTCCATTTGTCTTTCTGAATTTATCTTCACTCCATCTTTTTTTCCTCGAGCTTTACTAGAGTAGCTTTGCTTGACTCGCAGTCCAAAATAATCCTCATCTTAAACTGGGCCTTGAAACAGCACCTCAGTTCATCATAACGTACTGTTCAGACTATTTGACGCTTACTGACTGCATCTCTATGACACATAGCAAACAATGCATTGGTGGCACAGCACCCTAAAACAGAAAATGGGTTTCCAGAGTTGACAACAACGGCACTCATTACTGTGATCATAATCAAATCCTTCAGAGGTAAAAACCCAGTGACAGTCCTTCAAACCATCTGATCAACAAGCTTAAATGTGAAGAAAAGCATTTTTTCCAGCTCCTCCCACCAGCGATAAAGCTGACGAATAAAGAAGTTATAAAGTAAAATATATTGCATTGAACACTAAGTAAGATAACACAGACTTGCCTGATCAGCCCGTCATAGACATCTTCAGTTTTATTAAGATTTTTGAATCCTTAACATGTTTATGCTGTTCGTGTATGTGCTGTACATGCTACAGCAGAGAGTGAACCTACCAGCAAAGCAGTAATTCAACATGTCCAAAATAATACAGTCATGTAATACACGATGTAGTTGTAAATTGCCTTGCGTTATCGAGCAGCCAAACTATGATATCACGTGTTTCAATAATAAACATAATTCATACATCTTAGAATGTCAAACATTATTTCACTTATTTGTCTTTAAAAATCTTTTTTTTTCCCGCCATTAGATATATTTATATTGTAGTTATTAGTAGTAGTTATTAAGGGCCCTTTAAGGACGACCGTGGTTCAGGGGGTTGGGAAGCTCATCTTGTAACCGGTTCGATCCCCTGCTCTGTCTGTCTTGGTCGTTGTGTCCTTGGGCAAGAAGACACTTCACCTACCGCCTACTGGTGTTGGCCAGAGGGGCCGATGGTGCAAGCCTCACTTCTGTCAGTCAGTGGCTACAACTGTAGCTTGCCTCTACCAGTGTGTGAATGTGAGAGTGAATGAATAGTGGAATTGTAAAGTGCTTTGAGGGTCTCGAAAAGCGCTACATAAATGCAATCTATTATTAATAATAAAACTATTCTGGTAGCACTATGATGCTTTCTGTTGGATTTCCTTTATGAAACTGACTCAGTCTCTCAACAAATTTAGATGCATTAAACGTAATTCCCATTCCCAAAAGTAGGGCAGGGCAATATGGCCAAAAATATTTATCACAATATAGATTTGAAAATATGCGATAACGATATAACTGACGCAAGACAAAACTCCACAACTTTATTAGTGCAAAAAAAACCCATCAATGTATTTTCACTTAAAAAAAAACAACAGCTGCTTGTTTAAGTGCATTAAAGCTATATAAAAATTTAACATTGCAAATGCAAATTCCTTGCTGACAGTTTAACCAAAAGGCATTTCCAGTGGAAATTGGCCGACATATCCTGAGCATAACCATGTATAATATCCACAAAACTTAAAAAGAGGTTATACACACACAATACGATAATATTATGTTGAAGCACAGTACATATCACTCCGCGAGGCTCCTGACTACGGTAGCCGTAATGCTCCGACAATCCATCAAGCGGTGTGGCTTCGTAGTTTAGCAAAGTCGTACTCAAACATTTTTGACAGATTTTTGAGCAGGGTACCACATAAAATCGGTTCGAGGTCAGTAAGCACAACCAGAATTCATACATAAGGCACACCAGGATATGAGGGGCACTGTCGATTTTTCCGAAAATCAAAGGATAGATTTTAAGTGTGCCGTATTTTTCCGAAAAACACAGTAATAACAACGGCCAGCTTGCATGCTCGACCAAAAATTGTGCTTTGGTGTGTATCTGATGGACGAAAGCCAAACCAGTTCCACACCAGTGAAGTTGCACTATTTTTACAAACCAATTCTGGTTCATCCGTTTCATTCAACAATCCGCTTTCACCCTTCTCATTCTCCGTCGCCACCATGCTTTTTCCGCCATGTGTGAATGAAAACAAAGGCACTGTGCATGCGCATTTCACCCATATTCTATCACGATATTTCATTTTACCCAAAAGTATTTCAAAACAATTTTAATAGGAAAACGGCTCATTTTGTCTGCACAATTCTAATTTTTAGCTGGGGTCTGAGGAAGCAAAGGTTTTGCTTGACTTGTAGAGCTCTGGAAAAGCATTGCACTAATACAGAGCAAAGATTAGACAACAAGGATCTTGTATGCAGCTTTTCCACCAAGAAAAATCTTCTGTGTTACAGATTTAACCCACTGGGGATCGTACCCTGGAAAAATAGGCTCAGTGAGGTTGTTATTATAGGTGACAGTAAATGAATGTACAGAAAACTTATTTTTGCTTCATGTTTTAAATAATCGCATGGATGGTCAACATGACAGGAAAGAGAGAAAGACACAAAGAAAGCCATTGAGGCCTGTAAAACCAGTGTCACAGCTCGGGTCACGGGCCGCATGAATGCAGTCCAAGGTGGCCAATGTGATGCAGCGTCTGTGTGAAAACCAAACGAACAATAACGGTCACGGTGGTTTTAAGAGGTTTCTGAAAAGCCTCTAAAATGGAAGATCTAACAGACTGTTATAGTAAACATTCACATTTGGTAAGTGGTGGTGAGTTAAAGTTTTAGCAGTAAAGTTTTGCCTTAAAGTATAAATGTTTAGCTTAGAATTCCAAATGGAACTATTTCTTGATTCCCATCCTTATATTTGATGTAAGAAAGTGATGGCCTGTTTCGGTTTTTGATGTTTTATGGACAACAGAATAACTTGATTAACAGACACTCCCCTCTTTCCTCTTCCTCTGAATAAGATCTGTTGTTACTTAACTGACCCAACTCTTTCCCTACTTAAATGTAATTTCTTACAGATGTGATTAACAAACTATGGGTTCAACCTTCATGGAAGTTCATTGCGCTCCTTCATATCAGGAGGAGTGTAACGTTTTGTAAAAAGAGTTGGCTCATCTTTTAAACTGATCCTGAGGCTCGAGCACTGCTTCAGTAATTTAATCTGACCTGCACAGCTGCAACACAATTCAGACCAAGGATGTGGGCCTGGAGAAAGAGCTGATATGGGAGCTGAGGGTAGGAATGCATGTGGATTCTTGAGGCAGACAGTTCTCTACTCATTTATCATATGCAAAATCAATCAGGGATGCTGCCCGTCTGTCATCCATGCAGAGAGTTTTCCGGTTCTTTACCAGCCCCCTGAGAGTCAGACTGTTTGGTAGAGTTATCAGAATAAAACAGACAGTCCATCAGCTATGAGCACACACACCACTCCAACACTACATTAAATGGTTATATTACATTTTATTATTATAACAACAACTTCTCAATGCTTTTTCAATGCTGCCTCTGACATAGTCAAACACTATTCTCCTACACAATCTACAATGCTGAGCTCTACTCTCCACCTTCGCCTCTCTAATGGAAACTTTTCTGTGGTTATATATATAATATAGCTCCTCTGCTCTCCATTTTTAATTGCGGTGTTCCTCAAGGCTCTACATTTGGTCCACTTTTATTACCGTTACCAAAAAGTTAATGATTTTGGTAGTGTTTGCTGCTGATAGCTCGAAAAACTTTGAATAAATTCTGATAATACTTTGTTGGGGGGTGTAGACTGGGGTCATGTTAACATAACATTAAAATATGGTTTACATTAGCCAAGCCCTTCAAGGTCAACTTTAGGGCAGCAATGATTCATTGAGTACGTTGAATAATTCAGTGATAAAAATCTGACACAAATTCTTTGCTTTGAAGCTTCATTTAATACATGGCTCTGTACCGCAACAATCTCGTAATGTAAATGCAAATGTGTCACCTACATTTGCGACTAAGACAGACCCGCAATAGAAACATATTCAGAAGCAGAGTGTGAAGTTGAATGTTGATAACTTGTGTCAGCTGTTATGCAGATGACACAACTAGATCCTTGATCATTTACCTGCCTAAGTGATGTTAAATGCAGGGTTTCCCAAAAAAAATTCTAAATTCTGTTCCCTTTGCCAACAGTTTGCTTGGTTCAATGGCCACAAATACCAAGCAGCCTTCCCACAAGCAAGACTTGAAGCTAGCCAATTAGGCAATAAACTCACCAGGAATGTGTTTACTGATGTCATGAAGCAAGAGTCTATTTTCCCATAGATTTCTATACAACTCAAAGTGTTCCTGAAACTTAATGAGTTGCCCTCTGTTTGTTGAAATAATGCAACAACCTGCAACAATGCTGAAAAACAGGCCAGCCAATTTCATTACTTACACCTGCTTTTCCTACTCTGATCTGTCCCAAAGATTCCCAAGAAAAGAGTCTTATGTGTTGACTCACAGGCCACTTAACAGTGTAACTGTACACAGAGTGGCTGTGTGAATAACACATTAATTACATGGCCAAGCACATACCTCAGGTTCAGAGCTTTACTTTATATTAAATAAAAGCTTTTCCTGTTGTGGTAGTGAAAACTATTTTAGGAGATTAAAGCCCCCTCTAGCTGAAGTCACGGACATGTTCCTGCACACAAGGCTGGTAAAGTGCACTTCTGAATACCCCCACTTTGGGGGTTTCAAAGGTGTTTCCATATGGTGTTAACTAAAATGTAAAAGCTGCATTGTTTCCACTCAACCTGATTGTTGTAGATAGTCTTATTTATGCAACAGCTTGCTCTCAAAGCATTCTTATAGTGAATAAGGGGACAGCACTGATTCAGCAATGAATAATAAAACACATGAACTTACTGTACCTTGCATAAAATGACAGTTGCTCATCAGCTGGTTTGTGACTTATGTTTCAATGT
This sequence comes from Aulonocara sp. 'chitande type north' Nkhata Bay, assembly GCF_057382095.1. Classification (NCBI taxonomy): domain Eukaryota; kingdom Metazoa; phylum Chordata; class Actinopteri; order Cichliformes; family Cichlidae; genus Aulonocara; species Aulonocara sp. 'chitande type north' Nkhata Bay. Next base: position 15,320,010 of record NC_141365.1, read on the forward strand.
CAGTTCAGAGTCAAACTAACCTATTGAAGACACATTAACCTGCACTTTTACTATGTCACATTTAGACACAGCATAGTGCAACTTAGTGCTGACAATGCCTGATAGAATTATTCGAAGTCTTAAAAAACTGCAGAAACTGAATTATCCCCACTATGACCTATGAAATTAAATTTTTTTGTAGATGCATGTTATAAATCTGCTTTCATAAATGTGTTTGACATCTTACAAAATACAGAGACCTGATTAAAACCAAAAGTAAACTGCAGTCAGACTCTCCGGCAGGCTGTCTACATTACGATGCTGACACCGGGCAACTCAACTCTCAAGCAAGTTTAATTCCTGCAGTTACTGCTGCATCATGGAAGATTCTGTCCACACATACTTTTAGCGCCGCAGACATAGTTGTCAAACATTAAGAGATTTCGCCATACAACCAGATGAGGTTTCAGGCAAACCGCAAGAGAGGCCCTGGTCTGGCAGCAGAAGATTAACTGTAACGTGATGGAGAACAAGGGGAACCCAAAGGGACAGAGTCAGCCAACGATCCAACACCAGTCAGAGAGGAGAGAGAAAGCACAAAGGGTGGTACATTGGTGCCGGGGCAGTTAACAAGTCAAGGCTGCAGGCAATGAAATACTGAATGCATGTGGCATGAGGACACAAGGGCTCAATTTGGGAAATGGTGGGGGCATAATTTTGGCAGGGAGACTACAGTCCTTTCTTTGAAAATTTAGGAAATTCTCGTTACATTTCCTGCAATTATACACGGCACAGTCACTCCATATAAAATTAAATCTGGAAAAAGTCCCTGACCCTCAAAATCAGCAAATATTTTTTGGACATTAAGTTTAGGATATTAAATTTACACACAGAAACTTTTACCATGATATTAATGTGTGAATGCCTCAACCCGCTGGCAAAGGGTCGAATCCTACGTGTGACGGTTTCCACACATCTTCCCGCTTGCCTCCGCTCTGCTTTCTTGACACTCTTCAGTGTACCCTTTCACATACAGCCATCTTCAGCAAGCACTTCCGCTTCTACACCTCTTTTCAGCAGATAATTCTGCTTTTTCAGTTGTTTTCAGCAGATTCCAATATGAGGCATTCACACTGCATTTTCGCAGGAAATGCAACTTTTTCTAGTTATTATTATTCTAGTTGCTCTGACCTTTGCTGGTTAACTAGTCCCCCAGTTTTCAGCCGATTTTCAAACTTTAAACTGTTCTGCTCTTTCTGCTGAAGCGTGCTGTATCTTTTGGTGCTCATAACTTCTATACTTTTTCAGATATTAAGCTTTTTATGCGATTTTTTGGCCCATTTTGCTGAATGGGACAACATTATCAGTGTGATCACCAGTTTAGCTTGCTGAGCTGAGCCATGTTTTAGCTCAGTGAGATGAAGCAACCGTTCTTAGAGCAGACAGGCCGGGTTCTGCTGATTCACCTCTTTTCAGGACAATTTTCAGGTTCTTTGTCTGTTTTTTGCTGAACATTCAGCATTTTCACCCATTTTCAGCACAATTTAGCTTCTTCTGCTTGAGACCAGAACTGGTTTGGCTCAGTGGAATGAGCAGCCGCCGTGAGATCCGGTGGCAATGGTTCGAATCCTACATGTGACAGTTGCCGCACATCTTCCCTGCTTGCATGTAATCTGCTTTCTTAACACTGCCCTTTCAAATAGAGCCATTTTCAGCAAAGAGTTCAGCTTCTACACAGTGTTTTTTCAACAGGTTCTCCTTCTTCTGCTGTTTTCAGATTACACTACAAGGCATTCACACTGCATTTTCGCAGGAAATGCAACTTTTTCTAGTGAATATTTGAATTCATGTGTTACAAAGCCTCCAAGTACATCAAGGTTAAAAATTACAATTTTTTTTTTTTTAATTTACATTACTACTTCACCCTTTCGGAGCCCCTGTAGATTCAAAGTACAGGAGACATTCACATAGTGATGTAGAAGAACAGCCCTGACGACTTCATGTGACTATCTCCTGTACTTGAAGACTTAAGGGCTCAAAAACTATGGAAAAAGAAAACTAAATGGGTATTTTCCCCATCAAATCCTATTTAACTTCCTTAAATATCTCAAGGGTATTGTAATTTTTTTTGTTTTTAAATCTGCTAATCCCTGGTGATGCGGTAAATACACGTAACCTCACAAAAAAAAAAAAAAAAAAAAAAACACTTGTTCAATAACTAATCAAACAACAGTGCCGGTCATTCTCAAACAAATGATTTAACACCACATCCCAAAAGTCCCTGCTATAAATTAGGCCCATACACAGGGAGGTTTACCAGCACACGGTCCTGTTAAAAAAGCTGGATGCAGCTGGAGGTACTTCCCAAAAGATTCCCCAACAGAAACAACATAATTCTGCTGATGCCACTATAAGATGACTCGTTTATCGAAAGGAAGACGTCAGTTAGCAGGAGCTGCAACACGAGATTACTCCCTCCACGGGGACATTACATACAAACACTTCTACCCCTTCATTAGCCTGTGCACATGGTAAATGGCTGGTTTCAAAGTGCACGTTCAACACTTCTAAAGCAAACCCTCCATTAACAACTTAGGACCGATTCACAGGCTGGCTTCACCTTGTCACTAAGATTTTAAACATTCAGACAGTGTTAGACCAACATAACACTGATGGCTTGCACCAACAGCAGCACAGTCATGAGATGACAACCAGCACTTCCGATTATTCTGCTGATGTTCTAATGCCACTGTACATTTAATCCTAATCAGCAACATCATAACAATCATGAGACACAACCTTATAAACTGACCAACCACAACAACAACAACAAAAACGACGACCAATTATATCACAACATATCAGAAACATGTAAAGGTTACTTTGACCCGTACATGTACAGTACTGATGCCTCATCAGTGACACTGGCAGTCAACTAATAAATTCACGAGGACAATTTAAATAAATATTCAAGAAATAACTTGCAAATTTACCAAATAGAACAAAATAATTAGACAAAAAAATCTTTAAAAGAAAGTCTTAAATTAAGACAAAACTTGCCAATTTACAAGAACATAAGTGATAAACTTAAAATATTTTTAAACTCCTATATTTCCTAGATAAACGGATAAATTCATTAGACAAATGTGCAAAAATACGACATTAAAAAAAAAAAAGGAGAAAAGTAAAAGAAAACGTCTGATTCACGAGAGAATTTTTTGGGGGAAACCCCCCCCAAAAAAGAAAATTCACTAGAAAAACTGAAACATTTACCCCCACAAACTAATTGACGAATCAAATGGACAAAAACTGGCAAATTTAGGATTAAAAGGGCAATTTCAAAAGACAAAAACAGTGAAATATACGGGAAAGGGGGCAATTTTTCAAGAACAAATATTATTTTATGAAAAACGAACACAATTAGAAGAGAAAACTCACAAATTTGCCAGATAAAAAGTAAGAATTTATGAGAATTTTTTTTACTTTTACAAATACAGAGGAAACACTAGAAAAAAATAGAAAAGAATCACAGCTGTAAATCATTGATATAATGTACCTGCACAATTAGCTGTAACAGTTCGGTGGAGTTCGTCCAAGTTTTAAAGCTAAATTTACAGATGTGAGGGGCACACAAACACATGAAGTGGACAGACAAGTGGACAGATTGCAAAGTTTGAACACAGCTGGATTACTATGCAGGCCTCCTTACCCAGGAGCTTCTTCACCTCCTCCACACTCATGTAGATGTTGACTCCGGGGTTGTTGTTGTTGTTGACGCCTACGGGGCTGCCCGGGCTGGCCAGGCAGCCGGCCCCTTCTAGCAGCAGCAGGAAGAAGAAGCCCCCCAGCCTCCAGAGCACCGAGTGCGGCCACACTCGGGACTCGGACGGGCTGCCGGAGCCGCGGATCAACCCCAGCATAACGACGGTGGTTGTCTGGCTCGCTGTTGTTCTCGCTGTTCCCAGAGAATTTCTTTCTCATCCGTATCTGAAATTAATCCCGGGAGGCAACATTACGAGTTACTTCAAGCCCCGACACTCTTACTCACTATCGTGTTTTTAGGGTTTTTTTTGTCCTTTCGTGGTAGCTGGAGCGGGCTAAGTTAGCCGGAGCGGGCTAACTTTCAGTCAGGCTGTGCTAACCGTCCGCGGTCCGACTCGCAGTTGATTGTTTGACTGTTCAGGAGATTTACGAGCAACGTAAAATACACACCGGATATCTCCACATTGAGACGCTTTGATTTCTGTGGGTAGAAGCGAAAGAAGAGTAAAAAGTGCCCTAAGCAGCAAACTAGCTAATACATCCAGCTTTCCCCCTCCATGGTCTCTGCTCCCGACGCTTTTTCCTCTCAGTTTTCACTCCGGGCAGGAAGGGGGGCAACGGGGGCGCGCAGCGCTCTGGCTTCTGCTGCCTTCACGTGCCGTCGGAAATATTACAGCCAGCGGACAATAAGGAAACAACAAGTTAATGTCATTTATTTATTTATATTATTATAATTTCTACATTAAAAGATACGCATTCCTCAAATAAAGATATAAAGAATGCATAAAGTGGAAAAAAGACCGACTTTATCTAGATGGCATGTTAGACTTTAAAAAAATGATATTTTTTGTTGGGTTGGTGATTTAGGTTGGAAATTTACAAAAAAAAACCCAGTTAAATTTAAAAGAAAAGGATTGCAAATTACAAAAAACGCATAAGAAAAAGCTATAATGACAAAAGCTAAAAAAAAAAAAAGTATGGCAAAAGGTTCCAGATTGATATAAATTATTTAAATTTATAAGAAAAATGGAAATTTTATGAGACAAAATGTAATATTTATGAAAAGTCAAACTGAAAAGGAAAAAGTTCAAATCGTGTGATTAAAAAACCCCCAGACATATTTATTTTTTTAAAATTAAATAAATTGTGAGGGAAATATTTACAAGACAAATTTTAAATTCTTTTATTAAAAAATGGCAGTTTAAAAATAAATCTACTAGGAAATAAAAGGGAAATAAAAGAAAAAAGGAACAAAAATATTAAAAACGGATATATTTAGGAGAAAAACTGAAAAAAATAATTGTTTAATAAAGGAATGACATTATCTTTTAGGTTTAAGTTCACAAAGAAATTCACATATTTGATCTCATGAGATCAATGATTATGATTAAACATTATCAGAGCACCAACAACACCTCTTTCCAGTCATATAACCCAACACAAGATAGCTCATTTTCACTGAAACAAGGTTTCCTAGATTAGCAACACTGGTCTCTGAGTCCAGCAGATGTGAAAGGGAGAAACAACTTTGTTGTTTACATGTTCTGTATAACAGTTCATAGATATACTGATGAAACAACTTAAGGTCGTCAAGAAGTTTTTCAAAATCCTTAAAGGATCTGGATGGCACAGCTTCTCCGTTTTAAGTGGAAGCTTTCTTTGAAATTTCTTGCTTCACTGTCTGTTCAGCTTTGGACTTTTGGCATGGAGGGCATGTCCTTTACTTGAGAACATCCAGTTGTTGTGACACTCACTGCAGTGTCCTTATCAGCTGTTCCACTGTAATATAAACAATACCCCAGTGGCTCTGGTGTGAGGCTTTTCTTTAAGGCAGTAAACAAGTGGGTCTAATATGGCAAATTAATATTTCATCTGCCTCCAGCTGGTTTGAATTCTGGTAAATATGATTCATATTATTTTCTCATTGATCAGTGGCCCTTCGTCATCTTTTTTTTCTTCTTTATTTAGTTTACATTTGCCTTTAATTTGACCCCTGTCTGTATATAGCCTGAGGCTTAGAAGAGTCACTTTGGCAGAGCTAGAGACTCATGACTACAGGGCGTTAGGCAGACAAATTACAGCAGCGAGGAAGCTTTTGTTATGTGGTGATGTTCTGATAGAGCAGTCTCCTTTCTGACTGGGGTGATTGATTAACAAAACCCAAGGCATGCCCATGCTCTGTTTTCTTTCATGAAGTATGTCCCAAATTGGCCTAATTTAATGATTAAAGCTAAAGTTTGGATTTGGAGTCTTTAATTTTGCATGCTTCAGTAACTCAATAAACCAGACACACACAGGAACAAAGAGAAGAGCAGTGACGTTCAGTAGTAAACTTTAAAAAAAAAGTCTCCATTAACAGAGTAAACAAAGTTGTGGGTGTTTTCTCTTCTTAAAATGAGCCTATTCTGCTTTTCCTTATTTTCTGTCAAACTTATACTGTAACACAGGTGGATGCTCATATTAAAAGTAGCCAGGGAGTGAGGTTGGGAGCCCAAAACTCAAGCTTCAGATTACAGAGTTAGTGAACCAAAAACTGCAGTTGCTCAGATTCTTAAAGGCTGGCTCCAAAAGTGAGTCAGTTTCCGCAGATTCTCATGTTAAAATAGCCAATTTCAGCTATATAAACAATACTTTTACAGCCTGGTAAAGATTTTGAGCTCTGTAGTTAATTTCCTCCTTTATAACAAGCGGATAATTACTGGTCGGTCTCTTAGGCTTCACCTTTACCAAGCAGTGTCATTAAACTGTAGCACTTAACCATGTTTGAGCTGTTGGTGTATTTTGTAGCAGTTTTAATGCATTCATCTGGCTTGCTGTAAAGTGCACACCATCCAAGCGGTCTGTGTTTAAAGAGTGAAATTCCACGATATTTATTTGGATGTTGGTTTGGCATTAATCAGAAAATATCTCCATTTCTGTGAGCCGCTATACAATTTATAAATGCCACTTTATTAGCACCACACAAAAGTACTAATAAACTAAGTTGTCAGTGTTAGCTGATAGCTTAGCAATCTCTAAATATGGTAATTTATAGCTCTAAAAAAGCACAAAACAAACAGACGAACACAAATATAGTCATGCCTACAAATCTGAGTCTTCAAAATATAGATGCCAAGGTGGTCACATCTATCTTTTGCACATAGCCTATGGACATTTTTTCCTACTCTGGCTTTGCATGATGCCTATCAGTGAAACAGGATATCCCTAATATGGTCATCTGTGGCACACAACTCCACTTACTTGCTATTCAAACCATTTATGAGGGGCAACACATTAAAAGACATGAGCCAAACCAGCTTGTTTCAGACAGAGGGCGAACTGAGGCACTGCACCAAGACCCAGTTTAAGATAAGGATTATTGTGAGCCATGAACTAATGCTAAATTGTGCTAAGCTACTGTAATAGATTCCAAAAACAGTATAATGGCGCTAAAAATGAGTACAACCGCTCTCCTTTAATCTGTTAATAAAATACTTTTAGTATAGTTTTTGATGCTGTCAAAACACGATAGATTCAACACAGTGTGACAAATGATGGCAAGAACTGCAACACACACACAACAGGAATCATTTTAACATTTTTATTATTAAAATATTCACCTACAAAATGGCCTATAAACACTATTTACAGATTAGTGAGCAGCGACGCCTGCTGAGACACAGAGGAACATATTCTACACAGAAAACGCTGTGCATCATTGTCAGAGGACGAGATCAGTTTAAGGGTGAAAGTACACATTTCCTGCTGTCTTCGTAAGGAGATGATGGGACTGATGTAAGGAAAAGACTCTGCCTTTACTTCCCTGAGGGACAAACCTGCAGCTGAATCACAAACGTAAACCTCTCCGAATGTGTCAGCATTGGACGTTGAAATGAGGTATATAAGGTCTCTGATGCAGTGCAGTTGACTGCCTAGGATTCATATTTGCATACCATATGTGGTTGTATGAAACTCAGTCAGCAAACACTGCAAATGATACGTGATGCGGGACGTTTTTCATCTGACTGATCGTGCTACCGCGAGCTACAAAGGCAACTCTCGGGATGCAGCCTCATATTCAGATGGTTGATGGTTTGTTTGTGAAATGTTACAGTGGGCTCTGACAGGGTTTTTCAGCACAAAAAATGACCATAATCAGTTACTTCAAGTAGATTATAAACACCAAAATTGAAGTAAGGAGGTTTTTCACATGACAGTGATGACAGTCCTTTCATCAGGCTCCAAGTGCTCTAGAGAGAGAGAGAGAAAAGAAAAGTCTCATTTTGAGGGTAAGTGCTGAAAATCTTGTGATCCTCTACAATAGCAGTTCATAAAAAGGGCTGAAAAAAAAAATCACAAACCTTTATTGTTGTGTGTTTGTTCTTCTGGCTGTTAAGACAGTTAAAGTTAGTCTGTGAACAGCATTGCATTTGTTTATCGTCTTACAAATATTGCGCAGACAGATTGTTTAACTCACTCTGACTCTTCTTGGAAGGCGTCGGTTCACAAATCTCTCGATAACACACATCCTGCTGCACTTTATATGTCCTTTTATACCTACGAAAGAGAATGCAGGCACTTTTATTGGATCCATTAGGCCACACTTAAACATTTAATTCAAGCCCAGATTGGCAGACGTATGTTTGACGTGACTTACAGGTAATGGCACACACCACCCTCCCAGACGGGCACGCTCTTGGTTTCAGAGTACAGGCGGGTACACGGGTGTGGCACTCGCTGGCACGCTGCAAAAACAGAGGTTAAAGTTAAACAACATGAGGTCTGAGTGCTTTATCAGCAAAGGAAAAGTCTGCGGGATGGTTTAGGAGCAGAGCTTCTCTGCGGCTGATGGATGGCTTTAGGAAAGGAATGTTTAAACAATCTGACGCTGGATGTTTGGGTGCAGAGTCAGCGGGGAGGTGGGGTATGTGGACTGTGTCCTCACACACACATTCATCAGCATGTACATATAAGTGAAATAAAATATTCTTCTACTCTGTCTTTGGAGGAGGAGGTGCATGACTTGATTGTAATAAGGTTTATTCCCTTTTTGAGACATACTGTTCAGTCAGCGTTAGTCATTTCCAAATGCTTCGAATAAAGGCATGTGCATATTCTACTACAAACAGTTATACTGTGAAATAACCACAACAGTCATACCTTTTACAACCAACAATCATTAATATATAATAATAAATAATATTATTACAGTTGATTTGTATAGCACATTTTTAAAACCAGTGCTAAAAAAGAAACACAGAACTGAAGAACAAAGTAGGAGGAAATTATAATTAAAAAATTACAAATAATTTAAAATAAGTCATTCAAGTTTCAAGTGGACTGTCAAAATTAGAATAAGATACGACGTGATTCCAAATTGTAATGAATAACCTTGAATTAAGATAGAATCTAATTAAGCTACTTGTTTAAACCAAGAATCAATGTGGAAAAAAATGATGGGCTAGTCCATTTTTGCTGAAATTTCATTGCAGCACAGTATCAGACCACCTAAAGAGCAGCATCTGAGACCTTACACATTATGCTGAGATGCATAGTGTGCAAAAGTCACCAACTCTCTGCTAACTCAAAAACTACTGGGCTACAACCTTTGGCATGAACATCAGCACAAAAACTGTATGCTGGGAGCTTCATGGTATGGGGTTTTTACGGCTCCTGTAGCTTTAACGTGCTGGTGACTCAGTATTTTTGTTCATATAGGGTAGTTTTAAAGCATGCCTTCAGTTGAAAACTGCAAAACAAATGACAATGTGTTCAAAATATTCTGCGTTGGGTTCACTGATTCATTTCTACAACGTCTCTCCTGATTATCTCCAGCTTTGCCTCTGCAATCTAATTTCTACACTTCTCTAAACGTGGCTACATTTCTCTGTGAGCATATCATCCATGCATGATTCATGATGCGATTTAAAGTAGCTTAGTTATCCTTAAATTTATTGTGTAGCCTGTAAAAGTGGCCCAGCAAATAGGTTCATCAATCACATAAGACTGACTCTTGAAGTGACTTGAGCCAAATGCTGTAAAAGTTGGTTGCCTGTCCAGTTCATATGCTCTGACACTGTCTATCTATCTCTGTGTTGGCCCTGTGATGAACTGCGAACCAGGTCAGCATGCATGGATATCCCCTCCTTATGTGTCTCCACAAATCTAACAGCAACAATCAGGTTAAGGGTGAGTGAGGGTGGTTATCAACTCAATAAATTAATCAAGACTTTCCCAATCTACCAGTGAATGCATACAAAAGGAAAGAGGCAGGGTTGACAGCATCAAATCACTCACAAACATGGACAGGTTGACTGATGGCAGAGTAACTCGTTTTATCCTGACTGTTAGGGTAAGTGAATCCAGACAGAAGGATATTGAACCTCCTTCATGAAGCTGGTTGCACTCAGTAGCCTGAGTTTTGCTGGTACTAAAACACTTAAAGTTGCCTTGTCCTTTAATTTGTCAGCCATCGTGTATTAAATCCATTAAAACTAATTTCTGACTCTTGTGAACTACTTACAATTTGCAAAGTAGTTTCTAAGTGTAAACATTTTAAATGAAACTCTAAACGAGTACGATTTTTCTGTCACAGGAAAGATTCGAACTTAAACCAAGATGCCTACAGTGTGTAGAAGTGCAGATCTCTCCTGAACATCCATAAGAAACACTGAGTTATAAATTTGACAGTAGCTCCCAAAAGAATGTGAGGAAGGTGGCTCAGTGCACACAGGCCAGTGCTGTGCGAATCAAGTGATGGTGTATTTGTGTTGTTTATCGTGCCTCTGACCTGTAAGAGCCATTCATAAATGTCAGAGGGGTCAATTCGCAGTGGATTGTGGCTCCTGCTTTTAAGATAATGAAGGTCTATACATAGCTCACTGCTCTCACGTTGACATTTCATGACAGCATGCAAATCTAACATAAATGAGTCGATGTTCACAACCTGAGAGGCTGCACTGATAGAGTGGCATTATTTATACTGTGACGTAGAGGAGGGTTTGTATCGATCCAAGCATGCGTTGCTGAAAGACACGGTGGGATGTGAGCATTCGCACATGCTCATGGTCCCCAGAGGATGAACCTAACAACCCTTCACTGAACTGTCACCTACCTCTCCATCAAAGATATTCATGATTGCCCGAGCATGTATTCCACTGATCCCTAAACATCGTCTCTAGCACCACAAATAGACTGTATTGAAAAGATGGATGCTGCCACTGTGACATCACCTGGTTTCTGCACCCTGCATTGTGAAACTTTATTGTTAGCTATTCGACTACTACCGTGTTGTTTTTTAGAAGACTGAAGTCACGTTATTATTTGGCGGAGAGGGTGGACTACTAACTATAAGTTGTTTTTTTACTTAATTATTAATTATTGTCAATTATTCTCAGAGTGGGCGGCGCTACTGGGTGTATATTGTACGTCAGGTCTCTACTGAAATGGGGTATAGTCCAGTGCAGATTTGACTCTTTGGTTGTTAAGATTTCATTTTTGCGTCATCATCTTTCTACAGTTAGGTTTATAGTTTAATGGTATAATCTGAGAAAATATAAGTCTGTGTCACAGCTAGTGTAGTCTCATGCTTGCTGAGTGAAATTCTAGGAATTTGTTAGTAGTAGTTGGTGTGATCCACCTCCACTTATGAATGTAGCTTCATACATTCATTGAAGATAACTTTGCACCCTCTCATTCAAATATGGCCACTTCTGACTCCAAAAAACGAACATGGCAGCAGTAACTATTAACACTGAGGCTTTCAAAACCAGCTGTGATGTCAGGGTGGCTACATCCATCTTTTATATACAGGCTTTAGTTCTTTTACAGGATTTGCCAAAAAGCAGCTGACTCATCCCACCCTGAACGTGTAGAGAAGTTGAACATAAACTTACACAGTTCACACTGCCTGCCCTTGAACCCGTCTGCGCAGTCGCAGATGACGGTGTCGCCTCCGTTCACACACGTACCTCCGTTCTGGCAGGGCAGACTGCGGCAGTCCTGGGGCGACTCTATGAGACAACAGCTGCCATTAACATCCTCAGCTCAGGTTTCAGGCTCACTCTTCCACATTATCCACAGCTGATAGCATGTGTTGATAGCCTCCAGCTCTACCCCCACACAACACAACATGAGTGTCATGTGTAGAAGAGGCTCATCGCTGGGATCAGCTTACATGAGAGGATGTGTAAAAAACACCTACCAAGCTTTGTTCTTAAAGCTTCTTCTCGGATCTCCAGCGCAAGGCTGATTTTGTTTGTTGTTTCTTCCATCTTCTCTAACCTAACTGGTGGCTCAGGTTCTGTAAGGTAAAGCATTTCCTGTTAGAATCATCACGAAAAAAACAAATTAAAAGTCGGAAAGGTGAAATTTAAGTGTTAACTGAGATTTTGAGGAGGTTTCTACGTACCAGTCCCTTAGCTTGAAACAACCACTGATTTAACAGAATGGTTAAAACGTATTACAGCATCATGGGTGCATGTGCAGAGGATTAAAACTGCTAAACTTGTAAATAAAAAAGACTGAAATAATAATATTAATAATAATTGCTGCCATTTATTCCATTCATTGTTATTCATTATTTTATTATTCTTTTATTATATATATTTTTAATTATATTATAATTTGGAGTTTGTTTGTTTTTTACCAGTTTTTATCAGTTTTTCGAGTTGATTGTCTATTGCTAAAAAAATATTTCCACTCTTTTCTTAGGGTTTATGGCATCTCCTTGTTGTTGTTTTTTAAGTTATATGTATTTATTCCTTTTTTAAAATTAATTTGACTTGTGTCAAATTAATAATTAAATAATACATTAATTAATAAATTAATTAATAAATCACTTTCGCAATCCTATTGTTTTTCTCTTTTTAAAAAAAAATCTGTTATTACTGTGTCTTAATTATCATAATAATTCATTTGCTGACATCTGTCTATTGATATAGGTACTGATTTTCAAATTTAATTTTGGTTGGGGGTTTTTTCAACAACTAAAATGCCCATAAAACTAAAAAATTGACAGAAAGAACTGCGTTCTTACTAATGTAGAATGAATCCATTAAAATACACAGCAGCACTTACTGAGAAAAAATCTGAATAGCCTGGACAACTCCCCTAGCAACGGGGGGAGTTTTTCAGGTGACTCAGGAGTAAAAATTTAAAATACTCCAAAATATTTCATTGATTTTTGTTCCTGGTTTATGGCTAAGTGTTCATATTATCCAAATATTTTAAAATATAGGGTGACACTCACATAGTTGCTTATACTTACTAGTTCGATGCCGGATGGGTTTTCGAGGCAGGTGAGTGAACTTTGCTGTTATCTTTCCCCTCCTGTCAATGAGTTCTGTGTATCTGCAGCACAGATTAACAAAATGCTATCTGGTTAGCATTAACTGTTGATCTACTGTTATATATTTAAAGCAGTTATAATAGTAACTGACATGCTACATGTACCTGGGTAGTTCCTCTGAGTTTTCTTCTTCTGCTGTGCCTGCCATGTCCTGAGGCTGAGATGGGGTATCTTGTCTTGTCCCTGCTGGTCTTTCTCTCCTTCCCGGTCTGACCGGCATTGGCACTACATGGAAAGAAAAAAAAAACATTTCAGGATTCGGGAAATTCAGATTTCAAATTTGAAAGGAAAAAAACAAATCCAGGTGATTGCACACAGCTCACAGGTAGTGAAGGCAAGGTGCTGAGGCACGCTGTGGATCTGCTCCGGCCCCGTGTTTCTGACCGACGTGAGGGCAACGTAGTAGTGCTGCCCTGGGGTCAGCTCACGGAGGGTGTACGATCCCACTCTCCCGTTGGGCAAGAAGCGACTCCTGGTATTCAACCCTCGGGTCACGTTGACCACAAAGCCGTCTGAGACGTGTCTCGGGTGGCGGCTCCAGGTGATCAAGGCTGAGTTTGGGGTCACGTGTGAGAGGGAGAGGTTCTGTGGGGGAAGAGGCCCTGAGGGTAACACATCCAGAGGGTCAAATGATTGTATTAAATGGATTAAAATAATCTCTTTCCTTGGCTGAGTTTCCTCAAATGATTAGGTAGCTTTTTTGCTCTGGCCTGTACAAGGCCTTGTCTGGAGAAAGTTTTGGAGACTATAGAAATGTCTCAAATATCATAAAATGTATATAAAATATGATCAATGACATTATACTTGTGGTTAGGCTTCAAACCTTTTTGATAAAACTTAGAGCTAGAGCGGGATCAGTTATTCTACTATAGACTTCTCGTGATGCACTGGGCACTTATCCACTCTCCTTTTTTCAATTTCCATTTTATTATGCATTTCCTTAATTTTTTCCTTTTTCTTCCTGTTTTTTTACCTTTTTCGCTGCACGCACCTGCTTTTTTCTCTTTCCCCTCACCCCAATAGTAGTTGTCTATTCCTCCTGCAGCCAGTGTGTTTTTGAAGGTCTCTTCCTTTTACAGGGCAGCTCTTCCTTCCTTTCTAAATATGGCTCACAGGGGACCATCAGATAATGTAGCGTCATCTTCAGTACTTCCAGGCTTTTCCTGGCTCAAAATAGTAATTTGGGGGGGGGGGGGGGGGGGGGGCACGGACTGTTGATGATTGGTCTGCCCATCAGTGAGTCTGTGTTACCTGAGGGACCTACTTTAGTGTCCACCAGGTGGGGTGACAACAGCAACCCATTAGCCTTTTACAGCTGAGGCGTAAGAATGGTGAAAGATCGTTTTGGGTTTCTTTTTATGTTTTCTCATAATTGCGGAAATAAATACAAATAACAACATAAAGTTGTTGTATAAGCTCTTGTATTCGCTGCTGAGTGATGTAACCTACTTGTCCAGAATGACAGAGGTCCTGGTGAGTGGCTCATGGAGGGAAACTCATCTGGTCTGATTCCACTCTGAGTCAACACATCCACAGTGTACATCTGACCCGGCTGTAATGAGCTGTGAAAGGTTCACAAAGAGTCCGCATCAGTCATACCTCAACTTATCTGTTTCATGGTACCCTGTTAAAAGCTTAGTAAATTTGATGAAATGGCTCCCACTAGTGGCTGAAAGGGATATTACACCAAAACATTTAAAGCGGACCTCGGCAGCAACATTTGGTAGACACAAATGACCCGACAGCATGTAAAAATAAAAGCTTGGTTTAAAGTGCTGCACCTGACCTGAAGGTGTACTCAGTAGTGCTCGTGTTGAGAACAGCAGTGCGACCCTCCCTCCCATCTGAAGGCAACAAGGACACGTGCACCCTGCTGACGGCTGCATGGCGGGCAGCCTGAACCAGCCACTGCAGCCACACCTGAGAGGAGGACACGTTGACCACCTGCAACTGCTCCGCCGGCTGGGGCCCTGCAGGGAAACATTCAAAGACAAAGAAATGCTTTCCGGTTCCAGGTGAACTACTTTTACTACTTTATTACCCACAAAAAAGTCATAAACATTGCTGGGCTCAACATTTCATAATGATTAACAGCTCCTTATTCAATGGTTTTCTTCACCTGCTTTTGAACTCACTGCGTTCCCACCTCTTTTAAAGAAAGCTCACCTTCATCGACATTCTGAACATTTCTATGACCAATTCGGATTTTTATAAAAAGGTTTAAAAACGGTTCAATCCATTTTTTTAATGTGTCAAAATGACATCTTTGACCATCTAACACATGCTCATGGTACAGTATTATTCTGGTCTGTGATTTTTTTCCCCCTGTAGGTGGTTGCTAGGCAACATTATAATGTCATCATATCTGATGTAGATGAGAGACATCATATTTTATTATTTAAATATTTTAGTCAGTTACTGTTACTGTCTTGGAGCAACTGTAACATACATCATTTCCTAAGGGATTAATAAAGTATTCTGATTCATCAAAGGTCTATAATCTATCTGTGTGCCTTAGTTGGTTGCTCAGCTTCTGAGATTATACTAAGACTACAGAGCATTAAAGAGCATGCTCACTGGTGCGTATTAGTGCTGTGGCAGGTTGGCTTGTGTCACTGCTGTTGGTTTTCAGCTTGATGGAGAAGGTGGAGATGTTGTACAGCAGGCCGGGCATCAGGCCTCGCATCACGTGGGTGGACTTCTGCCTGTCTAGGTAGTCTGTTTTGGAGTTGCTCTGACCCAGGGGAGCATAGGTGACGGCAAACATGCTGATCAGGTTGTTTGAGGGCTCCGGCTCATCCCAGCGCAGCTCCACCTCGCTTTCCTCCACACGCAGCACGTGAAGGCCGGGCGGGGGCAGCAGGTCTGGGGACAGTGGCAACTTTACATATCTAATCCGAATGTTAAGTGTGCTCTGAGTGTTGAGCGTGCTGAGTGGTGAGGCTGTCGACTGACCTTTCTCGCAGTCTTTGCCCGTGAGTCCCACTTTACACATGCAGTTGTAGTTTCCTCTCCTGTCGCTCCAGCAGCGGCCACGGTTCCCACAAGGTTTTAACACACACGGGTCCTCCACTGGTGGGCGACAAAGACAAACTAATGCAGCAACAGGATTCACCCGGGAACAGTGAGCAACCTTTGAAGTGTGCAAGCCCCTCTCAGTCTTGTTTATCAATAACCATCAATCAACCAAGCTATTTAGCAACTACAATAACTGAGTGCAGTTATCCATTTATCTATTATATCTTATTCATAAATATTTTTCTAATGGCTCTACTTGTTTTTAGCATATTTACACTGTTTTGGTTATCTATGACAGATTTTTATGTGCTCCAGTTTGCATATAATAGATCCCAAAAAATGCATGACAGTGTGTGTGAGGCAAATGAAGCATTATAAGTATGCAGGAGTAAATCAAAGATGGATGTAGTGTCCGGATCTGCAAAGCGAAGCCAAAAGAGGGGCCTTAAACCTGCTTTCTTTTCCAAGTCCAGCAGAGGGCAGCAAAAAGACTTCTAGTTGTATAGAAGTCAATGGGAATTTATCTGTGACTTCAGAAAACACTCTACCGAACACCTTAAAGGCTTAGATAATAGTTTCAAGGCATGTTGAATAAGGTGCGAGGAAGCAACCTCACACCCTTTTTATATGTACAATAAACTTCTTCTGTACTTAACTTTAGCTAAACTCAGTAAACTCAGGGTTATTAAAAACTGGATATCATACATAACATCACATAACATCAGCACAACATACTTACACATCTGGCACTGATCCCCAAAGAAGCCGTCTTTACACATGCAAAGATAGTTTCTTCTGTAACCCCGACACACGCCTCCATTCAGACAGGGGTTGGACTCGCACATGTCCTGCTCTGCACACAGACATTTTACAGTGTGGCAGAATTTATTAACAATGCATTCAGCTATCTTCACAACAATTTACCATTGGAGAGAGAAAGCCTTTTACAGGGTAAAGAGGCTTTTTGGATGATGTTATAATCAGCTGGTTTCAACAACATCGACCAGAAGTCACTTATGAAAATAAAAATGTATTAGTAGGTAGGAGCCCGGCCGATCCTCACACGTTCCTCTGTTAATGCACGGCTCCGACAGGCACTCGTTTATGTCTTAAGGCGATAAAGATGCACACATAAGTAAACACGTGCCTGTGTACAGGTGGTCCAAGTGAACGTATTTGTAAGTGTAAGCTTTCGATTGATCCTTACCTATCTGGCAGCGGTTTCCGCTGAAGCCACTGGCGCACACACACTGGTAGGATCCGATCTTATTTCGACACGTGCCTCCGTTAAGACAAGGCTGGGATAAGCACTCGTTGATCTCTGTGACAATGCAGAAATTAACAAATTAGTATGAATAAAGATAACAAGGTCATTCAATCTCAATTCGGCTGATCTTTAGAACATTTTCTGCTCAATCATCTCCAATTTCCAGGAAACTTTTATGGTTCGCACATGAAGTTCACACATATATGATGACTGAGTGAAATTTTAGCCTCAGATTTCAAATACACTTTTTTGAAAAATAGTCCATCGACCCAATTTCGGGCCTTTTTCTCGCAGTACTTTTATATAATCTATATCTAAAAAACCCGAATTAGCTGAATTTCACAATAATGTAAAAAAGAAAAAAGCTACATGAAAAACATGAAATTCTTCATCACAAAATGAAGAAAATACTACTTTAATTCAGCTCTCAGGCTGGATTGAGCAAATATGACAAGTTGCACCACAAAGAGAAAAATATCAGTTGATAGTCTAATCCAAATAGAACAAAATCCTGGAGTTTCCAGATGTTACTCTAGAACTCAGAAAATCACTTTCTTAAATATATGCACATCTTTCATTTCCTAGACCTGTCGTGGTAACTGGGGTTTCCATGAAAAATCAATTAGTACCTCCCACCTGACTCCCTCTGCTCGTTTTTACGTTCAACATAAAAAAATTACATTTTGTGTTTTTTAATTTCCATTATTTTCTGAATAAAAAGGGACATACCATCTTCTGCACAAAGAAAACTGTCACAACCAATGCAATGAAGCAAAAACTGCAAAGACAGCATTCACAGCTCACATGACCCCTTCTGAGACCTTGAAGATCTCACGATTTTTGATCATTGTGATGTCTATCACAAACTATCATAGAGAAGATGTGAACACCATTGTTGTTTCACAGCCGTTAACTACATTCACAGATGTTAAAATATGACAGCAACAGAAAATTAATTTGACACAGAAGCAATCATGGTTAGAACATCAGCCTGGAATCAGATCGTCAGTAAGTCTGAGACATTTCGTATGTTGTAACTTGTTTTGAGCAGCCGCCCATCCCACATGGTGATATGATCCTTGAGAGTTTTACCCAAAAAGCATTTTTGGAGTTTTATCCAGTGAATTATCAGAAAATAGATCAAACATCCAGGGAATAAGTGCATATTTCTGTGGGTCACAGGTAATTAATTTGTTGGAGCGTTAGATCCCCATGACACTGATGTTCGAAGACAAAAAGAACAAAGACAAAACTGCGGCTTTAGACTGAAACACTTGGAGTGATTTAGCAGCATTTTGCAGTCCTGAAAGTTAATAGGGAAAAAGTCAACCCCATCCTCATGCCTGTGCATTTCAAAGGTCTATAACTTGGAAAAAAATTGCATGAAGGTGAAACTTCCTCAAATATAACAAATATAAACAATAAAAATGTCTGATTCTGAGGGAGTTGGATTGAAACATTTTCCAAATTTGATTGATTTCATGTGGAATGACCCTGGGATCTTTTTTGAGGAGCCATCCACGTGTCCAGATGTGTTACAGACCTTAAAAACAGGCAGCTGGATCCAGTCTCCATTAACACAATCTCCCAGTAACTTCGTACTTTTCTTTAATGACCTTTTGTCTTGTTATTTTTTAAACAAAAACAAAACGATAATTAAATAAAAACCAGTGAACGAGGACAAATACAATGATGAAATGTTTGACATCTTTGTAAACTGGAGACATGAGATCCAGTCAGAACTAATTAAGTTTGTAGTTTGGAAGTGATCTAACCAGAAGTAATCTCCTGGTGCGATAAGGTTAGACATGCACATTTGATCTGACCCTGGGAAACAGTACAAGCAGCTCCCATGCTCCTTGTTTTTCATGAAAACGTGGCAAAATGTCAATGTTGGGGAGGAAGAGAAGAGTAGACATGTGAACACATTTTGCATTTGACTTTTTGTAAACCGTGTGGAGCAACTCTCACCAGTAAAAACAACAAACTTTTGAACTTTAGATTATAACTGAATCTACTTTGGATTTTGTCTGCTATAATCTTACGATCAAAATCAAAATTTGCTTCCCAATAATGAACACTGCCTGAATGCCACTGATGCTCTGGGTGGCTCTGGGAACAGACGTAAAGCCCGGGTGGCATATGTACTCTGGCATGGAGCCTGGTGTTGTTGAGGAGAACTGGACCTCAGTGTGCTTGACCTGTGGAGGTGACCCACAGCCCAGCTCTGAAACGGATACAAACATGGCGATAATGTCAGTGTGGCTGCATAGCAACACAAACTGAGGCTTAAACGAGCTCTTCCACGACACACTAACAGCAACAGAGGTGTTTTCCATTCAGGCGCCTAAAATTACCTCCAGCATGCTGCTACAGTGTGTAGACGTGAATCACCGGGTCTAATCAGGTCTCACTTTTTATAGGTTATGCAGCCGTTCTATATCTGTAAATGTGGGGCCTCTAGAGCAGCAACACTGCTAAGATTATCTTCAGACAGAAAGCCAGTATCTGTACACTTGAGCGCTCAGGATATCCCCTGTATGTTCCAATCAGCTAAGGTCAACATTGTATAAACACCAGCATCAGACTGGCATTGCTGTGTGGTGACATACGGTCTCCCTACCTGCAGAGGTATGCACCGCGCTCCTGTTTATTTCACAGTGCCTGCCGCTGTAGGCATCGGTGCATTCACACTTGTACTTTCCTATGTAGTGAAAACACGTCCCACCATTCAGACAGGGGCTGGAGGCACAGGGGTCCGGCTTCCCTGGAACAAAACATCCACATAATAAAACAGAACTTGAAGCTTTTTCATGGTAACATGAATTAATCCCATTTAATCCCTTTGACGTGTAAACTTACACGCTAAGGATGTCGTAGTGAGAGCAGACAGCTTATAAGTCTATAAGCAAGACTGAGAGTCGAAGCAGAGGTTTGGATTTTGAAGAGTTTGTCATCTCGTTCCTCCTGACGTTTACACCAGGGGGAAAATGACGCCAAGGCCACCTGGAAATACCCTCATACCCTCAGTGGACAGTCCACCACTCACTACCATTAAAAAAATGCTATTTTTTTTTAGTTACCTTAACTTTAGCTTATTAAAGATTTGATGGATTTCCGGCTCCTACTCGATGATCTGATATTGGCATGTAGATGTCTCCAGGACTGGACTTCAGTTAAACGTGTGACATTTTGGGCCTTATAACCGAAATTAAATTAAAATGAACTGAACATACTTCAAATATATTTTACTGGTGATACTTCTGCACTTTTCCTTAAGCAGTATTACAATGGTTAGACTTTAAAGTGACTTGCTCGGTTTAAAAGACACTTAAACAGATGTATTAGTGACAAGGTTATCTGATGAAAGGACTGCCGTGTATTTCTGTACCTGCTTTCACGTAAATTTGAGAGTTAAAGTTTGTAAATTACAGTGGAAGGTTGGCACCCACCCACTTCGCAGTGTTTTCCTGTGAACCTGTAAGGACACACACATCGGTAACTGTCAGCCTCTTCCTTACAGGAGCCTCCGTTGCGACAGGGCCCAGAAGCACAGGTATTGAGTCTAACTGGAAGGAGACAGGGAAAAGGGAATCCTTGAAGCAGAGACCACTCCAGCTTTTAATCACACAAAATAAACCTGTTCCAGTACATTGCAATTCAAATCATAATTCAGGAAAATAGCTCATAACTCAGCCATAAGTACAAATTATCTTAAGCCTTTCAGCGCTGCAATATTTCAAGCAGCATTACGAGTAATGGCATGTTTCCTGGTGCTTTAAAGCTGCATTTGGGTTTGAGCCCGCAGTAATAACGCACAAACCTAAAGGATGTTTTTGTCACGGTGCTTCATGAATTCACACACAAGCATTCCTTTTTAAAAAAAGAGATGGTACTACCTTTCTCACAGTTCTTCCCCCAGTATCCGTACTTGCACTCGCAGGTGTAGCCTCCGTCAAGCTCATAGCAGTAGCCGCCATTCAGACAGGGAGAGGAATCGCAGACCGATTCGGGCTGTACTGAAAAACACACACCGAGACTTGACTGTGTTCCACTGCGCTGGGAAAACTTTATTCAAGCACATGGGTTCGGTCCAGATTTAAAAGGAAACACAGATTATTTGTCATTTTATGACTGGATCAATTATAAAATCTCATAAGCGCCTCCAATAACAGCATCAATCATCTATAAATTTCTCCCCACGTCGTAAATACAACCGTTTCTTTTAAAGTGAATAAAAAATGTGTTTTGTTGCAATAGCAACCAGCTGCTCGCGCACTAACACTGCTGTTGGGTTGGTGCCTGAGCCTCTTACCATAGGGGTAAAAGTCTTTGTGGTCCAGCTCCACTCTCGTCTGACATGTGCACAGGTACGCTCCTCCGTACTCCAAACACGGATTTCCATCAGGACACGATCTGCCGTTACTGCATGGCATCTGGGTCACTTCTGAGGGAGAGAGGGGTTAAAAAGTGTTTGAAAAATGACTTCTGCTTCATTTCTATGAGACTCAAGAACCAAGAGAACCAAGAACAAGGCAAGGAAATCCCCAGAAAATCAGAACATTTGATTATGCATAAAAGAAACATAAAAACAGCATGTTTGAATAAAAAAGACATACTGATTAGGGTGAAGGGCTGCACATTAAAAAACAGAATTAAAACATGTCACACATGGTGCTGACTTAAAGAACAATAAACTTCATAATTTGAAGGATGTATTAGATTTATTAGAACAGACAATCTGCCAGCTAAATTCCAGTGGACAAAGACATTTTTAAAAACTATTCTCCTAACTAAAATCTCTAAAAACACATAAACATAGCAGAGATTAAATGTGTTTTTCAGCCCATAAAATTTCACGCATATATCTCCCATACAGGTTACGAGGGATAAAAACAATACAACCAAATTTCAATCCAACTGCATGTGCAATATTTTGCATACAAAATGTGCTGTAGAAGAAGAAATCAGAATAAAAAGCTGTACTTGAGTAATCTTTAGAGTTTCCACCACTCACCCTTTACATGCTCTCATCCTTTGCCACTGGGCATTTTACGATTAACTGCACTAGTGTGGGGAAACCACGGGGGGTCCTTTCTGGATATACCCTGCTTCTGTGATCTTTAAGTAATCGAAGGTCTTTTATGACACCTGATAGGGTTAAACATATCATACCCACCGAACTGACAGTAGAGCCCCGTATAGCCTGAAGGGCACTCACAGGTCCCGTTGATGTCCACACAGACGCCACCATTCTGGCAAAGACACTCGTCTGCAAACACACAGAGAGAAGGAGAGGGAGTCAAAGCTGGAAAGTTTGCTCCAGCTGCTTAGAAGCATGCACTTAAAAGAAGTTTTCAGTGTTGGCCCAAGTGTAAACATAGACAGAAGGTATAAATGGTCAACATGTGCACCATATGCTTGCATATGTGCACCAAGTGTCTTTCATCTGCTATACTGTAAACTAAGTATTGATTCGCTGTCATTTCTCTTTCCCTAATCTTTTCCAAAAAAGCTCACAGCAGCAGAAGATTAGCAGTCAGCGCGCTGCACATCCGCTCTGTACAAATTGTAAGAATGTTTGTGTTTTCCTCTCCTTCCTAATTGCAGCAGTGGATCAAAGCACGCGGCCGTATCGCGGCTAAACCGCTCCACTTTGAAGTCCCGGGAGCTCGGTGGAGGGTATTATTTTTCTGATGATATGGAGCATATTTTGTGACCAAAACTTAAGGCCCCGAGGGCAATTAATGGATTGTTAATTTTGCAAGAGCCACTTTCATTGGCCACCTGTGCGGCCCAGGCGCTTTGATCTGGGAGCCTGATTAGGCACTTCTGCGTCCCACTACTTTCTCTTCCTTGGAGGATCGTGCTCCTTTTTCCGCTGTGCCTTCCAAGTGAGCCAGGCAGGAAAGTATTTGGGAGATTTAAGAGAGCCTATATAAGCACTGATAGTTATTTCAGCTCAAGGGTGAGAAGTAGCATGCATTTGCAATGGCTCAAATGCTGTTAAAGAGCCTTTCAGTGGGTGAAATAAAGCCTCGCAACAACTGCTATCAGTCGGTGTCAGCAGCCTCTCCTGGGAGATTGAATTAGCTTTGCTGCTGTTCTTCTTCCCTAAAACAAAATGACTTAATATGCATTTATAAAAGAAGCATTAGGCGGGGTTTTACATATTTTGTGATTAAGCTGGTTATGCAAGCAGCAGCTGTGCCTGAAGCAACAGGAGTGGTGCAACTTGCAGGGAAGCAAGTAGCGGTGCGGAAGGATATTTCAGCAGCTCTGTGTGCAGAAATGGCCTGAATACCATAGAGCAGCTTTGACTCATAAAGAGGCCGTTTTAAGTCTAGACAAAGCACTTCCTCTTGTTGGTAAACTAATAAAATGTGCTATAAAACAATTATTCACAACATCAAGCGACTGGTTCCCGTAATAAACTGGGCGAGGCCGTGTCAGTTTTGATAATTACAATAATCCATCATCACAGCAGCCTCTTCCAGGGCAGGGATCCAAATTCCTGTGGGATAGCACAGCTCCTCTTCAAATACCCCAGTCTGCCTCTCTACCTGCCCAGCTGCCTGCAGTGAGCATCAGCCGGGCCAGCTGCACAATACCTTCACAGTTGTCACCGTAGAAGCCTGGAACACACGTGCAGTTGTAGATTCCCGAGCTGGTGTATTCACAGATCTGGTTCTTCTTGCAGTCCAGCTCTTCACACGAGGCTGGAGATGAAAAAACGTGAAACGCTGTGATGTGAATAATATGAGAAAACGTTTTGCCAAAGCTTTAACTGGAGCTGCGCTTGCTTTTACCTGTCTGGTTTTCTGCCTCGGTGGGGTTGACCTGAACTGGTAGCAGCTCTGAGAGGGGGAGACAGGAATGCCCTTTAAAAGGTGGTTCATTCAAGCAGATATAATTCCTCACCTACCGCCTACCTCACTCTGAAATGAGCGTATAGGACAACTCCAGTACGTTTGGCATGAATGAAATGTCATAACAGCCAGCATTATAGCTATATTATACATTAGAACTATATCTTTCACCAGATTTTATTTATTTATATTTATTCTTTTTAATTTTCTGGCACTTTTCAGGGTTCTGGATGCAGGGGCAACAGTTTAAGCAGAGATGCCCAGACCTCCCACACCGCCTCCTTCAGTTCTTCTGGGGGCTTTGAGGGGACAGTAAGACTACAAGGGTGTTATTTAAAAGTCAGGCCATTTCCATCATCTTGCTAGAGTGTGATGGGTCTTTCCCATAGGAAGCATCCTTGTCAGATGCTGAACTAGTGGTTCCTTTCGATGTGGAGGAGCGACTCTGAGCTACTGCTTAGTGATTGGGCTCTGGACCCTATTTCAATATTTAAGAAATTTTAAAATCTTTATGAAGATTCACACACATGCAGGTACCTGATTTTACTTTAGTGAGTTTTTTAAGCACATAATAATGTCATGTTTAGTTTAACTGTAGCTTAGTCGCCGTTACCCTTTACATCCTTGGATAAAACATAAAAAAATAATGCTGATTTTTCCTGCATTTTAGAATTGTTGTTAAGAAAATTTCATAAAGGGATCACAGATTCAGCACCACCATATTCAAGTGGAAAACATCTTAAAATTTGAGATAAACAGATGCTGATCAGATGTCTGCGCAATGCAGTGTCACGGCAAAACATGAAATGGACACGCCGGTCCACTGTGTCTAATTGCACACTTTGCCTCTCCAAAGTGTGAAAAGGACACACATGCAGAAGTTTCAGAAAGTTGCAGAAAGCTACAGTACCAGCAGAGGGAGATATTTTATTTCAAGCCAACATAAAAATAATCACAGTAAAATATGTCTGTGTAGGCTCTCAGTCATCCAGGTCACAGCAATCCAAGGATCTGGACATTATTACATGACAATCTATGGGGACTGACTCATTTTAGAGCCTCTAGTGGACATTAGTGGAACTGCAAGTTTTTTGGCACTTGATACCGGGTTTACTTTTCAGCTCTCGATGTTGCTGCTGGAGTTTGTGGAAATGAGGAGGATGGACAAATAAATACAGCGGTGACCTCATCACAGGGAAACTAACCTTCATACTCCGATAAATAACTGGCACACTTTTCTCCTTCATGATTAGGGATGTTTTATCATACTTTCACATATCCTTTTTGAACACAGCTGTCAGCAAACACATTGCCTTCTCAGTATTTAGGGTCACAAGTGATATTTCTGGATGTAAAAATCCATGACCAGAATCTCAATTACAAACAAACTGCTGAGCTCTTTAAACAGACCCAAACACTAGAGTTTCTCATAGCTGAGCTTTATAAAAAAAAACCGTAACCCTGTCTGTTATTTAAGGCTATATTTACTCTTGTCAAGATTTATGTCTATTAAGGCACATTTGTTTGACTTCATCAAATAAACTGTGTGATAAAGAACGATGAAAATATTTGCTGTGGCAATAGAATGAAATTCCTAATGTTGGAACACTGGAGAAGCAGCTCAGCTACAAACACTCCAAAAGACCTAAAAATGTTCCCCCTTTGTGCTCGACCCACTTGGATAAATGCCACGTAACGGAAAGCTAAACAGGAAGGTTATGTCAAGAACTTCTTCTCTGAACACGCTCTTCTGCTCACCTGTCTCACAGAGTGTCCCAGTGAAAGCAGCGGGGCACGTGCAGGTGAAGTTGTTCACCCGGTCGATGCACTCCCCTCCATTCAGACAGGGCTGCGACTCACACTCGTCTATGTCTGCAGGATTAACAAAAGCCACTTAATTAGACACGAGAGCTTTATCTGCTGTTGAGTCATTAAGATTTATTAATCGTCAGGGGGAAAAACGAGACATTATTGAGTAAGACGCTCTGCTGGATTAGGAGCACTGAGCTTCCCTCCGGAAAGCGTACAGTTTCACTGACCAGGTGTGTGGGATTAACAATAATCTGGTCTCATGTACAAACAAGAACTCATGAGCTGTGCTGAGCTCGATTATTAAATCCACCATTAGATTCAAGTTTCATTAACAATTAAAGAGAACTAGTAAAAAAAGGTTTTTGGTTTGGAGGCCGACGTGACTTTGGTGAACTTTCTCCCCCCCCACAAAAAAAACCAGTTGGTTTGCAAATCCATTCAACCGTAACCCATTTGTCTAGGTAGACTGGGAAGCTCTTTGGAAAGAAGCATCTGCCAAAAGACTCAGTTTGATGTAGAAAGCAGCAGAAAATATTTCCTCTGGAGAATGATGCCTACTTTCCCCCCGCTCACCTGTCTCACACAGGACACCAGTGTAACCCGGCTCACACACACAGGTGAAAGCGCCAGCGCCTCGTACACACGTCGCGTTGTTGAAGCACGGCCTGTCTTTGCACTCGTCAATGTCTGCAACACACACACGAGCGTGCGCACATACACACACATGTAGAGAAACAGAGAGACACGCTCATGGAATATTTACTCAGCTGATTAATATATCCGCCACACTGTTCCCCTCACTCTCCAAGTATGTGCTGCTGGCTGCGAAAGGTATTAAAAGAGGTCTGATACATCTCCACAGGCTGGACTGTGGGAAGAAGCACAGAAGCTCCAGAGAGGCTGGACCAAGATATCCTAAAAAAACAAAACCCCTCAACCTTTTCTGTGGTGAAAATGCTAAACTGGAGCAATTACAGTGCGGCACTCCACAGTTCACACACGGTTTGAAATAAGCAGTTTTCAGCTTTTCTGCTTTGTAGCAAATAAACAAACCACAGACATCACACAAAACTTTTTCTGTGATAGCATGACATATGAAATATGTATTACTTAAATTAACTGCATTTCTTCCAGATCAATAGGAGAAATTTTAAATAAAAAATATATTTCCATTTAAGTTAAAAGTACATTTTTAAAGTTGCAAATATGAATGATCAACTGGAAAAGATACCACTTTATGGTAATGTGTCAGTTTTACCTGTTTCACAAAGAATCCCAGTGTAACCAGGTGGACACTGACACATGAAACTATTAATCTGGTCTTTACAGGTCCCTCCGTTCTGGCAAGGCTGTGAGGCACACTCATTGACATCTACAGTGACAGGAACACAAAACACAGAGGAGATAGCATGACATTTTTAATTTGAGAGAATCCTCTTGTCAGGGTCAAGTAATGAGAAGAAACTGATACAGGTATTAAGGAATTATCCAGGTGTCCCTTCGGTGAGGCAGAGAAAATCTGCTGACATTAATTTTCCTCATCTCAGGTAGTCAGGAAGTCATTCACAATGTGCAGAGCGACAGAACAGGAAGCAGTGTGAACCATAACTCACCGATTTGGCATCTTCGACCGGTGAAGCCAGCCAAGCAGGAGCAAGTGAAGGAGGGGTTGCCTTTAATACAGTCATCGATGCACTGGCCTCCGTTCAGGCATGGGCGGAGGTGTGGGCACACTGACGCTGCAGAAGGAGGTCGATGGAACTGTTTAGTTAATCTTTTGTAAGTTTAGTGTTAAAATCTGGCTGTATTAGAAAACGACTTTAACCCAAGAGGAATCACGACGATGAGCCTTGTGTAAAAACTAGTGTAAAACTTTATTAATTATGCTAAACTTACCTTAGATTCAATTTAACAATGACAGGATTTGTTTTAGATCTGTTTTTTAGATCTGGGTAGGTGGCATTATGCTTTTCCTTGTTTTTTTTTAAATCATATATATGTACTGTTCCAGTCTTGTGTCATATTAAACATAAACCAAAGTTTGAAATAAAGAGGTCAGAGTATGTGCAGTAATCCCTGTGAGCACAGAGCTCAGGCTTCAGACTCTGAACACTCAGTTTTAAAACATTTTTTTTAACTCTTGGATCTGTATGATGTCATGTATTGTGAAAGAGTTCAGTTTCTGAGATGTAGCCAAAAAACAAAGAGCTAAAAAGGAAGCCAAACATTATGTAAAAACAGCTTTGTTTTAGGCAGTGGCTTAGCTGGGGGACACGGTAACAATAAAGATAAAGATAAAGAAGGATTATTGTTTTACCTATAAATCATGCAAAGCAACTCTAGTAAGGTTCTTCATAAAAATAAGGAGGTGGAAATGATCACTGTGTCTGTTTATTATACCTAAATCTCTGCTTTACTTGTGAGGTCTACCTGTTTAGATGGTGTCCGGCACCAGTGCTATTACTTATCCAGGCCTTGCTCTAAGTTTATGCTGTGTTAGGGAAAATAATCTAACATCTACATTTACCACATTCTAGTCTCTTTTATTTAAAAAGAAAAGAAGCTAAATGGTTTGTTCCAGACTAGGACACTGAACTAAAGGGCTGCACCAAAGTCCAATATAAGACAAATAAGGATTATTTTGAGCTATGAATCATGCAAATCTGAGTCCAAGAACATTAAAATGAAGCTAAAATGAGCACAGTAGCTTTCCTTAAGACAACAAAGTGGATTTGAAGAACTAATCCCCAAAGACCAGCACTTACCAGAGTTATTGCAGCTTCCCACTTCTACATTTGCGTCATCTATGCGGAAGACCCATCTGCCCGGGAAGCCCACATTGGTGGTTCCCTCAACATTTACGACATCAGCTGTGCGAGAGCCAGGGATGTTGAAATAGCGCTTGCCATCACCAGCGTTAAAACCTGCCTGGGAAGAGGCAGACATAATAAAGAAAAGAAAAAAGAAAAGAAAAGAAAAAAAGCTGAATTACAGTTTAGATTAATGCTGTCGGAGAGCGTATCACACCGGAGGTACAACGTCTGCAGATAAACATGTGACCTTACCTGTGCTGCAATCCCGCCTAGCCCAATGAGGTTTCCTCCGCTGCTGGCATGCATGCCTGTGGTCCAAGTGATGTTATTGTATTGGAATATAGTGAAGGAAAGCTCTCCGTCTGTAATGAGCACCACTTGGAAAGTATTCACCTGCAGAGAAGAGAAACAGGCTCAGATAAATGGCTTCCTGATTTCTAGGAAATTCTGTAAGAATCAGAATCCTCAAGGTGATGATTTACTCAGGCCATTCATATAAAACTACTCTGTAAGACTCAAGAAACCAAACTATATCCCTGGTTAAGAGTCACTTATCTAGACCCTAAAGACACTTTAAAGAGGGCTAATTCTGTTTTTCCTTATACTCTGCCATGTATCTCCTGTTCCATTGTTGGATGATCATATTAAACATGGTCAAGGTTTCAAAAATGAGGTCAGTGTATGCAAAAGCAATTGCTGTGAACTAAAAGCTCAGACTTCAGACTGCTCTAAACACTCAGCTCATAAAAGACTGTAGATAAAAGATGAAACAAAGAGCAGAAGTGCCTTCAATCTGCATTCTTGCTAATGGGCAGCAGGAGGTGGCTCGTCTCTATACAAGCTTTCAGCTAATTGTTTTTCTACTTTTGGATCTTTAAGATGCAACCACATTAGTCCCACAAACCTGCTGTTCAAACTTTCTGTTTTTGAGGGGCAACCAATCAAAACTTGCCCCTTAAACATTATTTCTAAACCTTTTTCTGGCACAAACCATTCCAGAAGACAAAATAAATTCATGCTGATTGTATTCATTTGAATGCAGATTTAAAATAAATAAATAAATAGAATTGGAAATGAGCATGATAGGCCCTCATTGTACTGCGTCTACATGGTTGCAGGATGTTAAATGAGAATTCATACTGGTGTTTGAGAGTTTCCTCCAAAGAAGGTGACTTGATGCCATGTAGAGATGTGGACCCACGTTGCATTGAAGTTGGGGAACTCTGAAAAGTACGTCCTGACATCACCCGAAGCCTTCCTGAGGATCACAGGATCCTGGCTCTCTCTGTAGAAGACTGTCCCGGCTCGACGGTTGTCCACATCAGCCCAGAACGGCGCCACGACCCTTCTGTCTCCAGCGATTGGAAAAGCTACAGGTGTGAACTGCGACACCTCTCTCAGGAAGGACACAAGGCCATTGTTGTTAACCTGAGACGGAGGAACAGCTGGAGTTAAATCAGTAATAAACTGATAGATTTACATATCAGATTTAACCACTGTGAATTCTTTGGAGGACTTGGTGGGGTTAGCGTGCTGAGGAAGAGCTGGAGGGAGCATTTCTGACCTCACAAAATAAACAGCAGCATGGGGTGGTGAAAGTTCCCATAACGGATGTTTGCACTTTCGTGTAGCGAACAGACACTACTTTTATTTCAAATAACGACGGCAGCTGAAAAAACCCAGTTTCTGCTGATCACACACCTGCAAAGTCATCACAGCAGGAAGAACTTCACGGTCTGTAAATCCATACATTTGCCCGCAGCAAAATAACCAGGTAAACGAATCTGTCCCCTGTGAGAAATGTGCATGGATGTTCTACTGCATGGCAGAATATAAGCTTCTTAAAATATGTAAAGTAATGAATTAATCACTTGATTAACTGATTGGGAAGTCATCAGATATTACATCAAGAGTCACACTAATAATCAGGAAAAATATATATTTATTGGTTTATTTCTGGATTTTCTTTCTTTTATATCGTTACAATCGAAACAGCTGGACTTCTAGAGGCCAAAAACAGGATCATTTATTTATTAAAAACTAAGTTTCCCTAGAGTTGCCCAGGAGAACCTACAGAGAGGACATTACATACCTAACCTGACACGTGTCAAAAAGAGCAGAGACAGTGACGCTCTTCACAGACCGCTTTGAAAGGAGAAAGCCTCATGACACAGTCAGAGCAGAGAGCAGAGGGCACAGTTGACTCTTCTGTGGTATACACGTTTAGTTGGTCTCCAGCTGCATTGGAAATAACATTAATATCAGAACTTTGTTCTGCTAAATTATCCATAATGTTGTTATATATATGTATGTATGTATGTTTGCTTGGTGCTCAGCTCAAAGTTCAAACTTTAACCCTGGAACCAAGAATGAGACAGGCCACTGAAACTAGTTCTCAGAAATTCAGGTGGACACGTTTTTATAAAATTTGTTGTTACAAATTATTATAAAGTTTGGATGAGAAATTTGCACAAAAGCTGCAATCTGCCCATTCTTCGTGGTCACCTTTTTGAATACACACAATCACATACACATTCAGCTTTCCTCTGAGCTGTCCTCTTTTCAATTAAGCAACATGACTGTCATTAGGTCTTTCAATTGTAGCCACAAAAACACCTGGGATAATAGCTAGGATACTCTCCTCCTGAAGGGACACTGCAATAAGAAAGTGAGAAAATTAAGCATAATTTAGGAAGGAGTCTACCTGTGCAGACTTTGTGCATAAAAAAGAGTGGATCTGAAACCCAACTATTCATTAAATGACATAATACAAATGGGTCACAGTGTTCACCAGCTGGGGTTCAGAAAAGATAATTGCACCCACACAAAATGAAACTGGTGCTTTCCAGCAGTAACCTCTGTGGGGATCAGCCCACATAAGAGCACATAATTTTACAATTTATTAATTGTTGTTCTTTTTTTAAAAAAAAAAAAAAAATTAAAATAAGCCACTGTTCCCAGTATAATTCATGTTCTCCTGATTCCTGAAAAATGAAATTTTTCTTGGACATTAGGAAAGGTTAGGAGTTGTGTTGAACTAGTGAACCCAATCCCTGAATATTCAGTCTTCCAATCCTTGTCTATATGTAGGATCATGGTTCTCAAACTAGTGGTCCACAAAGTAATTATCTATAAGTCCATCATTTTGCTGTTCCAAACTGGGAGCACTGTAGCTCTTAAAGCATCATATTGTATCTGGATTTGTGCTTGCTAGCTAGCTGGTGAGCATGGACAAACATTTGAGTCAGTCTTCATGATCAAGTGATGCCAAACCCAAACCAGCTAAGTGGAATTATGAGAGCATCCTTGTAAATGTTCCCTGGCTTCGAAAGTATAAGAACCACTGATGTAAGGCTATTTGGCCAGTGGTAGGGGTGAAGGGACGGTCTGGGCAGAGTGCAGGAAAAACTTTTTCAAATCCCGATGTTGACAGGTACGATTAAACCTGAGTGGAGAGGAAAGTTCTGCGGGATAAAGGGCTGAATCCGTGTGAAAGGCTTTCATTCATGCATTATTTCTGTGCACCCACAGCATGAGATTCTTCCCTTCATAGCACCAACCCTGTTTCCGCTAAACTCTGGCGTGAACTTTACCTCTCTTTTAACATTCAGGCCGAGCTGCATATGACAGTGACAAAGCAACGTCAGATGGCTCAGCTCTGCTCCACGCATGTATGAAAACCATAATTTGAAGGACTTTGCTGTAAAAACAGCAGAGGAAGTTTTGTTTGGCACAGCACGGGGGCTCAGTTAATTGCCCGACCACAGCCTTCCCCTCTGCACCAGGGTGATGTGGTGAGAATGTGGCCAATGTGTGGGGGGGAAACATTGGAGCGAGTGCAGGGGCAGGGCCCGGAGGTCAGCCAGAGCGCCATCCGATACTGGGAGAAAAACAAGAGAGAGGGCACAGCGCTAAAGGAATGGAAGGACGCACATGAATTACAAACCTTGCACACCCACATGCCCACTAATGAGAGACCTGTGGTGGCAGCGGTCTGGAAGTGAATCATCTTACAGCAGAATTAGTGTAGGAAGTCATGAACACTAAATAGAGTGTATATTCTAATACTGGAATATGTTTAATCACCTAATCGAATCTCTTGTAGCATCTGGAACGGCTTAAAGAAGTGTATTTATACTTCTTTGGGTTTTTTTTAATGCTACTTTAATATGAAAATGACCTCAGAGGAATAAAAATGAACTTGGGACCCTATTGCTTTGCATCATATCGCATTATTTTCCTGTGCTTGCGTTTTCTAACTAGATTGTACCAAACCGGAGAAGGATGTTCCTACATCACACTCGTGGGAGAGTGAATGGGTTCAAAGCCAGTGCCATGTGTTGCGCTGTAACGTGACCAAGGTCAGAGTCAGACCGAAGAGTGGTGCGATCATTCAACCTTGTAAGAAGCATCTCTCGCCCCATATTTCTTACTCTCACTCTGAACGGTGCCACTTCTTTCTGCTTCTTCCTAACGCTCTTGTTATTTTTTGGGAATTCTTTGCCGGATACATCCAGGATTTTGCTTGGGTGGTTTTCTTTAGAGCTGAGCAATTTATGTAGTAAAATAAACTTTCATCTGGCTTAAGTCAAGCCAAAGCAAACCCCTAAATGAAAAAGGTGCCCATGGATCGGCTCAGGAAAACATTAGTTTTCCTTGTCAGAAACGGAGGTTTCACAGCTACAACCCTGTCCAATTATTTGACGAGACCAGAGGAAGTGACTGCAGTCTACAGTCTGTGCACTTGGCCTGTAACTCCTTAGCCCCGGCTCACCTTATGCTACAAAGAGTTTAGAGCGAGGCAATAAATCCTGTCGACAACTGCAGGGAAGCACTGAAATGCTTTCACAGAACGGGTGAAGTGGAGGGTTGGTGTAATATATACGTAAAGGCACTCAAATAAAGTCTTAATTTGTCAGTCATACAGTTAAAAGTGCAAGAGCTTAAAATGACTTCTATCAAGGACCTCATTTGTCATCTACAGGTTACAATCAAGCAGCAATCTCTTGGGTTGAAAAACGAAGCCATAAATTGCAACTCCATGAGTGCCCACTTGAGGCTGACTCCAAAAGTGACCCAGTCCCCATAGACTTCCATGTTAAAATGTCTAATTTTGTGGCAATTTTGTTCCCATCCTGGGAAACATAAAGGTTTCATTGTTCTCCCTCTTCTACATTGGGCTTTTTTAAAATACTAGATACTGGAGTTAGTCACTTCTGTTGGCAACATAACCAAAAATGATGGCAACCAAAACACCAGGATTAAAGTTTCAAAATGCAGAGTCCAAAATCAGCTGCTGACTTCACACTTTGTGAAATATCCCACCTTCAGTCTTTTTTTCTTTACATTCTGCCACATACAAAACCAAACAGAATACCAGCACTGCTAAATATTCTTCTAACAAAAATCAATTACTGAGGAAGACCATACACAGTATAAGAGATGGATGTAGCTTTACAACTGCATTCTTTTTAATGGCCTCCAGGGGCTGATACCTGTGGCTGGAAAAAGATTCCAGTCCTCTAGAAGTCTATGGGATAATGTCCCTCAGCCCTGACCTCAATAAACACTTTCCTTTGAGTTTATGGCCTCATTCACTTATTTCGGGTCCATCCAACCACCCATTTTCTCCCACTTATCCAATTCAGGGTCGCTGAGGGCCTTTACCAGATGTTAATGGTCAAAAGTCACAAGTCTACTGTGGGGATTCATATTGAGTCGTGCTAAATGGAACATAAAGTCTGTTTTGTAAATTTTGGCCATTCTGTGTCAGAAAGGACGATAATCCAGAAACAGATTAAAACATTGTTAGCCAATGAGTGCGCGGGTCAGAGCCCTGTGTCGCTCGTCACATTCATCTTGCCTGTGGGCAAAGTAAATGTGTTTCGCAATGAGTCGTCATCAGTGCAAACTATCAATAACCTCTCACTGTTAGAAGATTTTTAGGTTTGACACTTTTATTCATGATGTGGTTTGTGCTTATAATGCTTTTGTAGACAGTTAAAAAAATGAATGTGATCAATATATACATGTATACGATTCTTTAGTGTACTGTAACATTTTAACGCATTACTTTTTGTATTTTGATGACTTTTTCATGATGATTAAATAAATCTATATTTTTATGATTGCTTCCTGTCATGACGTTTTTCGTGAGGGCCACCATAAGATTGATTGTGCTCTATGTTTCTTGGTGTTTGGACCTCACCCGTTTTTTTGTGCGTGTAGTAGATTTTTTTTTTTTACATTGCTTTAATGCAACGTGTTTGTCTCCACACAAAAAAATATTAAGAGTCAGTATTTTTTGGGGGCACTTGACACGTGTACGAGTTGGAGTCGAATCTGTTGCTTTGTATGTACTGCCAAAGAAAAAGCCTACATTTCGTTCTTACATACAGAACTGTATTGTTTTATCCTGAGTGCTGGGAACACCCAGGCCAGGCATTCATCGGGCAATCACCACCACACACTTGACCTTTGTGTAGTGCATGTGCAAGAGCACGCAGGCATTGCTCAGTCATCACGAATAAAAGTCCCGAATCTCAGAAAGAATCACTGTGGCCATAACTAAGCAAATACGAGATGCTTGACTTCTTCCATCAACAAAACTAACAAAAGTTTTTCCTCATGAGCTGAGATTGATTAACATTGTTGGGACATTCCTACACACACCGGTGAACAGTGGGGCATTTCATTTATTTTTGGGTCATGCATTACCTGTGAACAAATAAATACTCCAGCTTTGCTGTAGCTGAAGTACTCCCATTGTGAGTAAGTGTTAGTTTTAGAGACATTTCCCTTAAACTGCTTCAAAGTGGCATCAGCCTCCTCCGCTAACTCTCTGCAACAAAGAGAAGAAGTGTATTCCCAAAAGCCCGATTCTTTAAAAGAGCATCATTCACTTGAACACTTTAAGATGTTTTTAAGTATGTGCAGAAAAATCGTTTCCATTGGAGGATGAACTGCTTCTAATATAACACACATCTCTCATCCTACACATGCATGTAAAATGCACCCATGCAGAGTACAAAGAATAAAACTCTACGCACACATCTTTGGGCCATACACGGTGGTGAGTGAAACGAGTGAATGAAACTGTACAAAGTGTTGGTGCTCTTCAGAAGACCAGATCAGCACTAGCAGATGTGTAATCTGTAAAAATACAGATATGCTGTAGAACGTTCTCGGTGGAAACATTTAAATGTACTGAAATGTTGTTTACGTGCATTTATTTCCAGTGACAGTCTATTTAATCCACTGAAAGACTTGGGACTTTTTCCACTATCCATGAGAGTTTCTCTCTGCACTAACTCCCTTTGATCGTGCCCGTCTATTCTCACATCTGCTTTTAAACTTGTGTTCTTTCCTCTCTGACCTTGGATGTGCTCCTTCGCTGTGTTTACGCCGGTCATCCGTAAGAGTAGTTAATCCATGAAACGCATTGTTTAGAAGCCCTCTAAGATTCTTTGCAGATACATCTGCATTATGTTAAAGTGATTGGTCATTTCTCAGATAAAGCAGCTGGACAGTTCCAGGGGGAAGACCCCTGCCATGTTATCTGAGGCGTGGGAGGAAGGGAGGAGGGGAGGGAGGACCCGGAGGAGGAGAGAAACATGAGAAAACTCCCTGACACAGACCGTAACAGAGGGACAGCCTGGTTACGAGGCAGAAATGGGACTGGAGTGGGACCAAGTCGGTATCTTAGGTGACATTAAAAGTATCTGTAAACAAGCGCTGCATGGCTGTGATGATCCTTAAATCTACGGAAACTCCTGCAAACAAGACGTCCTGGTTCAGAAATACGCTCCGAGGCATGTTTACTGCTCAGCAGAATCAGTTATGATAATGAAGCGTGACAGCGCCCACAAACCATCTAAAACCAGTCTGATTCTGCAGCTTCCATGTAGCCCAGAGGCTTGGAACAAAGTCCTGGGAGAAATTATTCATACAAATTTACCCCTTTAGTACTCACTGAAATATTACCTGTTCAAAGCAGCTCTCTGGTGGCAGATATTGCCCTGTGGGCTGCCTGCTTTACAGCGCATGTTAAATGGATTCAGGTGAGGTTTTAAAACAAGCGTGACTATAATTTCAAGTGGTTTCTATAATTTGCTTTTGCTTTCTCTGACCTCAGAATGAGACGCAAAGCAAGAGCCACGGGGTATCACATCACTACCAACACAGCACATTTTTCAGATTTAGATTGTTATCTCTCTATCAGATGATAATTCAGTCTAAGATCAACAAGCCAAGCAAACAGCAACATGTCTTATCTTGTCTAATTTCACTGCAGAGTATCAGTATTGTTAAAGGAGAAGTGCCAGCAGTTGTGCTCGTAAACATCGCGTCTCTGTCTTTACGCTGCGTTTAGATGCAGGAGAGTTTTACATTTTTCCACATGAGGGAGCTGACCTCACCGCTCGTGGCGTAAACGCTCAGATTAGAAAAACAACCTCTGACCTTGCCCATTGTTGCCATGGTTCCTCAGCCTCCCTCGCCCAGTGTTTGAAGAGGGAGGAAGGGGAGATATGAAGCGCAAACGCAGATGCCTCACCACAACAGGTGGTGTTGATTTAAGGGAGTTCTGCCTTTCCATGCGCTGGAACCGAACCCAATACATGACAAAGGCAGATCAAAGGCTGTTTCACTGTGCTGTGCGAAAATCCTTGTCAAACCGTTGGGCTTCCTCCCATGAGTGCTGTTTCTCTCTCTCTCTCTGCTGTGCATATTTTCCCTCCGCTCTCTCGCTCCTTCTGAAAAGAGAACCACTCACAGATGCTGCGGCGACAGTAAGAACACAAACTGTCACTTCCTTTAACAGCTCTTTTCAGATTTATTATAACAGGAGTTACCACTGTGCTGCTAATAGTTTGTCTCTTGCTCTGCCTCTGTGCACTCGAGGGACCTCAGAGTGCAGAAAGGGGCAGATGTAAAGAGAAAGTCACAGAGGAGTATGATTACACCCGTGAGGGGAAAACGCGATATTCTACATGAACGTATACAAATTCTCTGAGGGTACCGCAATGTAGTATTTGGCTGTGTGCCACATCTCAGCTCCCTGAGGCTCTTATACAATCCACAACATTTCAGATCCAATTTCCAGCTACCAAGTGCATGCACACTCATAACCAGTGATTTCAAAACACATCAGCAGAAACACACTCCTCTGTACTCACATAGAGTCCTGTGTGCCTGTCTCCAAAGAAGGGGAATGCAACAGAGATCTCCAGGAGCCCGGAGCCGCCGTCATCCTGAGCAATGGTCTGGGAGTCCCCCTTGTCCCGGCCAAAGGGGTAGAAGTCCTCCAGGGGCACAGCAGGTTCCACGCCGGGCAGCAGGGTCAGGAAGAAGAGGGTGCAGAAGCAGGGCAGCAGGGCTTCCAGCACCAGCACCATGGCCTCAGCCACCCAGGGATGGAGCTGACAGCAGGCACAGCGGAGGAGAGGGAGGAGCGCGTACACCTGAGGCAACAAGAGCAGAGCAGAGCAGAACAAGACAAGACCGCACGTTCTCCCTCTGAATCCTCCTCTGACTGCTCTCTGGTTCTCCTCACTTGTCCTTCAGTGGTGAACTGGGCTTCTTGTGTGAGACAGGGGAATACTGCAGATTCCTTGCATTCTGCTTTCTGCTGGGCACTGCATGAGCTACACTCTGTCTCACTGAAATGAAACGAAGGAAAGGAATGAAAGAGGGGGAGCAACCTGATTCAGCTGAGATTTTTTTTTTTAAAAACAATCCAGTGATTTGGTCCCTGATAGTCAGCTTAGAAATATCCTCAATAAAAGCTCTATTCTGCTTGCCAAAGGAGTTCTTTCAGCTTTGGCCCCACCTCCCCCACAGGGATTCACTACCTTGCATAATTAGCTCCTTCTAGCCAATAGCTAGAACGAGGCCGGTAACTGGATAAGCACTGGGCGGATCTATGGTAATCAAAGGGCTGCTTTAAAGAAACTGACAGGATTTTCCCCTTTCAGTGAAACTCCTGCTATGTGACACAGTGAGAAGACATGTGTGTGAACTGTTGGGGAAATAAGTGTGAATTTAAATGGAAGAAAATGGAAACGGGTTACTGGTGTTTAAGATACTCAAAGTCAGAATGAAAACATGCTACTGCGATAGTTCAGGGTTGTGGATGATTACAGGATAAGTGGCAGTGAACTTTTAAAGGATCATGAGGAGTGTGCACCTATCTTTGACAGAAATCTATGGCAACAGCGACAGAAGGTCATTCTCTCACACAGGAAAACAAGAAACACTAAATTCACAAATGCTGTAAGAGTGCAAAACTCACACGTCGTGAAAGAGCCAACACTATTGTGAAACTTTGAAACTGCGCTTTAGTTTATTGAAAATAATCAAAACTTCTGCACCATTAGTACTGATTAAGTCAAACACCACACATGATAACATTCATTTATTTAGTCTTTTTGACATCCTAAGAAAAAATCTTTTAAAATCTGCAAATGACTATTCTAAATATTTGGATCTGCACTCATATATATTCTTACTGGGATTCACATGATCAATATGACAAATGAGTTTGCAAAAATAAAAAAAAAATCTAGGAAAAAGAAGAAAGTATGAACCAAGAAAACTGACACAGCATGAGCAGACTTAGAAACGCCAACTGCGGTGAGTCAGAGGAAATCCTTAAAACAATTTGGCACATCCAGTTCACTTATAAACAAAACGCTCTTTGTTTGTTGTTGTTGAGTTTTCCTTTGGATTAATGTAATCCTGTGTGCACATGTGCGAGGTGGGAGCGAATGCAGGAGTGGGTTTCTCTGTATGGAGATGTAGGTTGAAACGTAACGCTGTTGGGAAGCAGCCAACAGAGGCGGAGGAGCACGCTCTCACTCTCACTACACGCCGGGCTGAAGCATCTGATTGAAATAGGCCTGTCGTCTTCTCGTCTCCTGATCGAGCTGCTCTTTGAGCGCCAGCAACTGCAAAAAACCCCAGATAAAAAAAAACAAAAAAACCAATATCTGTAATCACACAGAAAACATTCACAGGTAGATTTAAAATACCTGTTCTTCGAGGCCTCTGACCCTCTGTCGATGTGCCTTCTCCCTGCTCTCCAAAGCCTGCTCTGCCTGAAGCTGATTGTCTCTCAGACGCTCCGTCTCCATATCCAACTCCTGGTGGTGGCGTGCTGTCACCTCCAGGAGGCGGTGTGCGTGAGCATGCTCTGACTGGGAGATGTGGGCCTGAGGACAATTCAGAAAAGATTATGAGACTGAAAACACAGAGAGAAAAGGTCAAATTCGGGTTTTTGTGTACTTTTAGTGTCTCCTGGTGGGGTTCTCTGATCACAAATTTTTACAAACACATTATTTGGAAGGCAGCTGTCTTTAACTTCTGCATTTTCTGATTTACACATTTCTTTTGTTGTGTCTTTATAGGCTGCTGTCAGATCCACTGACATTTTGGCTTCTTTATGGAAGACACCGTCTCTCTCTCTCTCTCTCTCTCTCTGCCACACCTGAATGCCACAGCTGTACAACATCTGGATCCTGTTCCAGAAACCACAAACTTAGAGTTTAACTCCTGAACTTTGAGATGGGAAAGTCTTCTTCTTTGGGTCCAGAAAGGCTTAACTGAGTTAGCCCAGTCAATTCTATATGTATGTACATGTACATGAGTATGTACATCGTAGGTCATAACAAGACTGACCCACCAGTGGAAAATGGATGGTATTTATCTCAGAAACATCATCTTAGAGTCGTTTTAATTAGGTTAGTCAGGTGAGTCATTATTTAAGCACTTAAAATTACTTTTTGTTTAATGATAAAAAACATGCGACGACGCTGTAATTTTCCTTTTCAATCTACTAAATGTCTTTATGATATTTGCTGTGAAACTGTTTGCTGGTACTGCTTGTCCTTCAATCCTTTTACAATAAAAATGTTCTGATGAGTTTATGGACTCTACTTTCAGGTCATACTAAGTAAAACATGAAGTCCATTTTGTAAATTATAGTTGTTATTAGAGCCAGAAAGAAAGATTATCCCGGGTGTGTGTGGTGTGTGGTTTCAAAGTCAGATCCAACCCTTGCTCATCGCATTGAGTTGACTACACTAACCAATCAATCTTTCATACTGTCTCTAGCAGCGATGGAGTGCACAGAAATGACTCAGTGTCAATTAAATTCAGTATCTTGAAGCGATGACAGCTGAAATGATTTTTTCCGTTTATTTGGAGTTTTTAACATCATCATTATGAACACTAGAAAACTTTAGATTGTCTGTGATAGATGAAGGAAACAGGATGCTATGAGAAACAACATAGCCATTAAAAATGATGAAAATATAACCATAATTTCAGTTGCTGGAACAGCTGGATTGTTTGAGGATTACGTATAGATCCTATAAAACAGTTTGTGCTGCCAGTGCAGCCCCTGCTCGTCCTCTGCTGTAATCCTGGAGCTTCTCACCTGCAGAGTCTGCATCTCGTTCTGCTTTCCAGCCAGCTGCTGCTCCAGGCTCCGCACCCTCTGCTCCAGCTCCTCTCGTGCTCTGGCGACAGATGCTGCCTCCTCCTCCTTCCTCAACCTCTCCATCTCCACCTGACAACAGCACGAGGGTGACATAACGTGAACGACTTTACCATGATTGTTCTGCACCCGTGTGCCTTCCTGTAATCGGTGTAGCAGAAGCCGAGCACAGAGCCTCTCGGTTCCCACAGTCCACCTCGGTATTTCCCTCAGTTTGGGATGACTTTCTACAGCAAACAGAAAGCTCAGGAAATAATAACACTAAACTACAGAATAATAAAGACAGTGTTCAGTATTTTTATGTGTCTTATATGTCTTCACTTGGTCCAGGAGCCTTCTGACCAACACTAAACGTGGATTACTTCAGACCTGGCTGCTGTCACACAAAGGCTTCCAGCAGTTGTAGAATTTGCAGTCTTTAATTACATTTAAAGCCAATTGTGGTTTGGCTTCCTCGTATATTACAGATATTTTACCTCATATTCAGCAAAAATATCTTTTAGGTCCACTGACCAAAAGCAGAGTAATACTTTAGGGCCTGGGTTTAAAAAAAGAATTAAGATCGTGGCTTTAATGCCTTGTTTCAGCTTTTTGCTTTTTAGTAACTGGGATTCATTCTCAGTATTTGTCACAACTGTTCTTATTTTTTTTACTTTTATGTTGATTTATGACATAAAAGCCCCAAATAATGAATAATCCTCTTTCATGCTTATTTATAACTATAGCATCTGTGTTTTCCCCTGTGTTTGTTAAGGCTGGCAGCTTTATAATATTAGGTTTTGTGTGCCACACACACAAGTAAAACATTTTTAACAATCAGTGTATTCTAACACCTGACTGAAATCTCGTGTATACCGT
This sequence comes from Aulonocara sp. 'chitande type north' Nkhata Bay, assembly GCF_057382095.1. Taxonomy (NCBI): domain Eukaryota; kingdom Metazoa; phylum Chordata; class Actinopteri; order Cichliformes; family Cichlidae; genus Aulonocara; species Aulonocara sp. 'chitande type north' Nkhata Bay. The sequence continues at coordinate 15,362,212 of NC_141365.1, forward strand.
GTCTTGATCGACTGACTTTAACATTCCAGTAACCCCACACATATATTTACACGTGCTGTTGTGATATTTTTAATTGTAAACATTATAAATCTATCAATTTACTTTTCTTACAACTTTTCATAGTTTTCACAGGAACCGGTCCACTGGTGTGACGAGGATAATGGGGATTTTGTGTAAAATATATTTGTGCATTCGTGCATCACGGCTAACAGAACTACAGAAACATTAAGAGATATTAAAAAGTCCAAGTTTTTTTGTTCGTTTGACAACCAGAGCAACCAGAGTTCGGACAAACTTGCTGCTTATTTGGAAAACTGTTTGTTGCCCAGATACCCAAATACTATCTCCCTGGTACTGGTCTCTGTTTGGATAAACAGTTGGTAGCTTTCAGAGGCGGGTGTAGTTTCAGGCAATACATCCCTTCTACAGTGGAACAGTATGGCATAAAGATCAGGTGGAAATATGATGGATTTGGATAAAATTACTTAGATTCCATAAATAATGACATTAGAGTATTTTAGAACATCTCTCATAAATAAAGGAAACTACACTGATATGAGAAACACAATCTTAAAAAAAAAAAAAAACTTTACTCAGCCATGTTAGCTCCTAAAGTAAAGCTTTGGCCCTTCAGGGTTTAATAAGAAGTAAAGCAACTAAAGATTATGGATGTTTCTCCTGTTTTGCATTTTTGGTGATCCCTTGTTTAAATAATAAAGTTTATTTGTATAGCACTTGCCAAAATGTATTAGTTTTTAATGCTAATTGTTTCAGGTTTTATTTTTACACACTGACACAACAGCCACACAGAATCTCACCGAGCTTTCTGAATTTCGGGGAGAAAGCTGATAAGTGTAATCAGTGTTTGAAAGCACTGTGCAGCAGGCCAATCAGCTCACCTTCTCCAGCGCCTTTCTAAGTGCAGATTTGTCTTTACCAAAGCGTGTCACCACCTTCTCGATCTCAGCTCTCTCACTCTGGAGCTTTTGCAAGAAGCTCTGGAGATTGGCGACCTTTTCTTGGAGTTCTTTCTTCTCTCTGTGCAGCTGCTGGGAGGTTTGAAGCTCAGCCTCCTGCTGTTGCTTTAGGCTCTGGGACACAGTTAATCAACCACACATCAAAACAGTGTCTTGACCTTTGTACCTGTATTTGCTTACACTTCTACCACTGTGACTCACCTCCTTTAGTGTTCTGTTATGTTTCTCTAGCTCAGAAATATTAAAGTTTGAGTTTTCTTGGACTCTTTGAAGGTTCTGGTTCTGCTCTGCGAGCATGTGGTTCAGCCTCTTACTTTCTGAAAGGGCGTCTCGTGTTTTATCCAGACGTTCCTATGGACACATGCACATCGACAAAAACACAACGCAATGGATCACCTTTTTCACGGAAGGACCCTGTCCAGTAAAGCATTTAGACATGGTCAAGATGACCTGCTGAAGTTCAAACTGAGCACCAAAGTGTAAAAGAATGATGATTTAAGATAGTCTGAATGTTGTTGGGTTTTGACAGGTGGTCTAAGTATTTCAGAAACTAATGAGCTCCTGGGATTTTCCCACATAACCATCTCTAAGATTTACAGAAAATAGTCTGTAAAAGAGAAAATATCCAGAGAGCGGCAGTTCTCTGGGAGAAAATGACTTGTTGATGTCAAAGGTCAGAGCAAAATGGCCAGACTGCTAATAAGAGTGCAGAAGTAACTCAAATAACCCCTCTTGATACACTTTGGTCGCCTTACTAAACATATTCATTTGCACCTTCCAAATCTAAATCAGTGTTTTTGAAAACCTTTTGTGCCCAAGTTACACCAAAGACAAGCCAAACAATTCAAGGCACAGATGTATTCATTTCTGTGCAAATTAGCCTCTAGATCATGTGTCATATCCATCAGTTTCTGTTTGGTTTTTGTGAAAGCCCGTTTGTAAAATGTTTTTGCAAGAATACTCCACTAGCTTACATCTTGCCTTCATCTCCGTATCAGGCACAATCAGAGTCCAACCAACAGTCTTGTTGCCTCTGGTTCAGAGCCAGCTCTCTTTTGAAGTTTCTCTCAGAAGGGACATTTGGTTTCCAGGTGCTTCTTTCACTTGTGGCACCATGTTAGCAAATATTAGCAAATATTAGGACATTTACTCCGACAAATGGCTGTTGAAATCCCCTGTTTGGTTGAAGTCATGACACTTTTACTCTTTCCTTTATTGGGTACGCAGACGGAAGATTTTTAGCCAAATGAGTGAATGCAGAGTATTGATACATTATCAACAATTCATTTATTTTAGCGCAGTTGGACATTGTGTCACAAAAGTCCAATCGAATCGAAAGATCAACTTAATTTCACTTTTTAATTTCACATTTAACCCAATTTCAGTCTTGATTGCCACGGACCATTTAGAATCTTTTAGACCTCTAATCAACGGATAAAATGCTCGGTGGGATAGATGTAGCGCCTAATTTACTGCTCAGATTTTGACGAGTTTGAATGAAACCACAGCAGAGTAAATAAAAAATATGCCACAGCTGATGAGGCCAGCTAAAACATGGGAGTTGTTCTCCTGCTGGATGGAGGGTTCAGGTGAGAGACTGTACCTGCAGCAGCCTTCGGTCCTGCTCGCTGGCAGTCAGAGCCCTCTGCAGCTGCGTTATCTGCTCCTGCAGGGCTCCCGTGTTGCTCCTGCTGTCACTGAGGGTGTTTGACAGTTTGTGAATCTGCTCTCTCAGCTGACTCTCATGTTGTTCAGCTTGAGCCAATGACGTGGCCAGTCTCTCCTCACTAAACCTCAGCGCCGCGCACCGGTCTTCACTCTCACCCAGTTTTCTCCTCATGTCCGTCAGCCTCTCCTGTAATGCACCTGCCTCAGCATCCAGCTCTGCCACTCTCAGCTGGGCCCTCTGCAGCTCGCCTTCGAGAGCACGTTGAGAAAGCTCCAGACTTCTCACCCTGCCTTCTGCTGCCTCCAGAGACTCCTTCAATTTCTGCTGTTCTGAATTTGAACAAGTTTCTAACTGTTGAACAACCTCCAACTTGTCCTGTAGAGGGAGAAGAACAGGATTTCCTCAGCCTCAAAGAAGATGCTGTCAACATTTCTCTCAACAATATTTTGCTTTTTACGTACCTGAAGTGCTCTGGATTCAGCCTGAGCGGCTTGCAGACTAGCCCTGAGCTCCTCTTCAAGGCTTCTCTTCTCTCTCTCTGTGCAATGTGCTGCTTCTTCCTGCAGGGAAAGCGAAGTGTGTGCCTGGTTCAATCGTTCTTCCACGTCTCGTTTTCCTGAAAGAATATATGTATCTGTTATATATGTAAAACATATTGCTTGCTTAGGCAAATAACTACTGCTAGTTTGTGTATGAGTGAAGAGTTCAGTGGGTTTTTACCCTCCTCTAATTGCTTCAGAGACTTTTGTAGTTGTAGTAGTTGGGAGGATGATTTATCCTGACTGTCTTTGAGTTCAGTCACATGCTGAGTTAGACTGACTACCTGAGCCTTGGCTTCATCCTGAGGAAAGCAAAGCCATTATTTAAGTGAAAAAAATATGACTATAATATCAGAGTTTGAATCATTGAACTTATAATCAGTTATTAAGATTTTTAAATATACCCTGTCTCTTTGAGCATCTGTGAGTTCTTGCTGGAATTCCCGCAGGGCTGTATTGACTGATTCCAAGTCAAGCTCTTTGTCTTCACCATAGGCCACGGAGAGCAGAGATCCATTGGCCACACTCTCTCCTCCTGACCAGACACCACACTCATCGATTCAATTTTTCAGAGAGAAACATGGCACCATGATGCCCTATTGTAAGACCCAACTATACCTTTTGAATAGAAGTGGCTTCTCCAAGGGGAAGGAAACCGTCTTCGTGACCCTGGTTTGTCTGAAAGCCTCACGTGGTTGATGCCAACAGTGCGGCGCAGAGCTGCATACAGCCCCGCCAGCTTGAGCTCCAGGTCCCTGCATTTGGCATCGCTCACTTCCAGCTGCTCCTCCACGCTCTGGGCCTTGTTTTTAGCAACACCAACCTGCATGGAGAGTTCTTTGATTTGCGCCCTGGCATCTTCCAGTGCTGCCTCCAGCTGGGCGGTGGTTTCCCTGTGCCTCTGGTCACTCTGCCGCTGAAAAGTTTCTTTTTCCTGCAGTAGCTCTCGGTTCTGATGCTCCGTGGACTCCAGCTCCATCACACGACGCTGTAAACCTGCGACCTGTGCAAACACCAAGAAAAAATCAGCAAAACTAAATATGGTCCATCATGTGTTAATTACATAAAGTAGAAAATGTTTAGCAGTGTTCATGTGATAAATGCGATAAACCAATAACAGAATTTGTAATCTATTATAATTTGAGGACACAGCTCGACCTAATAAATTAACAGGTTATTAAATGCTCCTTAACCAAAACGTTAAAGAGACCAAAATCTCACTACAAAATATGTCAATCTTGTAAATGATGATGATGATGATTATCTTTTTTTTTTAATTTTTTTTACATCTTTACATGTATTTGAATCTTTAACTGTTTAACTGCAGCATTAATAATGTGAACATAAATTGATCTACAACACTGAAAAACTGTCATTTAAAACATTATTATTGATAACTGTAGTTCCAATCATGCTCCAAAGGATTTTTAGTGGCCTAAATGTAGCTGTGTAAATAAAAACAACATGGCTTTAAGAAGTTCATCTGTTTCCCGATGACAAGCTTGTCGACTTCACTGATAGAGCCTCAGAAATGAGAAAATAAGGAGTAACAACAATTGATTAATATACTGTGGAACCCTGACCCTTCTTTATAACCCACTACATGTCAGAGAAATAAAAACAAACTTTCCTCCAATAGCAAATGTTTAAGTTTTATACATCAGGCTTTTCTCAAATGAAGATGAGGGTGTCCCTTTGCACTTGTTTCTAGAAAAACGCAAAAGGGCATCAGTCTCACGAGTAAATCATAACATGAAACCCACAATCCTGTCAATTCTTTCTGTTTATTTTCCATTTGGGTTTAAAGGAAGAGTTTCAAAGATGCAGACCACTTTAAGTGATGGGATCCCAACAAGCTACATGTGGGACAAAGTGTGTTTTGGTGGGACATAGTTAATGCTGAGAGGTATTTAGCATCGGGAATAAGAAATATAGAACTGTTCTTCTATATTGGCCAGTGGATTCAAACCCACAACCCTCTTGCTGTGAGGCGATAGCCCTAACCACTGTAGCAATGTTGCATGTTTGCTTATAAAGAAATGAAGTTACTGCTGTATAGCTCCAAAATATTCTGAACGTACAGGTTTTGCACTTTTTGCAGACTTGCTGTTACGTGTAACTTATTTTTTTGCTTCTATTTTCACGAGTTTATTTTTGATCATTTGTTTTCAGATTGGTTTTAGATAATGTGGAGATGTTTTATGTTAAAAACGTTCTTGGTCCGGCCTGTTTCAGATCAAACTGGAGAATATATTGGCCATTACCTAAAGTGGTTTACTGAGCTTACAGACTGGTTTATATGTAGTTTGAAAAGGGAAACATCATCATTAATCAGCGTTCTAATATATCATAATGATCATCAATTTATTCTGGCATGCAGAATACACACATCCACCCGATATTCACTTACTGCTGGAAGGGGTCATGGGAATTTAGGGACCCTCAATGTGAATTTATGGGACTGAAGAGCTTGAATAATGAATTTATAATTCAATAATTTGCTAAAATGTTGAGCAACATTTGGATTTTTCAAACCCACTGCGCAGTAGTGTGTTATGGTTCATGCTGACTGTCACTGTGTGAGTGTGACATGTGAGGTATGTTAGCCAAGGTTGAATGTTTGCTCTAGCGTGTTGTTAGCATACTAACTCCCGGAGGCCTTCTACCTCGTTTAGCACCGCTTCCCTGCCAGCTTCACACTCCAGCACTCTCTGCTTGAGGGTGAAAGCCTCACGACGTGCCTCCTCCTCCTTCTGCTCCTCCTCACATACCCTGGCCTGCAGCTCTCGCAGTTCCTGTTTCTGCCGGATGTTCTCTCCTTCAAGGACCTTTACCTGTTCATGTCAGCACAGCACAAATTACTCCGATATAATTCTTCATTTCAAATAAATCAGATGGAAACCAGTGACCTCAGTCATTCTTCACCTGTCTGCGCAGTTCCTGCAGCTCTCTGCGCGCTTGCAGACGAGACTTCTCCAGCTCTCTCATGCCGCTCCGAAGAGCTGTTGCCTCTTGTTGCATTGAGCTCCTCTGCTCCTCTAAGACGGCCACTTTCTGCTCATTCTCCTCCACAGCTCGTCTCAAACTAGTCAAGACGTGGTTAATATTTACACATTAAAAAATATGATAAACATCCACTGTTGGTGGACGATTATAGCAACGTGCCTTGCATGGCAGCCATACCTGCTGTTATCACTTTCGGCTCGCTTGACGAGAGCTCTCAGCTCCTGGTTTGAGGCTTGGATGGCTTCTTTCTCTCGGGTCTCATTACCCAAGAGCCTTCTCAGGTCCACAGCATCTTTGCGTAACTTGTCTCGCTCCTGTGCACAGCCCTGAAGCTCTCTGTGAGCCTCAATCAACTCCCTTTGCCCTTTAAAACGTCCATCCTCTCCCTCGTGCAGCTGTTGACGGAGGCCCTCCAACTTCATGGGAAAGTTACAGAGAATTAAAGGCATGATGTATCAATAAAGAAAATTAGAGGGTCACAAACAAGAGCAAGAAAATGAAATAAATAGTTTAGAAACACTGAGCTTTTTTCTTGAGTTCTTCTCGCTCCAGCCCAGAATTTATTTGGTAACAAAATCCTCCTGCATGCCGACTTAGGATCGGATAATGCATCATAGCCTCACTGTTTGAAAGCTATTCCTCAACATCTCCTATTTTAAGCATTATCTGCACTATCTCAAAATACTCTCTGACCTATATTCTGTTTTATGGCAACATTTTGTGTGTTGAAGGGAGGCCCGAGCTCAGCGGGGCACGCATAAGAGCCAGTTGGGCCTTTAGCCAGGTGCTGTCTCTCCCTGTCTCCTCTTTGCAGCTCACAGTGTGAAGACAGCGACATGATAAACAGCAGCCCCCCTGGTGAAGTGGTAGGGGAGAAGGAGGGAGAAGAGGGAGGACAAGGAGCAGGATGAGGATGAGGAAGAGTGTTATGTTTAGAGGCCACACAAGATGGTTCGTCCTTATAAACTCTAAAGTGAGAAAAAACAAGCCAGTGCTGATCCAGCCCAACTCCACTTTATTTTATCTGATTTTTTGGGGTGGAGGGCAGTGGAGGAGGCAGAGAATATGAGGGCAGCAGTGTTGTGTTATGCGGATGGGAGAGGGGGACCCGGAGTCCCAGCGGAGCCAGCCTCTCGCTGCTGCGACGGAGAAAATAAACACTCCACCGCTGGCTTATTTACACAAGGGGTTAACTTAAACTTTGATTTGATATTATGGTACCAGAGACCGTATCCTCCTCTTTCTCGTTCTACCTCTTTCCCCTTATCGTTCTTCGTCTTTCATGCTCTTCGATTCTTTGTCACATGTCCTCACTCCTGCTTTCTGACATGAGAATCTTGAGATGGGATTAGTGAAAATAATCAAACAAGGAAGCGAGCAGGGGTGGCCAAATATGACAACGCTGCTGAAGCCTAACTTGATATATGGTAGGGAGGGCCGGCCAAACCTCAAAACTCTTGTGCTCTGGCTCCACTCATCCCCATTCACTATACTTTGACATGACTAAGGAGACAGCACGAAGACAGGGTGACGCTAAATTTTGCTTCTTTTTTAAATGAAACCAATAAGCCCCACACAGATAAACAATCTCCTTTTCCAGGAAGGCCAAGCTTTTAAATCATGGCATGGTGGGGCCTTTACAGCTCTGCAGTTACATCTTAATGAGGTGAGTGTGAGCTTGTTATTTCACTAAAACGCCCAGCGACCCTGTGCTTGGATTCCTGACCTTAAGCAACCCTGAGAGATGAGATTTACGGCTCCCTCATTTGGCTCCGAGAGGTATGTCACTGAGCCAAAATTATAGTCTCTAATTGCACTTTAATGTTTATATTAAGGTCAACAGAACCAAACTTTTCCCCTGTGGACTTGACAGGAAAAGGACACAGAAACTGCGAGCTGAGTAGAAATCTTAAGAGAGGACACCGCACCACCTTTCCTTGCAGGATTTGGCCCAGTGCACACTGCACCTGATGGCACCCTGATGTTAGCAAAGCTCTGTGACACCAGCCAATGTCAACATAGGCTTATGGTAAATGGCTCTCGCTTGTACTGGTACAAATTGGTGCAAACTCTCCCTCACAGCAGAAGCAGATGAAAGGTCTCCCATCCAATGCCAAGCCAAACAAACTAAAAGTTTCCGAACCATTTCTGTGACACTACTGTACAAACCTGTGCCAATTTAGTGAGAGCCAACTGATACACCATATATTTAAAAAAACAAAAAAACAAGAGACACGGTACCTTCCTAGATATTATGTGGTGAAAGTATAATCACAGAAAACAAGTAATGTTTCAGGGTCCTTTGGTTGGTACCTGTGGCTGGTATTTAATTCACAATGATTATGTATTACAGTGAATACAGACTGGTCTGATCTATGATACTCGTGAGAATAAACTCAAAATAGGTTAAGTTAAAATCTTACATCAACTTTTTTTAAAAGTTCCTACCTCCTGTTGCGCATGCTCTCTCTGCTGGTTCAACTCTCTGACCTGCTCAGTGAGACTCTTTTTGTCACTCTCATGCGAGTTCAAAGACTCTTCAAAATGCAGCTGCAGTTCACGCAGCTCAGACTGCAGGACAGCCATTTGGTTCTGCAGCATATGAAAACACAAACCGGTCAGCCGAGTTACAACACGGCAAGGAAACGTGAACAGAGCCAGTATGCTCCCGTCATATTTTTACCTTGTCCTGCTCCTGTTTGCGAAGTGATTCCCTCTGCAGGCGTTCCATATCCATTTCCGCTGTGGCCAGGTCCTCTCGCAGGGATGCTAGCTTCTCTGTGAGGACAGCCTTCTCTGCCTCCATCTGAGACAAAGCCTGATCAAAACACACTGCGAGGTCAGAATCATTCATACGTAGCTCAGAAAAAGAAGCTGACTTGGCCACTGGTTCTTGGACAAAAAGAAATCGGTTCCACAGTTCGTACTTGTCATTTACTGTCAGTAATTTTTATATTGTCCTAGTGTCTGCACTCTTTCCCTGTCTTTGTCTCCCTCTGTCTTACCAATGAATTTGAACCTTTGTCTTCCTCATTTCCACTTCCTGGTTTACTTTAACTATTGTTTTTCTGTGCTATTCTCCTTTACTTTAAGGTCCTTTCTTCATGTTTCCTTGATTGCCTTCACCTGATTGTGTTTTTCCTCCTCTCACTGGTTATACCTGCACGCAACCCTGTTTGTAACCCTGTTTGTATTCAGCATACTCATTTTTCTGTTGTAACTCATGCTTCTTCTGCTTTCTTTAGGAATTGTATTATCTTCCAGTCCTTTTATATTTCATCTGCAGATCTTCTGCATGCTCAGAATTGCGATGTCGTCCCCTGGCCTACCTTCAAATACACAAACATTTTAAACATCACTGACAATCATAAGAACCATAAGAAACCTGCAAAGACCACCTCATGTACCTGCTGCTTTTCATTCTCAGCCTGCAGGAGACTTTGGCCGAACTCCTGCTTCAGCCTGGCCAGCTCTTCTCGCACCTGCTGCAGCTCCTTCTGGCTGTGCGCACGCAGCTCCTCACACTGTCTGCGCAGCTGCTCCTCGGCCTGCTCCCGCTGAAGCATCAGCTCTGCACGCTGCTGCTCCTAAGGACCAGCAAACAGACACTTCAGTACAATTAACAGATTAATAGACAGTGAGACCAGCAAATTCAAAGTGCACCTTCTGCTGACGTTCTGCTTCGAGCTGCTCTCTGTGAATTTGCTGTTTGCTGGTCAAAGTCAGCAGGGTACTCCTCTCAACTTGAGCCAGCTTTTCCTCCAACTTACTTCTTTCTTCTTTTGCTTGTGCACATTGCCGTTCAGCATCTGCTCGCATCTGAGCAGCTTCACCTGCACAGGTAAATACATCCATGTACCTCAGTTGCAGACAAACTTTAAAAACCACTGATGTTACAGAAGCAGCAATATTTTATTCAGAGTTTTTATCAAAGAACATGCTAGCTTAATGGCACTCATTTGTAGACCCAAAGATCTTGAGGTGCAGTGGACAGAAAGGACAAACTAATACAATACGAAATGCAGCGTAAGTGGATGTTACATAAAGCTAGCATAAAAGTGGAACTTGGCAAATGATACTAAACATCTTCTTTAGCTTAAATTCAAACTTAACTGTTACCCAATACCTAACCAAACACTGACCATGGACACCACAAGCGCCACGCTTTACCACGGTAAGTCAAACTAACCAGTTTGAACTGCAGCTGTTAAACGCACAGAAACTTAAATAAAACCTTTAAGAAACAGAAACTCATTATCGTTCAATTTAAGACCTTTTACACTATCTCTGAAAAAAGTGGTAACATTACATGCAAGCTTTAAATGTGTTTGTCAAATATCTCTTGTTGAGGCATGTTTACTCTTCAAAATAACCTTCCTATCTCTGAGAGTGACGTTCCCAAACATAACATTTTTCAGTTACAGCAGGTTTTTTGTTTTTGATGAAGTTTGAATAGTTTAATTTAGGTTTACCTGCCACTTAAAAGAAAAAAAAATTATACTCACTCCCGTCCTGTGGTACTTGTTTTATAGCAAGAAAAGAAAAATACCACATCTGCAGGGGAGTCTAAAAGGATGTGTGTGAAGTATGCAGGCGTGACCATGGGATAATATTATTTTCTGATTTGTTGAGCAAGTGTCTCCATGGCATCAACTGTAAGCAAAGCCAGACTGCGGCACAGAGAAAATTAACTTAATTTATAATAATATGTATTAAACTGCCTATCAGATATAACCACTGATCAACTAAAGCTGCCGCAGGGCTGTTCTGGATCGTTTCAGTTCACTTTAACCCCTGCTTATCTGATTCATGCGTATGTTTGTGCAGAGTGGTGAGACCCTGGTCAGCTGAGAAAGCAGCTCCAGTGATGCTGCAGCCCAGCTGTTGCAGAGCTCACAGCTGAAATATGGATCTCTTGTGGGTTGCTGGAAAGGCTTCACGGCCGGGGGGCTTGGCAAAGAGAACAGTGGGGTCTCTGAGGGAGAGGGCTACTCACGCGTCAAGGCCTCGTTAGCTGAAAGCAAGCCGCGCCTCTCCCCCTCCAACCTGGAGCGCTCGGCCTCCAGAGACGAGGCAAGCTCCTGGCTCTCGAACAGGGCCGTCTCCAGGGACTCCTTCTCTGCTCTGCAACACAGTGGTAAAACGGTTTGAGTGCTGAAAAAAGACCTTTGAACCTTTTAGGTGTAGAAGGTCATAAAACCCAATAATCCATCACAAGCGTAGTTTCCAAATAAAACCATGTTACTTAAAGACTCTTGTTACACGAGACTCGCTACGCTTTAGAAAGTAAAATTTGTTTAAAAAAGTCAAAATGACCGTAAATACCCGACGGCAGTTGGTTTTATTTAAACAAACACACAGAGATACACCCATGCTTTTGAGGACACTGTGCTCACTTACATTCATTCCTTGCACTCTCAAACTAAACATTACTGATACAAGCCTAACTCCAATTTATGCTGAATGCAAATGCTAAAAAACAAACTGGTGAAGCTGGTTTTAAATATCAAATTGGTCCCAAACATTTCAGAGGTCCAACCACACAAACAAATACGCACAAACACACACACAGACCTCAATGCAACCAGCTCCTGCGTGAAACCACAGGCCTTTCGGTCAGCGGAATTTAGCTTGACATCCAGAGCTGCCTTGTCCTTGGCCAACTCCTCCCTGTCATGGGTAGCTCTCTTTATGGCTGCGGTCTGTGTCTCAAGCTCCTTCTTGCACGCACACAGCTCCTCTGTCACAGATTGCAACTGCCTTTTGACCTGGAGATGAGCACAGGCAGAAAAAAAAAACATTTCTTTACACAACATCATTATAAACATTAAAATATTGCATTTGCAATTCACAACAGACTTATGACAAATACATTTTTGATTATTTTCAGCCAGAGTCTTGTTCGTGACAAGTGGGAGACAGATGGATACCCTCACCTATGGCCACGACCTGCGTGTGGCAACTGAAGGAATGAAATAAAGAAAAACCATGGATATAAGGGCCCACATAGCAACATTGGTATGGATTGGATCTGGCCCACACAATGTGCTTACACATGGCCCACATACCGCAAAGAATGACGGCCCTTCGGTGGCCCAGATCAGGTTTGCCAGAGGTGGCCCACACATGGGCCAGCACAAGACCAGTTGCAGACACACTGGTGGCCCTGTCATTGCCCAGAAGTTTCAGCTCTGGCCCCAGATGTCAGCCTAATGTGTACCTTAATCAAGCCATGTAATAACAACATGTGCATAATAGTTCAAAAGTAACATGACAAAACTCTGTTCAGACAGTGAATGGACTGATTCTTATGTAGCGCTTTTCACTATTCAAGATTACTGAAAGTGTTCTATACAACATGCTACATTCACCCATTTTCTCTAAACCGAGTGCTTCCTAACTAAATTCATACACATTCACACTCTTGGCATGCAGACTGGAGGAGCCAGGGATCGAACCACTAACCTTCCGATCAGTAGGTGACCTGCTCTACCTCCTGAGCTACAACCACCCAGTGGTAAACATGAGTAAACCCTCAATAGGTTTTGGATAAAGTGCCCACTCACAAACCTGTCAAACCTGCATTTGAAACTTTGGCTACCATAGCAGTATAGTATTGCAACAAGACATTTGGATCTTCTAACTAAAATAGGAAAATAGGAACATAAATAGTGCCATCATTGCCAGACCTGGCCCACATCTGGTTGACATACACCCTGCCATGACACCGGTCAGTCAGAAGTGCCAGTTTGATGCCGGATCCGGGCCAGACCTGTTTTCTATGAGCCTGGGCCACATAAACCAAACCACAATCGGCCAGATATGGCATTCCATCGCACAAACAGTGGCTACATTGCCAGACCTGACCCATATCTGGATGACATATGTCTTATCGTGCCAGAAGTCAGCCAGCAGTGCCGGCTTGATACCAGATCCGGGCCAGACCTGCTTGCTATGTGGGGGGCGGGGTGAGGTTCATCTGAAGGGTGTCTGGGTCAGCCTTTAAACAGGGCAACCAACATAGCCCTTGAGTTTAGCGCTGCTGCTCCTTTCCATCTGAAAGCAAATTAGCTGATGTGGTTCAGAGATGCCTTTTGAACAACTTGTATTTCAGCAATATCCGAACTGAAGAAGACACAGGGTAGCAGAGGAGTGGAGAGAGGGACACCATGACTTCAACCAGTGGTTAGTGAAGTCCTGTTGCCATCTTAGTGTCTTGAAATGAGGGGCAGATCTGACTGTGAAACAGAGGACTATCTCATGATTATACCCTGGATAATCCCCTTTTCCGACTCCAAAACTCATCACAATTTGTCAAATAAAGTTCATGTTTGATTGAATATGGCCTAAAAAAAAGCAATCAATTAGTAAATTGTTCCCTGAGGTCACAGAGTAGAGGAGCTGACGGCTATTTTCACACAGACATCTATATATGGAGTCTTTTTGGAACTAGAGCTGTGGCCCCCTGGAGGCCATTACAAAGATTGCGAGTTTAAATAATTTCTTTGGTTTAAGATTTCAGACCTGGAAACTACAGTGATGTGTCTTTTGGGGAGGACAATGAACCTTTTAGGTGGGTGAACCCTGTGAAACATGAAAATTCTAGCAGAAATAAATACTAAACCACTAAAAAATTTGGCTCTAATGAGTTTAAATTTAGACAGACCTCCTGCCTCCATAAACATTCATTAGGAGACACAGCGCCCCGTAACAGTATAGTAACTGCACTGAAACATGATTCAACCGTGAAATAATGGAACTAACAAAATGGTTCCAAAAATAAATAATAAATGTCTCACACATCCTTTGTTTTAAGTTTGCAAAGAAAATAAGTTGAAGAATGGACTGAATCATTTTGAGGGAAGGTTTGTTTTTTATTTTAATTTAAAAGCATATTGATTTGCTTCTATAATAAGCACAAGAGCTTTCAGTTCATATGAGTATATGCTGTCGGTTTCTCTCTCTCTCTCTCTCTCTCTCTCTGTCTTGATCTCAGGTGAAGAGCTGGGCAGAGCTGTCGTTTCTCGGGTTTGTTTCTGCACACATGCAACTCATTACCTTCATCAGTACTAGGTACTTAAGGACCGGCTGTGGCAGTGTCTCCACCAGATTGTCGCCTCCACTTTGGTGGTAAATCGGCCAACCTCGTGTAACTGAGATTTCTGCAAGTTTCGCAAAGTAACTCTTGCGTTTGATCTGCTTCCCAGTTTACCTCCTGGAGTTCCTGCTTTACTGCTTTTGAAACCTCCCTGCTGCCTATAGTGGAGTCAAAAGACCACAGTCGGATTTGTTCTTCATCTGCATTCATGTTTTCTGACTTTCTTTGGAAACAAGTATTTGCCAGCCTGCCTACCAGCTACCCCTCCCTTGTCTCACCCTTCTCCCCGGACAAAGTAAGATTTCTAAGCTGAGAATCATTAAGCAATCTCAGGCAACCTCACAGCTCTGGACTTCATTAACTGATTCTCTCCCATTTCAAAGATTCTCCCAGAGCTCCATTACCGCTGTTAGCAGCCACCTGAGTAACACACGCCCATCTTTTCTTGTCTTACTGTGAATAAAGCTTCCCGGGTCCAACCTTACATTTTTTTTTTTTATACAAAATATAATACATACAATATATACATATGGAGAAAGAAGCTTCACAGGGTTCCACTCTCACAGCTTCTGTAGGAATTAAAAGGGTAGGTACTAGCCATATGTTAAAAAGATGCACTTAATTAGTAGATCACTATTAAGTGTCAACAGCTTTTATAAAAGTACAAATTTTGTCTGATCTGGAGCATTACAGTGTGTGTTAACACACAACCAAAGCCTTCCCAGAAGTGTGAATTCACCCCAATGTCAGACTGTCTCATCTCTCTACAGCCTTAGTTAGTGTGTAAAGACTCATCGAAGTACAAGGGGGGCAAAAAAAGAACAAGTATGGCTTATTTGGAAGGGTTGGCAAGAAGAAGCCTCTTCTCTACAACCAATGTGACACCACAATTTGTTCACAAACTTGCATCTTTTGACAGACACAACCAAAGGGGAGATGTTTGACCATAAGACACCACCCCTTTTGGAGAAAAATAACACAGCACAAAAATCTCATATCAACTGTCAACACAATGAAGGAGGGCTGATGATGTGATGCACTTTGCAGTCAAAGAATCAACCACGAACTCCTCTGCATGCCAAAGTTTTTTAGAGTAAAATGTGAGTCCATCTGTATGAAAGCCAAAGCTTGGCCCAAACTGGCTCATGCAACAGGACAATGACCCCAAGAACTGCAGCAAATGTACAACAGAGTGGGAGAAAAAAAGGAATCACGGTTTTGCAATGACAAACTCAAAGTCCAGGCTTCAAGACCATAAGAGAGCTGCGCATATTTAAACACCTGCAAACCACAATGAACTGAAGCAACCCTGTAAAGAAGAGCGGGCCAAAATTCATCCACAACCATGCGAAAGACTGAAAATATCATACAAAAAAAACAATCAACTTATTGCTTATATAAAGGTGGTTCTACAAGCTAGATATTAACTGGCTGTACTAAACTTGCTTTTTCACACGACACTAGTCGGGTGATTCCATATGAAGTCTTTCCAGTGCTGTAACTTGTTCTGAGTAGCCACCTATTCCACATGCTGAGTCTTGAAGTTTAACTTAAAAGACACTTTTGAAGTTTCCACCAGTGAATTATTAGAAAACCGGTCAAACATGCATTGCATCAATGGCTGTTTGTGTTCCTCTACATCAGAGACAATAAGTTGGTGCAGTGTATTGAAACTATTAATTGGTGCTGACCAGTGTTTAAGGTGTGATTAGTCTTATCAGTAAGTACTCAGAATGACCCTAATATACTGTACCAGTTACTGACACACTAGCACACTATATTTAACCAACCCCTGCTACTTCTAATATTTCACTGCGGCAGAATGTTTGAAAAGCAACAATCACTATAATTTGATTTTGGACCAAACAAAAAAAATGAACTCACACTAACTAAATATTAGCACACAATGTCTTTCAGCCTCTCCTTAGGTAAATATTCAAGTGGATGAATTACACCAATGTTATGGATGTGTGTAGGCCCCCAATATGGGGATGAAACATGAGCTCAGTGCGATGCATGCCGCTACAGGGTTTGCTTCATCCAAGTTTGATTTATTTTTACAGATAAGCTATCTAAAAATGTTTGGATGGAATTTGTCAGATTTTTTAGGTTTGTTATATTTTTGCTCAGATCAACATGGATATCCCAGTTTCACATTCAGAACAGATAATACAGCAGGAGAGGATTCTTTTCATTCTTTAGAGGACGGAACAGGGGGATCTGGATCTGCTGAGGAAGAATGGAAATACTTTAGGTGTTAATTTATTGCTGCTTTCACCAAAACTCCTGCTGGATATTATATGTCTGTCTATTTATCTTTTCCAGTTCACATTTGTTCACCAAGGTCCTCTGCTTGTTATGTCCCAAGTTACATATAAAACACACAGTGGAGCGCTGCATATCAAATGTGAGAGGAAAAAACACAGCAGATGCATCCAGGACCTCCTATGCATTTTAATGTGACAACAAGCTCCGTGAACCTGCTGAAAGCTGTTAATAACATCAGCCAATTCTCCAAGGCGTCGGGAGTAGGGAGGAGCGTGAGCGGCCTGACCTGCGAGCGCTTCTCCAGGGCCTGAGCTTTCTCCTTCTGCAGGAGACTCAGCTCTGCTTCTAGCTTCTGGCAGAGATCCTGCAAGTGGCTGTGGGAGCTCTCCAGGGCTTGCTTCTCGGCGAGCAGATCCATCATCTCCTTTTGTGCCCGCGCTGCATCCTCTCTGGCTGCTGCCCGCTCCGCCTCGGCTTCCCGTCTACGTTCACAGAGCTCCCTCTTCTCTCCTTCTGTCTGGAAGGGAAGCCAGGATATTTCATTTTACTTCCTTTCCTTCTAGTAGCAAGTCTGCTTGGTTACACCTCTGGGCACTTATTTATTTTCTAAATTAACTTTAATTTCAGCAATCACCAGGATACAAAAACTGCAGGTATAGAGTAGAGCTATATGACTTTGTGAGACCAAGAGAAATTTTCCAAGTCAATAATATCAAATAATATGCTCTTGATCAAAATCAACCCTATAGTCTTTATATATTAGTTATATGATTTATATACTGTAAGTTTGGGAGCACCTGATGACAGATCTGTGACTCACAGTGCAGCACACAGCAGGGCAAGTTAGTCATCTCACCTCGTGCTCTCTACTTTTTTTGTATGTTATGGGGGAACTGCATGGCTACTGACCTCCAGCAGAATACGACTGAGCTCCACCTTGTCTTTTGCTAAGCCTTCACTAAGGGCGGCCATTTTGTCGAGAGAATCTTTCAGCGCCGCCTCCTGATTCTGGAGTTTGTTGAAGGCCAGTTCCTGCGCAGCACTCTGAGACTCAATCTGCAGAGTGATTCAAATAATATTAAAAGAATTATGACAGATCTCAGAGAAACTTTGCAAAACTTGCGCTGAGGAGCTGAGTTGTTAACCTTGGAGAGAGCCAGAGTGAGGCTGGCCTTGTCATCCTCCAACACCTCCTTCTGCAGGGTGATTTGGCTCAGAGCCTCCTTCACCATCACAAGCTCCCTGCGCAGATCCGAGTGCTTCCCTTCGAGCTCCTGCAAACTCCTCTCACTGAAACAGAAATTATATCACATGTTTAACTCCCCACCACTGTTCTGCTGGTCTCACACACGATCCCTTTAACAGTAATCCATCTGTACTTTAAAAAAAAATGAAGAAATGTTGGCATAAGTGCCGAGTTTTCTTTTTTCTGTTTTTCTTGTTTTTTGTTCAATTGCATGTCCTTCTCCAATTCTCAGCTAATCAAATTTTTTAGCCCAAGAAACCCTGAAAATGGGAAAGAAAAGTATCCCTCATGCATGAGTTCAGTAATGCTATGTAAATCATTTACATTTTCATCCAAATGTCATGTGGGTGCATTGCCGGCTGGAGAATGACATGTGTTACTGATCTGAACTCTAAACAAATGGGGCTTGAAAACAATCACGCCTGTCAGGATGTGCTTTGTGTAATGGTCATTCTCTGTGATCTTGCTGTACCCTCTTTGGGCCTCCGTGTTCTGGCGTGCCAGCTGCATCTCTAGATCCTCCCTTTGCTGCCTCAGGAGATCCCTCTGTCTCTGAAGTTCTAGCGAGGAGCTCCGTAGTACCTCCATCTCAGCACGCTGGGAGTCCACTTCCTGCTGAAGCCCCGACAGCAGCTTCTCCAGGCTGCTTTTTTCACTGTGTGATGTGGTGAAAGAAATAAGCAGTGGACATGAAAGAGACAAAGCATGTTCAATAGCTTTCTAAATGCCAAAATCAAAGTGTAGTCAAGAAAAAGAAGTAGAAGTACTTGGTGAGGATGTACCTGGAGATGAGCTCCAGTGAGCGGTGATATCTGTTGCTGTCCCTGAGGCTTTCTTCCAGAGCTTTTTTATCCTCCTGACTTTCCCGCCTCACATCCTGAATCTTCTGCTCCAACTCTCTCCTCTCAGCGTCCCTCTCTTGCTGGTGTTCGCGCAGTGTATCCACTTGCTCCAGAGCAGCCCCCAAACGTGCACGTAGCTCCTGCAGGTTATATGTCAGTGTGAGTGATTGAGCTTTTTATGCTTGAAAGGCTGCAACATAAAAATTCACATAACACAGAGTTACATGAGAAGAAACAATGAGAGAGACACAGACAACCATTCACACTCATTCATACCTGAAGCTGATTTAGAATCGCCAATACAATTCATTAAATTCTACCCATACAACGCCACATTACAACAAGTCGCCAAGTCACAACAACAGTCACTTTAAGGCGCTTTAAGCCAAAGGATTCAAACCCACGATTCTGAGTTTAGACTGTGACACTTGCAGAGGATGTAAAAGTACTACATTTCCACGTTGCATCAACAGATCTTAAATGTGTTTTTCAGCCCTGAAAATTTCACATTCTCCTGGATTTGTAAAGCTACAATGGCTCAAAAATGCTGCAAAAATGAACTGACTCTGAACCTGCGAAGTTTCCGTTATGTGCTTTGTGGCCCTGTTACTTGGAAAATATTCAGAATGTGAAGGTATGAAAGTTTTTCATGTCTTTATTAAACACCCTAAAAACAAATCAGCTGATTCTGATCAGTCCAGCTGAGGTAGGAACTTTTTTAACTTTTTAACTTTTTAAACTTTTTTTTAAGTTTTAACTTTTTTAAGTTGACAAATATGACAAATAATGATCACAGAAAAAGTAAAAAAATGAAAAAAAAAAATCACTTCATAGTAGCTTATAGTAGTAGTTAATGTCCTCACAGTTTTGTGTAGCTCATTCCATTTATAGGCAATAAACTATTTAAACTATTTAAAGTTCATTGTGGATAAGAGGACTAGGTAATGTTAAAGCATGTAATCAAAGACACAAACCTGCAAGGCAAACACACTCTTAACACATAAACACATGTGTTACGTGTGTTTATAAACACAAAACTGTTATTACAAAGTGGGGAGATTGTTGTTTCTTTGAAATTACATACTACAAGTATATGCCCAAAAGTTTGACTTTTGCAGATATAAATTAGAAGAAGCGCACAGACTGTGTGTTAGATAACTGTTATACCTGTGTTTGTTTCTGGTGTTTGGAGAGAGCATTCTGTACTGATATCACAGTAGCGTTCCTAAGAGGAGAACGGCCATGAAGAGGCGAGGATGACACACTCTCAGGGCCACAGCCGTCCCTCTCACGGCTCACTAACTATAAAGAAATTATAGTAAAAATAAAAGGCATTATTGACTTCATTGCATAACAGCTTCACAATCTAATTCACTACTTTGTTTTGTTCCGACCTGGTGAACATGGTGTAAAATCTTTTGGAGGGCTTGGATCTCTGTGTGGAGTATTTCCATCTCTGCTTTATCCTCGGTTCGCCTTGTCTCCTGAGCAGGAAACCATTTAAGTCAGATAAGCAGCGTACATGGAGTAAGTCTGACATTCCCCAGACTGCAGCCCTCTAGACTAGGAAGTTATGGACTTTATCAAGCCTCAGGTCCAGACTAGAGCCAATTTAGCTATCTGTCACCTCCTACCATATATT
The DNA here is from genome assembly GCF_057382095.1 of Aulonocara sp. 'chitande type north' Nkhata Bay. Taxonomy (NCBI): domain Eukaryota; kingdom Metazoa; phylum Chordata; class Actinopteri; order Cichliformes; family Cichlidae; genus Aulonocara; species Aulonocara sp. 'chitande type north' Nkhata Bay. The sequence continues at coordinate 15,382,499 of NC_141365.1, forward strand.
CCCAAGGTCCTACCATCCTGTCCAGACTGATCTGCATGGTGTTGAGGCTGATATCTTTCTCACTGTTCTGGCTTTGGAGGTGCTTCATTGTGTCGGTCAGTTCCAGGATTCTAGATAGACCATGAAAAGAGGGTTCAGGAGAGTTCAGGAGACATCAAGGAGAAGACAGAAAGAGACTGGGATGTACTCCTCCCTCTAGACCATCAATGCTATCATGTTCTGCTCATAGTCTACAAGAGATGGCACAAAAGACTTGATTCCCATTACTAGATAAAAGAACTAGATTTACTCCATATATAAAGGTTTGGGGTTTCATCAAAAGGATTATACTTGTCTTTTCATTCAGGCATAGAAAAATAAGAATTTCCTAAATGATCAACCAATCGCACTGCACATGACCTTGAAGCCAGTATTCCTGTTTCAGTTTATGAAAATGGAATAGTGACGGCCCAGAGCAGTTAGTCTAACCCACAGATTGAGTTACTCAGTTACTATATTCAGTCTGAAACCAGCGGTGGATGGTTGTTAAACAAAATGAAGGTAACCATAGGACATTTTCACAAAGGAACACAAGAACCACATTAAGTTAAAAGACAGACATGGTAGATTTCTTTTAGGTATGTTGCTTTTTGAGAATAAAGTCAATAAAAAGTTGAAATGTCAGGAATAAAGCTGAGCTGAAAAAATAAAAGTTAGAGGAAGAAGAGTTTTGGCATTTTGAGAATAAAGTTAAAGCTTTGAGAGAAAAAGTAAAAAGTCAATATTACACTTTACATTTCAAGAATAAAGTTAACTCAGTAGATTTCACCTCGTTTTCATCATCTTGACTTTTATCTAAACATCTCGACTTTGTTCTTGATATTAATATTGACATCCCGACATTAATTCTGAGATGTTGACTTTAACTTTACCATCTTGTACTTAATCTTGACACGTTGACTTTAATCTTGACATTTGTACTTGGGGAGGCCTTTACCTGGAATTGAGTTTGACTTTCTCTGCATCGCACTGAGCCTGAAGCTGCATAGCCTCTTTCAGCTTGTCCTTCAGCTGCCTCTCCAGAGCGGACATCTCCACACCACCACAGGGGCTTCCTTGTGTTACTCTGGCCTCTAAATTCATACAGGCAGCGTGCAGCTGCCGGCTAGCTGCGACACACTCGGTACGCATATCAGACAGAGTTCTGTTGAAAATAAGGATTGCAGAATGTGTTATGACATTTGAAATTATTTAAAGCATAAGAAAAGCGGATGATGGTTACATTCAGTTGCAAACTTTTATCCTAATTTTTTTTTAAAAAGATGATGAATGCCTCTCATGATTAAGCTCTGAGAACTGAGCTCTCTTTGAAGTGTCTTAAGTTTAAGTTGCAGCTCAGCATCTGACATGACAAAGCTGTCTATGAACTGAGCACTGACTATAAAAGCAAAGTACTCTACAATACAGTGGTTCAGCACTATAGAAGCCAAGTCTCCCTGAAGACAACAGCTTAGGCTTCGTCCTGATGGATGATTTTAACAGTGAGTGCAGGCACCTTGAGCAGTATTTCCCCACAGTGAGAAACAATAAGCAGGGGCCAATGACCTTGTTGACCTGCTCCACTTTGATGTGTGGCTGAGAGAGGTGGATTGTTGTCACAGTTGTGAGACTCACAGGAGAAGGTGGGGGTTTTGTGGAATTCTGACTTGCCGGAGGGATTCTGGCAGCACGCCACACTCACCTGTCAGTGAACGTCCTTAGCTGGGTGAAACTGCTCCGCAGGGAGGCGGCCTGGCGCCACAGCGCTCTGACATGAGCCTGTTCCCGACTCAACCGGGAGGCACACGTCTGCAGAGACAAGCAGCAAACCGGAGTAGAACCTGGCGTTAAGGTGGTGTGGGCTGCTTATAGCAACCTTTAATTTTATTGTGATCCCAAGCAGATGCAATAATAGAACTCCTGGACTCACGCTGGCAAACATACAAATAATTGGATTTCCCTGAATCAACAGATGTAGCCCATTTACAGCACGAACGCCAGATTGTTTGCACAAAATTTTCCTCCCCCTCAGCAGTTGGAATGTTTTCACAGGAAACAACAACTCAAAAATCATAGCAGTGAAATGAACAGGGAATGAGAATGAATTGACAAAACTGGCTATGAATGGAATTCCCACCCCATGTGAACTCAACAGGAGTTTAATTGCACAATCTCTATACAGAAAGGGATGAACCCCGTTGCCTTTCTGCCTCAAGCACCTCATTCCTGAGGTTTTTCTCACCTCTTGCTCTCTCCGCAAACGAGTATCACACGACTCGGCATCTTCACGGGCCTTCCATAAGCTCTCGGTTAGCCCCTTGTTGACAGTGCCCACCTGGTCCAGCTGTTCCCGCAGCATGGAATTCACTTGGCTGAGGCTGGCACTCCTGGAAAAAACCCATCGTATGACAAAGTGACAAATAGCCGTGTTGACAGCCTCCTATAAACCCTGTCACAGAACCCAAACTTCTTATAGTCAGCATTATCACTCAAACATATATTTCTTTTAGATCCACACTTGCCAGCTGCGCTTACAGGGTAAACATATGTGACAGTTTTACAATATCTGTGTTGAATAAGATTTAATATCAACCAGATCTGCCTGTAGAGTCATTTACCAAATGTTTACATCATTCTCACACTCAACACACACCCTCTTACAGTAAAGCACGCTACATTGTTTTGCTTGGTTATCTGTCTGAGAGGCAGCCAAACCCTTGTTTGCATGAATGGGATGATATCGAGTTAAAAGGGAACTGACATGTGAGGAAAGAGGGATTCAATAATGAGGACTTGTAAGTGGTAGCTGTGGGACTTATCTCTACACTATACTTATATTACACAAAGTGCTAAAGTGAACAGAGCTTGGTAACTCTGCAATAAGTGAGATATTTAGGCAATAAAAATGACTGATTGCTGGCAGACTTTGCACCACGGGTATTTCAAATAAAGCTCCATAATTGTATAAATCACTGGGCATTAAAATCTGGCCTCGGCTCCAGAGGTTGGCCCACGTTTAATGTGGAGCATTATTAAAATGTTCTGGAGAACAGAGTCAAAACAGTCCCACTAATTTTCTCTGACAAATTGGATGCCGAGGTCATTTGCCAAGGGCAGGTTTCAGCCTCTCCCTTGCAGCACGGGGAAAGGAAGAACTGCAGGGAAGCTCGAGCGACTACTGGGAATATCTCTGATCCAAACATTTCTCAGAAATATTTCAACTTGATTTCTGCTTCTCAAGACGAAACAGAAAAAGAAAACAGAAGCAAATTTCTTGCATCCCTCCCTTCTGATACAGCTTTTCTGATTTATGGATTTTTACTTTGTGCACTTTTTACAGTGTTATGTATTAATTATGAGTAGAAGACACAGTTTTTTTATTGCCTGTGTAACATGGGTACCGCCACTGCATAGTGCCCACCACTCACCTTTTCTGTTCCTCTTCCAGCTGAGCTGACTTATTCTGGATAGCTACGTTGAGATCCTGCTCAACCCGCTGCAGGTACTCGACTTTGTCTAGGTGGCCCTGCAGCTGAACAAACACACAAAACTACTACGGGCATCCTGATAACCATGAGGCCATATACAAAAATCACCATAATTACAGTGTACTAATCAAAAGTCTCTGCGTGGGCTTTGCAATCTGATACATTTAAGTGCATTTGAATAAAAGTGGGACATAATAAAGTTTACCTGTGTGTCTAAAACAGCTTATACACTATATAATGCAGTACATTTAGTGTTTGACATTTTCCAGGGGTAAAAGACAATGCCAATAAATGCAGTTCCTCTAATGGCCACTTGAGGTTAGTACCAAAACTGAGCTAAAATTTACAGCCTGGTATCTTTGATTTATAGGTGTTCCCACACGGGCGGCTTTAGCCAATCATTGCCCTCAGGCCTCAGTGAAATCAGTACACTTAACCTCAGCCATTTTTTAAAAATCATTTTAATAGGGTTTTCTTGGTACAGACCACCCAGGAAGATTGTGCTTAACTTTTGGTGAGGGAAATTGTAGTGTTTTATTTATATTACTTATCACTAATTAGAAGATGTTGTGTTTGTGCATCTGTACAATTTCTGGACATGGCTTGTTTACAAAGCTTGTTAGTGCTAGCTAGCTAATAAAATTCAAAATAAGGTTACTCCTGCATCCAAGACAAGCAACACGGAGCAGACAAATGCTAACACTAAAGCTTCAGTGTTAAAAACCAGTGGGTCACAGAGGCTACATACATCTTTTATATAAATGGAACTAAAAAAGTGGTACTTTCTGAAAGCAAGTCCACAGAGCAGAGAAGCATCAAAAATCTAACTTTGCCCAAGTTAACAAAGATCACACAAAAACAGAGTCTACTGCTTATTAAACAGTGAACTCATTAGTAATGGTGATACTGTATATTGAGTAGTAAAATGGTATAGGTAAAATACCAATATTTGCTCAAACCCAATACATTTACAATATGCTCATTTGTCTGAAAACCTAAACGTGATTCTAAAATAAATTCCAGATTGAGTTATAATAGCTAATAGTTTTAAATTATATTTAAATTAATTTTTGAATAATTATTTTGTGTGAGATTAAAAAGGGCAAAAATGTAAAACATTACTTTTTTAATTATTTGACTGTAATGCAATTGTGATAATAATTAAGACTGACTTTATCAATATCACCCGGCATTGTGCCACATTCCTTCTTTATCAGGCGAGATCATTTGCATTTGAAATTTATAAAAAACAAAGAGCTTAATAAGATTGTTTTAAACATGCATCATCAGCTTAACAGTCAGTTGGGTGTAAGGAGCAAATGAACCTCTAGATGACTCTAGTAGGCTTATAAAACTTAAATTATTAATTTATACCGAAGCAGTACTGATTCTAATACTGTCGTAAAAACACACCAACAATCTCATCTTTTCAGTTTCCGAAGTCTTCTCCAGAACTTGCTCTTCAAGTTCCCCACATCTCTTCTTATACTGAATCACCTTATATAAGACAAATGCAAGACGGATGGTTAGGAAGCTTCAAGGCATACGTGTAGAGGTGTCTAAACTGTGAGATCCATTTCTAGCTACCTTGGTCTGCAGCTTCTGAACAAGTTGGACTTGTCTCTGTTGGGCTTCCTGATAGGCCAGCAGTTTTTGCCTATAGGCTCTCTCCTTGTTCTGTGGTTGCATGGCTTCTGTTGATACACTGTGCTGGTCTGAGTCCACCGCTGGCTGCAACATCAGTATCTGATCAAGCTGGAGTAGAGCAACAAACAAATACAACAAAGCAACAGAGCCTTAGAAGGATGCACATTATTGTGCACATCACACATGGCCTTTGAATTCATTTACCAGTTTATCAGAAGGACTTTGAGAAGTTTCAGAAGTCTTTTCTCTATAAAACCTAAACTTTATTTTATTTACAGAGTTTCAGAGAAGCCTTGAACTCTCTCTGCTGTATGGTACTCACTGTAAAATCACCCACTATTCATAAAGACAGGAGTTTTTGCAAAGTGCAACAAAAGGCTACCTTAATATTTATTTATTTTATAGACTATTACTCTTGTATTCCTGTTTACTGCAGACACAGAAGCAGTAAAGTTCAGGTATCTCAGGTGTTTTGTTAGTGAGTGGGGGAAGAATGGAGCAGAAGGAACAGTGCAGTAATATGGATGGAGTTTGGGCTTTCATTGCTCTATCATAACCTAAAGTTCCAGTTAAGGTGTTTCAGGCGTCCAACTGGGAAGCAATCCTGGATTATGTCTCTTTCCTGCTTTGGGAATGTGTCAGTTTCCCTCCTGGACAGCTTAAGGAGGTAACTGGGGAGAAGGAGGTCTGGACACCTCCGGTTAGACTGCTGTCTCTGCAACCTGGACTCAGATATGTGGCAGAAAATAGATGAATGCAGGTCTATCTTATATAATCAGTAGCTACTGTATAAAATATTCACATAATTTGTCACGGACCCGGTTCCGGGGACTCGGGGTGGACTATAATTATTATAATTATTATTATTATTATTTTGTGATGTGTGTGTCTTCTGCACAATGCTGTCATGTCTGTGTTCCACTTATTGTATGTGTAGGCAGGGTGTGTGTGTGTGTATATGTGTGTGGCTGTAGGATGGATGACAGGCACTTGCAGGCCTAATGGGTGTGGCCCTGCTGGAGGACTGGCCACACCTGAAGTCCCTGCCACACACCTGCTGCTGATCAGGGCTCGTCGGGGGAACTATTTAGGAGAGTGTTGGAGCTCCCACCGGTGTGGGATCATTGCGTTACATCCCAAGTTAGTGTGCGTCAGTGTACGGTAGTGCAGATCGTGTATGCCCGCGGGGGTCAGTGTTGATGGCTGCTTCTGTTATTTTCCTGCAGGCGGAACGAGGAACCAGAAGGACAGCACGGAGGGGAACACACACACGGGAGTCTAGGAAGCAACGGGAATTTTGTATGCATCTGTTATTTACCTCACTGTAAATAAACGCACTGTCTTCACTAAAGAGTCCAGGTTTCGGGTCCTCCTTCCACACATCCCCACGGTCTGCCAGGGCAAACCGTGACATAATTTCCCATTTTCCTATGGTGTCAACTCATTTCTTTTGTTGTGTTCTGATATTTTCTTATCTGCCTCAAACAAGCCAATCAGCCTCTGTTCCCTGCACCTCTCTCCACCTCCTCTTCATGTCTTCCTCAACCTGGTCGTTCAAAGAGCCTCATCTAAGTCTCCATCTGCTTCATCTTCATCGGCATTGTCTAGACTCATACCAGTACCCAGCTCTGCCATGCTGTCTTAGACTCAATCACCATTACGCAGTTTCTGTGGTTTCGAGTATTACTGTTTTCAGTAAAGTATTTCAAAGTATTCAAAGTATTTTAGCTCATTGAAATACATTCCAAACCAAAAATGTCAAATTTTGATTGGCTTTAAAAATCTAAAGAGCAGCAGTATTAAGCTAAAGACAGAGTAAGGGGTGATAATATCAATACTGTCCTGGTCTTCCTCATTGTGGAATCTCATTTTCTCTCCCGTATCTGAAATCCAAATGTCCTGTAACCTCTCAACCCCATACAACCTAAACTCCCTGTGCACCACCCACTCTCTATGCTGGTGCCAGACACCCTGTCCTCACTAATACAAACCACATGGCCCTAGAGCACTACAACACACTGCGTGCCTCTAGCTGCCCTTGCCGACTTCTCATTTAAAAAGAGATGAAGAGAGTGAGAGCAAGCGAGCGAGCCCCCCCTCCCCTGCAATACGCTCCAAACCACCATCCAAGCTCGTCAAATCAACCCTGCGACCCACTCCCTCCCTCTTCTCTTCTGTACCTCATCTCTTCTCTTGGTGCTTAATCTCTCCAGCAGGCTCCAAGAGAGCCAAGACAATAGTCTCAGTGTTCAACACTGGACCCAGCCACTTTGCCACCATTATTAACACATTTTCAAATGCCCTTTTCAGAAATTTATACTACAAACTACACTTACGGTCATCACGCACTTGGCTCTGTGCTTTTGGTGTTTTTCTCTGAGGACATGGGGAGCACAAAAACGTCTTTTACTGCCCGTTGTTGAGGTGACAGCTTTAGGGACTGAGAAGGGAGGAACAACATGGGCGGAGTGTTTGAAACGCACAGCACTGCAGCAGCTGTGTTTAAAGGGACTCCTGGAAACAGCTGTGTGTGGAGCATTGGTGATTATGCATCTTTTCAAGTATTTTGGCACAACTAAAGCAATAACACTGACTTACTAACAAGCATGCACTTTATAAATACTACAGGATATGAGCGCCATGTATATTCGGTGCCATGTGATGCTGAAACTGTAACTCTCGTAGCCACATCAAAAAGAAATCCAACACTGTGAGAAAAAGAAACATAAACAAACAACAACAACAAAAAATATCCATTACTTCAATATACACGGTGCAGAATGCAGGATTCAGATAAAGGATCCTGGTAAATTCAGGCGCTACAATAGATGGGCGATAAATCTTCATGCCTCTTGTCTATGCACGCGCATAAGGATCCTATACATGTATAATTTGAGCCTTGCATTTCTTTTATTCTACAACAGTACTGAACCACTCTATGCACTAACACGTAGAGATTTGTAGCAATGTCCCAACAACCAATTATGGTGAGTAATACCTGAAAAATGAAGAAAACTGCAGTGGCCACTTGAGGGCCCAAAAGTGAGTCAACCCTCATAGATGCCGTGTTAATATGTTCAACTTAACAGCAGAAATAAACAATTTTACAGCCTGCTACAATAAGCAGATTTAGTTTGCTAATATTGTTTTGTTCTTTCATGACAATAACAATAATAAAAACCACAAAAATTGATGTTCCAGATTCCCAGTCAACCCAACTCTTTGGCTCCTCAACCAGCACAGCAGCTCTTCATTTCTGTTAAACATTTGGGTTTTATTACATCAGGATCCAGTTGCATGGATAATTCTTTAATGTTTTTACTACCTCATTTAATCACTTCCCTTATAGATGAGAAACATTTTCTTGGGGGCACCTACTTTAAGCTGCTAATAGTTATTTTCCCTATCACTGCTACAAATCATTGAGTTGGACTAATTTTTCCATAATCACTCGTTGCTACGTTGTTGCTAGTCTCATTCTGTGCAGATTGATTGGTGCACCAACACAGGTAGCTACAGCCAAAAGCTGCCACACCAACAGCTGCTAATTTGACTTACTAAACTGGATCCCTTAACCGGGTTTGTCATGTTCAGTCTGTCCTAGAAGTTTGTGGCTTAGTTCTTGTCTATGAAATTCTAGCTTTTTTATTACCCTGTGATTTACCCTTGTCATCTAAACATGATAATTTCTAGTTTCACAAAACCAAGATGCAATGGCCAAAATTCTGACATTCAGTGTTCAAAATGACTACATTAAAGTCAATGGGCAGCATCATGGTGACTATATTCATCTTCTCCATATGCATATTCAGTAATTGCAAAGATGGTCGCGGATTGTCCTCTCACAGCAGTTTAAACAGTGTTTTGCAGGCAAATCTGTAGTAAAGATGTAAATAATTGTACTTATTGGAATGATATGTACATGATAAGTACATTCCAAGAAAACTCACTGTGTCTGAAACTGGAATTAGCATAGTATTAGAGCATTAGTTCAAGTTGCTAGATGAGCTTGAAATGATGATCATGTCTGAACCCTGGATTAAATGGGACTGAGAATTTATACACACCTAAAGCTGCAGTACACTATTAGAACACTCATATCACAAGCTCTAATGTAGAACACAGCTACAGCTTTATCAGGACTATCTTCTATTCTCTGGACTTCATTGACTTTCTAAAAAAATAAAATATGTGACCATTAAAACTAGATTTGCATGGATACAGCCCCTTAGAGCTTGAAGGTCAGGGAAACACAGATTCTCTTTAATTTAGTCAAACTGTCTTTTATTTATAAAGCACAAGAAATTAATTTCCATCAGCATCTGTGCCTGTTTAGCCTGCACCATCCCTACCACCCAACTACCTGATGCACCCAATGACCAGGCTACCCTGGTAACTCCTCAAGGGCCCCACCCTACCCTGACACCGAGGGTTGTTTGTGCTTTTTCATACATGGCTGCAGCACATGGGCTTCTTGCCAGCGCCTCGCCCTTACTCCACAAAATACAGAGATGACGCTTTTTTATAGTTTGTCCCCAGTCAGCTGTAAAGCAGGAGGCCAGGGGCTGCTCCGGATTAACCATGCTCCTTGCAGGAAGCTCCCAGGAGGGTGCCATAACAGCCTGGTGTGGAGAACCCCACCACTGCTTAACCCTCCTACACCACCATCTATTCCGTTGCTCTGCTTGCATCATTAACTCTCATCACTCACATCTCCAAGTGAGCTTGAACTCATTGTCCTTCACAACACACGCATACGGTGGTGACTGTAAAGCCAAAGAGAGAAGCAAGTAATCCCAGTCCTCCCTCTGCACTAACTCGGGGCTTACAGGGCTTACCGTGGGCCCAGAATTGCGCTCGCTTAACACCCATGCTATTTATGATCTGCTTCAGAACACAATCACCCTCGATCAGCTTTCATGATTCCCTAAAGTGAGCTGAGCCCAATCCTAACATAGCTCTGCTCTTTGAGGTCATCTACTGCCATTCTGCAATAATGCCGAAAATGCAATTTATACAAAAACCAGCCTTTATGTCATGGTATACTTTATTCCTCCATATGGTCGCTTTGAGTCCTTTTCTTTTCTTCTTTTTAATTTCCAAGTATCTGTTTCTTGAGCCTTGCTTATGGCTCCAAAGTGTAAGACTTTTCAGGCCCTTAAAATGTGCTTTGAATTAGAGTTTTTATACTTCTTGATATTTATGATTTCTGCCACTCCTTGTATTGTCTCTTTTGATAAATATTTCAGACAACATCAAGGGATAATCTTGCTTTGATTCATCTGCCAGCAAGCAACAAGAGAATCATTTTCAAGGCCCTTGTGAAGTCTTTGGTGTTTGTGCCAAAACTTGCTGCCTTGCTCATGTGGTATAAGATCAGAATCCAGCCCATTCAGTTAGCATCTCAGGATTGCAATATCTTCTCACTGACCTAATGTAATTACATTTGGGTATCTGATAACTATCTATCTGATAAAGTATCTTGGGAAGCGTATTCTCTCGTTTTCTGCTATATGACATTGTGAATTCATACCTGTTTTTCAACAAAGATATAAATTTTCTGCCTTATCCAGGAACTATTTCACAACCTCAGTCTTCTTTTCTTTCTATCTGTGGTTCACCCAGGGCGACATCTGGCCGTGAGTGCGCACTCCAGCCAGCATGTGAAGGGTTACAGCTGCAATCGTTTTCTCTGGCTTGGCCTGGACCCAGAGGCTTAATAAAGGGAATTAATGGAGTGCACTATCTGTCAGATTCCTAAACACAGCTGGAGCGGATGTCCATCGCCCCCAAGCTGCCCAAAAACTTACTGTCCTACTTGAACAGCTCACCCGCTCCTCCCTCCCCTCAAATTACCCCCTGAGTGCTGACTCTGTGAAAGAGCCCCAGCTGATTGTGAAAGCTGTTTATGTATCATCACTGACAGTAATTACACAATGTGGGATAACAAACAAGGAGAATAGAAGGAAAAGAGGAGGGACTGCTGAGAGCATGTTACCATAGAGTGAACTTTTGGGTCATGGGGACAGCTGCTGTGATGGCCTGTAAGGGATACAAGTGATCTGTGTAAAAATGGCAAACTCATAATGCAAGCTTAGTGCTCACAAACACGCGGCTGGTCATGCACTGCTTAACACAAATGTGTCCAGCAAGGACAATGCAATTCAAAACCTACACATACATACATAAACTCAATCAGTACAGACTTCACATCTGATTAGAGATCTCTGACATGTGAAAAAGAGCTGAAAAGTAGGCTTTATGTCTGACTTTAAAGTTAGGTAACATGAGAAGCAGAAGAAATGTCAAAGGCTACGAGGTTTAATGGAATACTTTCATCAAAAAATTCAGTCTTCAGGAGGGCTTTTAAGCATTTTCTTTCTCTGGGGAAAGTAATTAATTTTTACAATTTTGAGACAGTCTGACTTTCTGGCTGTTTTCCATTCAAATTGCAGCATAAATGAATGGGTTTGTGCCAGCAGGAAAAACAAACTAGGGACAGAGGGGGGTAGAACAGTAAAAGAAGACAGTAATACAATCCTTAAAAACAGACTTTATCTCTTTGACAGGGTTCTTACGGAGAGACCCGGGGGATTTAAAATTCCACAGGGCACTGGCAAATGGCAGTTGGTGTCAGAAATCATTCAGCATGAGTTATCTTTATCCAACTGACTGCCACACCGCAGTACTGTGCAGGCAATCTCTAAGTGTTCAGGAGTAGGGTATGGATGTCCGTGTCTGAGAAAATGCACATTAGCAGGCCTCCAAAAGCAACACGGAAGGTTCAGAATTCACCCCAACATGTTCTCCAACCTCCTGAAGCCATCCAACGCACAAACTAGGTCAAGGTTTATCCTGGTTCAGGTGCAATTTTCTGGGGTCAACAGGGATCACGAAGAGTGACTTAACAGAGACACAGAGGAAGGCTTTAAGAGTCCAGGTGTGACTTCACCAGCACTATGTTAACAGTCTTCTGTCAGCTCAGAGCCTTAAGGAAAGCTTGGCAAAATGTATGTTTTTGAATTGTCACACACTTTGTTCAACTGACTTGGGCCACAAACATTATGATATAGAGACACGGCACTCAAAGAACCCTTAAATCTACAGGGGAAACGAAACAGATTGTGGCACTTGTTTTTCACGTGTGGTTTCAAGATATAGGTGGGTGAAATTCTCTCGTTTTTGCCATTTTTATTACTCTGGTGCAATTAGGCAAATGCTGGCACACTGGATTGAGCAATGAATGAAGTTGGAATGTTGTGTAACAGAAGTAGAACTTCAGTAAAAAAAAAAAAAAAGCTTTTAAAACTTTATTTGATGCACTTTTATTCCTGGTAAGAGAAGTCTGGACCAGCTCCTTATTTACTCAAGAATCATACTTGAGGATGCTTATGAGTTTGCCCAACTTGTTGACTCGTATTTGTGAATTTGGACAAGGGATTTGACCTCAGCTTGAAGCCCCCCACGGTGTCCTGTGAGTGGTGCTTCGACGGTATGCATTATTAGGACAATTGTTAACCCTTTAAAGCCTCAACCTTGAAATAATTACAAGAAAATGAAATGAAAACGAAATGCTCATTAAACCATGTGATGATATTTTAAATAATAATTTGCATATATTAGTTATAATTGTATTGCTTAATATATATATATTTGGCAGTTTAACTTGTTTGTTTGGTTGTTTTTCATTTTTTCGGGGGCAGGGGGCAGTGCAGTGAGAGCTTGGTTCCTTTAGTTCATTTAGTTCATCTTTGTTCCAGTGGCTGATGGACTCTGGCAGAACTGCCCTTTAACACTGATTCTGACGATAACTATGGACAGAAATTCAAGGTGCAATTTCAAGATTGGTTGGTTTCAGGGTCACATCTTTTATTTTTATCGACGTGTGATGTGACTTCATCAATCTATGAAGGCAGTGGTTTGATGCCAAATGTGAAGTGGCTGGAATGAGGATTAGCACCTCTATGTCTGAGGCCAGAAAAGGGTGGAATACCCACAGTGGCTTAGGACGAGTTCCTATTCAAGTGGAGAAGTTCATGTGTCATGGGGTACACGAGTCAAGGAGACAGGAACAAGAGACTGACAGATGGATCGGCACATCATCTGCATGGATGTAACTAAAGTACCTGTTGTAGTGAGGTAATTATGATGTGATTCTTTTAAAAACAATCAGAGGTAAAGACATTCTGTACTTAAGTAGAAATGCTAGTTTCTGTTTGTTGGCATGGCCAAATAAATTGGTGTATTTGAGATTTGTCAACTATTACTTTTGTGTTTATACCACCTATTACCTTTTGGTATTCAACTCTGGAGTTATTTAAGTTTTGGCCTACCACTGTGGATATTGTTTATGTGTGGATATGGATATGTGTATATTGGAAAGGTGGCCTCTTCAGAGACAGAAAATCTCAAATACTTCCTCGGGAGTTCAGTCATTCAGGAGAGGCTTAGAGTACAGCATTTCCCCCTTTACTTTAAAAAAGAGACAACCCAAAGAGGGCTAAGCATCTGATTAAGATGCTTCCTGAGCACCTCCCAGGTGAGGTGTTTTCGCCATGTCCCACAGGAGGAAGACTCTGAGACTCTCAGACCCAGGACACACTGGAGAGATCGAGTCTGTCGTCTGATCTTGGGATTCCTCACTGCTAGAAAAATACTAAGCGACAATTACACAGAAATGGAGACAGGAAGACTAGCGTCCTTGGAGAAACTTTTTTTTTCTCGTACTAGTCACAATGCATCAGCCTGATCACAAAGTTATGGCATAAAATGGGCTAAGGTTGTTGTTATTTTAGCCCCTAGGACTGCAGGGGACATATTCCAGCTGTGAGACTGTAGCTGTTGGATGGCAGGGTGAAAACTGCCCCCAACCCCCAACTGAGAAGCTCTCCAGAGTGTGTTGCTGATCAAAAACTAGCTGATCAAAAACTAGCACTAGAAACCCTATACTCCAGGTGGGCCTGTACATTTATCCCACCAAAAAATGCAGAGTGCAGGTTTATGAACAATGTGGAAATTATCAAGAGAAATTTCAATCACAGTAGTCAATGCAAATTACAGAGGAAAGAAGGTTCAAGCTGAGGGCACCTCGGACAAATGCTGACTTAAAATGTTTCACACAAGGTCTCATGGAACAGCTACAAATGCTCAAGGCTGGAAAATATCACTGATAATCAATGTTAACACTGAAAGCCAATAAGCAATTCTGAATTACTGACCAATCATATTTTTGACACAGTGATATTCTCTGGCTGCTATATATGGGGCAAATGAGACATACTGACATAGGTACAATACACTGATTAATTAAACGGAGGTTACTTGGATGCAATGTATGTGATACATTCAGTGATATGAGCCCTTCAGCTGTAAGTGCTGATGGAGAAATCTGTGTGAATGAAAGGCTGCTGGCCTGAATGTTAGCGTCAAAGTCAAGGAAGCATTTTTGGCTCTCGGGTACTGATGAGCAAACTGCATTACCATCACATAAAAGCAAAGCTGCCAAAAAAATCAAGCTGCTTTTACATAGAGGAAATAATACGAAGACAAGAGCTTTCAGCATAATAAATGAGTCTTGACAGGAGTTTCATAATGAACCTCTTGACTTATGAGTCACCACCAAACAAAATATTCAGATTCAAATTGCTACTCTTTGGGTTTGAGCATCAAATATCCACAAGCTGTGCTTTAGTTTCGTCTGTTTAGTGCCTTTTCACACTTCTAAAAATATTCACAAAATAAACAAGCCAACCTAAATACGTTTTATTTATAGCCACGGTTTTAAAATGAATTCCAAGAGCAAAGCAAGCAGTGCGAGATCATTAGATTTAAGCAGCAGAATGAGGGCAGTGTGATCATAAATGGCTGCTTTGTGCACTATGAAAAATTAGGTTTTTCTTCAACGGTCCTCGGGGAGGAGGCCAGTGACCTTCACAATTTTCCCCCAAAACATGGAGGGGCAACCATGGGGGGCCGCGGAGGGAGACACGCGTCCTCGTGAGCACAGGAGGTCTACCTGAACAGACTACAAGGAAACCCTTCATGAACTACGCTCCCCACTCTTATTTACACTAACAAACACACACACACACACAATGGTTGCTTATACAGTAATTACCTTAATATGTAAACTGTAATTCTACAGCAACTCATTAAAAAAAGTATGATATACATACATGTGCAAAGTCAAATTAATTTAGTCTGAGCATGTGTATGCTGCCCTTTCCGCTCCTTAGATTTTTACTACCATACATTAAGTGGAGTTTCAGTCTTCCTTCAATGTTAGTTTGTTCAGCCCCCAAACAGGCTTCCCTACTGGAAAAAACAGCGCTACACTGACGCTCACAGTAAACATATCCCATTTCAAACCTACGAAGCTTTTTGCAGTCAATGCTCTAGTGTGCTTGATATCAACTATATACATGTATATATATATATGTGTGTGTGTGTGTGTGGGTACTTTTATTTTTTTACAATATTCATTTCACTTAACTGAGATTTGCTTTTTTATGGACAGCTCTCTTAAATCTCCTCGATTCTTTTCTTATATTTGTCTTATATGTCTTATATTTTCTGCTGTACATGAAATCATTCTCCTTTTGCATGAAACTTTAACTGTCACAGAGACGACTTCGCAGGGTGGTCCTATGGTTGCAAAACAAGCCCAAGTCAACACCCCTCCACCACCGTGCTTGACAGCAGGTGTTCATATGTTGTGTTTGTGTGGTGCTGTTCATGACCACATATCTTGACGTTGGTTTCATCTGTCCAAAGAGAAGTGTTCCAGAAGGTTTGTTTGGTTGCAGCTTTGCAAACCTAACCTGAGAGAGAAGAGACTTTCTCCCAGCAGCCCTTCCAGGCAAGCCATCAGTTTCAGTCTTTTTCTGAGTGTACTGTCATGAAACCTACCATTTAACACACTAACTGAGGCCTGTAGAATCTGAGATGTAGCTCCCATTTTTTTACGTTTCTCTGAGCATTGTACAATCTGACCTCGAGGTGACATCCACTCCTCTTGTGAATAATCTTTCTCACTGTAAAATGATTTGCTTCAAATTTTTTGTAAATGACCTTATGACCCTTGGCAAACTGATGAGCACCAGTTGTTTTTCATGGTTTTATGGTTCTTATTTCTGATCATTTGATTACTTTTCTTGTATATTGGATATGTTTATTTTATAACTTGTTTTTAACTGTGTGTATTGGACCAGGGGTTGCATACATGGTTTTCTTTTTTTATGAGTTCCATGTTTTGTGCCTGGTCCCTGACAAATAAGAAATAATAACAACAAAAAAGAAAACAAAATTTGTGATAGTAGCCTTTGGCAGGAAAGCTACTGTTGACCTTGAGAATTCGTCACTCCTACCCTCTCTGTGAGACCGGACTGTTTGACTACCAGCTGGTCCTGGTCCATCTGGCTGGGAGACAGTCGCCCCCTTAGATCCCTCCTCTCCTCCAGTGCACTGAACTCTGAACTCTTGCCTGAGACAAGGAAACAGATCAGACATATAGAAGAGTCAGTCAGAGGGATTATCAGAAGAAAGGGTTGTAATTCACCTTTCAGATATCCAGTAATGTTAAGTTAATCTACAAACTAGCCATTTAAAGTTTTTTTCAGTACCTGCTGGATCCTCGGCTAGATTGCGGGTGATGATCTGACGGATGCGAGAGGAGACAGGTACAGGTGTGGCCATGGATTCTTGTCCCTCCTCTTGAAGTGTCAGACTTCTCTCTCCTGAGCTGCCATCAGACTGAAGGAGGGACTCCTCCAGTTTCTACAATTACACCAACACACAACACTTTACCCTAGAGATTACACTATGGGAGTACTACTTCAGTCTTACACTTTACTCTAATTATCTTTATTTTAATATGTTCAGCTTTCATTTGATTTACAAAGGTTTTGTTACTGCTTATTCACTTATTAATTCATTCATTTTTACTTATTTTCTTTTATTTAGATTTTAAATTATTGTGCTCTGTGCTGTGTTATATATATTATTTTTTATATTTATTTATTTATTACAAAAAGTATATTGCACTGCCTTTAGACTTTTACCTTGGCTCCTTTACTTATCTTGACAACTGATAATGAGTTATATATTATGAGTAGGGCTGCCACAAACGATTATTTTTGTAGTCAACTAGTCACCGATTATTTTTGCAATTAGTCGACTAATCAGATCATGCATCCATTGGACGTAAAACGTACAGCTTATTGCACCAGCATGCATCTGCTCTTATATAACTATCATTAGCTTACAGCCCTAAGTGTTTAAGTGTTTAAGGTATGTGCTAACTCAGCGGTCCCCAACCTTTTTTGCGACACGGACCTTATGCCCGACAATATTTTCATGGACCGGCCTTTAAGGTGTCACGGATAAATACAACAAAATAAAACTAGTACCGGTAAAAAAAGGTTTATTCACAACACGTGTGAAAAGACCCAGGAAAACCGAGTAAACGATAAAAACGATAACAAAATAACGCTGAAAACCGATAAAAACCCTGAAAACTATACATTTCACACCTGAGCCTCAACTCTCGCAGCCCGGTACCAAACGACTCACGGACCGGAACCGGTCCGAGGCCCGGGGGTTGGGGACCGCTGTGCTAACTAAAAATAAAGACAAGATGATAGTTTATTAAATGTTAATGACATTTGCAGATTGTTTCGGTGAAGGTTAATAAACTCCTTGCTATCTAAAATATAACAGGACACCGGAGTATTCTCGAGCATCTCAGGCTTCTGATAATCAGTTGTCTGCTTGACATTTATTCAGCTGTGTAAAAACTATAACTTTAATCTCAGCCAAACCGATTTACTCAGGAACAAATAAAATACTAAAAAAAGACAAACAATAAAATTTTTAAGTTATCTAAGTGACTTATATATATTTAACTTGAGTAGCTAAAGACGGCGGTGGGTTTGAAAACGATTTGCCGGAAGTCCGGTGTTCTCACCGGCTCTAGTGAACCTTGCCCCCGGCTAGCGCTGGTGGGTAACAGACGTCTCTGAAAACGTTGGAGTGCTTTTGCAAATATGCGGTGTCTTGATAAACTGAGAAGATATTTGAGGTTTACACAGCTCCATTCTCGCCTGAAAATATGTTAAACTTTATTTTGTGACCCAAAAAGAATAATAAGAGTAATATTAAAACTAACTAACATGCAACTGTTTCAATTAGATTGATTGTCATTTTAACTGACTTTTATTTTATTTGAATTTTATTGAATTTTATTTTTATTTTATTTGTATTCTTTCACTTATTGTTGCATGTGTGTTGTTGCTGCCTGTGTTTGAGTAATTTCTGTAACTGTGAGACATCTGCTGCTGCCTATCTTGGCCAGGTCTCCCTTGAAAAAGAGGTTTTTAATCTCAATGGGATCTTCCTGGTTAAATAAAGGTTAATAAATAAATAAATAAAAAACTAGCTGCTGCCATTGTTGACAACTTTTCCAGGCCGAGCTATGAATTATGGGACACAGCTTCTACTTCGGGGTTTAACGGCAGCTGGCATCCTTGTACATGCAGTGCTGCCATCTTCTGTTTCACTCCGTTATTACACTCTTAAATCCTACTACTCATTGCTGCCTCTTTTGGGATCTTACAAAGCTTCAAATGACCGTCGACTATTAAATCAGTCATCAACGATTTTAATAGTCGATGCAATCGTGACTAGTCGACTAATCGTGGCAGCCCTAATTATGAGTTATTAATTTTTATTCCAGCTGTTAAACCTATTTTATTATAGGTCGCCTTTAATTTTTTAGCTGGCATAACACAGGGAATTTTTTTGTCTTAAAAGCAAGAACACCACAAATTCAGAGTATCCCAGTACAGCATAAGTCTTAAGAGTCACGACAAAATGTATTTGTATTTATTTGTTTATGTGTCTGTAACATTATATATAAATGGTATTATATTGTTGTGATGGCTGACATAATTTTAAGCTACCTTACACATTTTGGGTCATGGATAAGAATAAAAGATATTTCATATGGTGATACCAAGCCACTACTAGCTGCAGTCTAAAGTACTATTTCCCACTGATATCAGCCTGTCTGACCGATATTATTTATAACGGTATTTGGGTACCAATTATATTATTAGTAATACTCAGTGGTGATGTAATAGGTTTATTTTATTTTCGTTATATCTTAAAAAAAATAAATTAACGGGAGAACTTGTATCAGTTTTAAACCACTTTGCTTTTTATACTAGACTTATATTTTCCTAAAACTGAAACTTCAAAGTACACATAGATGTAAACTAGAATAAAATCAACCTGTTCTTGACTCTAAATGAGTTTTAAATGACAGCTAAGCAAGTAAGTCCATGCCATCTTATACAGTGTGTCTTTACCTAAGCTTCGTGGTCCTTTGAGAAATTAAGATGAAAAGAAGCATTAAATGAATGACGTTCAAATGACTCGCCAACAATACAAACTGTTAAATAAATATATCTTTATTAATGATGATTTTCCTTTGCTTTTGACAAACATCTTGTAGAGGGCGGTAAACCCATGCAGGAAAAACTCTGAAAATAATATTTAAAATGACTCCAATAATATAAACTTTTCCTTATCTTTATCAAGAGTTACCAACCTGAATCACTGCCTCCAGTCTGGGTGAGTGTGCACCTTCCTCCTGTGGAGAAGTCATCGCGGCCCAGCTTCAGCTATAAAAGGTTTGCTAGTCTACTGAACGTTTGGGCTCGGTGGTTAGTTAGCTTTACTCTGGTACACTTTTCGTCCGACAGTTATTAAAAGTTGAGTGAAAAAAAGCGCAAAAACCAAGCATGTCCTTAAATAATAAGATGAAAACACCAGATGTCTTAGTTTGCGACTGCGTGAGGAGAAACTTCAAAAGCTGAAACAAAAATCACGGACAGGAAACTTTTAAGCTAAGAAGACTGAAGACATGTAGCTCAATCCCAGGCCAGTTGTTATGGTGACCACGCGCTTCCGGGACCGTTGTCATAGAAGCAGAACGCTTGCTTGTCCGTTTTCATGGCAGCGCAGAGACCAGGAGCCAGGCAACAGGATTCCAAGGGGTTAATGATTAAAGCACTGAAGGTGAACAGAAACACTATATATGTATGTGTGTATATGTATATAAACATTTTACTTACTTTCAAGTTTACTTGTTTACTTTAAAGTCACTAAAGTCACTGGATAGGTGGAAGAAACCAACTCTGATATCTGAAGGGTCTTTGGGGGGCGGGTAACAGATATAGGATAAAGGTAAAGGCACCTTACTTAATACAAATTCATGCATTTTCCTCTTATTGTGGACACTTAATAAACAGAAATACATTTAAAACTTGGAAAATTAAACCCCACTCGTTTCATTTTTTTGGTGCGGTACACTGTTTTTATACATAGGATAAATCCTGTTACATTTCAATTAAATTAGAGCCTGAGCTTTCAAATGATCCCTTATACAATGGTCTAAAATATTTTTATGCTATAAAATCTTTAACCAATTTTCAGGAACATAATTAGCAGATTTTAAATGACTACAGACAAAAACTCTAAAAATAGAAGCCCACAAGCTAGTTCTGCAAACATTTAATGATTCATGTGCACCATACAGTAACACAAAGAAATTCAGGTCTCAAACACATGATACAAAGTATAAATAAACACCTGCTGAGCAGTAGAGCACAGCCCTAAAAAACATCCAAGAATACCTGAGGGTCATGTAATGTGCTATTCTCAGGCACAATGACATCCAGGGATAAGCATTCCTTTTGCAGCGTAGGCATTTGTATGAGAGGAACACATCTCTATTAACTCTTTGGCCTTGAGGAGGACTTTATGTTGACTCAAGCTCAGGCCACTGGTTTGGGTCTAAGAAGATGGTGCAGACTCCACTGTAGAACCAAAGTCTTGGCAGGGAGGACTCCACTTCCCAGATGTTGGATGCTCGGTTGTAAACCTCCACTTCGACCCCATAGTCCCCCTCCATACCTTTCCAATGGCCTCCGGTAACAAAGAGCTTCCCATCAAGTGATACAAGGCCGCCATTCTCGTGGAGCATGTGTAGAAGCTGGACCTGAAGAGAGCAAAAACCAAAGGTATTACTTAAACGTCTGGTAGGATGAATTCGTGCAAAGGGACTATTTAATGTATTAAGCTTGCTGTCTGCAGTGATAACTAAACCCACCTTCTGCCATATATTTGCCTCTGGATCATAAGCATAGACTTTTTTAGTGTTGTCAGCAACCAGATATATAGTTCGATCCACGCAGACAGAACGAGGAGAGGACAAATACTTTGGGATAAATGGTGAACATACGCTGATCCAGCTATCTATGAAGAAAAATATAACAAATATGTTAATTATTAGATTAAAGCACAAACAAATATCCAAAGTAAATGGCACTTTATGGGAACATTATGGCACTTCATTCAGTTTTAATAAAATAAATGCTATAAAGTAAACAATGTTACACCAAAAGAAAAAATGTGACAAGAGACACAAAGAAAAGATAAAAACTGAGAAACAAAAGCTCAACAAAAAAGACCATAAAGGTTTTTTTCCCAGTAAATTATTAGAAAAGAGATTGAATATCCTGGGTACCAGTGCTTGTTTCTCTTCCTTTACGTAACAGAGATTTTACGTTTGAAACTATGATACGTCTCATAATACTGATGCTCACAGAAAAATGATGCTGAACAGAAAAGATTTTTGACTTTTTATACTGTGACGTTTGTGGGAGTAAAATGTATTTTGCTCCCATGTTTAACAGAAAAATGCTTGCAATGTTATGAGGGATCATTAATGTTGGAAAAAATTATGCAAATTTAAAATAGCTAAATTTTTACCCATCCATATATACCTCAAGAGATTCTAATTTGGATAATATGCATCTGACACTGAAGAAATTACTGCTACAAAAAAGTAATATAACATATTATTTAAAGTGGCTAAAATGAAGATGCCAAAACATCCACCAATAGGACTGCATGCATTATAGAAGTACTGTGAACAGTGCTCAGGATGGTACTCAGGGCATCCTTACCTATGACAGGGTTGTAGCACTGCATGGTCAGTGCATTGTATTTCACTGCACATGACCCAATTACATAAAGCTTCCCCTGACAAGCTGTGGCGGTGAAGTTTGTCACATACTTTAAGGCGGGGCAAGTCATAGCCCAGGTGTCGTTATAAGGGTCGTAGTGCTCAACTTCAACTCGGTCTGACGTTGTGCCTAAGAGGAAAAATTAACGATCGATAGTCACATTTAACATTCAAGTGACAAAATGACTTATTTAGTATCCCAGCCAGATATTTCTATGAGCCACTGTGGTGTTTTTAAGTAAAACTGGTGTAGCTCACATAATAGAATGTTTTGGTAAATATATTTACATTTTTTAGTGCTGCAGGCTTTGATTTTATTGTAATTTTCCACTCCTAATCACTACATAGAACCTTGGCTAACAGACCAAGATTTAGTCAGACACTTAACACTGAAAGTTACAATGGAAATATATGGAATATGTCACATTTCCAAAGAACTGATTTGTTTTAATTTGCAGAAGTATTAAAGCCTTTTTGCTTAAACATGATAGAAAGACTTTTTGAATACCTGTCACAGATAAAGGAAATGGTATGAAAAAGACAAACATAGCCATTTATTAAAGCCTTCCTGTCATAAATGACCCAACTTGGTCATTATAAAATAATTTGGTTGCTGGAGGGTTATAGAGAGTTTCAGCAACTGCAAAAAGTTGGCCATACCAACAATATTCCACAACAATGGAGAAATACTAAACATTCTTAAAGAAAACCTCAGAGAAGCTGAAGCAAGCAGCTAGAGTGGTGATTATCTTCTGTGATTTTTGCTGCAGGTTTAAGGCACCACATGCAAAACCGATATTTATTTTCTTACCTCCGATGACATAAATCTCCCCGTTGAGCGTTGCTGATGTGTGGTTAGTCCGAGGTCGGAGCATAGGTGCCACAGTAACCCATCTCCCCTCTCTTGTGATGTACTTCCAGGTCTCTGTGGTCGACCAGGTATTGGTATTTGAACCTCGCGAGCCCCCTGTGAGGCAAAAAGGATCAGTTTGTCAAAAGTCTGTGATTGTTTTAGATTCCTCACAAAAGTAACTGGAGAGCTGCACTCTTGACTTTCTATCATTTGTCATTTAACCTAAGAGTTTTTTCAACAGTGTTCTAAAAAATGAAAGAAACACATTGGAAACACATCAGCTCTCAATGGGGAAAAAACATCATGTTGGATATCTATACTGATATGGAATGGGTATCGTGTTAGAAATGAAAGGATGGCACATTGTTTCATGGAAATGAAAATGATCAACCAAGGACTCAAAGACAGACCAAAAATCTGACTAAAAACATGATGTGGCAGGCTGGTCCATTTTGCTGCAAAATAGTACTCAGGTAGATTGTGTGAGATTGTGTCCTGGGGGATCTCCCCAGACCTGGACCAGGAAATCACTGAGCTCCAGGACTGTTTGAGGTGCAACCTGTCTATTCTGATTAAAAGTGTGGAGTATACTTGACTCACCTGACACATACACATCATTGTTCAAAGAGACCATAGAGTAACCCCACTTGTTGGGATTCGGGAAATTAGGGAGCTCATGCCACCGTTCTGCAGAGAAAATGACTTGAAGTTGAGAATATTTCACGGACCAATTGATGAATTATTCACAAATACAGTGTGCAAATGACAAATGGATTGGAGTGAAATTAAGTAAAGCTATAATATTGCCAAACAAGGTCGGATAGGTTCTTGCTTGCTGAGCTGAAACAGTAAATACAAAAAGCTTTTTGGCAGGTCGTTAACTCCTGGCCAGCTTTTGCCCCTCCACATAAAAAGGAAGCTTAAAATGGCTTTACAAAAAC
Source organism: Aulonocara sp. 'chitande type north' Nkhata Bay (assembly GCF_057382095.1). Classification (NCBI taxonomy): domain Eukaryota; kingdom Metazoa; phylum Chordata; class Actinopteri; order Cichliformes; family Cichlidae; genus Aulonocara; species Aulonocara sp. 'chitande type north' Nkhata Bay. The sequence goes on from NC_141365.1 coordinate 15,406,535, forward strand.
TTTTTCCATGTGCAAAACATAACATAAATGCCTTCTTCCAGGCTGAGCAATAAAAATGCTCAGTTCAGGAATTGAGAAGATGATCCAATTTTGTCACATCCAGACCACATTTCTGAAGGGCCATTTTTCTGTCAACACTGTATTTAACGACCTACAGAATGTGCCAAACTGGTTTGAGGAATCCCACAGACATTTTCCAACAAATTTGAAAATTAAAATGGAATCTGAACTTAAACAAACTTGAAATTTTAAATGGGGGAGAAAGAGTTTTTGTTGTTGTTGTTTTTTTTTTTTACTGGTCTTTGTGTTGTAGAAGGCACAGTTTCTGGGCTGTAGTCTTTCCAGTCTTGGGTCTCGGTCCTCCTCTTCATCAGAGTCGTCCTCATCATCCATTGAATGACCTCCCATGACAAAGAGAACTTCTTCTAGGTTTGGTTGTGGGCTCTGGGAGTTGAATCGGTCCACATGTTCAGGTGCTAAATCCATTTTCTAGAAAGTAACATTATTTTTGTAATATAACTCGTAGCAGAACAAGAAGAGAAAAAGTGTAGAAACTCACTAACCTCTCTGTAAATCTTTTCCACAGCCTCTGTACAGCTGGGAGAGGCCTGCAGCAGACTGTCCTTCAGCAGGGTGTCAGCCAGGTAGTCCAGGCTGAGCAGAGAGAGACGGGACAAGCTAAGGAGCTCAGGGAGATAGCAGAGTCGAGACTCCCTGTGGTGCCTAACCCATTTCAGGATAGCCTCCACACGAGCGCACTCTGACCGGATTTGTAGTCTTTCATCAGACAGGCATGAGATCAGCCAATCTTTTCCCAGCAACAGAAACTCATCACCCTGTTGTACAGCCTCAAAGTTCTCCAGGAGGAAGGCCCATGCTTTGGCAACCACCTCAGGACAGCCATGAATGTCCCCAAACTCCAGGATTCCCAGGCAGTTTGTTTCATCAATCTGATGCTGGAGGTATCGGCTGCACACGGCTCGCACTGTCTGGAATTGGAGCTTGCTGGAGGTACAGATCAACCCCTCCACATTTTTCTGGTTGATAGTCAGTTTGCCTGTGTAGGCAAAGTCAAGCAAGCAGCTAAGGATCTCAGGATCCACATCATGAAGCTCCACACGTGCTGCAATGCTCTCTACAAAATCCCCTGAGAACATGCAGTGAAAGTACATGCTACAAAGCGCCAGTACACCACGGTGACAGGGGAAATCTCGCCCTCCCGCGCTCAAAGTCACATCCACAAGTTTGGGGTGAGAACAGAGTGAACGCAAGCCCTCGAGCATGCTCTGAGGATGGGAGGACAGGCAGAAGTCCAGGTCATCCACATTACGCACCATTATCAACTTCAAAATGTAGCTCAGATCTTCTTTCAGCTGGTGCAATAAACAACTGAGATTAGCAATTACCTAAAAGTGTAGAGAAAGCAAATAAATGCAAGAAAAAAATGATATTAATTATCAGCAAGAACCTCACCATGAAGTTCAAAATCCAAAAACTATCGAAATTTAGCACCATGAACCGGATTATGTGGTAAACATATATATGAAGTAGCAGCATCATATGGAGAAATGACAGCTTCTAAACACTGAATAGGAGTTGGATGACATCTCTTACATGATAGTTGTAGAGTAAATAGAAAACATTTGTTCTTATTTGACAATAACAGTCAAATCAGAGTTTTAATGTGCTGACCACAGAGTACCTTTGGCCTATGATATTATAGTTAGGTCAAAATATGTCTTGAAATCAACAACAAATAACATTTCCTGTCATCTAATAAAAACTAAATACAGAATTAACAACATACTCACCACATAAGCTGGAACAGAAAAAAACTTTTCATCCTCCTAGTAAAAATGGGGATTGCAGCGGCTGTTTAGATCAATATGGAGCGGGTAGCATGGCAAAAAGCTTTTGCTAAGTCACTGGAGGGGGACTGCCTTCTGTCGTCTTAGTTATTTTTAGGGCTGACAGTGACGCTGTGCTGAAGTCAGATTCCAAACAACATGTATGGGACCTGCAGCTGCTGTTAAAGGCAGATTTTGGATTTTCTTAACAGGCCTGGGAGCGGCAAAAGAGGACCAACAATTGGAAATGTGACAGCTGACAACTGAGTAACAATAATGCTGCCACAACTGTTCCTTGTTCAGGAGTTCAAGTGTGTGCTGTACAGTCATCTAGCACATTTTTATTTTCAAGCGGTCAGTTAATCCTGTTTTATCAAAGCCAGTGATGGTCCTCATTTACACAGAAAGTGTCCTATGAAGTCTGTGCCCTGACACATTGGGTTACAGCGTTAACAAGACAGGTCACTCTCAAATGATCATTTTTAAATGTGAAGAGACTTGTTTTACCAGAAATTTTGAAACATATTTGTGCCTAAACATAACCAGGCTACAAAACCAGAAGTAAAAAAAAAACAATTAAAACGCAAAACATGAATGAAATCAATGAAAAAGGGTCTCATTCCTCTCAAATGTGTCCGTTATTGGTGTGGCAGATTCAGTCTCACCTGGGATAACTTGTGCTTAACTGGTAAAAACAGTGGCATCTGAGAAAATGGCATGACTTTAAGCCCCGCAAATCTGTCTGCGAGCATAGACCCACCCACCTGGTGGTCAAACCTTGTGTTTACACGTAACCCAATCGGAAGAAACAAATATTGTTTGTTTAAGGATGAACTGAGGTGCATCACCAAGGCTCAAAACATGGTAAGTAAGAACTTTTCAAAGCTGTTCTAGGAGATTCCAGGTCCATGTTTTTATGAGTCTCAGAAACAAGAAAAAAACATTTAAAAAGTAAGATTTTTAATGAAGGATAAGATCAGTGAAATGAATATGAAAACAATGAAAATCAATTGAGCTCTATGTTAAGATTTATTTGTAAGAATGTCAGAATTGGTTTCTCTCAGACCATGGATCACTCTGAGGCTTTGTTGCAAATATTTACCACAAAATGCTCTCTTAACAAAGAACTGAACAAAAACACTTTTAGCACTCTTTTTTAACAGGGCTGGGTATCGTCTGAAACTTGATGATATTGACAATTATTTGACTGAGTTTCAATACTATTACCACAGTACCTAAATATTCTACTCTTAAAAGCATATATATTTTTTATAAACAGTAAAAAAAAATAACAAAAATTATAATTCAGACAAAGAAATTTACGATGAAACATTAAGTAAACAAGACTTCCGACAATTAGGTTTAAGATATCTGTGCCAACTTTACTTCATAACTGATGATGGAAATGTTTAGTTCATTAATTAGTTTGATAGCCAGCCCCGATGTTATCTAAAAATATGACACAAGTGACTACTCGAAATCAAAAATCTCTGCCTCCTTCTCTTTCCAAAAAGCAAAACTACGGTCAATATATTTACAAATTTCTTCATTACTAAAACTGGAAATGTCAGTTCCAGTGTAGAGTGTCCCCTCATCTGGCGTAGGCGTCTGCACAATGACTTTAGGGACCTGTCTAACCTCTGGGAGGCTGTGTTTTACTGTTTCTGTAGAGCATTCAGGCTGACTCAAGGTATTCCCAAAGAACTTTATTTTAATGTCCTCGAAGCCGTCCTTCCACTCACGGTTCCCAGCCTCAATGTCCTGAATGACGGCCTTATGAAAGTCCCTGACCATCTCCCAGGGGAAGCTCCCCACATGGTCGAATACCTCGAAGCACAGAAGATGCCTCATTTTCCGTTCATCGACTGGCAGGTCCAGCTCCAAGATGTGAAAGTAGCCCAGCATGAAGAGATCTAGGGTCAGGTTGTCATACTCTACAGGAACACCATCCAGACGGGGTAAGAACTGCTCTGGCGAGTAGAGGGCTTTCTGCCTTTGGAGCCTGTTGATAACACTGCAGGTTACACAACAATGTATTTGACTATCTGTCATTCACCAAGCATGAACAAGGAGATACCATATGTCCATAGTTTACCAAGCCCAAAATTATGTAATTATGTAGCATTAATATAAATGTATTTTCTGAGTACTGGTACAAAACTTATAGACACTTATTGACATAATTTGCTTAGTGATTAATAAGGTATTCTAATTCTGATTTACTGTCCTATAAATGTCCTATAAATAAAAAAAAAAGCAGAATCCAAGCCTGATATTTGGTATTTATGTTGAAAAATATTTTTTATTTGGTTTCAGGCTTAAATTTAGTTTAAGTCGAGACAGGGGAAGGGATGGGAACCAAAGCCCCAGACCACCCTCTCCCCAGCTACCTTCTCCAGCTTATCCAGGCAATCAGTGAGACATTTCCAGGTCAGGGAGAATCACTCCAAAATTGTGTCAAAGGGCATCCCTAGCAAAGTCCAACACCTAACGGAAATGAGTCAGACTTATCGCCAGCAATGGGGCCATAAATCTGAAGAACCCTGAAAAAGGAAGAACCTCCAAGGGATATGTTTGACCGCCTTCTCCAAGCTCAGCTGGGAAAACCCCAATGTATCAGACTCCTTTCCCATCAGAGAGTTGACAATCCATGTCCCAAGAGCTAGTTTCAACAGGCACATTGCACCCAACCCCTATGGTATCTCTTGCAGCTGGTGAGCCCACAAGAAGGCTGGCCCATTTTGCCTCTTTGGCCCCTTAGGCTAATGCCTGGCCATTTGGTGTTCTCTCTCTCTCGCTTCGTTGCCAGGCCTGCCCAAGACAGAATTACCCCCCCCCCCCCACACACACACACACCCATTATACTTTGCTATATAACGTATAATAGGGTTATAATGAACCCCTCTGTAATTCTAGTTGCTAAATTAGCTTGGTTGCTTGAGCGTTAACCACACTTCTCGTGTATCATTTATACAGTATAAAGCTTCTTACAGCTGATCCCTTATTTACAAGGGGTCACCACAGATAATTTACAGATAATTTGAGTTGGCAAATCTTGACGATGCAACCCGCAACCCTAAAGGTATTTGTGTTTCCTCCTGATCTCAAACCAGTGACCTTTCGCATGTTGGGTAAATATATAAACATCTACTATGGAGGAACAGCATATATGCATTAAAAGAAAACAGATATTGTTCTTAACTCCATGATTCTGATGTGAGGTGAAAATTACAATATGATCTGACACACAAACATCCACGCAAATCTCTGATTAAGTTACTTAAAGATGTGAACAGTTTCAGTTTTCAATAGGAAGGGAAAGTCACCCCATCCTACCTTCTTATCTGCCTTGAAGGGACACTGGAAATCATATTTCTCCAGTTTCCCAGCATCTTGTTGACAGCACCTCTTTGCTTGAAGAAGTGTCCCAGGGAACTATTCATCATCTCTGACTGAGCACTCTCGATGCTACTCCTATGACCAGATCTGTCACCCATGTCTGGGTTTCCTCCACTTATCTTCCTCTCTGCTGCATCCTTGCTCTTCATTGCCACAGTGTAAGCAGATTTCTTCCAGTGGCCTAAAAACAGAACAACTATCCTCTCCTTTCTAAGACTAATGGTCTCTTGAACATCAGGAACATTTGTATCATAGTCAATACCAGAGTCACTGTTTTGATCTATTTCTGCAGCTGGATTCAGCCCTTTAACCTGCTTTCCTGACTCTGGGGCCTCAAACTGTGTGGAAGAGGTTAACATGTGAGCTTCTGAAGGTTCAGCTAACAACGACAAGTTCTGCGTTTCAAAATTTGACTTCAGAGTCCTCACAGACACTCCAAACTGATGGATTTCATCCTCGATCATCTCCCTGCGTCCCCTAGTGGAGTTCTTTCTGTCTGACGTCTGAGAAAACACTGTGATAAGCTCTGTATTGGGCATCTTGCAGTAGGGCTGGTCCGTCAGGTTGGTCATGAGTAGAGACATGCTCTTTACGATCCCCGAGATACGGCCGCACCACACAGGTAAGGGAACTTGATTTGTGAAGTTCCCAAACTGCGTGTTGACGGTGATGTTCACTATGGGGGCCGGCAGGATGTGCCTGAGCTCCTCAGCTAGACGAGCCAACTCCAACTCGTAGCCTTCACAGTTCCTCTGCAGGGAGACGTTGGCAATCTGCTGCTCCAGATAGATGAGATCACCCTCAGTCAGCAGCTCACCAGAGGGCCCCAGGATGGCATTGTGGGCTTGGGAGTACCTCCAGCTGACTTTGGCAAATCTGTTCCCGTTTTCCTGTAAAAGAAGAGGCAAACACCAGATAAACACGCAGGATGTAATTTTTACATTTTTTAAACATTTCAGAGGGTTTTGGCATGCAAGAAAAAGAGTAATGATACATTAAAACTGTAACACAGACCTCATCCAAACCTCAGAAATATGACTTGACTCACAATGTGCTATGTGTTCAGTGATTTGTTATGAGCAATTAAAAGTAAATGGGGACTGAATTTCCAAGTGTTTTTCAGATTTTCAGTAATGCAGATTTAGAGAAGCAACACAAAGAACGAGCTGCAATTTTTGCTTTTCTCATTATGTTTAGACTGTAACCATTTGTTTAGGGGAGGTTTTGTTTAAATTAGGCTTTACCTCAAATAGCAGACCTTACTACGGTTGATTATTATAGATTATTGTGGTGGTCATTTCTTGACTAAAAGCCGTTTTGTCTTTAATGCGAGAAAATAAAGCTTTCTCCACCCAGAAGTGGAGATAGCTTCTTTTGCTCAGCCAGCAGGCGGAAATTCAAAGTTGTCTGTCAATGAAGTTATTCATTTTATGTGCTCCATCTTTTCCAAGAAACACTCCAAATATTTTCCCAAATATTTGTTCATTTTTAAATGACTATTCCAAGAAACCAGAAAGGCCTTTGCCATTGGGATTTAAATGTAAAAGAAATGGGGAAAGTGTGTGCACGAGTACCTACAAGTGTAACCCAACGGTTGGGTTACTTCCTGTTACAGAAGCTGAAATATTAAACACAACTTATACCAACCTATAACACAAAGGATTTTATAAGGAATCTAATACGTAAAGATCCACACAACATAATGACTGTTTTGCATGCAGTTGCATTCTGTATAATCTAAAAGGGCTTAGAAGTACCATTAGAAGCAAAAACTGACACTTTTTAAATACAGGACATACACTAAAGTGTTATCGACTAACTGTTTGATAAATTTTAAAAGGTTGGATTGGGGCTACAGTCTTTTGTTTCTACTTAAAAGCCAACAATTAAATGGCAATCAGGCTCATTTCCCTTTTCTCTGGAACTGCTAGTCTAAAAAGTCACATCAATCTTGGTTTACTCCCGAAATTCTCTGATTTAGTCCTACATGAAAAGCACCTTGAAGATCCGATTTGTACACAATGACTTCTTGATTGAAAGTACTAAATTGTGCCCTAATTCATCTCTCAGACAACATTACCTTTCTCCTCTGATCCTCCTCATCCAGCAGCCTGGCCTGCAGCTGTCTCACCATGACTTGCCTCTTCCATTCTGCTATGGGACAGCCTCTCTCATCATGGGTGGGCACCAGATAATCAATGTCTGACAGGTTGGCCTCCTCAGTAGGTAGGACCACCATCTTATTCTTCAGAGATACATGAAGCGGCAGAGTTCTAGCTATCAGCTTTTTATCCAAAGAAAGGAAGTGAATCTGATGACAGGATATTTAAAATAAGGAAGCCTAGAATACTTACCGCTTGTCCAGTGAAAACTCCCGATATTCCTGACTGTTTCAAAGATTTAATGGACTTCATGTCGCCAAGAAGTTTTCTTTCAGCCAGGAGGTTTGCATCAGGCAACATTGTCTTATCAGTACAGACAGTTCTCTCACTCCCAGCGGCCTTGGGTTGGTTGAAACATCTAATAACTGCAGTACAAGTCATGAGCAGTCATTTTCCCAGTCATTTTAAAGCAGATTAATATTTGAAATGACTCACTGTTACCATGAAATTGTGCAATAAATTTTTGCCTTGCTTTGCAATAAGAGCAATTAAATAAGCTCCACAGATGTTTCTCTCACCAGATGTTGCGATTTCACCCTGCTCTATTCTACTGACGGCAGTCCTCTGAGGCTGGGCAGGTGTAGATGAACCAGAAGGTAAAGAAGGTGCAAGCAGGGACTGAGGGCATCTTGCTTGTGGAGACTCCTCATTCTCATGCTGCTATTGTAAACAAATAAAAGGACTCACTGGCGTGCTCTAAGAAACCACAAAAAAAACAGAAAGCATCATAAAAACTAAACTGCGATTACCTTTAAACTGTCCATGTGTGAGTTACTGCTGTGACTGTCTGTGCATGTGTCACTCAGGCTCCCGTAGTAGTCTTCCCTGCTGTGCGGCAACACCAGGGCTGGCTTTACTTTCACCTCCTCTGCTGGAGTGGGAACCTCAATGGGCTTATCTACACTGTAGGCCTGCAAACATTTAAAATATTTAGAATAAGACTTTACTGCACTTTACTGCACTATAATTATAATCACCTTGGAAAACGTGGAAACAGAGTGTGACAAAAAGAGGTAATAAGGATTAAAAAAAGGAAAAAAACGTGGAATAATAAAGAAGCATCTCCTATATTCAGTTTGAATAAATGATTTTTTAAAATTTATTCATAATTCAAAAAAGCAAAACAAACAAACAAACAAACAGAAATAAGACAACAAACACCAAAGACAATCGAAAATTAACCGGCAATCTACAAACTTCAATATACGGGTTACTAAAAAAACAAAACACAAGTTCCTTCAACAAGGAAGCAGAATGATGCACAAACTTTACAAATACTTGTTTGTCCTTATACTTGCACTTACAGAACTGCAGCTTCCTTTAGCTGCTTTTGTACAATTATTTCATACTTGGAAGATATGTCACAACCACAAAATGATTCTCATTTGCAAGATGTTTTATTTACATCTGATCCATCCATCCATCCATCCGCTTATCCTTTTCAGGGTCGCGGGGGTCGCTGGAGCCTATCCCAGCTGTCATAGGGCGAGAGGCGGGGTACACCCTGGACAGGTCACCAGTCTGTGGCAGGGCCAACACACAGGGACCGACAACCATTCACACTCACATTCACTCGCACATTCACACCTAGTAGCAATTTGGATTATCCAATTAACCTATCCCCACAAGCTGCATGACTTTGGACGGTGGGAGGAAGCCGGAGTACCCGGAGGGAACCCACGCAAACACGGGGGAGAACATGCAAACTCCACACAGACACTTGCTGTGCAGCAACAGTGCTAACCACCGTGCCAACGTGCTGCTCCACTATTTACATCTGATCTTTCTTCAAATTCTCTGAATGCTCCTTTTCTGTGGCTGTTTCTAAGTCCAGGTCCTCTTCACTTCTTTTGCCTATGGTGTGCCACAAGGCTCCTGTTTGGGGACTTTATTGTTTCTGCTGCTCCCTCTTCAGCACATTTTGATTACTGTTAAAGAAATTTCTTATCACTGCTGCACATATGGAATCCAGTTTTGTATCTCATTTAAGCCCCAGTCACACATCTTACATACGTGCTTTGACTCTATTAAAAACTGTAATGCAAATTCTAGTTCCCCTTGCCACTTTTGCTAATCAGGATCAGGAAGCTTGGTGTGACTGCTGTTTCAGCTTTTACCTTGCTTACCAAGTTGAGGTCTATTGTGTTATGCTCTGAATTGGGGATTGTTATTCATGCCTTCATTTCATTGCAATTGGATTGTTAGGATTTGAAATGACCCATCGTTACCGTTACCTCCTGCAGTTCTGCAGTTTTAGCTGTTCACATGTCACACCATGGTTAATTCTGCAGCACTGGTTCTCCACTGACTTTAGGATTTATTTTAAGATTCTGGTTATCAGATAACCGTTACATCCATACATCGCCAGCAGGTCCCTAGGATCAGGTGATTACGGCCTGCCAGCTAATAATTAAAGGAGACAGAGCTTTTGCAACAGTGACCCCTAGACTCTGAACCTCTTTCTGTCTGAGCCTGAGATCTGTGGACTCAGCTGTTTCTTTTAAAAAGTTTTAAAACTTGCTTTTGGGTAACTTTTTTGCATTTTGTTGTGAAGCCTTTGTGATTTTTAGCTTGACAGTGCTATCAATGGAATTATACATTACTTACAGGTCTAATGAACCCTGAATATTACAACTTGCTGGCCTTAATATGCTCCAAATTTCTTTTCAGCTGAAGCACACTTTTTCATGATTTTAAAATCCCTAAATGTTTAATGCATGTTTTGACTCAGGAAAGCCTCCATTCCTTTGTGTGTGCAATGGTTTCCAGAGCTGTCGTCGTTTCAAACGGCTCACAGTTTCTGAATAATGAAAAAAAAGTAAAGCAAAAAGCACACTGTGCTGCTTTTGGTTGTAATTTCCCATCAAAAGGAAACAAGTGAAGCAATATTGTTCAGCTTTACTGTCGATAAGAAGAGGGGGAAGGAGCGGGAAACTTCCAAAAGAGCTGCAGCTGTGTTTTCGGCACTTCCCTCCTGCTGTATTTGATTTACTTATTTATGGCTCATAAATGCTGCTGGTTATAAGCAATGACTAAAGCTAAACACCGTGACGATAATTTTCTCCCATGAGCCATGCAAACGCCCTTAGATATTGAGTGAAAATGCTTTAAGAATTGTGAAAGACAGGAAAACATAGATGCTCTCTAGCTAAGCAATAAAGTATCAGCTCTGAAAATGACCCAAAAGTTCTGACCCTGATCACAGAGGAAGCACCAGTCAATCAGCGTCTCCAGCTAACCGATGTAGCTATTCGGCTGGATGCAGCTGTACGCTGGCCATTGTATTGAGCCTGTAATTATGAATCATGCTTACATGTGTGAGCATGAAACTGAGTTGAATAAAAAAGGAGAGGAGGACTATATGCTGGTTATTGATGCTATCATGTGAAAATACAACTATTGGACACACATGCTGACTTCTTTACAGCAAACAATTGTTTATGTACATTTTATTTACCTCTTCAGCTATGTTACTCTCAGGTTTAAACTAAAAAAGGTTGACTTTTGCAGCCATTTGACATCTGCCACTGCCCAGACTCCATGAATGACAACAGCGGCCTTTGATTGAAATTATTTTCCTACTTTTTAAAAAACCGAGATACATACGGAGTTTGATAAGTATTAATTTGAAATGACTGATGTTAATGTTAATAAAATAAGGCACGTGCTCAGTCAGAGTTCTATTTTAAACACTCACATTTTTGTCTTAGAAAATGATGAGGATCAAAGAAGTGCTTACTGCGTTATATCTTTCCTGTCATCTAAATCAGGTGACATCATGCCTGCTGTAAGATGATCCATTTTCAGAGACTTCTCTCTTCACCTCACCTGAACTGCTGCAGGTTTCCCACCATCACACTGAACTGCAGTTTGGTGGCCGTTGAATGACGTCACAAGTGCTTTTCATGCAACGAGCCTGGTTTGTCTAGTTACGTGTGACCTCATTATGGAGTAAGATTTCGTTTGAGCGAACACCACAGAAACAGATGAAAAGAGATCTCCATCAAGGAGGTTATGTGATTGGTTCAGATTGCCTGACTTAAAAAGTTACACACAGAACTTTTGCATGAGAAGTTTAATAGAAATGGAGCTTTGCCCAACTTAGAAGTAATTCACTTTTGGAGTTGATCTCGATCCAGGAATTTTTGCAAGGATTTTTTTAATATTGCGAAATGAGGCAAAATTGTACTTTCTGCATCATATCTTCACAAACACGTACCAACATACACATTTTAGTGTGGATTGTCCTTCTACACTTGACCCTGTGTGTACACTGAGCCATCTTAATTTCACCTCACATTTGCTGTGCTCGTTTTGCTTTATTGAATTTGTTGACCTATGTTACATGGAGATGGCTCTCTGTGCCTGCTTGGGGTCTTTGTTTCTATTCTGGCTTCCTCCCACAGTCCGGAGACAGGCGTGTTCAGTCAGGTTGCTGATTCTAAACTGGCCGTAGGTAGGTATGAATGTAATGTATGGCTGCTTTTCCCCAAGTGACAGCTGGGATAGGATTCAGTGCCACACGAGCCCCCTGAACTGGAAAAACTGTTAAAAAAGGACATTATTTTATTTTGTTTTAGGTTCTTTTTTTTGTAATTTTTCAACTTTTAAGATAGATAAAAGTATATCTTAAACTGAAAGAGGAAAAGCTGGGGGAAATGGCCTTGATGTTCACAACAAAATGACACCAACTGGATCCAGGGACTCGATTCATCCATGATGTGGAGGGAAGCTATGCAGTCTCAGACTGCTTTTGTTATTACTTCTGTGTGATAGTTGTGTGTAAAGTACGACTGTAGTCTTTAATCTTAATTTACAGGAGTACATCAAACCAACCACAGAGAGGACATAATTTCTTCTCTTTGTTAGTATAGTCAAATCTTACATTTACAACAGTTTCCATTCATCATTTGTAGATAGGGGAAAAGATGATTTTCAGGTGTGTTTTTTCTTTCAGTTTGTTCTTAAATCATACACTATTTGGACAAAAGTACTGGGGACCTATGCTACATCACCTCCATTACCCCTGCAGGAACTCTTTGTACACTGTTTTTATGCTGACATTAATGCCAGAGGAGGTTTGGAAGTCTGGAGCTCTGCAGTTATTGAGTCAGAAGAGCACTGGCAACTTTTACTCTCTATGTGCCTCAGCACAATTACAGCACCATGCTTGAATTCAGTGAGCTCTTTACAAAGATCCAAATGTTTGTACAGGCAGATTGGATGGCTGCGTGCTTGATTTTATACACCTGTGGCAATGCGACTGAATTCAAAGATTAAGAGGTGTGGCTCAATACTTTTGTCCATAATACAAACTACTTAACAGGTAAATATGTCAAGTTTAGGCACAAACAGGAAATCCCAGATTACAGCAGGTTTTGGGAGCCTTTAAAGTATTAAAAATGTAGATTCAGGCAGTGTAACCAGTCACACGAGATGATTTCAATATGGGAGCAGGTTCTGTGCCAGAAAGTGTCAAAAGTGTCAATTGTTTTAGGTTAAATATGGTTGTTGTTGTTGTTGTTTTTTGTTGTTTTTTACAGGCTATCAAGGATATAAGTCTGCTAGGTTTTTAATTAGAATAAAAAAGGAAGTTTCTGATTATGATGAACAAATGAGCACATGAAACATTTCACAGCCTGAAGACTCGCACCAAACCAAAGAAGAAAACAAGCACATGCACGGCTGAATAGGTGGCAGCATTTCACACCGCTCCAGGCAGGCTGTCGGATGTATGGAAGCATTTAGGTCGCCTTTAATGAACCTGCATTGTCCTAATGCACTCCATACAGAATACATATCAAATTCACCTCTCAGAGGACATTATTAGTAGCCAAAACTTCAAAGCCAGGCCTAATATGCTGCTGCACGCTGTTGTGCGTTACGTCCATGAGGTGGTCCGTGCCATTTCCTCTCACGCGGCACTTTGATGTCGAGCAACACGAAATATGCTGTGACACAGCTCGGGCGGAGGAATAATCTTCCCAGAAGTTGTGCAATCCATAAATAGATAAACAACAAGCGGGCTGGGAAATGGGAAGGGGGAGCCCGATTCCTTTGTGACCTTTTTCGTAACAGTTCAGTGTCCTAAAAACTACGATGAACCCTGCATGTGTGTGTTTAATTAGATGCAGTGGCCAGAGAGCATTTGGTTTTCATCACTCCCCCATCACTACTGCCACGCATATTCAGATAGCCTAACCCTGCTTTTGGCCTGGATCTGCTCTCCTTTTTGTCGAAGACCACAAAGGCTCTGATCGCTACAGATTAGGAGCCAGGGAGTTAAGAAACAGCTACTCAATGCTGTCTCATTGTCAGACATGCAGCTCCAGTAATCTGCGGTCCCTGTGGGTCGAACCACGGGAGAGTTTAATTATTTCAGAAACACCGTTTGTGTTTAAGAAACATGTCTTGTAATTCTGCACTCTGGAATCAATCATTCAAACAACCTGCTTCCACGTGAAATATTCACAGTGATAAATTGCAACAGGGAATGTATACAGCGGCTGCACATTATACACAGACCGCTATAGTGTAAATACATGTCCACTCACATGGCAATATACTCTCAGGTTTCCTCCATGGAGGTAAATGCTTGCGAGACTACCAACTGACAGATATACTGTTTTTGGGAACATCTACAGCATTTTCTTTTTTTTTTTGCATCTGCTGCAGCTACAAAAGTAATAACTGAAAGTATTTGTCTACTTAGTGCTGAAATATTGTAACTACTATTGGACATGTCTGGAAACTGCAAGATTAAAGAAAACACATCCAATTTGCAAAAATCAACAATGACAAAATAAAGTAAGGTCATGAGCCTGGAGCGTTACTCATGCCTAACCGTAACAGGCTATAACTGATCAGAAAATAGGCAAAATGCTGCCAAAACATCTGCCAGTTCGGGCCTCTCAAACGGAACATACAAAACTTTCCATTCATTTCACAAAATTAATTACTCAGCCTGTCCGCTCACTTTCCTTCAGCTCAAAGAAAAATAAGGCGCGAGTATAAAAACAAGAAAGAGAGCTTATAATATGGCGAGGGACAATGCTCATTAATTAACGAGCACTTGGGTCCATCGTGTAAATGTGCCCAAATTTAACTACAGAGGCTTTTCAACTGTAGTTCCTGGCACAGAGCAACAAAGACAGAAGCACATAACATTAAAGATCACCACTCATACAGTTTACACGCACAAACAAAATCACATGAGCACAATAAAAAAAACGATTGCACTTTGACAAACAGACCAAACTAAAACTCACCGACCTTGACCTCGAGCAGTTCTCTCGGCGCACACTTCGTGGTATGACTCACACCGACTTGTGCAGCCAGGTATTGGGGCGTGCTATCTTAAGATCACCGTCCACTTGTTTGACACCATCATCAGCGTCTCTTAACAGTGGCCAAGGGCCGCCAGGTAATAAACAATAAACTCTGATCGGAGAATGCTGTTAATAATTGAGGGACCGGATAGGATGGCCGGTAATGTCACTAATGCATTGACAAACCAGCGGTCATGCTGTTACACGCAGGGAGGTATCAGCGGAAGACTTGTCAAAGCACCTGGAGCAGAGACATGCGCGTGGGTAATCAGGTAATTTTGTTTTTCCACCTGGGACGATTGAATAGAAGAGCTCATTCATCAATCAAAAATGCTCCCACCCGAACCCCTCAGACTCAGCCGACTTTCCTCTGTACAACAGCTTCATTATATTTCAAAGTATCACACGTGAACACAGATATGACTCCATTAGAAAATTATTTTGACTCAGAAGGAATAGAAGGTGAACATGGTATCAAAATGTAGGGAAAGAATTCGACCTTTCATGTGCTGTAACTTGGTCATCACAATACGACACCATATATAGAAGTTTACATCACAGACATAAAACTGATGCAGTTTATAGAACTTCTAATTGGAATTGGTTTTGCCTTTTTTCTACTTAATGTTGCGTTTTTCTTTCTCTCACTTTAAATTGGGTTCAAAGATACTACTTAGTTAAAACATAGACCTTCACATCAGTAACCAATCACACTGAAAGAAGTTGGGAGTGACGGACCAATCATATCGATCTCATAGTCAAAAAAGGGATATAACAAAACAACAATATTTTACACTCTGGCACTATGATGCCGTCCTTCTCTAAGGGGTATCAGGCCCTCCAAACTTTGAGAACCACTGCTCTGAAGGCGCCCGTGGACCCAAAACTAGCCAGCAAAATGTCCCATACAGCACCTTTTATAGCGTATATGAAAGCGCACATAAAACTGAAAAATAAATTCAGGGTTCAAAATTTTTTTGCAGTCTAAAACCAGATATATAATAGCAAAAGAAAGTCATGATACACAGGATATAATGAGTGATACACTTTATACTGACAAAAGGTATTGGGCCACACCTCTTTAGCCCATTGATGTATAAAATGAAGCACCTGGTAATGTACTCTGGCTTTACAAATAAGAACCATAGCAGTTCAGCCATGAAGTGTCAGACCATGTGAGTCACAGAGCGAGGTTTGAGATTTAGTAACTGCAGTGCTCCAAACTATCTCTGACCATTAACATCAGAACAAAAACTGTGCACCAGGAGCTTCGTTGCATGTACTTCCATGACTGAGCTGCTCCGGTAGGTTAAATGTGTTCAGCACTTTGTCCATATAGTCCATATTTTATAGAGCTGTAAAATATCTCTGCACTAGTTTCCTAATAAATATCACATTTTGCACCCAAACATTATGAGTCGGACAGACTCACAGCTCTGTTGTGCAAGAGGATAAAGTGATGTGATGAGCCCAACAAAATTCATTAAATTCTCTTTAAAGTTATTAGATTACATGTGTTTTATTTCTCAAAAGAAATGTAAAACTTTAGACGTGTGTCTTAAAAACCAAAGTGATGACTGATGAATGCTCTTTCCAAGGTTTCTAAAAATAACAAAAATCTCAAACACCAGTATCTTTGGCCTGATCGCTCTGTGTGTGTGCACGCGCGTGTGCGTGTGAAGTAAACCTCACACCGCACACTGTTTATTTGATTGCAGCTGTTGCTGAGATGCGAGATGAGGGAAGAGTAGATGACAGCGCTGAACGAGTCTGACCTCGCTGTGAGTGATCCAAACATGGCAGCGAGTCCAGATCTGCAGCGGTCACTGTCCCGCTACATTCAGGTCACTTCTCGGAAATGAGATTATCCAACTGACACTTAAGAACCGATGAAACCCGCGATCTACGTTACAAACGTAAAACACCTCCAGAAATGTAATTAAAGCACGTCTACCTGCACACCTTATCTCTGCCACAGCTGGATTTAATCCAATCCAATCCAATCCAATCTTATTTATAAAGCACTTTAAAATACCCAGCACAGGAACAAAGTGCTGTACAGAAAATAAGTTAAAACAATAGAATAACAAAAAACAGCAAATTAAATAAATAAAACACATAAGACATAAAATTAAAACAGCCCTATGTTAAAGCAAAAACAAGATAAAACAGCATCGAATCACCTAAAAACAACTAAAATAAAAATAAAAAACCAACATCTCACGTGGTGTCAAAGGCCAAGGTAAAGAGGTGGGTTTTCAAGAGTGACTTAAAAACAGATAAAGAAGTGGCCTGTCTAATCTCTAAAGGAAGCTCGTTCCACCGTTTGGGAGCTGCTACAGCAAAAGCACGATCTCCTCTAAGTTTACGCCCAGTCCTGGGTATCTTCAGGAGCAGCTGATCAGCTGACCTGAGAGAGCGGGTGGGTGTATAAGGCTGTAGCAGCTCAGAGAGATAAGATGGAGCTAGGCCATGGAGAGCTTTAAAAGTAAATAAAAGAATTTTAAAATGAATCCTAAAAGAAATGGGCAGCCAGTGAAGTGAAACTAAAACAGGGGAAATGTGCTCAAACTTTCGAGTGCCAGTTAAAAGACGAGCTGCGGCATTTTGCACCCTCTGTAGATGACTAATATATAATGCACTGACCCCTATATAAAGTGCATTACAGTAATCCAGCCGAGTGCTAACAAAGGCGTGGATCACTGTCTCAAAGTGCTGCCGTGAAAGAATTGGCTTTATTTTTGCCAGCTGCCTGAGGTGAAAGAAGCTAGATTTTACCACGGCCTTAATTTGATTATCAAACTTTAGATCACAGTCCACTTTGACCCCCAGGTTTGTGACAGTTGGCTTAACATACTGTGCCAGGGAATCTACATACACATTGGGGGTCTCAGTGGGGCTGCCAAAAACCATCACCTCTGTCTTTTTATCATTGAATTTTAAAAAGTTAACAGACATCCAAGCCTTAATGTCATCGAGACACTGAAGTAATGGCTGTGTAAGGTATCTGCCTTTTTTCTTTAGAGGGACATAGATCTGACAGTCATCAGCATAAAAGTGGAAAGCAATGCCGTGCTTTCTCAGTACAGAACCAAGAGGAAGCAGATATAAAGAGAAGAGGAGGGGGCCTAGAACTGAGCCCTGTGGGACACCACACAAGAGGGGAGCGGAGGACGACGCATAGTCACCAAGGCTGACACAAAAAGTTCGCCCCGTCAAGTAGGACCTGAACCACTCCAGTGCTGTGCCCCTAATGCCCACCCAGTGCTCCAAACGAGAGAATAAAATGGCATGATCCACGGTATCAAACGCAGCTGTCAAATCTAAAAGCACAAGAACAACACAGTCCCCAGCATCAGTCGCTAAAAATATGTCATTAAAAACTTTTAAAAGGGCTGATTCAGTGCTATGAAAGGGTTTAAAACCAGATTGGAAAACCTCTAAAACATTTTGCTTTTCCAGGAAGGCCATTATTTGGCTGTAAACTACCGTTTCAAGAATTTTGGAAAGAAAAGGTAGTTTGGAGATAGGCCTGTAATTTGCAAGAACCATAGGATCAAGAGCAGGTTTTTTAATCAGGGGTTTGACTACTGCATGTTTAAAATCTTTAGGGACAACACCTGACATCAGACTATGGTTTACCAGCTCAAGCACCAAAGGACCAACTGTAGGTAACACCTCTTTTAAAAGTCGAGGAGGGACAGCATCATTTGGAGACCCTGCAGGCTTAAGATGACCAACAGTCTCCTTTAAAAAGGATAGAGTCACAGGCTCAAACCTGTCAAAGACCGCAGAGCAGGAAACAGAGACTGAGAGGTCGTGAGCATGAGGAGAGATTTGAGCCCTTGTGGAGGAGACCTTCTCGATAAAAAAGTGTAAAAAATTTTCACAGGCTTCTGATGAGGGCTCAATACAGTCAGTATATGGTGCATTAAGAACAGAGTTAATAGTATTAAATAAAACACGTGGGTTGTGGCAGTTTGACAAAATAATGTCAGATAAGTGTTTTCTTTTGGCATCTTTTACAGTTCTTTGATATCGACGCCAACAGTCCTTCAGCATCTGGAATGACACTTGTAGTTTGTCCTTTTTCCACTTGCGCTCAGCTCAACGGCAGTCGCGTCTGACAGCTCGGGTCAAGTCGTTCAGCCAGGGCTCAGATTTAGTTTTAGGCAGTCTGGATTTTAATGGAGCCACAGTGTCCAAAGCAGTCCGACAGGTAGAATAAAACCATGAGCTCAGTTCCTCAGTCTGGCTGCATAAAAAATCCGGGATCTTACAGATCTGGTCAAAGACTGTTGAAAAGTGTTCAGCAGTGGAGGAGTTAAAAACACGACAGCGCTGAGCAGCAGCGCGAGTTTTAACTGAGGCACAGGCAAGAGGAACTTCAAACATCACAGGACTGTGGTCAGAAAACACAGCATCACAAATCTCTATGTTAAAAACAGAAAAACCATGAGATAAAACAAGATCAAGCGTGTGTCCACGTTCATGTGTGGGACCTGTCACACATTGCACCAGATTAAACGAATCGATAAGGTTTAAAAAGCCCTTCGCCATGGGCATGTCAGGACAACACACGTGAATATTAAAATCCCCAGCAATAAGAACACGATCATATTTTGGCATGAATTCAGCCAAGAAGTCAGCAAAGTCACTCACAAAGTCCTTATTGTATTTTGGAGGCCGGTAAACCACCGCACACAACACTGTGTGAGAGCAGCCCAGCTCAAACACAGACAGTTCAAAGCTGGTGAATGACGGGGTTGATAGCTGCTTACATTTAAAATGACTTTTAAAGATCGTAGCTATTCCTCCTCCTCGGCCCAACATACGTGGGGAATTGAAATAGCAGCAATCGCCGGGTAGAAGATCCGAGAAGATGCTGCACTCACCGGCGCTCAGCCACGTCTCGCACACACAAAGAAAATCCAGTCCTCGGGATGTGAAAAAATCCTTCAGGATAAACGTTTTGTTCGCTAGGGACCTAGCATTTACCAGGCCAATCCTGGCGGTAAGCAGCGGATCCCCGTCGCTAGCCGTCCTAGAAGCCCGACACAGAGGCCGCAGGTTCCGCAGATTCACACCACGTCGGCGGGGGCGAGGAGAGCAGGGTTTTCGGGACATCCCATCTAGGCCGATGACAGGTACCAGCCAGGCACAGACAGGTTCCAACGATCGCCGAGAGAAACAGAAGTTTGGCACCACTCCTTGTTTTCTGGACAAGGGCTTAAGAGAATACCTTAAAGAAGCTTTCAGCTTCACCAGGAAGCCAGCCCTTCGACCCCGGCGACGGCACTTTTGCCGGAGTGGTGGATCTGGAACACGGCACAGGTAGGGTTGCCAACCGTCCCTTAAAATACGGAATCGTCCCGTATTTAGAAAAAAAAGTACACGTCCCGTATTGAGCTAATAAGGGACGCACTTTGTCCCGTAATACAGTGAGAATCAAAAGTAGTCTATAACTTTTAATGGAATTAACGCTTTGTTTGAAAACATAATTCCCAGCCTCTCTCCTGCTTTGTGACCAATGAGCTGACAGCACACTTATGACAATTCGAGTATGACAATTCAGATTACCGCTCATCTCATTGGTCGAGGAAAGGTCGCTTGCGGAGAAAATACCGGAAGACAACAGATGACCACAACAAGAAGCATGGCCAACAGGGAAACAAACGCCGACACTGCGGTGCAAGTCTCGGACGACAGTACACCTAAAGCTGGGCAAACACTGTGCGATTTTTTCAGTCACGTTATTCAGCTCCTGCTCAAACTGCACGATTGACTCACAGGGGTTAGAAGTTGGTAGGTCACGATGCAGGTCTCACACTATACCGCCCGATGCTCTGATGCGACCTGAGAGCTCACCCTGTGCCTCCATAAAATGAAGGTTATAACAGAAAATCTGTCGCTCTCTCTCTCTGTCTTTCACTCACACAGACACACCACCACCATCAACTTTGCTAAATTGCTAATGAAAAACATTGATCAGGCAGCTGTGATTGAGCAGCGATGTAAATCCAACTATTTTCACGGTTGTTGTGGTCGTGATCATTTTGTGATGCCACATCGAAAAGGCTCGGATGAGCTTTTCAAAGTTCTACAAGTTGTGCCTCCATCGCTTGTGTCCAGATCACACGCTGCACTGCCGAGCTGCGCCGTCTTTTTCACCGACGTTTACGTGTTTGCGCGCGAGCAGTGTGAGCGGCTGTGGTGAGATCCTCACGAGCGATTGATGATCGGGAGCTGGTCGTGAGGTGTTAATCACTTCTCGTTACCCCACGTATACTACACGATGCACGATGAAGGCCAAAATCGGTCCGATCACCAAAACGGTCGCACGACTCAAAAATCGTCTCAAAATGGGCCAAAAACCGCACAGTGTGAGCCCAGCGTTAGAGCAGCAATGTTTGTTCCCCTCAGAGAAAGGGAAGAATGGGAAAAGGAAAACACCTGGCTGGAAAAAGTTAATATGGGCATGTGCAGTGAATATCAGCGCTATGTGGCCAGAAGTGTGATAATATAATTTATTTTGTGTAATAAACAACTGCAAGGATAGATGATTACAACAAATAGATGACTAATACATAAAAGTAATACATAGGTGAATAATGATGATGAGTTAAGATGCGTAATCATGGGAACAAGCGGGTTTACAAACAGGAGCAGCTGATTAGCATTAGAAAAGCTGAAATAATACCTCAGCTGAAGCCAATTGTACTAAATGCACTAAATGTGCACTGTTACAAGAATGTTTTTCTTTCTATTGTTTTCTATTATTTTAAGTTAAGCAGGACAGAGTTAAAGAAAGATTTACTTATATTCTCAAAAGTTAAGCATGACAGGCTTCTGTTTAAGAAAGAGACCTGTTTTACTGTGTTAATGTTGTCATTTTGAGCTAAAAATAAATGGCTAAATGATCACTTGTTTCACATGTGTTCATATCACAAAGAATAGAATATGCATCTGCTTAAATCAACTTCAAGTCAAATGGTTAAAAAAAATAATTTCACACACAAAAAAAGAGCTAGAAAATTCACCACACTGGGAAGGGTGAAGACAACTGGGTTGCCCGGCCCTGGCCACGAGGTGTCCCTTATTTATTTTTCAGGGAGTTGGCAACCCTAGGCACAGGTGAGCCGGGATCTCCGATATTAGCGGGGGCAAAGTTTTATGTTCAGCTTGGTTCCACTTTGCCCAGCCTTTGACAGAAGGTCGGAGATCCAGTAGGGTTAGGCGATCATACACCAAGAGAGAGTTGGCATTTATTACAATAGTCAATAAAATCAAAACAAACAAACATAACACTGGCAGTGATAGACGGCAAGCCACACGCACCGGCGCCATCTTGGATCAATCCCGGATTTAAATCATTACATATTCTATCCTGTAAATGTTATAAAGATTTAAATCGAGTGACTGTTTGGTCGGTTGTCTGTCAGATGACCTTTTACTTCACACTGAGTCTCTGTTAGTGTATCCAATTCATAAAGTGCCAAGAAACACGATATACCATTCAGTCTGCTACCATCATTACACAGCATCCAGAGGTGACAATCATAGCACTTCCAAGCCTCTTGGAAAAAAACATGACTGACAGTCAAATGTGTGTTTGATGCCAATGACATCCTGCTCTCCAGCTCCACAAAGGGATAGAGTTGCCGGCTCCAGGCATCAGAATGGTGAAAACGCTGAAACTTAAGCTTGTGGATCCCATAACGGGCTCAGCATTTTCACCCGCGGGCCCTCCACCTGAGCCGCTGGAGAGAAGTAACTGATAGGCCCTTAGTTGGCGGTGGCTCGGGCTGTGTCGGACGCCACAGCAGCCCTGCGCTAATTAGCTTCCCTTTGTTCATGGGAGGATTATTTCTTAAGAGGAGCTCGGCAGTCACGCCTCACTACTTTCCTATCATCATCCTCTTCATGTATGAGTGCTGCTCTTCTCCGCTGACTTATTCATGGATCCTATTGGCCGACAGCTTTGGTTACTCTGTGTAGCCTGCGTTATAGGCAGCAAGTGAGGAGTGGTGATGGAAAACAACTACATCAGGCTGCAGGTGGACAGCTGTGAGGCTTTAACGTTCAACAAGTCTGCTGACAGAGTGGTCCCCACCTGTCCCAGAAGCTGATGCGACCATTCAAGGTTTACCAAAATTCAATGAATTTTTCTCCACTGAATTATCTGAAATCACATCAAACATCCTGAGTACAAACTTTTTTTTTTGTTTCTCTAATTCACAGACATCAAATTAGTGGAGTTTACTCAAACTATGATAAGATCCTATCATACTGATGTTCAGAACTGGTTATAGAAGAAGACGAGATCTCGATTTCAGACACTTTTGACACTTAAGAGTCGGTCTAAAATTGATTTGGATTCGGTTTAAGCAGCACTTCAAATGGATATCCTCTGTCCTTTCTTATTTGAGAACTTTCATTCAGGTTTCAGAGCTCTCCACAGTACAGAAACAGCTTTAGTAAAGGTTACAAAGGATCTTCTTAAGCTTTCTTCCACAGCGTGTTTTTGTCCTGTCTTCCTCCCCTCACCCAAACCAGTCATAGCAGATGGCCACCCTGCTCTGAGCCTGGTTCTGCTGGAAATTTCTTCTTGTAAAAAGGGAGTTTTTTCCCTTCTCACTGTCACCAAAGCACTTGCTCCTAGGGGGTCATATAATTGTTTAGTTTTCTCTTTTTTTCTTTCTGTTATTATATATTTATATTATATACATACCGTACAATATAAAGAACCTTGGGGCAAGTGTTGTTGTGATTTGGCACTGTATAAATAAAACTGAATTAAAATGAATTGTGAATTACAGAATGCAAATTAAAAGCTATGAAATTTCAGCCTACTCATGTGACGTTATGAGTCAGTAACTCAAATTGTTCTTGTCTTCATGAAATATGCCAAAGTTATTTGAAAAAAATCACCTGATTCTGTGCATGTCAGGAGGAATGACTTACATCAAAGTATTCTGAGTTGATTAACCCTAATGCAGGTAAGTGCTTCCTGCAGTGACGTCTGACTTGAACAGGCAACACCAGCAAAAACAAGGTGTCAGCTCTAAAATATTGATCAATCGCATTGAGGAGTGCGCTGCATTCCACACGAACCAAAAGAGCTAGCCTGACAGACTCATCTGTGGAAAACAAAGAAAGAAGAATACCCCCCCCCCCCCCGCCACAGTACTCACGCCATCATCTCCTGTAATGCCCTAAAGCCTTCATCCTCCACTTTCTCAGACCTCTTGAACTGAGAGCAATGTAATCAGGTTGAGTGGAAGAGAACAGCTCAGGAGAATGATAGGCTTGACCTGAATGAAATACATGTTACAAATTAAGAAAATGATTCACTGAGCTTCCAAGATCTTCCAGATGTTTGACCGTACTCGAGCTTTGATTTTCATGCCAAGGCAAACAGCTGTGCCACAAAGAGAGGAAACAAACAAGGGAAAACGTGCAAAATAAAATATACTGCAGGTGACAAACATCTTACGTTTCTCTCCATGGCACGGAGATATCTGGCACATTCAGCGTGTCCGTTGTACTCTGCCAAATCTGCTGCTGTGAACCCATCAATATCTTGATCTGAGGGGTTGGCTTGATGGGCCAGCAGGATCTTACAGCACTGAGAGATCAAACGAGACAAGTTTTATTAATACAATTGAGTTTATTCAGGCATAACACAAAACATAAGATATAAAAAATGTGGAAAAAAGTTAGCTCTGACCTCCAGCTCTCCATTCTCTGCAGCATCATGAAGTGGGGTCCCTCCCCAGTAATCTTTCATGACCTTTGAACCCATGTGTAGTAGCTTCTCCAAGATGCAATAGTGTCCCCTGCTGGCAGCAAAGTGCAGAGCAGTTGCTCCATCTATGTCTTGACAGGACAGGTTGATATCAGTGCAGGTCACCTGTTCAGAGTTAATTAAATACGGATCAAAGAAAGCATCAAATGTAAAAAACAGCTTCATAGATTTATGCTTCTTCACTTACCAGCCACAACGCCACAGTTTGGTGGCCCATGTGAGCAGCAGCATGCAGGCAGGTCATGCCATCATAGGCCCTCAGGTGCACATCAGCCCTGCAGTCCTTCACAAGGTACTCGACAACATGCAGGTGCCCTTCTTGGCAGGCCAGGTACAGCGGAGTAGCACCGGTAGCCGTCTGGTGGTTCACACACCTGTGCACAAACAGGTGATGGAGGTTAGCCATTAAAAAAATATATGAGCACAGGCAGATTTAAGAAGTTAAAAAGAGATATTCCACTACAGATCCAACACTTCAGGCCATGGAAATAACCAGTCTCTTTAAAAATATGCACCAAAGCCTTCTCTTGTTTGTTGGTATAGCAAATTTAACCACTGTCAGTGATTAAAACTAAGGACATATCCTTTTTATTTTTATTTTAACAGTTCATTTTTGTCTCTTTTATAAGTCTAGTTCCAATTTTTGTTCCGGTTAACAAATCATTTTGTTGTATTGTATTAGTTAGAGTTACCACAGTTACTCAGATCCATTAATAAAATACCTGAAAAAACCTACAGTGCTTTTTCCACTAAAATATCAGAGTTGTACCGTTTCAGCTTTTTTAACTGTGAGCATTTTCTCATTAAACATACAAGTTAAATAGAGTTTATGGCTTATAATTTCATCTGTTTTTATTTTTATTTGGTTTAAATTGTTTCTTTCTTTTCAGTTCAGTTTCAATTAGTTCAAAGATACATATAGGTTTGCTT
Organism: Aulonocara sp. 'chitande type north' Nkhata Bay; assembly: GCF_057382095.1. Lineage (NCBI taxonomy): Eukaryota > Metazoa > Chordata > Actinopteri > Cichliformes > Cichlidae > Aulonocara > Aulonocara sp. 'chitande type north' Nkhata Bay. The sequence continues at coordinate 15,432,009 of NC_141365.1, forward strand.
ATTTCATTATAGTTGCTATTGTTAAAAATGTTTTGTTAGTAGTTAAGTTAGAAATTGTTATAATGTGTAAGGTTTTTGTAAAGAGAGAAAAATCTGGTATTCATGGCCAACATGGTCTGATGTGTTCTAACAGAGCAATATCTTAATGAAATATGAAAGCACAGATAATTGAAGTATGTTTTTAATTCTGGAAATGATTAAATAAATATTTAGTTGCTGAATGTGGGTAAAACATATTAAAAATAACACCAAAAATAATGAGCACACCATGCGTGTATTTATGGATACACATCACACTGGACATCGATGTGGAAATTATGCAAAAATCTAATATAAGCAATAATGTTAAATTATGTCACAGGGGAAATTTCTTCTTTAATTTAAATCTTTTTTGGTCCTCAAAGCAGCGTTTCCACTGGTGTGCACACGGCTCTTTAACAACTGCAGGCCGAATGTGATGGACAACATGTAGCCATGTATTATTCACAGGTCACTGATGGTTACTTGTGATGCTCTAAACTCTGCCATGCATCATGCAAATTACAGTCAGACTCTATTGTAACAAGAGTATAAGGCAGGAAGAGCCACACGCGCCATTATCTGTGCCGCTGTCTCGGGTTTAGGAGATGGAAAAGTTTAATTGGAGGAAGTAGTGAGGGCTGGTGCTTATGTTTACTTACTTGTTCCTTTTGATGAGCGCAACCCAATACCGTACATCCTTTAATCATCTCAGATGTCTGTAAATGTGACCTCATGCCATAATCGAAAAAGTTATGCTCATTAAGAATTGCAGATGACTGAACTAACTTTTGTATTAGAACCTGTTTCCCTGTGTTATCATGTGTAATTCTATTTTTGTCATTTAGAGTGGTAAAGACTTTTTTTTCTATACTTGACCTTTTGTCCTTTAGCATCTGTATGAACAGGGATAAAACTGTGCAGGTAAAGAGTGGCTGCTGACAATATCACGAGCTTGGTCAAAATCTCCTGAACTTCAAACAAACATCAAACTTGACCAGATGATGGCAGAAAAGTCACCAAAGCGTTTTGGACTGACCCTCCAGCACCTTTGAGGATAATTCTGTGGGGATGCAGACAACAAATGTCGGTGTCATGGTGGCAGTAGAGGAAAAGCCAGACCAACAGCAGTTGCAGTCATAATCTGGGGACTACGAATTTCTGCACCAACTTTATTACGCTGAAGAGAAATAACAGCGCAATAGTAGTAATAATAATAATACTTTTTATCCAGTAATTTGCTGTTACTTTGTTTTCTGGTGACACAGATATTTATTGATAAGATTTTTTTAAGGGTTTGGAAGTGAGTCAGTGTAAGATCAAGTGGGACATCACTCTTAAATAGGGGTTGTTTTTTGATTATCGATTTATCGATTTATATCGATTCTAGCTTGGATAACGTGATATCGATTCATTAAAATCCTGAATCGATTTTTTTATTATAAATTTATTTTGCCTGAAACGCCAGAATCTCAGGTTACAAGTCACAAAATTTCAACCACCACCAAACAGCTAAAACAGTAAATGAGAGCAGGTACACGGATTCTGCACAAAGACGTAAACACAAAGCGTGGACGCACTAATGCATAAGAATCAGTGAGATGTCGCTTTTCTCACCCGACGGCACGGACACGGTCGCGGCTGAAAGCTGACAGCTCGCTGATTCTGATGTTTCAGCAGGTATGCGCTTTGTGTTTACCTCCTTTTTGCACTGATTCTGAAGCTGCAGGTTTTATCCCTCTCCAAACAATATTGACTGAACCAGCAGCAAAATTTCCCAGATTCAAATTGAATCGATTTGAATCAAATTGAATCGAATCGATTCGGAACCTTGTGAATCAGAATCGAATCGATTCTAGAAATCAGTGACGATACCCAGCCCTACTCTACAAAGTAAGTTCTTAAAAGAACTAATCTGCCATCTAGGGCTGCAGTGAAACAGTAAAAAATATACCTAAAATCACCTTTGTCTTATCCCATTACCTTGGTCTCAACTGATAACATATCATGAGGTGAAAAAAAGATGCGATTTTAGGGAGGAGAATTTATCTATAGAAAAGAGAACAGCAGTTCTCAGAGAACTATACTTACAGCAGACTGCTAAATAATGTGATTGTGGATGTTGCGGACATGCATCTGAAAGTACAACATCGTGAAGAAGTTCATTGTAGATTCTTTACCCAGCATGCTCTTAAGGTGTCCTTCATGTGTTGTTTCATGCAGGTTAAATAAATGGGGATGGGCAGTGAAAAATATAACTTCACTGCTAAGGACAAAAAAGAAGAAACTTTACAAACTGAAATGAAATGTTTGACGGATTGAGATTAGTTGCTCATAATGTCTACAAATACTTTATCTTCCTAATGGAGGCATGATCCAAGCTAACGCCCGCCTTTTTTAGGCTCTGTACCCAAGTGCTGTTAGGACTCCTTATGGGTAGTTCTGTGCATAAAGAAAATCCTTCATGCATTGCTGTGTAGTTGCTGTGTAGTTAACAGTTGGTCAATGCTGGACAGTTTAAGCTCTAGTTGTAAAGGTAACCAACGCTGTCACATGTCAATCAGCGTTATCCTTCACTTCCACTGGAAGCTGCATCACTCAAAACTGAAAAACGTTTAACTTAGGACTCGCTCACTTTATGACTGTTGTTCCACGGTCTCTGGCCATCGTATAACCGCTAATCTCGTTTTATGTGGATGGTATGCTTATAGATCTGTGGTGATCGCTCAGTGGCAAAGAGAAGTAGTGTTTTCAATGCTTTAAAAGAGCAAAAGTTTCTAAATTTAATACCTGCCTGATAGAAGAATGAGTCTGAAACACCACTTTTTAAACTTGCACTTAATCAGTGCTTAAGAACTTCCAATAGCAGCGGCTCAGGTGCTATTATGCTTTGTTTGGGTCCGTCAGTTACTATAGTGCCATGGAAAATAAAGCAGATCAGAAGTATCATCAAAAATTATTCTAAAGTATAACATTTCTAACTTTTAAATTTTTAACATTTTAAGTTTCTTCCTAACAGCGCTACTTGAAGTTTCACAAACTTGCAACTCTTTGCACATACTTCCAAAAACAAAATACTTACTAAACTTACTTACTAAAAACAAATGGAAAAATGGAAACGCAAAGTCAGTTAATATTAATCTAGTAAGAGGGTCCAATTCGGCCCACTGGATGGCTTTGAAAAGTGTGGATGCAGATGATTATCTTTGTACAAACATCCTCAGGCAGGCAAACAGAGCCTGTAATATTAGGAAGTGAAATTAGGGCTGTGAACTCACCCAGGTGCTTCCTGAATGAGCAGTTTCAGACAGGTGAGGTCCCCGTTGGCTGCGGCGTAGTGAGCAGGCACAGCTCCACAGTTTGTCTCCACCTTGGCCACACCGCCAACAGAAAGCAGCCACTTAATGACCTCCACACAACTGAACCGAGCCGCGAGGTGAAGGGCCGTGGCACCGGCAGCATCTCTATCCTGGAAACATTCGCAGAGATCTGATGTGGACAAAACTGAAAACCTGCTCCTCTACAGGCTCAGGGGAGGTAAATGATTTTTGATTATCATTTTAGCAACAGATTAAAAAAAATGAAGTAACATAAAACAAGTAAAGAGTAATTGTGTGTGCACAGGTTCTCAGTCATTCAGGTCATAGTAGCCTAAGTCCCTTACTTTCCGAGCTCCTTAGACTGAACCGTAAATGCTTTCTGTTTTTTATACGAAAAGCTGCAGGAGAGATTCTTATCTAAGAGATTTCCGATAATCAGTAAGTAAAATAGAAGCTTAAAAATCTGATCTTGCACATTCAGTTTTGAAAAACAATGTAAATAAACTTTACTCTGCTTCTACTCTGTTATACTTCCTGCAACCATCTGGGCATAATTACTGGACATGTGATACATTACCATAATGGATGTCAGCTAAGTCAAAACCATATGATGTAATCAGTCAGTAATACATCAGAATAGGTTTAAGCTTTTAGAGAATTTTTTAAACTACTTTAACTACTGTAATTAATTCCTTTCCCTATGCTGTTACTGTTATTACTTTTTTTCCTTTATTTTTCGACCCTCAAGGAACAAAATGATTTTAATAGCTAAAATAACCAAGTGGAGTCATTAAGAGTATGTTTTTAATGTGTGTTTATTATTCCTATTCTGCTTCTTTTGCATATAACAGATATTCTAAAGTCTTCTAATTCCATTAATTATAGTTTTCAGTTATTGCCTTCAGACTATCCTTGTATGTTACGTCTTCTAAAATACATTTAACCAAATTTTAGATGAATTGATGACCGTGTAATACTTTAAAAAACAACAACTAACAATTAAATCATCATAGTCAGTTCTTTTTCATCCTTTGTTACTTTCATGTTTCTGTTTTAAACAAAATCTGAAATTTGGAATAGTGGAATACTGAAAACATTTAGCTTACTGAAATACCTGAAAAACAGAACTCTCAAATCTTTAATGAATAAGATGATGACGTATTTCTCACATTTTGCAATCGCCTTTTACAGAATTTAACTAAAACTTTCACCACCAGGGGGCAGAGTTTGTTTTTCCAATGGCTGTTATTTATTTATTTTTATCAGTTTCTGCATCTTTGCTGCTATTCTTTTAACTTCTGACACTTCTTTTTAGCCTTATTCTTAATTTATCAGGAGGTTTCCTTTCCTTTCCTTTGCAGGAAGTGACTTAGTGACTTACCTACTAAAATAAAGGTTCGAATGACATACTTCCACTATCTTGTGGTAAAAATTGGTATTACACACTAGTACAGTCCGGCCCTTATTCCACTTCAGCTGATATCTCTTTAAATTGTGTTTTAATCATTTACAATGTAATAATTTGTTAATTTATCATAACTCTGTAATGCCAAGTGAGTTTTTGAGAACTCTACATCATCACTGTGATTTTCCCCCAAAAAACTTTTAATAAATGTAATTTATCAAAAGGTTCAATAAACACTGCAGTTTTTTAAAAAAAGAAGAATTTTCTAACAATTACTTCTTGGTTTAGCCTTTACAGGTGTAACTACCTGCGAAAGGAATACATTAATAAATGTACTCAAGCCAGTGGAAGTCAAGTTAATTCCTTAAGCTCTCAGGATGGGTTTCACTCTCTAACTTTTTGTGCCAAGATTCCTATGAGTGGATATATTTACCTCAATGTTGCAGCCTCCTTCTTGCACAAGCCACTGCAGCTCCCGGATGTTGCCAGTAGCTGCAGCATCATGTGCTGGTGTGGCCTTGTTCGAGGCCCGGGGATCAGCACCCAGCCCAAGCTCGCTCACCAGGAACTGCAGGCAGTCCAGGCGTCCACACCTGGCTGCGTGGTGCACCGGGCCAGCACCCTGAGCATCAGTGATGCCTGGAGAGAGGTGACCAGAAGAGGCGAGCTCCTTCAGGGCTGCGAGATCTCCCGCTCGAGCTGCCTGGATGGTCCGATGAAGCACCATGCCTCGCTGCTATCAGTGGGTTATGGCACAGGCTGAACAAGCTCCCTGGAGCTCTTTCCCTTCCAGTAAAACACCATCTCACACGCACAAAGTCCCACACAACAACAAAAAAACCCTCGTGTACTCGTTGGCTCCTCCTGAGCCGGGAAAGTGACACTCGAGCGGGAGCCAGCTGGCCAGCATAGCTGTTGGGGAGAGAGGAGGGGGTCAGAGCCGGTGAGAAAGAAAGGTAATGAAAGACGGGTGGAGGCGCAGCACTCGTGGCCTCCTGCTCTCTCTTTGAGTGGCAGTGACCATATGCTGGCACATGCACACACACACTTCACTGGAGATGGGGGAGCTGAGGCAGCACGGAAACTTAAGTAATGGGAGAAGTCCGAGCCAAGGCATGGTGGATTACAATGAGAGTCATTTTTTACAACTATTTTAAAAATTAATCAAAGAGAAGGGCGACTAAGCAGCTGGTACATGTAGAATATTATAACCCACATGAAACATTTCATCGTTGACTTGAGAAAATATTAAAAGTGCATGTAAATATTTTATTTCATAACACTCATACATGTTCCCCGACTCCAATTAGCTGAAGAGCTCCTCACATGACGTGATGGGAGCCGAGTACACTCCTACATAACATCACCCCTAAGGTCACTTTGAGTTTTCCATTTTTATTATTTATATGAAATATTTCATGCATTTTACATGATCGGTTAAAGTGTCGATAAACACAGATGGCGCATGTTTAGCTCTGTGCATTCTTATTTGACCTGCAGAATAACTTTGTGCAAATGAAAGCCATCAGTTCATTTCTTCCAACAGTTGCACGGTTTCCCTCAGGTCCTCCACAACTGCATCCACATCTGCTTCAGTCGTCTCCCTGCCAACGCTCAGCCTCATAGCGTTAGCTGCCACCTCTGAGGGGACGCCACAGCTCAGAAGGATGTGGGAAGGTCTGATGGATATAAACAGGAGGAGAGCAGGAGGGGAGTGTTATCTAACAGCAAACAATACAGTGTGTGGACAAAAGCATAACAGCTTAAAAGAGGGACTCTTTTACCTGTTTCCACTGTCTGAGTGGCAGGCGGCGCCGACGCTGGCTAGCAGCCTCCTGCAGTTTGACAATACTCTCCAGCCTAAAGCACGAGGGGGAGAGATTAATCATTCAAAGCCTTTGTAGTTTATAAATAGCCTCGTGCAGGTCATGACCTGCCTCTGACAAACATTGGTGTAGGGTTAGAGGACACTGTTGGGACCAGCAAGCCAAAACAGACATAGGACAGAGAAGAGTCATGACATCACCTTGTAATCTTGGGCCCAGGATGGACACGTTACATGTGTTAGGGAGGATATCAGAGCCGAGGAAATGGCTGTTGAAGCGGATCCGGCCTGCAAACACGGCCTTTGGAAGAATGAAAGAAACGCAAAGGAGTACATTTTACAGAGAAGGAGGAGAAAGACCGTCAAAACCACAATTTCAAGACTACTCATCACAATGCAAACAAACAAAACTAAGGTGCACATCAGACTCAAGCTCACCTGCAGTCGTTCTTCTAAGTAAAGTTTAATTCTTTGCATATGACTCTCATAATCTGACAGATTAGAGGTCACCAGCTCTGCAGCCTAATAGACACACAAATAATAAATAGGTAGCTTTAAAAGAGGCACACTGTTACAGCTATTTAATTACCAAGCACTTTATTAGAAACACCTCCACACCTGCTTACTATTCAATAAAGCAAAAAAGGACAATCACTTGGCAGCAGGCCACATAAGCATATGGGCATATGTGACCCATATGCCAAAAAGACTGCAAGGGTCTGACTTCGATTCCACCCCAAAGCGTTTCCTGCATGTTGTTCCCCCTAGTTTTCTGTCTGGCAAAAAAAGCCAAAAATGTTCACATAGAATGTAAAAATGGTGTTCAGGCAAACACAGGAGGTTTCTCAGGCAGTCTTCTGTCTGCCAATATAAAGAATATAAAACAATATAAAGTGTAAAATAACATGAATTCATGAACCAATCTGCCTTTTGGTTTAGTTCAGGTGGACTAATAGCAGTAGGGGAAGTCTTCTTCTTTCTGGCACACCGTTGACCTCTTACTAGCGATAAATCATGGTCTGAGTGTCGATTCTAGAGGTTACAGCTCCAGAAACCTTTAATAAACACCTGCTTCAGGGTGGCGCAGTGGTTAAAACTGTCATTTTGGAGGAACAGGGCTCCAGATTTGAATCTCCTGGTCTCTCTCTGTGTAATCCTCATGTTCATGGATTTTAGGGTCCTCTCTGGGTAATCCAGCTTCCTCCTACAGTCCAAAAACATTGGATTCAGTGTGTACCTAGGGATGGGTATCGTTCATAACACCCATCCTCTAGTGTCTACCCAACACCTCTATTTCTTACTCTCTCTTTGTCTGTTTTATGGTCACTGCATCGTTGTGGTTTCGGCTCCCGCCTCAGCTGGCACATCAGTTCAAAATCATCCTCCGATTCCTCACCAACTTGTTCCATCTACTTGTTTGGTAATATGGCTCTGTCCCTATAGTCCCCTTGTTTATAGTTACTTTTTGAAGTGTGATTTAACACTAGCCTTAGTCTGCTTTGGCTTTGTTTGTCTGTTCACACCCTTTTACTAACCAAATCAGTTGTCAATTAAATGTATTTTAAAAAACAAACACATGTGCATTTGTTTTCTTCAACAGATATTTTTTTTTGCTTTGTAAGTGACGATCTGACCACTGCTGTGGAAACAATGGCGATTTAGTTTTCATCAGTAAACTAGGGAAGTAAAGTCACTGTTTCAGCAATACTTGCTGGGTTTGTCCAAGTGTTGGCTCTAAGCTGGACCAGTTCAGACCTCCCCATGACCACAGTTGGATAAGTGGCTATGTTTTCAACTTTATTTGGACCCCCTGACACTCAGAGCTGAGACAAAGAGAACCTCTATGGTGTTTCTAATTAAATGATTGGTGAGTATACTTGTAGTACAATATTTATATTATGCAACTCAAGTATTTGTAGCAATAATAAGTGTTTTGCTTTGCCCATGATTATAATGCTAACACAACAGATTCTGTGGTAAACAATGTATCAATAAACATTCACCCACAATAAATCACTGTATTTGAAAGCTTTTTAAATGCTGGAAAGTGTCACATTATTTATATTTAGAGCATTACTGATTAATCTTCCATCTCCACCACAAGCAATAACCATTTTTAGTCATCGAACTTTGACTGCTTTTAACCATAGTAATTAATGCAGACATTCAGTACAACAAACCAAAATAATATCATGTGTTTGTTCATGTTATTTGTCCACTGCAGTTCTATTGTAAAGAAACTGTGGTACCACTTAATAGTGCTGTATGTATAAAGCATTTATAACATGCAACTAATGAAATACAAGGTTTCATACATCAGTTTAAACCATTATTGGCCAGAAAATGTCATGTGGATATGTCCTTCACTTATGAATTTTGATTAAACAAAAAATGCTGGAAAAATTATTTTAAACAATCCCTTTGTACTTTGAGGGCCTCTAACTGAGAAAATATTGAGAAAATAAATGGTTTATGCTTCAAGAGAAACATTAGAAAAGTCCTAGAAATCATTCCAGTACTGTACATTTAGTGAAGGAAATGCACCTTTCCAAGACCGGCAATCATCGGTGTGTTTTCTGTGCTGTAATAATAACAAAGACAGAAAGGAGACACTTATAAATTAGAACTGCACTTATTTCATTAATACCAGTGTTTCATTCTTATTCAGTATTTTACAGTAAAGATCATCACCCTGGTCTAAAGTTCCTCTCCTGTCCTCCACCAAAAAGCATCGGATACAATGGAGTTTTGGTCCCAGGGCCGTTCACGTACAAAGCACCAATGCGAGGGGCATAGAACTAGAAACACAACAAAACCTCTCAATAACATTTTAGTCTTGCTATAAAAAGCTCTTAAGATGTCCCACACAGCAGATCCTGACCTTGTGTCCCACTATGGTGAGGTAATCCACTCCCAGATCACTGACATCAACTCGGATTTTTCCCAAGGCCTGAGCAGCATCTGTGTGGAGCAGGATCCTGAGGCGCTCACGCTGTTTGTTCAGAGACTTTATTCTTTGGCAGATCTCCTGAAGCGGCTGACAACAAGAAGGTGGTTCAGCATTCAGCTGTAAACAGAGCTGCATAGACTCATAGACGCATTGCAATTATAAGTAATGAGTTAATAAGAAAATAAGCTCCTTTAAAGCAAGACACTATCCTACGTGTTAATCGTCTAATTTAAGAACCCAAAAATGGTTTCTCTAACATTAGTATGGCAGGGATAGGCTCCAGCCCGTCCACGACCCTGAACTGGGTAAGTGGAAAAAAATTGATGAATGGATAGATTAGTACTAGCAGAAACTCGGCTGATTTTCTAGCCTCTCTCTCATCTTACCATAATGACTCCCGTCTCATTGTTGGCCAGCATAACAGAGATGAGACAAGTGTTGGGGCGCACAGCGGCAATGATATCCTCCACCTCGACCCGGGCTGTCACCTTAGAGACGGGCACAAAAGTCACGTCTATGGAAAAAAACAAAAAACAAAGAGAGTAATTAAAGGCAAGGAGCCTACATTAGGTTATGCAAATCTTGATTTGTTTAAAGGTACTTTTTGTAATTGCCCTCCACAGAATTAAACCAAAACTTTCACCACCAGGAGGCAGTGCTTTAACAGTTTATATGCTGAATCCACTTTTTCTTTGACAACATTTAACATGAACCATGACTGGAAGAGTATCAAGGATCCGGCACTATTTAAAAATGGAAATCAGTACTTTTCAAGACCTTTTCAGAAACTCAATAATTAATAATTAAAATGTAAAAAAGCGGAATTAAATGAAAGTTTTCCATTGGGTTAGCACTCTTACGTGTTGGCACATAGAAGGTACTACATCTTCATTAAAAAAAAGATTATGACATTAATGTTATTGGCAGCAAATGGGATATAAAATAATTTAAGACCTTTAATTGTCTTGATATTTATTTTAGACATTTTGATTGCCCACAGAAAATCTGAAGCATGTTATTGACAGATTTCTCTTTAAAGTAAAATAAAGAAAAGCATAGACTGTCCTTTGTAATACAGGAAATATTTCTTTATTAATCTTTTATTTTAATAAAAGCTACACAGAGTGGCTTCCTACCTGCTTTTCCTTCCTTTTCAAGGTGCTGAGCAACTAGTTTGACTGAGTCATGCTCCACATTAGAAGTAATGATGTGAGGAAGGCCCGTGCATCCATTCTGGTGTCCTGCACCTTGTTCTGCAGCCCTGCAGTGCTTCCTGAAGTGCTCTACAGCGGTGTGCAACACCAGGTTATTGGCCTGAAAGACAAAATCTTTACTGTAAATGACCAGTTTGTAATGTCCCAGGATCATAAATTACTCATATAACTTATTTGCGTCAAAAAAGAGCCCTGCCCACCTCAGTTCCGCCTGAGGTAAAAATGATGTCCTCTGCTTTCCCTCCAACCATTCTTGCCACATTTTCTCTGGACTGATTGATGATAGCCTTAGCTTTAGCACCTGAAAATATAAATGATTGAAACATTTAGATGTAGCATTCTCTTTTGACAGTGAAACTCACTTAGAACAGTAAAAACTTCACATTCAGCACTCAGAGAAAGCCACAAGTTTAATCCACACAAGCTGCTGTGATTGTATTCCCTCCTCCAGTTACACAACATACATTTAACAGTTTCTATTGTATTTATTTGGTAGAGTGACCTTGTCATATTTCACACAGGAATACAGAGTTAGAGCAGTAATGTCCAATTCTTGTCACTAGGCTGGGATTTGCGCATACAATATGGAATTTTAAAAAAAATTCTCACAAAACTTTATTCAATACACATGGAAAAATAATAACAATAATTTTAAACCTGTTAGTTTTGACACAGCTTCAAGCCTTCCTCACCTGCTATATAGTTGCTACTTGGGTTTCCCCAGGCATCCTGGAGGGCTTCAGAAATGGCCTGAATCACCTCTGGTTCTGGAGGGGTAGTAGCATTGTAATCCATGTAGATCCTGAAATATACAAAATATTCTCATCACACTTTGTGCATTGTCCTATGGGAAGTATATGCGTCATAACATATTAATAAACGATCTACTAACAAGATCAACTCATAAAAAAGTGAAATTTCGATTACTTAAATTGCAATCAATTACTTTGGTTTCTGACCATTCTTAAAATAAGAAAAATATTTAAAGAAAATACACAAATTTTCTAAAACCTACCTATAACCTCAGTAACTATGATAAATCAATATTAATTCAGCAGTCCTAAGTTACAGCATCACAGCTGCTGTACAAGTAACTTGATATATATCAACATTATTTTCTTACCTGTCTAGATTCATCTCAGAAAAGTGATGAAAATTACGTTCACTGAAGGTCGTACCCTGTACCAGCGGGACATCATCAAGCTTTTTGGCCATAATACCCTTGGAGAGGAAAGGACATTTATTTCATTTATCTGGATGTCTGAATAGATAAATTAGATTATAACTAGATTATAACTAGCATCAGTCTGTCTGCAAATAAGATGACATTCACTGACGGCAGATGCTGATACTTTGTGTGTGTGTCATTTTATTTACTTTATTCTGATATCTGGGATCCAGTTTTTTGTTCAGTCACACATCAAAATGTGACTGAATGAGTTTAGACCCTTACCCTGAATCCGCCCACCAAAAGTGTAAAAATTGCAGTCACTACAAAATATTTTGGTGGTGATTAGCATTAGTCTATAAAACTGGATTATAAATAAAGACTAAAGTATTTATCTATTTCAGTAAGTTGTTTTAATTATACAAAGATTTACACATTATTGTTATTTTGCATAAAATACAAGATTTTGTTCCTCTGGCTGCGATCTGCAATCTGTAGAGACAGACTGACAGGATATGGAAAACAGAGACGTGTTGTTGAATATGCAACTTTTGTTTATTTCACAGTTCATCTGCTTCTTTGCTTTTTAATGGATTTAAATGGATTTCTCATCAAAGAGATGCTGTTTATTTCTAAAGTGACAGCTGCACATTAAAAAGGAAACTGAAACGTAGTTATTGGATATTCTCTGTGATAAACAGCTTAAATGACTGCCTACCTTGTGTCCCATTCGCTGCATTTCCAGCAGTGTAAAACTTATCTAAAACCTTTTCATGGATTTTCTGCATCACAAACTGAATGCTTGCCAATTCTAGTGACTGTGCCACGCACACGGTTTGGATTGCTTCATCACGCAGTGTTAGTCACGTACAGCTTCACAAATTTATGAAATGCGCACTTATTAGCAGACCCTCTATAGTGCTATAAGTTCAGTGAACACACAGTCTTAAAAAAGATTTTTTTAATGGTCATAGTTGTCCAGTGTCTTGTCAGTAGTCAGCAAACGTAACATCCAGCTGATAGCGCCCTGTTCACAACACTGTTCTAGTCAACCAGCACACAGAAAACGTATTAAAAGAACCACAGATATCTTTAGGGACACTGTCAGTCAGCTCGAGCTCTTCATTATCCAGCTAGCGCTAACTTTCTGTGACAGCTCTCACTTTAGCCTGCAGCTAGCTAATTTTTAGCTAACTTAGTTTCGCTATAACATCGTACTTAACTGTGATTCCACCTTTAAGCTTAAATTGATAAAGGAACTGAATCCTCCAGGGACAGCCAAAGCTTTGTATCTGACCTTGTAAGCTGATGTGAAGATTTCCTAAATGGATTTACAACTATACGGGTCAATCATCAGCCAGCTAGCATGTTTCTGTCACGTCCCAGACGGGGTTGCCAGATTTGTTAAAGCAAACCCCACAGTTTAATATCTCGAAGAAAACGCACAAGAAATATTAATTTATTATGTAGAAGAATTGAGCGTTACTGTCATGTTCTTCAGTATTTTATTCTTTATTTTGTAAATATAATTAATTACTAAAAAGCAAAAATTATTCAGAGATTTGTCACCTCACAACTTGGGGAAGACTCAGAAGGGTTAGTTTTATTTTCGTTTGAAGTCCGGCAGGTACCATGTTGAAAAAAGAATAATAATTAATTAACTTAAATCCAGAAGATGAAGACTTATGTTAACAGTAAGTAAGTAAAATAAGAAGAGAATTATTTTAGAAACAGCTCCTAAAAAACGTTGACACACAGACATGGCAACACTGGCGTCTGCTGCTTAGCAACAGCCAGGGAGCTGAAAGTGCCAGGAGTATTTTATTTCTCTGATCGTAGTTGTTCTGCGATTAATTCATTCTTAATAGTCTGCATTCATTTGGGACTTTTAATTTATAATTATCCATAATTTGTCTGTAATTTTTTTTTAGCGTGGCTGAGGACTACATATCTCTAAATATAACTTTTCATGAGCTCAAAAAAACAGACAGTGTACCTTTATTTAACTGCTTTATTTAACTTTATTTAACTCCAACATAAAAAGGCTGATTCAGTAAAAAAAGTTGTTTCTTTTTACAGTTAAAAGTTATTTTAGAAAACAAACATTTTAAAATATTTTGTTCGCTTTGGAAGCTGTTGTGGAAATCTCCCAACGATTTCAGTTCAGGATTCTTTGTCTCCGTCTTGTCCCTGAGCCTGGCCAGTAATGGATTCTCGGGTCCGATATAAACTTTAAGAAACATTTTTAAATATAGATATGAACTAATTTTCTTTATATGAATTATACTTTATTACAACTACATAATATGGAGGAAATGATGGGGTCATTTTCAGAAATGTTTTTCACAAATGACGTGAACTGTATATAAAAGATTGATGCAGGTTCCCTAATAATGAAGCTATGGAAGAGGATTAGGGCCACTGGAAAGAAAAACTGAGAAAAAAGTCTGAATTCTGAGATTAAAGTCAGAATTCTGACTTTTTCCCCCTCAGAATTCAGGAAAAGAAGAAAAAAAAGACGTGCCCACTTTTTTCCCCCCCAACGGCCCTAATCCTCCTCCGTATGAAGCTGCTGAAATGTTTTAACCCACATTTTATGTTCAAAGATTTTCAGTCATATAGAAGTGTGTGAAAAACCGCCTTGGCTACTTAACCTGTGAACTCAGTAAATGCTTTCCTGATGACTTTATGGGCTCACAGCTCACAAACTGCAGGCCTCAATTTTTTCCAGTGTAATGCACGAAAGGTATGTGTGATTTGTACTCTGCTGAGTACTATTAAAACATACAACACCAACATACAGTTCTCACCTTCATAATTCTAACACTAATACAGCTGGCTTGGGCTTAGAGTCACTTCAAGATAAGGACTGACATGTGACACATTTCTATGCTGAGCATAGTTACCTGTTAAATAGCTGATAAGCCAAGCAATGCAGAAGGAGGAACCGTTAGCTGTAACTGATGTCATGACAGACTAAAGTGATGCATCTATGTCTTAGTTGCAAAGTCTGCCAGATGGACTTTGATGGCAGAGCTCTTTGGGTACGTTAAAGTCTGATTTGGGGTTTTTGAGTTTGGGTCTTCCGGATAAACATTATCAACATCATAACAATATCTGTGATTGCCCAACTGACAAGCCAAAATCAAAAGTTGTATTGTCTTTAACAAAAAAAGAGAGAAGTCATTTTTGTGTTGCATATTTTCCATGTTTATTTCATATATGACAATGTGTTTAGTGTACACAAACAGCTGACGCTAAAACTCCAACACTCAGAGACATCGACTGAACTACGGCCCATTTGTAAATGGGTGCAACTTTATAATACAGTGTTCACAGCAATCATGTTTATATACAATGCAAAAAAATATCTGAAGAGAAAGAAAAGTAATGGTGTGAAAAAGATATGGAAGCACAAAAATGGAAATGATGTTCCTTGAAAAGGGGAGGGTTTAGAAAAAGTAGATTAAGTGAAGGCTGCCAAGAGCATGACGGTGATACTGAAAACTCGACAGTAAGGTAACCTACAGCATTACTCTGTACATGATGCCCAGCTGGGACACAGTGAACCACCACCCTCCCATACATTAGTGGACAGACTGTTTCAGCTATGTCCCACAGCCTCCAAAAGGTTCCCTGATATTGACCTACGTACAATCAATAAGGAACCGGAATGTGAAGACAATTCAAAACGATTATTTCAGCAGAGTAAGTATTTTCAAAGATCAGTTTACATTCAGTGTTACATTTTTGTGACTGCAACAACAAAACTTTGGTTGGCTCAAATGTGATGTACATTAAAAGGCCCAATTAAAACATGAGGAAAAAAGTCACCATGGAGACCAGACTGGAGCAAACCCGGGGACACGCATTCTTTTTTCTGACCACGTTGAATTTTAGGAAATGAGATGCGACAAAAACATGTTTGAGATATGGTGGCCTGAAGTACACTTTAATCTGTTTGTTACAAAAAAATATTCTGGTTGTTTGATTTGTCTCAACTGTTGATGAACTGATGATTTCCATAGCACACAGAATACTTTAAAACCTCTGGAAAGATACTTCTTATTAGACGTTAATGAAGGTATTACATCAGCAGCCAAACTAAGAACATACTGAACTGGAGTTATGTTTAATTTTACTCTCACTTACTCTCAAATGACATGTCATGCTCTCACTGAGCATGCTCTCTAGGCTGGATGACCTGAGGCACGCTCATCAGTCCAACTTCTCACAACAGCTCACACGCTTTATCTGTTGAGGGTTTTTAAACGAGAGGCATGGTTGCATTTTCATCAAAAATTTGCCAACAGGACTAAAACTGTGTAAAAGGAGCCCCGACTATTTAACTTGTGGGCCTTAATATGCTTTAAATAGCCAACATTCAACAAAACTGTTGCAAGTACTATTAGTATGCAATGCATTCTGGGTCAGTGACGTAAACTAAATGCTCTTTTTAACAACCTGCAGTATACAAACCATAAACAGTATCCCTGCTACTTTTGATTGTAATTTCCAGCAGTAAGGAAACAAGAGACATGATCATTAATCTCCTGCTGCTGAGAAAAGGAGAAAGAACCTGTGGCTGCATTCTCAGCACTAATGCATTTAATGCATTTAGTCACTAAAAAAGCTGACAAATACTGCTGGAAATGATCATTGAAACTAAATGCTGTTCCAGCAATCTTTTTATAGGCGTCCAAATGTTTTTGGGTAGTGATTCAAAATAGCTTGAAGAAACCTGAAAAATGGGAAACAATAGCTGCTGCTGACAGTAAACCCTCTGCTCTGAAAGCAAACCAAAGATCACGACTCTGTTTACAGAAAAGGTGAAAATCTGACCATTCAATCAGCTCAGCAGTTTGTACGTGTTCAGTGTTTCTAACCAAGGTAGCATTTGAGTTCAAATCTTTATTACTAACACATCTACAGTGGATTTATTGGCATCCCTTTTAAGTTTTAAGTGATTTTAATGTTAATATAATAAACTATACATGTGGTCATAGTCAGGGTTCCTTTTAATATGGCCATTTGTATGAGTGAAAATCCTGAAATATGTTTCTCTGAGTATGCTTTGTGTTATGGAAATTCCACACTTTATGATATCATAAATGAAACCTTCTGCTTGGACTTGAAATGACGATGATGATGATGGAAGGCAGGAAAGTGATGATATGACCTGCAGACACTCCCAGAACAGTATTTTAGCAGCATGAAGGATGTAGTTTCAAAGCAACCGGTGCAGAGGCATACTGTAGTGTGCAGTATGCCTGAAAAGAGAGGCACTACATTCAATCAATATACATATCATTCAGGAAAAAAACAGCTTCATATTCTGTACTGTGAAGAAGATTTCATCTTTTTCTTTTGATTGAATAAGGTAGCTTTGTGCAGCAGAGGATGAACTGGCCACCTACTTATATCATCTACCTAATTACTGGGCATTTTAAATGCACGTTAGCTGGGTCTAAGGTGTGACTATGCTAATCGCTTATCAGATTGCATTTATTCAAGTAATTTTCAGCATAAAGAAGCTGTGAGTTATTAAATTGTTTCAGTAATATTCATTACGAGGGGAAAAGGTTGTATCATTTAAACATTTAAAGAACTCATTAAAAAGTGCAGTGTGCAGAAATTGCACTGTACTACTACTTTAGAAATATAAATGCTTTTTTTTTTTAAATAAATACACGCAGAAATAAATAATAAAACTGTTAAATATCTAAATATATCACATTTTAAAACAAATAAAATACAGGTAGAGATTAAAATGGGAGAATTAATGTCATGACATCTGATTACTTCTTGTGGGAATGCAGGTAACCTCAGTGCTCCTACGAGTGGCTAAAAACAATATGAATTTACTACAGCGACATAAAGTTTATGATGAGATGCCATTCCCGTGCCAGGCTGTGTGTGCTAAGGTTTCTAGAAGTTTTAGGAAGAGGAAGCAGCTTACTGGATATCAGGATTTATGGACCAGAAAGAAGAGAGAAATATTCCTAAGAGAGAGACACGTGACTGTCCCTTCGTATTTTTTAGCTGTATGTTGTATGCAAATCAGTTTAGACCTTTATATATAGCTGTAGAAGAGTTTTTCTATTTACTGATGCAAATGTAGCAATGTGATCCTTGCAGCTTTAGGAAAACATGCCTGTCACTGCTTTTTTTTTTTTTTTTTTTTAAGAACTGATGTATAAGGCTTGATGTGTCACCGACAACAACTACAGTACATTACCATACGCATGTAATCTGAGATAAGAAACTGTTGCTACTCCCTCCATTTTCTTCTCTCGTCCAGTTATGAACAAACTCCAGTACAGTACAGTGACAGGTTTTTGAAGAGGTTCTTCAGACTAAGAGACTCACATTGCAGAATAGGCCTGACAGGAAATGGGTGCTTTAGGTGCTGAGGACACTAGTGATAAACAGAGAACGTACGGGGGAGAGAGATGGTTGTTGGTGACTGTAGCGGTGGAGACAGGGCTCAGCAGGAGAAACGGGATAGAGACAAGGATCTATGTACATCATAGTCTTTGAGTTGCTCTCATGACATTTTTTAAAATGTCTTGTTTCACATCCTCATCTGTCCGGCTCGTCTTCTTGACAACTTTGACCTGAGAGATAGATGAGAAAATGTCCATTAAAAATAGATTTTGTTTGCAGTTAGAATTTTTTTTCCACCTTGAGATTTTTTTTAACTTACCTGATAGTTCCAGCAAGGAGCGGGTTAAAAGCATACAGCCAGTCATGCATGTCTTTGTCATTTGTGGCTTGAAGCAATATTCCACGATGTTCTGTGCACACAGCAAATGTGTTTGGGGTCTGTGGAAAGAGCCACGAAAGCTTAATGCAGCAAGCTTAATGCAACGTTTTGAATGATTCTCACTCAACTTTCTACTTTCTACTCTACCTGCTTCCTTAACTTGCTATTTTTATTAAATTGAAAGTGCGCACCTTAACTTTCACTTACTGTGCGATGTGTGTAACTTAAACCTGTTGGGTTGATCTGACTTAAAGTGAAGTTCATTAAAAAAATAACTTAATAAAACTGTTGATGGAGGAGTCTGGTTCACCAACCTTTAACATTGCCTGCTGGTCCTCGCTGTACTCCACCTGGGCAGAGGAGAGGTTGAGAATAGCTCGCTCCACTGCGTCTCTTTCCGTGTTGTAGATGTAGACGTACGGCCGCCGCACGACAACATAGCGCTTCACCCATCCATTGGTGAGCGGCTCCAGGAAATGCAAGTAACCCTTCTTCGACACGATGGGACTGAAAGATAAAGATGATATAATAGCATGTTTGGGTCTGAAGTAAAGCTCAAATAATAAAATGTTCTGAAATGACTTCTTCCTCCTCACCTGACTCGAATCTCCTGGATATCTGGGACAAACTTCCGGGTCTGAGGTTTAGTTTCAGAGGCTCCGTTGATGGACTTCTTGGCCTCTGCGTCCTGCTGTGCATCAGGACCGGAGCTAACCACACGAGAGCGAGGGACAGGGGGTCTGCAGTAAAAATAGAGAATATCTGAGCTCTAGCAACAAAGGAGCTCTCTGTGCCTTACAAGACCCAAATACTGTTAATACCAGAGAATTTCAAAATAATAGACCTATTTGCTGATTCTGTTCCTGATGATAAGCACATGAAACATGTCAAACACCTTAAAAGAGAGAGAGTTCAACTCTGTCAGCTCTATATCTCTGTCTTATTACATGCGGGTCTGGTATAAAAGCGGAAACCTTAAGGTCAAGAGTTTCTGGAACTACGACTTTATTTATTCATTTTAAATATATTTTTTTGTTTTTTCAGCAGGAGATGTTAATACTTATTTTAGATGTCTTTGAGGAACATCTTGAGAGCACCCTGGAAGTGAACTGCAGCCAATGTCAACACTCTGCTCTGATAATTACGAACAACAACCATGTCAATCTGAGCACTGACCTGAGTCCAGCATTGCTGTAGCAGCCCTCAACAAGTGAAGGGCATGTAGAGGAGGGGGTGATTGTGTTAAGAGCAGAGATTGAAGTGGACTCTCTTAACGTTGTGATGGACATCTCAGAGATCTGTAATGAACACAGTCACACGGATCCACAGCGGAGCAAATGTGAGGACTCAGTCGACAAAAACAGAAATCTGATTTTCTGTGTGTGTGTGTGTGTGTGTGTGTTTAAACCCCTAAAGCCTGACCTTGCTTTCACTGGCGCTCACACACACATGGCTGTATTCTCTGTTGAAGGAGTGAGTGAGCAGCCGCAAACACTGTACGGAAAAAGGAGAGAGAGCTTAAAATGTCGGGTTATATAACAAAATCACGTGTGACATGATAAGCACTACATTTCTGCTTGACAGGAACGTTTATATGAACAGAACCCATTACAATAAAGTCAAACCTGAAATAAATTATTGACAGGGTAAAGACGGCTGACCTTAGCAGCGAGCTCCCTCTGCCTCTCAGTGGTGATTTCGTTGCAGCTGACCTCGGGGTCCATCTCAGTGGGCTGAGGAGACTCATTCAGCTCATCGGTGACACAGGATTGAAGGGTCTCCTGGCCCATGAGCAGCGTGGACTCTAGTTTCTCCCTCAGAAGGAGGTAATGTTTGGTTTTTTCCACCTAGCAGAAAAACATCAGTCACTAACAGCAAACAATGCCCCCTGCCTGAAGAGGTAATTAGGAAGGAAAGCTGTTTATTTGATAAATTCCAGTCTGGTTTCCATCAGAAGCACGGAGCAGAGCCGGCTCTCTGTGGCACTTCTAATATCATACATTAGAAAACTGAATGGGGCAATATAAACCCTAGGACTCAGCTGGCTTTATTCATATTTTTCTGATGGCAAATTCTTCTTATCCATTGATTAGAAAGCTGGGGTGCTGCTCACAAGTGGAAGCAGAAGAATGACAAATGTATTGGTGAATAATCTGGAGTGAGGTAAGAGTGGCAATGGTCCATTTTACTAAGGGCAAATCTGAGCACGGAGTCGGAACTGTCAGTTTATTGGATGATTCCCATTTTCACACATGGCCATGAGCTGTGGGTAGTGACAGAAAGTGGTGGAAATGAGCTTCTTCTGGGTGAAAGTGGGTGAAAGGAGCCAGACGAGGTAGTTCTTTGAGGGTCTTCCGGCGTGTCTAACCAGGAGGAGACCCAGGAGATAAGGGAGACGTTATGTCTCTCACTTGCCCTAGGAAAACCTCAATATCCCCTCACTGACACGTAACCAGCATTAATTAGTGACAGCATTTTTTGTCAAGGAAAATGTACAATTTGAATGACATTCATCTCAGTTACTCTTTGAAGGCTCAATTAAGCAACAACTTGTCTCTCTAAACTTGTCTCTGGCAGTGGATGAACTGCAAAGCTGCACCAAAGCCCAGTATAGAATTCACGAGGCTTAACTCAACCGGAGCGAAAGAACAGAGACAGTAAAAATTAAACAAATCTTACATCTTGGAGGAGGCTGAGTTTCTCCAGCTCCCACTGGTGGTCCAGAATGAGGCTGTCACTACGTGGCCTCCATCCAGCCAGGTTCTCTTCCCCACGGACGTAGGCCACGGAGGTGTCCAGCACCCGCCTGCGTCTCCTTTGCATTCCTGGTGAGGGATGGGTGCAATGTTAGAAGTTCAGGACGACTGAGCTAAATGCAAAACTGTACCATTTTTTTTTCTTGCCTCTTACCAGGGCTTCCTGCATCTGCCTGGTGACACAGGCTGACCTCATAAACTCCAGTTACACGGTTTCTAAAAAAACAGGAGTGAGAGGGCATTTAACATTTTATAGAACATCATCAGAGAGAACAAATTAGCTAAATGATGATTTTAAAGATTAAGATGCCTCACCCATCTGCAGCTCTTAGGCTACCAGTACCGAAAAGGTTACGGATTGATCGGGAAGCTGAGAGCTTTGTGTCCCTAGAGTAAAACACCATGCAGATATCTTTGGTAATAACTGCAGGCTGCGTGCAGTTCTCCATCTGCAATTCATAAAACAGGAGACATTTCCAACATTGTTCCTCTAGAGTAACTCACACGTCACCTCTGATCCTGTAAGAGCTATTTCTCCTTCTTATGAATGCAGGCAGTGTACAGTACCTCCAAGTAGGCTGAGAGGGTCATATAGATCTTCTCCCCGTATGGAGTGACTCGGTTTAGGAGCAGGGAGTTGTGCATTGAGCTATCCCAAGCAGCCTCAAACCGGAAGAAAGTTCTGAGGTGGTCCGATGAGACAAGAAGCCAAGAAACTGAATCAGCAGTCGAAACTCAAGTTCCTCTACTAAAACAACAGATTAGCTGCCAGAGCTTAACCCATGCTAAAGTTTACTCTGCAGATGTAAACATAAAAAACTGGATAAATCCCAAAAATTTCCAGTAATAAACAATTTAAGCAGAAAAATGTGCCCTAATATCATGATTTATAAACAGAAGCAAATCAATTTACTGATCCACTTGTGCAATATATAAACATTTTAGTAAATATTTCTCTAGTTTTCAATAAAACAAAAGCTCTTATATGATCATTTTGCATGCAACAAACAGACTGAGTTATGTTTGCTTTGTATAAAACATCACAGAAAAGCAAAGAGAGCAGAGATGAATATTGGTACAGAAAGAAAGGCAATGGAGGGATGAGGCACGAGCAGGTAAACATGAGGGACAGGGCAGTGAAATACCTATGGTCAACTCCCAGGGAAATGCTGTGAGAAAGAGAAAATCAGCAAAAGAATAGACAGTGAGAGTCAGGAAGTATGTTGTGCTTGTGTGCTTGTGTGGCTGGGATGCTGTTTGCCTTTTTTTCACACTGATAACTCATCAAAGCTCATCAGATAGAGCGAGGAGGTTCTGTGAGGACGGCTGATTTACTGTACGTTAGAGAAGGTCAAATAACAGCACGGGACCATTCTTCAAGCACAACAATGCTGCTTTCTATTCCTCCGATGATTTACTCCATACACTAATGTACACAATTTTTCCTCGTGTCCCTCGAGGGGAAATAATCACACACTGAAGTCACTTATTATTCTGGCCAGTAGCCCGGTGCTGCCTTAAATCTAAAAAAGATAATCCAAGCAAGAACTGTAAAAGGAAACTAATGTTTCTGTAAGCCATGAAAAGAGGCCGTACGGACTCTTCATGAGGTTCAGATGTTGGGCCCACTGGCCTTGGACTGAGGTGACCTTGTGGGAAAGTGAACAGAGTGTCACTAAGAAGAAAGCAAACATCTATGTGTAGAGCTCGCGTGAATAAAGGAGAGGTGCCTTTTCTGTTGCCAGCAATTAGCAAGTTCATACAAATTCACACCTTCACACATGCACACTTTTTCCCCCAGTAGTAGGAACCTGTTCGCTTACACTACAACGAAGCAATTTCCTCCCTGCACCCCTCCAACATGTGCTTCTCTGCACTTTACTGCCTCCTAAAAAAGTGGGAGCCAGCACTGAAGTCATGCTCCTGGCATAACATGTGAGGAACCATTTGTTTCTGGTGTTTGGCAGAGTTCCGCTGAGGTACGAGTAGGATTTAAAAATATTCACAACATTGCAGCAATTTTGTGTAAAGTGCTACTGGTGAGGTAATGGTTCACTGGAATACATTTTAATAGCTGCACTGGAGTATCGTGCCAGAGCGCGTACTGTAAATGATGTGATCCATATTGCAGCACTTGAGAAATAGCGAGCGAACAGTGTTCCTGTTAATATTCTGTAGCTTTGATGGGAAACACTCTGACTCTTGGGATTAGAGGTGACTAACAAAATCATATCCATGGATTCAAAATATTCCTTCACTGTAAAGGCCAAAAAAATGAACATAAGAAACAGTGTTGAGAGACAAAAGCAGAAAATAACCTATTTTTAGCCTCTTTTAAATATCAGTTTGCCTTTGTAGAATTAGGCTATGTTTCTGTGATGGATTCCTACCACCCTCTACTGGTAACCAGTACAAATGCACCTTCTTCACAGTTTTACTTTACTGCCTTCTCAATGTAATCTGCAAATAAAGGAGCATTTGTAAACAAACAGGCTAAAGACAGAGTAAACATTCGTGTTCTAAAATCTGCCTCATCAGCTGAAGTGGAAACCGAGAGTTTGATACTGGCCCCACGACACCTCCAGCAGAGACACGGCCAAGGACAGTCCACGTGAAACAAAGCAGAGCCATGCAGATCCCGTCCGTCATCGGCCTGACAGAAGCTCAAACACACATCCAACACAGCCAGAGAAGCAAAGAGGCACAATTGAAATGCTGACAGCAATGACAGAGTCAGAGAGAAGGTAACAAAATCACAAAAGAGATGACAGGGTATGGAGGACGTTAGAAAGATGAGGCGTTCGTGTAACTTAAGAGCATGAAAACAGAGGCAAATAATATACCTAGGCATGTCCGAATCAAGAAACTGTCTGCAAAAGCAAAAAACAACATTCCGTTAGTGGACTGGAGGGAGAAAAATGTTAGCATCATATACTGTGATGTTAGTTTCTGACCACACTGGACTGCAGCTTGATCTGGCGCTTAGCCATTAAGCTTAAGTTTTGGCTACTGAGCCCATAACACGACAAACAATTAGGGTTAAAGAAAGGCTGATCCAGCAGAGGTTAGAGGTTAGTACAGTATGGAGCTCTCGGTTGCTTTACATTAAAACGCAGTAAACCCAAATCTGGACGATGCTGCTGCTGATGTTGTTAGATTTCTTGGCGATACGGGAAGCAAGAGAGATTAAGCAATGAGAAAAAAAAAGCAGGGTCAGGATGCGCTATAATTTTCAGGACTTTTTATGTGAATAATTACAATATCATCATTCATATTTCTTATATTGTAAATATACTCACGGAGGTCTACTACTACATAAGAGTTACTACCATAAGATTTATACAAGGACGAGAGTTAAGTAATTTTAGATATTAATAAAGAAGCAAAAAAAAGAGTTAATAACATCTTTTATGGCAGCAATTACTTGATTTATCAACCGAATGGTCCATCTACAAATCAATTGCTGTTTAATCCTAAATTCTCATCAGCTGTAAAAAAGAAACCTACTGCCCTCTACTGGTGGGATGCTAACATTAAGCTGTGCAAACTGGGCTTTTTACATTTCTCTGTTTTGCACTTCCTCGACTCCTCTCTCCTCCATCCTTTGCCAGACACTCCACATTAAATCAATCCTGAAGGATGTCTCAATTTATAAAACACACAGAGGAGAGGAAGGAGGAGGAAGCACATACATTTATGTAATTTATGGAAGTCTTTTGAGCTTGAAAGGTATGTAAAAACCATAACAGGAGAAGTAATTACTCTTTTGTATTCATTTTTTCTTTCTGCCTGTCTCCATTAGTGTGGAGAGGATTATCAAAAAAAATGCATGATATCTCTACACTCTTCTCACAATGTGTACCGCTATCAAATAATACCAGTGGCAGGCTGTAACAAAGCAATGGCCAGATACTGCTTCTGCACTACACTTTGAATTAAAATCACTTTAAAATGATGTCTCTGCAGCCTCTCATTCTGTTAAATGTTGGCTCAACTCCTCTCTTACCTCCTTGGTTTGCATCTGTGATAAAATGCAAGAAAAGGAGGCAAGGAAATGATGCATAAAATGAGTGTCTGTACAAAAAGTTGCATGTATAAAAGTCAGAACATATTTTTCTGTTATACATTCACCACAGCTCATTCTAACCTCTTTCCTGTGAACTTTGTGTTAGTTATGCTATTACTCATTAAGGGAACAATACACCTTCTCTGTTCTTCTGTTTTTCTTTATAAACTAGGCTCCAGTTGTACATCACACCCAGAAACATCATTTCCAGGGTCATTAGAAAAGTGAAGGTCAATCAGGTGATTTAATAAAATGATGAAATGCTGCATGTCAAATGAATGACTCTGCACTGAGTAGAAAACAACAACAAAATAGTTAAAGGTGTGTTAGTGATTTTATATTTAAGTAAAGAAATGCATGGCAGTGGAAAAGTTAGAAGGGCATGCATTTCTATTTTATACTGATCTGTTTACACAGAGTAAAATTAAGGTGCACGGTTAATAAAAAACACTTTTTAAACCTACACTGGGGTCAGTGATGAGAGGATTTAAATGAGAGGTGATGAACACAGTGAGATGCAACATGTAGGTGCAATGAGACAACCAACAGCAGCATATATTAACACCAAGGAGGGTCGCGCAGCCAGCATGGACGAGTGACTTCAGAGCTACTGGTGTGGTAAGTGTAGCTTTAAAGAGATTCTTAAATAACTCAAAGAAAGTGACTCTGGATCTGACCTGCTGTTGTCAGAAAGAGGGATCTACAGCATAGTCATGCAGTTACAGTGATAACGATAAGAACACAAAGGGAATTTGCAGAGTTTCCTTACATAACATTCAAGCTGTGACTCTGCTGCCATGCTTTTTACAACTTATATGCTTAGGGTGACCAGATCCCAGCAGATTAGATGTCATTAAAGATTTTGTGGGCTATAAATTATTTCATAAATCTCACTTGTAATTGAAGAACAAATATGGTTTACTTTTTACGAGCACAAATGGAAGCAAAGGCTTGTTTTAATGGTCTTTACATACTTGTTTATTTCATTTGTCTTTTCCAGAAAGCATTAAAACTGTTAGCTTCTGTTTCAGTTGCTATTCTGTTTCCAAATCATTTTAGGTTTTATGGTAACTTCATAAATCAGCGCACTTATTTTCAAGCCACATATTTCCTGCAAGCATCTGTTGACTCTGGTAAACATGAGCTAATCAAAATGTGGGAGAACGGGTTAATAAAATGAAGTTTGAGGACACCTGGTCACCCCATATGTGCCATGCATTTGCCGTGTGTCGTGTTCCAGTGCAGGAGCTGCCGCAGCAGTAACGCACACTCTCAGATAAGACTCACAAACATCAGAACCGTAAAGTGGTTTCCAAATTCAGCTGAGCTGCCATATAATTCAAAAAGCTATGGGAACACAGTAGTTTGCTATTTAAATGAAAAATATTTGCTTCAAACATTAAGCATAGTACATACCTGTCATCGTGCAGGGGCCTGACATATCCAACAGATAAAATGTTGAGAGATAGAATATTAGGATCAATGATGGTCTCATCAGATTCGGGCGTGTTGCGCAGACGTCCTGGGAAAGCAGAAATGCCTCAGTGAGAACAGCTCATACAGACTATTGGTAAAATGTATTCAGCTTTAGAGAAGCTGAACATCAGTCTTACCCACAACAAGCTCACGGACTTCCTTCCATTCTATGTCATTTCCAGATTCATGTACAATAGTAACGGTGATTCTCCTCTGGAGGCCCTGAAGAAGGAACAAAGATAGAGTGAGCACACAGAATATGCTTTTAAGACATTTTTCAAAGGTTGCAGAGCGTGACACATCCACTGAACAGGCTGTCTACAATTACTAAGACCAAATTGGAGACGATTTTGATGTGCGTCATTCTGGGTAGAATTGCATTTGCCCTCTCAGAGCAGAGCTATGAGAGGGCAAATGCGAATATCTTCAGGCATAAAAGATCCTTTGATGACAGTTGATTTGACTGCAACATATTTGCTCCCAGCCTGACTAAGATACCTGGTGCAGAAGAAATGTGCCATGGCAGGGCATTCCTCCTCTGTGGTCCACTACTGCAGGGATGTAGCTGAATGACAGAAAAAAGAGAGTCTCAGAGATTTCTGTGGCCCATCAAATTCTCCCAATTTTCTGCTGACTCGGGATACTCACTCCCCGTTCGCCTCCAGCTCGCAGATCTCGAAGAAAACCATGAGGTCATATTTACAGTGACAGGGTCCTGCCTGTGGACGGGTCATGGCCGTCAGTTTGGTGGCAGGTACTGCGTTGAAAAAGATTAGAAAGAGGATTATACAAGAAGGCACAATAGGGGTAAACCTAGTGCAGGCTAGCAGCTAACAGCGGGGAGAACAGCTACCTACCCTACAAAGGAAAGAGAAACGGGAGAAGAAAGGAAATCAGTGATTCAGGGAAGGAGCACCCACTCAGTACTGTACAAGAAGCTTTTTTTTCATTTAGCACATTTTCGATCGCTCTGTGTAAAGAAATAAAAGTCTGAACCATCCTTTAGGTGAGAGAATGCATATGTATGTCTTTATAAAGCACTTTAACGTTCAGGTGACCAAGTGGGGATATTTACAATGCCAGACATCTTAATCTCTATAAAAGCTTGGTCGCCTGATGGATAATAGTAAAATTTTTGTACAGTAAGTCTATAATGTTAATAAGACTGACTAAGAGTTAAAGAAATCCTTTAATTTCCACTGGTGCCCAAAAGCAGTTCAGAGGTAAAGAAAAAAAATCCATGCATCCCTTAAATTTGTCCCAAGCTGAAGCAGAAATCAATTTTATAAGAATAAATACAGTATAATGTGATGCATTGTGGGAGTTACTATGTATTTATATATATTAAAGGTGCTTCAAGTGTCACTTTTAGAGATGCAATATAATTCTTAGCCAATGGAATAACTGAAATAACAATCTGGTGGATAACTAACACCAATATTGTTCAGGTTTTAGTTTTTAGCTGTTCATTAAAATGTTTTTAAAAATGTAGCCAGCTCAAAACTGATGTGACACTACAGATAGACATATACTGCTTTAAATATCTGTACTGTTACAGGTTAAAAGTAGGTGAGACAAATTTGTAGCCTGTAAAATGGTTGCCTTTTTGCTGCATTTAATTCTTCATCTGTTTGTTTTCTACCTCCTTGGATTGATTGCTTTCCTATTATAACATGTGAATTTACTCCCAGGGATTGATAAATCTCAGGTGTGTTATACATGCATATGCACCACAATGTAGTTAACATTCCCATCGGAGAGAGTTTCATTCGTGGCAGACTAATATAGAAGAAAGGCACTGTGATCCAATCAAGAGGAGCTCAAAGAGGGAACTGCAAGGAGAACGCACCACATAACAGTGAACACACAGTACAAGAGAGCCAATCCAACTGCAGAATCCTGACACATGAAAACTCCCCTTTTATATCGATTAACTTGAGTTTTACTACACAGCAAGTAGCAACTAGTAACTGACACTGAATTAGAGCTGGGCGATAGAACGATAACGATATGTATCGCGATATAACTTTTACTCGATAGAGAAATTAAGCTATCGCGATAGACCTCGCCGCTCTTGTCCTCTTAAAAAAAAAAAAAAAAAAAAAAAAAAAAAAAAAGGGTCAGCCAATCCAAATCAAGTAGCGCAGAGCCGAACCAATCACAGCCGCAGCGTCACGTCGCGTGACTTGTTACGTACAGCACAAGTGCCACGCCGCACGTGTGTTTGTTTGGGAAGCAGCCAGCGGGTAATGGAGCCAGCGCATAATGGAGGAAATGAGTGTGCCGACTAGAAAAATAAACCGAGCGTGACCGAAGAGAAAACAGATGATGGTTCCAATGCCGGAGAGATTGTCGAACGGAAGAGCCATAGAAGTTCCGTAGTGTGAAGGTATTTCGGCTATTTCAAGTCTGACAAAAAACAGAGTAGCGTGCACTGTAAATTGTGCCGAAAGCAAGTCTGGAAATACAATAAACTGGTGCATGCGTCACACTGTGCGCCACGTTATTGTTTCGGTGAAATGAATTTCTACAATACTGTTACTGTTAATTCTACTCTCTGCAGTGTTTAAATGCTTACATATACACACAGTTACTGTCCGTCCACACATACGACTCGGTTCTGCTTCTATGCCCCAGCTTTGTTTACTTTTTCCCACCGAGGCTTCTAGACTTCTGATTGGCCGACATTTCTGCACGGTTAGGAATCTAGCGCCACCTGCTGCTTTGGCATGTTCATAGCAGCGTTTTCCTTCATTTCTGCCTTTATGTGTGGACGGGATTATTTTTTAAAACGAAAACGGAAAATCTCCGTTTTCAAAAATACCCGTGTACGTGTGGACGTAGCCTCAGTCTCTGACTGGAAGCGCTAATTCGTCATTCGGCTTTTGTCAGACTAAAGTAACTGTTAAAACTGTTTGAAAAGCTAAGCTATACAACAAGGAGAGATTGAGAATTTCCTTTTAGTTCTCAGTTTATTTGATATTGACAAAAGTTAGTCAGTTTTGTCTGTTCTTCTGTAAAACAAACTAAGATTTATTTTTAGAATTAATATTTTGTTTCTAAGTGGAATTGACAATTTAGTCTGTTTCATTTGTTCTATTTTGAAACTTAAACGCTTTAGCGGCTGCCTTTTGTGTAGTTTGCAATATTTGCCTTTATTTATCTGAAAAAGTCTCATGTTCCTTAAGTACATCTACCCTGTTGAACTTATTATGGGAAATAAATATTTAAATAAAAACAAGCTGCTGATTATTTCACATTTTACTTGTGAGCAACGGCACATTTAAATCTTACAAATATAGTTATTTGGCTCATATCATGATAGATATCGTTATCGCCTGAAATGAAAAAAACATATCGTGATATGAAAAAATCTCATATCGCCCAGCTCTACACTGAATATTTGTGTTAGTGCTTCATCTATGAGGCGACTCAGTCACAAAACCTTAGAGCTGGAAGAGATACTTTTAGTGCTTTTAAAATGCACTTGGCTCATTTAAGTCACACCAAGAAAAACACTCGATATAAAAAAGGGTTTCCACTTGCAGGATTCTCTTGGATCTGACCGATCAGTGACCAACCCGGCTTCTGAGCTTTAATAACTGAACAGATAGAGATGGGTGGAGCTGGCAGCTGAGCTTGCTCGTTTCCTTCCAGCAGGAAGGAAGCAGCTAAGCCAGCGGCAGACAGAGCGTGGCCTGACAGCGAGTCCACCAGTGACCCATTGAACACATCTGGGACCAAGTATCGGATGAGCTCCAGCGATTTCTCCCGGTCCGATGAGGCGTCAGGATCCACTGCTCGCACCCAACAACATGAAGCTGAGATGATACGACTTGCAAGCAGACGAGTACCACAGCAATACAACAAAAATAAATGATAAGACACGAGCAGAGCATCTTATTTACCTGGTTTGGAGAGAGGCATCACTCGTGGAAACTGTCTCCTGCAGGGGCGTAGTGGACTGGGTGTCACAACACACAGTTACGTATGAATATAAAGAATTGCAAGCATATTCATCATAGTATGTGTATAAATGCAGTAAATGCTACAAGCAAACACAGTACCTCATGACATCTTTACAAAGAGGAAGAAAAGGCTGCTTCTGGTAGTGGCCAAAGACTTCAAACACAATTGGCTGAGTCTTGATGTAGTCCACGAATGATCTAGTAACCTCAACAGCAATCTACAAAAACAAAAACAGTCCATTTTAGTGCCTAAACTCTTAAATACAGAACAATGCATAAAGCTGTGCAGGACACAAGCCGACTCTTCTTACGTTCTGCACATGGTAGAAGCCGAGAGGAGGGCCGCGGCCTGTGTTTTTTAGGGGTTCAGTGGAGAAGGCCTCATCATGGCGGTGGATGAAGCTAAAGACAAAGTAATCAATGCAAAGTTTGCATGTAAAACAGTAAAAAGAACACCAACGATCACAAATCTCCAGCGGAAATATTGTGAAGAGCAATTTACTTGAACTGGCAGAAGATGTCGGCATATTCCGCAGAGATGCTGGAGGCCTGCAGGACAGTCACTCTGAAGGTAAAAATATTACCGATCCTGAGATGTTCCAGAGTTGTATCGAGTGCTCCATCCAGACCAGGCTTCAGTGGATTCTCCACCTCATCTGATCCAGCTGCAAGGAACCACAAAAAAGAAAAAGGAAAAAAGAAAAATAAACGCAGGTTGGAAACTAGACTAGACATCCATGAAAGTTCTTTCCTAACCTAAATCTGGTTGGTGGGCGTGACCTTCATGTTTAATTTTTAAAGATTAAGCTTTGTTATTCGAGGATATTGGACAACCTAAAGGTTTCCCAGTAGCAAGGGTCTTGACTTTTCAGTGTTGATATTCTAGTTTTTTGATCTAAAGGCAATGAATAAATCATCAATCTACTTAGAGTGATCTATTTTATTGATCAAGAAATTCAGACACTGTTCATTCTACACTTTGACTTTGGTAAATACTGCATACATGTACGTGAGGTGAAAGACACTGCAAGATTGTATAACACTGTATGGATGTTATATAAATCCCTGCTGTTTAAAAAGGCCTCTCCTTTTACTCCTTTGTGTGTTTTTATTAGATTTAGTGGGTGTTTTTGCTTTTTTGATTGTTTTTTGCATCTTTTTTATTTGTAAAATGTCTGGCGCAGAATACTTTACAGCATCATTCTGACCATTAGATGATCTCATTAGTGTTAATAAAAAAAGAGCAAGAAGCATCTGGGTTCAAATCTCCTGGTTGTCTGAGGGGAGGTCGGTGAGGACTTCAACCACTTTTAGTAGTAAATTTTCTTTAGGAGTAAAGAAATGTGTTTTCAAAGACTTCAAAAGACAAGTTTTTCACATTTTTACTCATTAACAGATCTCAGTGATGTTTAGACACTTCTTTTTAATGTTTTTGTTGGGTAGGTTGCATTCCAGGTAGATGCTGAGCTGACTGTCAATAAATTCTACTGGAACAGACCAGGAATGGACTGGAGTTACCAAGAAATTGGAGACAAGCATTTGGGCTAATTTATACGTCTTCCACATGAGCCACCGTTTGCCATTGTCTGCCCTCTAAATCCAAGCCTATCTAACATAATTTCTTTTAAAGTCTTTCCTGTGAATTTTCAGTCTGCTGAGCCAAAAAGGAGACCACACACACACATACACACACATACAGACACAAGCAAACACGCAGAACATGTGTCCATTCACTCGTAAAATACGATTACCCGCACATGTGTTGTTGTTGACTTCATCAGCTGACGGCCCCATTTCTGCGTTCTGCCCTTCTCCCTCCACGATCCGAAGCTCCTCCTGAGAAATCCCAGTGTGGGACAGTCCTACAGAGCAGGACTCTGACTGGAACTACAGGAGCACAGCAGAGTGGTGAACAGTCCTCAGATTTTTAAACAGTTACATCATTTACTCATTTAGTTGTCTACCAAAACATTTTTCACTTATTGTATATGATAACGAGGGCTTTATTTTGCATTTCCCTCTTCATTTGAGCGCCACTATTGCATTCATTGTAGAGAAATAACACATTTCTAAATATAGTCACATATTTCAGATGTAGTTGGAATTCTCTCAAAGGCAATTTTAATGACGGGTATGGGTTATTTCTTGGTAATTTCTTCATAAAATAAGTGGATAAAAGGTCTGGAGATGATTCAGAGTTTGGCCCTTGTACTTGGAGGCTGTTTCTATAAATACAGAAAATGCATCAAAGGAAACTTAAATGGTAAAAGAAGTTCTTCTAAAATTGAAAAAAAAATACAAAATACATCTATCAGTTGGAGAGAAGGCAGGAATATTAGCAAAAGTAACAGTTTGGTGCCATCTGAGTGAAGTAAACGTCTACACTGGTGACACAGCGCTGTATGATGGCAGGATCCTTTCTTTACATTCGAGATAAGTGATTGGTCAAAGCCACTGACCAGCATGTTTGTATGGCCAGAAAACCCTAAATCTATTGAGAGGGTACATCGAGTTCTACAAAAATGTTACAAATGTTAAGAAGCCTTAGAACAGCGTGTAATTCAACTCTTTTTGTAAACACCTAAAATCACAAAAATTGTGACGGCAACTGTATACAGAAGTAAATCCTACACTGTGAAAACTAACTGTAATAACTATAGTGTGTTTTTCACTACCTTTTCATACTGCTGATCCTCAAAGGAGATTTTGGCAGTGCCCGACTGCCTCACTCCGGAGCCGTAGTCGGGAGCCTCCTCATCAGCTGGAGGGAAACACAAAGAACCTTCACCTCACTCCCTCCAGAAATCACACACAGCTTGTCCCGTCAATCGCTTCAACGATCGTGAGTCTGAGGATTTGAGCCTTACCTGATATGGCCTGTACTGCCACCCTAAGGAAGCCCTTTACCTCTCCCTTCTCACTGACAATGGCCACGCGATGGACGAGCGGAACCGGGTACAGCAGATTACTCAGATAAACAAAAGCCCTGCATGGGAAGCCAAAGAGAGAATAAAAGGGGGAAAAAAAGCATTAACAAGAACCAGACCAAGGAGACGTGCCACATTTGATAAAAATCACTGGACTGGACAACAGAACACAGAACTGCAAAGCAACCAAACAGAAGCTGGGACTGCTCTTGCGACGGCCATGGCTGCCCTTTACTATTGCTTTGGAGTGGGCTTATCCTTATCATCCAATAATGACTATATAATCAGGTCAATAATGGGTCACATGCAATAACCCTAAACTTTTGAGTTGTACTGATGAAGGATAGTGAGGCTAAGGAGCATGTATGTAAGGCTAAACTTTCAATTCTTTTTATTAACTTTAAAAATTAGAACCCAGCTCAAGACTTTGCTGGATAGCAGATGTTTTCGTCGTAAGCAATGAATTCATTTTAATGCATTGCTTTATGATCACATGCTATCATGACAATGACTCTATATAATGTATAAAGCCAAACTGAGAACTTAAAGCACTTTGCTACAGACTATGTTTCTTTGAGAATAGAAATTTGGGAACAGCTGCATTAGAAATGCTTTTCTTAAAAATAATAGAATAACTGATCCACATTTTTCACAAGCCAATAGGGATAGACATTTAAGGGTGGACAGCGTAAAAAAGGACAGGCTTATGACAAGATTGGTGAGGTGCAAATAAGGCATGCTCAGGACAAAAAAGGTGAACAAAAATGCTTTCAACTTTTTGACTCAAAAGGAATCAAAAGCAAATGGAACAGAAATCATCATACGGAACATGGCTCAGCTTGAATCAAAACTGCCAACAGCTTCATAGACTGTATGCTACATCAAAAACCAACGAATGACATCAGAAATCAAAGTGCACCTCCTGGGCCGGAGTGGTAATTTGTACAAAATAGGGGTACGAGTTCATCATCAGACGTATTCACGTAAAAACCGACAAAAAAAAAAAAAGGTCAAAATGAAAAGACTTGTGCTCTGGCATGCCTAAAAGAGACAGCTGCTGCAGAAACCAGCTCTTTCATCTTGAGATTTTGAGTCTTTGTTCGAACACCACTTAGCTCAAAAATTTTCAGATTCTTTCAACTGTATTCAGGTTTCACAGCACGGTGAGAACATTTCGCTGTTTGTTCCTCTTACTATGCACATCAGACCTCTATCTACTTCTTGAGCTGCATCAGTGCTTTGGGGAGTCAAAAGTCCTTTTTCTTTTTTATAAGCCACTATGATTTGACATACACCTCAAACAGCCGTTCAGCGTCAGCACTGCATAGAAACAAGAAGCGTACATGGACCCACTCTGGACTGAATTTAAGAAGAACTTAAGTAAGAGTGAGACGCATCGAGCCACTGTATACCCCCACTCCAAAAGCAAAGAAAAATAAGCATTTAGTTGAAAGAGAGATTAAAGATAAAAAGGAAAAGATGGACCTTAAAGTCCAGAAATGTCTACTCCAGTGTCCGCATGGTGTGGTACTCAACATTTTCAGCTCAAGATTTAGAGATACTGTGACAGCTAAGGCAAGACACTAAAGGGTCTGGTTTGACTTTGAGCAAGTGTAAGCAAGTGTTTAAGGAAATCAGTAAAAGGAAATACCACAATTAAAAAAAAATGTAGGAAAAGTTGTTTTCCAAATTTCGGTTGCAGCTTTCCAACTGAAATGCTTCATGCCAGTGTTAACACTGAACCAGCAGATCTCTGAGGTGGACAGTAATTTGGAGAAGACTTCAGTTTGACTAATTTCCCCTTCAAGGTCATCTCCTTGTGTAACCTTAGAGTGCTGGCAGTGTAGCGTCTATTTGAATCACTCTTTGGATGGCTGATGGATGACCACTTTCACCTGAAGATTTGCCATGGACTTTATGAAAATTAGGTCACTACGTTCATGTTCAGGATTATCCTTAATAAAGAGAGCTGGATCTCTATCTACAACCCAACGACCAAAGAGCTTTTTTCAGTGGAAGAGTGTCCAAGAACTAAGTCAGTCTCCTGGATTAGGAGATGCTGCAGGGCTGAAAACATGAGCCAGCATCCAAGGGCCAAGCCTGCGGTTCCACTAGTAACCACTTATCCTGATTCCAAAAGCAAGTCAATCCCTACTGACTCCCATGTTAAAATGCTATTTTAATGTTGACCTCTGTGATAAAGACCATCCAATAAATTTCTGTACCAATTTTGATGAATTCAAGCATTACAACCTCCGATATGATCACTATGGGGTCCAAATAAACAACATAGCAGCTGCCAAAATGCAAATAATGTAGCTTCAAAATGTCAAATTCACAAAATACAGTGCACTGACTGGAAATGCACAGTTTTACTTTAACATCCAGTGGCATCTGAGAACAAGCTGAACTGTGGTTTTGGGCCAAATAAAGACAGTCTTGGTCATATAAACATTGCTGTCATGCTGGAAGCTATCCAGAGGTGCACAAAGAGATAACCTTACAGGGGTGTTTGGCAAAAATCAACTTAGGTATGCTTTGCTTTTTAATTTTTATGGAGAGAATCACTTTAAGATCACACCTCATGTTTGCCACATAAAATAACAAAGCACACTATGGTTATATTTTGTATATTTATGCATACCCAGCCCACAACTCAAGGAGGGCTATGTGAAGATATACACGCTATTATTCACTGCTTTTCCAAGAATACTGTTCCATCTACCCTGATGTTTGCCAAGGGAAAGGGACCTTGCATCTCAGCGTGAAAGAGCTAGTTTCCTCCATCAGCATGCTCCTGAAACCTCACCAACCTTCCCACTACACTGAATAATGGTGAGCGGTCGTAAAAGGGATCCAGGCCTTCGCTGGAGCCTCGGCAGAGCTCTCTCTCATCATCATCATCATCATCATCATCATCATCCTCTACCCCGAGCTCGGAGCTCGGGTCGTCCAAAAAGATATCATCGTCCAGGTCGTCCAAATCCTCCAACTCCTCCTCCTCCCCGCGACCCTCCCGCTGCGAGTCAGCCAGCTCAGTAATTTCAGAGGTGGAAAGGGTCGGGGATGGGGTGGGGTCACTCATGCGCTCGCTCATGCATGTGTTGAAAATGGGATTTCTGGTGCAGCCAGAGACATGGGAACTAGGTTAGTACAGTTAGAGAGAAGGGACGCACTGATCCACAGGAGAAAACCTTCTTCCCTCTGAGTCAGAAACAGCTTTTATTGTTTGTTTCAGTGTTGAGCAAAGAGCAGAGAAAGAGAAGACAGATGGGAGACTGCAGAAAGCTACAAATGTTGTGCTGATCGTGGGATATAGATGTCAAAAACAAGTATTATTTCACCTACACAGGTATTCACTGTAATTTGCCCAGTCCTCATGCGCAGATTTAACCGCACATGTAAGTTTCTGCTTGGTGAGTGTCAGGGGAATTCAAATTTACTGTTTTAAGTACAGATTTTTACACATGCGTATTAAAAGAAGAGGCTAAGATGAATAAAATGTAAAGAAGGCAATTCAAGGAATGCGCGCTCTTGCAGGTAACTGTAATCTAAACTGTTAAAAAAAAGTGAGCAGGGGAAGGAACCAAAGTTAATCATGCCAAGTGAGCCAATCATCAAAGGAGCTCTGTCCCATGATTGATCACTTTTTAAGGGATCACATGCAAAGAACCTCCTTAAATGACAGCTTCAGTTCTATAGACCGAGGGAGTCCAACTCCAGTCCTCAAGGGCCAGTGTCCAGGTTTTAGATGTGTCCTTTATCCAGCACAGCTGATTTAAATGGCTAAATTACCTCCTCAACATGTCTTGAAGTTCTCCAGAGGCTGATAATGAACTAATCATTTGATTCAGGTGTGTTGACCCAGGGTGATATCTATAACCTGCAGGACACCGGCCACTGAGCCCTGGAGTGCCCCCACTCCTGCTGTAGACAGTGCTGTTTGACACCATATTTGCTCACAAAATGAATTCTGGTGACCAACCTGTTAACAGGCACTTGTTACAGTTGGATTTACTCCCAGCAATCACTGGATTACTGTAATGGTACTCTATATGCTGCAACTGAGCTTTGGCAGTGAATATTTATGTGTGTGAAATAAGATCATTTGCTCACGGGCTTGCTTAATTGCATCTAAAGGTAATGACAGAAATTAAACGTCATACAGATTTCATTTGAAAATGGCCAGTCACTTTGAATTATCACATCAGCCACATATGTACAAAGTGAGCTTGTATATAGTTATGCATTAATTCAACCCATCAGTTCTCGACAGCAGCTACATTTTTTAAATTTTTTAAACTGCAAGTGTAAAGGATATAGTATAAAATAGCAGTAAACTATTAAAAGCATTGAAAACATCAAATGTTGTGCATCTGGATAAATATACACCTGCTTTCACCTTTATAATATGGACAGACAGATTGAAAACCTGAAAAAGAACAGCTCAAGGGCACAGTTTCCAATGTTTCCATGTCTTGCAGGAGCTGAATAACATTAAAGGCTGGAGTGAGACGCTTAATATTACATAACAGGTGCAAGTGAGAGAGCGAGAGCGAGAGAGAGACACTGGGAGGCCATGTGCCAAGGTGGAAGAGAAAGAAACAACAGGTTTTGAGTAGGAGGGCTGACGAAATGTTTTTCTCAAATCTTGCATAGATGATTTTCCCATTGATGTAGAAAGCTCTGTCATTAGCTGGGATGTATTGTTATCAAATGTATTTGATACAGTTACTTCAGTTTGTACTGGCAGGTTTTATAGTGGCTGAAATACAAAGTTTGACAAGTAGGGACACCAGACTGAATGAACTGCAGATAATTAATGCAGGTGTCCCCATCATTTCGGAGTACACTCCACACACAGTAAAGCCGCATTTCCAACCCAAGTGCCTGGAACTTTAACTCTCAGGAACGACGTCCTGCAAGTGGAAAAGTGGACAGCAGCCTCCCTATATCCTAAATTTCTGATAGCTATGGCTAATACTGGTCTTTTTGGCCTCTGTATTTCTTATTCCTGTCCCGATGTGTTGGACTCAGTATTTACCTGCCAACCAGGCGGAACCAGGGGAAGCGATCGTAAAAGGGGTCACCTCCCGTCATCACATTTTCACAGTCCTCCACAGTACTGTTGGGCACATCAGCAGCACGATCATACATTTCTCTCATCAGATCTAGCCTCTGCCTGCAGAAAGCACCAACAATGAAGACATAAAAAAGAAACAGAGCAGGGTGTTAATGAGTAAAAGTAAACAGCTTGGAAGAAATAAAATAGCACTGAGGAAGACACTGAAGCATGGCTCTTTTTTTATTGCTGTTCGATATTAGGTTGGTAGATATTTTTAATTTGGAAGTGCAATTATTGAAGCGAATGTTTGCAATAAAAGAAACTGACTTACAAACTGAAGAGCACTAAAACAAGAGTTTCAGTGCGACACTTAATGAATTTTTGATTACCAAGATAAGTTTAAGATTTTGTTCATCAAAGACTTGCGTGCATGTTCAGCCACCTTAGTTTTTCTAATGTCCAATAGTGAGTTGCTCCATTCTTCTGATCTTGCACCTCCACTGCCACGATAGTACGTGGGAATTGTCGCTTCTCTCTGTCTTTAGTTGCCTCTGGGGGCAACAGGTCAGGAGGCAGGGGGGAGTAAAGAGTGTCTGTCAGCAACACAAACTGGAACTGCACCTGCAGGGGAAGAACGAGTATGCTCAAAGAGCCATTTCACAGCGTAGACCTGTGGATATATTCATCAGTCTAAATGACATTTCTAACCTTCTTCTTAAGTTCGACACTGATCGCATTAGCCTCCTTCAGGAAGATGGCATTTCCCCATAAGAGATCACGCAGCGAGGTGAACTGGTAGCATCGCCATTTACGGAAACTCCACACAGCCAGCTCTCTTTCCCTCTCCGTCCACTGCACTGTAGGCCAGAAAGAGGACTCGATGAAGGTATGATTATCCCTAATATAGATTTATAAATGTGTCTTTGTATTAATTGTTTTTACCTTCTTCTTCCGGTTCCTCCTCTTCTTCAGGGCCTTCTGGGTTATAACGGTCCACTTGCTTCTGAAGAGCCTCCAGCTTGCTTTCATAATCCTAATAATTTATAATTAAAGTTTTAAATACATGAACAAGCCATTCACGTTGAATTAATCATTAATAACTGGTGAAATGAAAGGCCCCAAAAAACTGCATTTAGACTTAAAGCGCGGAAAAATGTGTCGCGGCGTACAACTGTGCATACTGTGCAAATGTGTCTGTTATGTAATTCCAGGTATCGGTTCTTTCTCCTGCTGAGTAATATTTGTGAGTTGCAAAATTGCCTAGAAATTCCAGTAAGGTGAACTTTGCTTCACATTTGATCTGAAAACACCATCATAATTTTTTTATTTGGTATTTTCTGTAAATCTGCTCACTGATAATACAGTTTATATAATATAAACAGTAGATACCAATACTGAAATATACAAACTGCAGCTACATCTGTGTGTAAGACAGTTCAGATAGATTTTTTTGTTGGTTTTACTTTAATGATTACTGCTGATAGCAGTCAAAGCTGAACTCTCATTACCATACCAGTCTTTGCTGCTCTAGAAGGTTGCTGGCCTCCTCTCTTTCTTTGCGATACTGATCTTCCAGCTCCTGCAGCCTGAGGACAAAAAAACAAAGTGAACAAAAAAGACTTGATGTAGGTGGGTGATGCCCTACCTCACTGTGTGTTTTTAAGCCATTGATACTGAGAAAGAAGCCTCAGGCTTGGGTAAAGTGGCAACTTCGGTCACAGGACCACAAAAGCAAATTCTCACTCCATCTGTAGTCATCTACATTTGGAGATATGGAAG
Source organism: Aulonocara sp. 'chitande type north' Nkhata Bay (assembly GCF_057382095.1). Taxonomy (NCBI): domain Eukaryota; kingdom Metazoa; phylum Chordata; class Actinopteri; order Cichliformes; family Cichlidae; genus Aulonocara; species Aulonocara sp. 'chitande type north' Nkhata Bay. The sequence goes on from NC_141365.1 coordinate 15,472,712, forward strand.
TTATGTCCTGACTTCTCCACCTTTCCTGAATGCAGGACCCCAGCACAGAAAAGATCAGACTTTAATGACAGTAGATATATATGACTTTGATTTGAGCATGAAAATGAGGAACTGGATTGGAGGTGGGTTACAAAGCAGCCAGTAGCAACAGTGGGGATAAAGCTATATAGATTATGCACACCATGTAAGAGTCCATGGTTACACTGTTTTTAACCTCACTGCTTTATCTGATGCTTTTTCTCTAATACATGAAGACTGGCTCATAAATTGCTCAGAAGTCTCAGACTCAGAAAATATTAAAAAGTAACTGAATGCAGTTTTAGAAATAGCTGCGGGTCTCTGGAGTGGTACCCTCGAAGACTGTTAAATTAAGACACAAGCTTAACTGCTGAGCCCAAATTAGAACAAAGTCCAAAAGAAAAAAAGAAGATCCAAAACATGTGGAAACAACGTAATCCAAAGCACAAAAATGTGGCAGGTACAAACAGAGCAAACAAAAATGAGCAGGCTGAGGAGACGACAGAACTATTTATAGACAGGGATTGATTTCTGACGTAAAACAGGAAAGATAGGAACGACAATCAATCATTCAAATCTACTCTAAGAATAAAAATACACATTTTATTCAGTTTATCTGTGCATTGGGACAAACTGTTTCCTTATTGCACCTTGCAATAGGTATAGCAAAATCTAGAAGAATTGGTGCAAACCTGGTCCTTTTTTTATACTAACTGTTACCTTAAGTTCCAGAAATGGACTTTTACTGTATCTTTATTCCTGAAGGCGTACCTCTGTTCCATTTCTTGCTTCATGTCAATGCCCTGTTTCTCCAACAGCTCCCTCTGAGCGAAGGCCCAGTCCACAGGCTCAACAGGGGTTTCGGCACATGGGTTCTTATCCCTGTCAGCCCGGGCCTGTACAGGGTGGTTAAAACGGAAGACGTGGCTCTTCCCCAGGATGATGCGATTTCCTGCAAGGGCATCACATCAGATCAGAGAGTACAAGTACAACATCTATGCATATAATGTTTGTGCTAGTTATGGCACAGGTTGCACCTACCTGATTTCAGAACAGTGGGTTCTGTCACCCTCTTTCCATTAACGTATGTCTCAGCTCCTTCACAAGGCTCAAGGATTACTGCTGCTCAGGAAAAGAAAATTCCATATGAGGCTTTGCTGACAACATTACAGCAATATTTAACTTTGATGTGCACAGATACAAGTCTCACTTTCTCCCATTGGGCCAGTAGAACTAGTGAAGGTGCAGTGCTCGTCCTTTATGAAGTGACCACTGAGGACTATATCCTGGCGACTGCTGGCATCTAAACGACCGACCCTAAAATACATAAAAGTTAGTATGAATATATATAAAAGCAAGTTAATAACACACTTCATCTATGTAACATTTAGTCCTTTTTCATTTAAAGGGACAGTTCACCTCAAAATCAAATGTAGTCTTTTTCCTCCTGCATGTCGTGCTTTTTATTCATCTAAATTGTTGGGCTATACAGATGTGCTGAAAGCACCTGAAACCAAACCCCAATCCCAAAACACAGTAACAATGTTTGTTTTCGGAAATCATGACCTGGTTACTTTAAAAATTCACAAACGTTACTGTGAACAGTTCAAAGCTACACCATCAGATCGTATCACTGTGCAGAAGAAAGCGTCCATCCACCGTGACAAGAGGCTCATGGTGGTGACAGTGTCACAGGAAGTAATCACTGATGGCCTCCTCCTTAGCTGGGCTACATCATTAGCCAGCCATACCTTTACTTTGGCTGATGAATCCATAGAAAAAAAAAGAATTCTGGCAGGAAGCTGCTCACATCAAGCTGAGTGAATTTCTTTTAGTAACCAGGCGGTGATTTCTGAAGAGCGACACTTCTGCTACTTCTCCTTTTGAAATCACATCAGTGTGACAGAGTACAATCACATAGTGGCTAATTGAAGCTAGCATCTAAGCCCATAATCTCATCACTGAGGACAGGGACCAAGAAATACGCCTTTTCTTTTTAACAACTACAGGAATTCTCATCCACTTACTGCCTATTAAAACCATTACAGCTTTATGGCATGTCCATCTTTCATATACAGTTTATGTATATGAATATATTCATTTATGATATAAATCAGTGTATGTAGTGAAAAAAAACAAGTACTAAATACAATACAAGGGTCAAAATGGGCGACAAACCACAATCTCCTGGCTGATAAACCTGTGACCAACCTTCTGTGGAAAATGTGGGTCTCTAAATGGGGATCACTATCTCTCGGTGGCCTATGTAGCCACATTTGGGCCGCTGGCGGAGAACATTTAGTGCCAGTGAGGCACAGGCATCTGACACAACATTATATGACGCCATGTGATGAGAACATGTTTACAATGCAGGCCTGTTGTCTCTTGAAGTTAGATTAGCATAAAAACAATGTCCTTTTTTTAATCAGTATCGTTCTAATACAGCAGATCTTAAACTTTTTCTGGTGTGCCCTCATCATAAGCTGACCCCACACTTTTTATGAGTCATTCGCAATAATATGGGAGGCATCTAATAATAAAAAGGATCCAAGTGGGGTTTTAATTAAATAAAGGTCATCATGACAGCTTCAGCAGACTTTACTTTCTACATAAATCACATTTGTTTACATCGCATTTTCTCCTGGTCTCCCCTGCAGTGGTTTTGTCCTCTCAGGGTGAGAACCACCTTCCTCTTATTACGCTGTAAAATGTCAGCCTCTAACCTGGTGATCCCGTCTTTGATATAGTACAGCAGGCACTCAGACATCAGAGGGTCCTCGTTGAGGTTCACCAAATGAGGCGTCTGACACAGAACGGGGAATATTTCACTGTTAACTTTCGGTAAGCAATATGCATGAGTCATTCAACATCCATATGTTATTTACATTATAACATATGTCAGCTGTGCACAACAGGTGGTCTGAAATACAAGCTCTCCCAGTAAGAAACATCAAACAATCAGCAATAGTTAAAACCATGCAGTCACTCCCCACAGCGTCCCAGCATGGAGTGTTTAATGAAGTCAGATGTTTTGGGGCTGCAGGCAAGCAGCCATAAATCACTGAAATTAGGGCACTGCTATTATCTTTTCCCCCATGTTTACACCCATGGCTGCCTTCGGTGCAGTGAGGGAGTGTTTGAAGTGAGTAATGAAGTAGATTTAGGATAACACTTAATGAAACAGTGAAACTCTCGTCTGATCTGCCTCAACGAGGCTCGAGCACTCATCAGAGGAGACACTTTAAACACTTCAGAGCTACAAACCTCGTTGGGGGAAAACAGCCCGACTGTGTCGATAAACACGGGCTCGGGCTTTCTAGGGCTATCAGTGGGCTTTGGGGGTAAATAAACAAGCACAGCAGTGAATAATCGAAGCGGTAAGGATTATATCACAGTGGTTTTGGAGAAGTAGAATACATCTTTTACCTTCTTTGGAGAGAACACACCAACTGTTCCACCATCTTCTCGCATTGCTACACCCATTTCGGCCAGCAGGGCCTCTCTGTTGACGAATATCATCAGCATACCAAGTGAGATATTTTTTTTAATGTAAATATACTTTTTTTAAACATTGATTCAATGAGAAATGTTCCTAAATAAAGCATAGACCCAATATTATTCTGGAAGTGGCACCAATTGCTCTATACTCAGATCACCGAAAGCTTTTATTTTTGGCCAAACAGTTACTTTGCCAGATTAGCTCAATCTGATCACAGAACCACAGCTAGACGTCACTGCTTCTACAATCCTGTAACCTGAGGACATGCCACATCAGTTTGGTTTTCTCGTTGATTATAGCTTAGCCTGTAGTAGGTTGCATTTGGTGCAATATGACGTTATTCCTGATTTGAGCCCAGAATCACAACGTTAACACAGCGTTTCCTGATGGCCGCTGTGGTGTAGGTGATCCAGCCTGTGACTTTAATCTCAGAACACCAAGGTTTCTTATGCTTTTTTATCTTTAGTTTTTGCAGGTTTTGACTTTAATATCTTTAATGTCCTTGAAACTTTGAATATTTACTACTAACCTTAGAGACCTTCTTTATTTTTTATAAAACTTTTATAAAACTTTCATAAAAACAAAAAAAAGTTTGTTTTTTAAAGAAATATATTTTCCTGCAAATGAACAACTGTAATCTTGGAAATTTAGAAATTTTAATTCAGGAAATTGTCCTTTTTTTCCTTTGAATATTACCTCTCTCATCTTACAGCATTTAAGTTTTTGTATGTGTGTTGTAATCCTCCTGTGTTTCTCTTTTCTTGAATTATTAGGATGTTGTTCCTGTTTTGGCATCTTTAGTATTTCCAAAGTTTAATCTTAAAGAGGAATTTAAACAATGCAATAAAATAAATTAAAATAAAACTAAGCATCTGGTTGTCTTACCTTTCCATTCTAATGGCTTCTGTTCTGCGAAGTTTCTCTTCCCAGGTCTCATTGAGCTCAGCGATGATTTTCTCTGTTTCCTGACGTTAAAAAATAAAAAAGTGTGGTGATAATCATTTAAATAATAACTATATCTGGACTTAATGCAAAGAAACATCCAAATTCAGCAATGAAGCAATAGAATTCCAGTATTTTATTAGCTTACTTAATTGCTTACTTTTTTAAGTAGCAGAAATTAAATGACCCATATCTGTGATTTCATTAGATGACCTTATGTTGGCATGTAAAAAAGGGTGTGAATATAATGTCTTTGTGCCATAACGTAGAGCTTCATTGAGTATTAAAATGGCCGAAAGAGCCAGGGACACAGATAAAGGGGGGCCTGGGGTGACCCTGCTCTGCTTGTCCTCCTTGGTGCATCATTTTAATTATAACTACACTGCTCATAAAAAGCTTGATTGGCATTCACCAGGGAACACCAGAATTGGTAGGTGTCCCAGTGGAGCCCCATTCTCTTCACAGATGAGGTTCACACCGAGCACGTGTGACAGATGCCACGGCGTCTCGAGCCTTTTTCACGTCTGTCACATGTGCTCGGTGTGAACCTGTGAATAGAACTGGTTGCCAGTTCTGCTGTTCTTTGATGAATTGAGTTGCATTGTGGTGGGCTGTGAGTACACGTCCCACAAATTCTTTGCAAAAATGCAACGTGTACTGTGTTTGCATCGATAAAATTCAGAATTTTCACAATATGCTCAGTGTGTAATGGCCTTAGTCTGGGTTTTGGTCAGAAATATGCGCGTGGGAAGCCTGTTGGTGGTCATTTTGTTGGGCTCTGGGAATTTCTGAAGACCCATTTGTTTTTAGGAAATCAGGTTTTTGGTTATAATCTACTGGAAATGCTCAGAAAGGCAAAAAGTATAAAAGACCAATTTGGTTTTTTGAACTTTTTTATTGAATCTGCCCACAATTAGAAAGACTCTGAACCTCAACAAATGCTTGGTGAATCTCACTGAAGTTTTATTTCCTGACTGTGTAAGACTGGGGTGGGGGTTAAACTGGGTTTTGTGCTCACCTTCAGCCTCTCGATGGCCTCCTCGCTGCCTGGGCTGAACATGATGCGATCGTGCAGACTGGCAATAGATCCGGCCCGACTGGTCAAGGCTGAGAGAGATGGAGAGGGGCTCATCCCCGTCATGGCATTGGTCACTGTGGAGAGATCATCCCTTTGATTCACAGCTTGGCCTTTATTGTTATTGTTCTTGTAATCGGATATGTCTGCCAGGGTGGGACGGGGCGTGGGGAGTGGGGACAGGAAGCGGGGATTGGGGTAATCGATAACAGGGAGTAAAAGGACGGAGAAATGCAGACAGAAAAGGAAGAGAAGAGAATAGAAAAGAAAGAAGACACGTGTCTTGAAACAAATCTAACTTACAGAGAGAAATTTGAACTGGTAGCACAGAAGCGAGGGCAGCACCAGCAGAAAGCCACAGACAACTCAAATGATGCAACAAGGAGGCCATCCAGCCACAAGACGACTCAACGAAAATGTAGCTACCATACAAAACTTCAAGCACAGCGTGATATGCAGAACCATTGAGAAACTGTTCGAGCAGCATGAGAAAAGTTTTCCATTACTCATTCCCATTCAAGCATCTCTACCAAAAAATTAAAAACTGTCACCAGTTATGGAAAACAACAAAGTACGTGAGCTCTGCAGAGCCTGTGTGCGCAAACACGATGACTCATTTTTAATGGCGTCTTATTTTCTGCACAGAACATTAGAAAGCCAGAACTCTCAATTAAGATTATTATCTAAAAGCAGCAAGATGCATTTACTGCTCAGCATGCTTTGCTGAAATTATTAATGTCAAACAAATTACTGGAAGCAGAAATCCATTTCTCTGGTAGAGGATCAGACACAGCGATGAGTTTGTCTGATTAGCTTTGAATGAAATTTCTGGGTAAATCTATTATTAAAGTAACACATAAAAAAGGGCCCCTTATATTTTTCTGTTCAGAGCTTTATCTTGGATTTATCGTGGCACCTGAAAGGCCTGAGCAGAAAGCAATAATAACAACCTTGCTGCTGCTGCTATGGCAACACAGAGCAATAAACTGGCCAAGTGTATCACACCCATCCATCTGGACAGGCTTCGGCTCGCCAAGATTGATCACATAATATTGCCTCTGCGGTTAATTAAGTTGTGTATTATGGAAAGACTGTAAAAATCTATGGCATGAAAAGTGCAGAAGACCTAAAAGATCCACTATTATGTAAGTGATTATATGTCTGAAGACTACATCATCACCCTCATCTTATCGTTCCTCTGTGCCCTGTTATCCTGCCTGCCAACAGGCGTTGACAGACTGATGATTTGTAAACTGTAAAGGGAAATGTAACAAGGTAATTATCCAAATATCTTTTTAAAGTAGAGACATTTTCTTTCTCTTAAAAGTTCTATTTTTTACAAATGACCTTTTTCAGGGAACTTGAGAACTTAGGGATCTAACACAGGAAAGGTGTTATATCACCTGGTCCACTTTTATATAGCTTTATAGCTAAAACAGGATAAAAACATTTTTTTATATGTGCTGCTGCCAGTGTGGTCTTTAAAAAGACCTTAATAAACATACTGAGCTGTACTATAATTTTTAAAAATACATAGCTTACTTCTGTTCAAATTATATTGCTACTATTGACCAACTATACTGTACGTTTTCTTTAATTTATTCATTATAAAATACAAAAAAACCCCCACTTGGAATAATGTTTGAAATGGAGATAAAGGCAGCATGATTTTCAAATCTCATAAACGCATATTCCATTAACCCCAGAACACTAAATATTTAAACTGAGACTTTTTACTCTTTCATGAGAATATTTGGAAGGAAGAAACAATTAAGAGGAAAAAATTAAGGGAAATATTGCTGCTAATAAGGTTAACTGGCAACAGGTTAATAACAGGACTATAATCCTCAATCAGACAAGGAAGGAACGTTTTCCTGTTAAGAGTGCAGAGGGGATGCTACACAGTGGGAAATCACCCTATCCCAACGTTTTTGATTGTGCTGCTGCCATCAAGTTCAAGATGAGGTCATCTTTTTCTTAGACTGTTTTATTTTGTTAATTGAAAATAAAAATATGTTTATGAGATTTGCAAATTATTGCATTCTGTTTTCTCACAACATCCAAACTTTTAAGTTTGTTTATTGAGGTTTATTCAGATTTTTATTACATCGTTATCTATTTTTTAAATGCTTTGTGAATATATTGCTTAGAATATATTAGGGGATTTAATTCTTTACTGCACTGTATTGCATGTGTCATTAAATCTTTTTATGTGATATGTGTGTTTTCTTGCCGGAAAAATAAAGCGCGTCGTACACACACAGACCTGCCAGAGGAAATGGATGTCACAATTTCTATGTCAGGGAAATTAAAGATGAAATGAATCCCATTATGGTGCACAAGCTTCCATACTATATTGCTCCGCTGACCTATCAGTGCATCTATAAAGTCATACTCAGATCTCTACAGCACCATAATATAGCAAAGCCTGAATAGGGATGGAAAACATGCTGTTTGTATTTCATTAACATTAGCTTCTCGCGTTTCACTAAAAATCATGTAAAACAATCAGAACAGTTCCTTTGGTGCTGCAGAGAACATTGAAAAACCACTTTAACACTGCCACATTAATCAGCTGCGATTCTAAGCTGCAAAGCCAGAAAGCAAGAAACAGAGAACACACATTTCAAACCCTCGATATCAGCACCAGACGCTCGATATGCTGGGAGAAGAGACAGAGAGACAGCACAACACCTTTAGTTAAATTCTCCACAGGTAAAAATGTTCATTTAGCTATTGGTGAACACCTGAGCACTGCAGTCTTAATATGCTCTATGCGCTCCAAACATTAATCCTGATCTTTCTCTGGGAAAGGAACTGTGCATGGTTTCAAAATAATATAACATCCATCTAATACATCTGTTTGCAGTACTGCAGTAAAAGTGGTATCAAGATTAGAGACGCAATGAGCTAATACTATATGTTCTGGCCAAAATTATATATACTTTATAACTTATATAGATATAATTATATAAATTAACCAAAATTAGTGGATTACATTTTGGGAAAAACAAGTGTAATATAGTCTAAGCTAATGCATAGGAGAGGTGAGTCATGAGTGAGCATCAACCTCTAACGAAGTATCAAAAACTGCAGTTCCTTTAATGTCACCCTGAGGCTGGCTCCAAAAATGAATCAATCCCATGTTAAAATATTCATATATTCAAAAATGTTTACAGCCAGTTACAAAACAGTTTCACCCTCTATAGATAATTTTTCTACTATAAATCAACTGTTCAACTTTGTGTCTTTGTGCAAACAGGCTGCTAGGATTCTCCTGCTGATGCTGTTTTACATTACTGAGCTGGAACTCTTGACCATATTTGTTTTTTTCAACCATTTTTAAATGATTTGAACAAATATATGGTTTGCTGTACAGCTCATCCAAAAGTTTTGTGTTCCACCAAACACACTATAAACTGTTCAGGTGCCTAAGAAAGGGAATATGATATCAGTGCTTGTGGATAACTGAGGCTGTGGTATCTGTAATGGTTTCTGACATAAAAAAGTGCTACTGAGATGATACCTAATCAAGATGAATTCACTTCCCAATATAAGGAGATGTATAACTTGTGCTGTGTTATTTATGTAAGAGCACCCTGCCTGTCTAAGGACAGGAGTGGAGGCAAAACATTTCCTCTCACATAGCTGGTATGATGTGTTAGCTTCAGATGCTAATGCTAGAAACAACGCCTACACCATTTTTTCCAGCCTGTTTTTAGACACAAATGGGAGAATAATGCATTCGTGCCAAGTTTGGTCCTACTGCTGTCTGAAACCACTTGCTATCTATTCATTTTCATTAACTTCTTCCCACTGATTTTATTGCCCTGGCTGGTTCTTAATTTGCTTCTTGGCCTATTTGAACAGATCAACATGTCTGTGAGTACATCACGGCTTCTGTGAGCACAGGGAGAACAAATTTGTTTGTGAGTGGGCTGAGCTGAGGCTGACTCTTAAAAAAAGGGTCCAAGACCATTATGAACAATTTAAAATTCAATCTACAGATAATGGGCACATAAATCCAATGAATGGTCCCTTACTCTCAATGATGTCACCCAGGCCTTGAGCAAAGAGGAGCTCTTTCAGGCGAGACACCTCCTCCTTCAGCTCACGCACCAATCGGTTGTTGGGATCCTCGTTAATGACAGCGTTACAGCGAATCTGTTTGGCACGGTCAGCATACCTGGGAATGCAAAAGATCACTGAGACACAGGTGTGTGAGGAGAAACACACACATATATACACATTCATAATTCCCCCGACATCCCCGTCTCTGCAGCCCGGAGCTGCAGCTGCAACCCGTGAAGGATGTTTGAAGTGTGAAAGTGAGGCAAACCTCTGAGGGAAACGTGGATTACACAATGCCTGCGTTTCACCAACACCGGTGTCCTTCAAAGCAACATTCACCAGCTGTGTGGGAGGAAAAATCTGCAGCACAAAATGTGCTGTCTGCTCTGTTTACCTGAGCGTGCTAAGGGTCTCATCGTAGTTGATATCAGCTGGACTCAGAGCAGCAACCATCGCAGTTCGAGAATTTCCCCCTGGCAGAGAAGAACAGATGTAAATTTATGCTTTGAGTTCAGAATGTGTACTTGATTGTCACTAGTTCTGCATGAATGTGGTGTCAGGAAAATAGGAAAACACTCTGTCTGAACAAGTTAAAATTTAGATTTTGCTACACCCAAAAAATGTCATTTGATTACATATAGTACAATTACATAAGTACAACATAAATCTTACATTTAACAGAAAAGTTGTGGTTTGCATTAAAATGTAAAAGTGATTAGCTTTTGGGGTTCAGACGCACGATTTTCTGGAGGGATTCTTTTACATATCACAGTGATGTTAGAAATATTAGAGACATTCAATGCCTTTGAAATACGGTGTTCATACCCAAATTTTCTCTCAGTAGCCAAGTCAAAACTGAATCTCGGTATGGAATGAAGCTTTCTGCCTTTTTCTTCTTTTTATTCTGTTTATAAATAAAAGACACACAAAAAGTCAGCATGAATTAATTTTTTCTGTGTTTACTATAGGTTCAAATAAATAATGAATTAGGATAATAACATGTGAATCACTCACCTTATTCGGCCCAGAGCCCTAAAATGAAATGAGACAGTGGAAACTGTAATTTTTATCCAACACAAAATCGACTTCACCTTAAAAAATACAACAAATGGTTAATACAGACCATTTCTGCCAAAGCAGAGATGACTTTCCCCAGCGTGGTTAGAGATTTGTTGATATTTGCTCCTTCCTGTGACAGAACAGTAGGCAGATAAGGATTACGATGACAGTAAGCACAGACTGCTTTAACATGGATTTAGTCAGATAAATAAACATGATTTAAGATTTTTTTTTGTAGTGTTTTCACCTTTAGCCTGGTCCCTTTGGCTCCGGTAGAATCGGCCCTCTCACTGCCAGCCAAATCCACCAAACTGATTTTACTGACCTAAAACAGCACACACCAAATCAGTAGAATCCAATTAATAAGATGCAACACATGGGCTTTCAACAACACAAAAAAAGAATCAATAGGCATTCATCTTTATTATAGAGACAGGCCTTATTAAAAAAAACAGCTTAAGAATTATCCTCATGACCTTCAAGGAGTCATTGATTTCCACGTCCCATCAAGACTTAAATCAGCGTCATCAGTCAGAGGGCAGATAAACCAAGACAGCAACTCGATGTTAAACAAATTCAGTGAGGATCAGATAAAAATCCTCTACCTTCTCGGTAGTGTTATCCATCTCTGTGTCGTGGCGTTTCTGGGTGAATATGATGTTGAAGACGGCGTGCGAGCGACTGCTTGTCTCATTCATGTTGGTGGCAGCCACAGTCCTGCACAGAGACAATGAATTTTAATTACTTTGTACAGTTCAGATTTTAGCCAGCAGGATGTGGGTTTAAGTATAATTTAATGAAAATGTTTTTTTTATATGACACACTCATAAAACACTATTCAAAGTAGAAATAGGTAGTTATATATAAAGCGTATTTTTAAAAAAAAGTATATTTAGTGTAACAGCAGCTATGTTTAGGTAAACGTCATGGTCACTGTGCTTGTGTTTTATCCCCCAAACCTTATGACACTTCCCATCTTCATGCTTCCTGTTTTATTTTGATCATTCATTTTTTTCCTGTGTCTATTGTCGTTTTAATATTTATATATAAATATTTTAATTGATATTGACTGTAAACGTTCCCTTCATTTCCCTTCTGTTTTCACTGTATGTATTCATAGATGGTCCGAGTGGATGTATCCATCCTTCTATGCAAGACAGATTTTTAAAAAGGGGTCAAAACTAAAGCACAAAAAGCCACGATGTTTAGGTTTTTCCTTAAGCCCTAAAATCATTTTTGGAGGGAATTTCAACCAATTCTACAGCCAAAATCAAAAACCTCAGAGTCTAAGAACAAGAGAGACGTTTAATATCTCACAATCATAACCAATCTAGAATTATAAATGGAAAAACCTGGAGCCTGCTAAGCAATGCATCTGACATTTTTATAGTGCACCACAAACATACATTTCATTAGAGTTTCATTCATTCCTTATTGCAAACCTCATATCCTGCAGTTACTTTAAGAGAGAAAGAAAGTGACTAATTCAATGGAGTCTCTCTTTAATTAGCCCTTTCATTCATTTCATTTCCTCTGGAGCTAAAATAGAGCTAAATAGAATTTGCAGTTCCCCAAACAGCCACTTTAAACTTCCTTCAAAAGTGAGTTAATCCACATAGACTGCAATGTTAAAATGCAATATCACAACAGAAACATGTGTCCAGAAAACCAGCCTCCATAACAACTGTCCATGAGGTAAACTGTTATATAACTTATTGCTTTAATTTCTATTAACTGGAGTCGCTACTGAACTGCATCTTCCAACCCTGTTTGTGGTCTTTGTACCTTTTGGAACATTTTTATGTAAATATCTGTTGAATAATAAGCCCTGCTGTGAGGAACAGCTCGCTTAACAAGTTTGTGCTTCTATTTTGTTGTTAATTGGCAGGTATATGCAGTGTTGCCAACTCCTCAGTAAGGAAAATCGCTATTGGTTGTCCTAAAAGTCGCTAGAAGTAGCTAAATGACGTCATCGCCTAATTTGCATAATTGGTCATGCTTATCTAATTGTAACCTATGTTGTTGGAGAGAGAAATAACATCGTGGAAGAGACATAAAGTGAGTAAAAAACGTCCTAAATGCATTTAGAGTTTATTTAGAACTACAAATTAAATTTCTTTTAGCAATTATTGTTTTTTTTAATGTCACAATTCCAACCCTGCTCCTTTACCCGGGCTTGGACCGGCAAAAGTGACCCGAAATAGGCACTCTGGTGGAGTTACTTTGTGTGTGTGTGTTTATAAGTAGTTTTAAACCTTGTGATCCACAAAACAGCATAAGAGTAAAAGAGTAAAAGAAGAACTGACTGCGTTACAGCACCCGCTGCTTGTTGAGAGTAAAAGCAATACGGGCTTTCACGTCTTTTTTTAGCGACTTTTTTTTAGAAAAAAATTCGCTAAGGGGTCCGAAAACTCGCTAAATATAGCGACAAAGTCGCTAAGTTGGCAACACTGGGTATATGTGTCCTTAGTGTTGCACTCACACAGTTTATGGCAGTTTACGCTACTTGCTAAGCTAACGTGCTAACTTAGCACTCCTCCTGTGGTTCACTGCCTTTTCCTGAGACTCGAGAAATAGTTGACTACATTACCTAGCCTTGTTGCCAGAATCCATCAGGTCCTGGATGTCATTGTAGGAGGTGACAGCCAGCTTGGACAGGTCCTCCACATAAGGTCCCATTAGAGGATGCTCTCGCACACGCAGGTGCCCTTTGTTTTTTGGGTTCAGCAAGTCCCGCACACGCTCACAGTAGATTTCCATGTAGCTTACCTGTTTCAAATTGACAGTTGATTGAACATTTATAACAGATGTGAGGTCTGAATCCACTGTATAAACAGGAGGGGCGCCCACACTCACCTCTACAGAGTAGGACATGCTGTTGTCTGTATTATCATTTATCTTTGTAAAAAGGTCTTCACACAGCTGGAAGAGGAAAACATAATAATCCGCAAAAAGATAAATTATTTAATTTATTATGTGCCCTGTTAAATTAATCAAAGTGTGTCAGTACCAGGGGAATAATTCCTTGCTGATCCTTCACATCCTGTTTCCCCATCATGGTGTAGGACTTGCCTGCACCCGTCTGACCATATGCAAAGATGCAGACGTTGTAGCCTTCAAAGGCATGAAGCAACATTTCCTCTCCGATGTCTTTGTACACTTGCCTCTGCGATGCATAATTGACATCTTCGGGCTGTGGACAGAGATCAATAATTGGTCATTTAAGACTAAAAATGTCTTGTAAGGCTTGAACAAATATATCCAAAACTGATGAAAATATGTGGATGCGTTGTGTTTGGGCTCCGGGGGTGCACGGATGACTTACCGAAGTGTGAGACCAGTAGGAGTAATCAAAGTTGAAGCTCTTGTTGTCTTTGGCCTGCTTAGGGTTGATGATGGCTGAAAGACAGGACAAGGAACATGGGTCAGAGGGAGGGTGAGAACCACCCATGTGAAACTGGATCTGAGCTGGGTTAGTATCATGTTGTGCTAGTAGAGCTGGAAAGGTTTCAGTCACCTCTCCTTTCTGCACCAACAGCTACCTTTGGGATTAAGTTATTGGGCTTGGCCTACATAAATTCATTACAGAAACGCATCACATTGGAACACTTCATCCAGAAGAGGACCAAACAGAAGGCATTGGAGACCATGTCAAAGTATAAAATCCAATATTTGTTAAATCAAAGGCTGAGGTCACACACCGTCAGCCAGTCAATGAGGTAAACCAGTTGAGAAACAGGCAAAAAGGCCAGTTATTTTGTTACCTGTCAGGACTTTTCTAGGACACCTTGCGCTCAGCTCATCTTTCAACAGCATACAGCTTGAAACAACCAGCCGCTTTTAGCTGTAATCTGTCAGGCTCCGCTGACCTTTGGTAGCCCTCCAATAAATTCCACCTTTGTCAGTGTTATAACTTTCAGTCTTCCCAGAAGGCCAGTGAAGTGTCTATATGCTTTTATGTCTTCCTGTGTCTGCCAGCTGTTCTGTAAATCACAAATCCTCCATGAGCTATTTAAGCATCCATCTCGGTACTCAAACAGGAAATGCCTTCTCCCCATTAAACAGTGTATTCACTGTTATAGCGAAGTTATAGCGTATAACTTCATCCCAGATTAAAGGGACAATTCGCCCTAAATCATTTTTTCCCTCCAGATTGAATTGCTTTTTTTTTCATCCAGACTGTTTTGGTGAAGGTTGCCCAGTTTTCGAGATATTGACTGCAGAGATGCCTGGTTTCTGTTAAATATAACGGAATAAACAAAGAAAAAATACATCTGAAATACTCAATGTTTCATGATGTAGTTACTCAAAAAAAGTGCCAAAACCTTATTGTGAAGATTTTGTGCAGGAAGTAGGAAACATGCATCTTCTCATGAAGACAGGCCGGGTTTAAATATTAATGGAGTTTCCTCTCAGCTGATGTTGGTCATTGAAGATGGTGGAAAGGATAGTTCCTACATGACACTGTTCACATCAAAAGCTGTGATTTTTTTTAAAAATAAGTATTTCAATATTTTTAATAAGAGATGTTGTCACGGAGCGCTGTGCGGCAGGCAGGAGTAGGACCCAAAATGCAGGACTCACAGGCACGAGGGAATGAACTCAAAACTCAGCTTTATTCGCTGGCAGAACAGACATATAAACTAAACCAAACTGGGAAACCATAAACTAAGAACTCACAGAGAGACACACAGGGAGATCCACACAGCAAGAGGGACGACGTCACACTGAACAGAGGGAGACGCAGACAGAAATACACAGAGGGTTAACGAGGGAAGTGGGAACACACGGGGAACACAGGTGACACTGATAATCATGACGAGACAGGGCGGGGTGAACTGAACACTGACGGGAGAGGTGAAACAGGAAGTACAGGAGGAGAGAGAGCACGAGTAGAACACCAACGTAACAGGCAGGGGAGACATGGAATAAACACGAAAGGGGACGAGGGCTCATAAATACATAGAGGGGCACACAGGGAGACATGAAGGGCAAGGGATCAAAACTAGAAGCCATAGAATAAATCACACAAGTACAATAATACGAAAATCACAAAGAACTAAAAACGCTGGGTCAGGAGACCCAGGACCGTGACAGATGTTGAGTTATTTAAATGCATTTTTTTTTCAAGTTTTGAGCACCAAAATACACCAGATTTTTACATTTTCATTACATTCAAGAGAAGGCAGACA
The DNA here is from genome assembly GCF_057382095.1 of Aulonocara sp. 'chitande type north' Nkhata Bay. Taxonomy (NCBI): domain Eukaryota; kingdom Metazoa; phylum Chordata; class Actinopteri; order Cichliformes; family Cichlidae; genus Aulonocara; species Aulonocara sp. 'chitande type north' Nkhata Bay. The sequence goes on from NC_141365.1 coordinate 15,488,568, forward strand.
TCTCTGCAGCCAAAATTTGATTTTGGAATAAGCACTAACAGTCTGATCCCCAGAATGACGACAACTCAAGAAAATCCAGTTAAACAGTGATTTATAATTAAATCATATCGTACTGATGGCTAATCTAACGTCATGTTAAGGATGTCTGCCCCGAGGCCTGATCGACATGATGATGATACACTGGTTTCAAAAATAAAGCATAGAGTATTTAAAGTATTTTGAGTGGAAAAGGTTTTGCACTTCGAACCAAAGGACTAATTACAGCTTTTTATAGATTTAACTTGTGGAAAAACACATTTTTGGGGAAAACAATATTTCAAGTTACACGTAAAACCTTTTGATAATATTATTGTGCTTGTTTTTCATTCGTAGACATTACAATATAAACACAACGTAAAATATTAGATACACAAATTATCTTTTTTCTGCAAAAACATCTAATAAAGAGTATTTCTTGAGATTTTTTTTTTTGCTGTGCATCAAACAGTTTCACCCTGATTTGTCCAAACTCAGCAGACACAATGAAATCGAGATTAGTTTGTTTTTTGTTTTTGGCATGAATACTACTCCACATGTTGGTGTGCCCACATATCTCATTTGGTCTTGGTGCCAACATGATGCTTCCTCCCTGCTCCCTGGGCTCCAGACCATTTTCTCTACTAATGCAGATGCGGTCGATAAAAGAGGAAAAGGCCCAGAGCTAAGTACGAGCTCAAGTAAGTGTACACAGTTTTATTTCCTCTCTACACTGCTACTGTTCCCAGCTATGAAATATAGGCCAGTGTGGCTGACTTGGGTTTCAGATTTCAGATCTAATCCTCGCCATGACTAAGAGATGAGACTTCACTTACTGGCCGTGACTCATCCTGGTACTCTGGAAGAAGGCCAGATATGAACATAGATGTACTACAGTCCTCATATTTGCCATACTTATCCAAGCAGTGTAGTCTGTATTCGCTGCTAACAGAAACAATTTCGAGAACCATAAGGACATTTGAAGAGAGGATCTTCAATCAACGTCAATACACTTAAAATATTGAGTTTTAAAGAAATATGTTCTTCTTTTGTCCATTTTTCACCTTTCCACAATGTTTTAGGATTTTTGGCCTGCTTAGTTTTGGTTAAAGGTAAACCTGGCTGAAAGTTAAAAAATAATCCTCATTCATCTTATCATCATCGTATCTTGCTGCTGACCATCACAAATCTAGACTGCTCACTAATTATTATTAATGTTTAGCACTGTTGCCTGTGCTGCTTCTGTCACACAAACATGTTGTGCCCGTCTGTGCGGATATTCTCCAGAATCTCCGGCTTCTCCCACCATCGGAAAACATGCTCTGCTAATGCTGCCTATCTGAAACAGGATGCTCTCCCAAAGGAGATTACTAATCTCTCTACATTTACTTCTTATTTAAATAAGGGTTAAAAAAGGGTTACAAATTTTAAAAAAGGGTTAGGGTTACCGAAACAAAAGACAGTTCCTACGTAGCAGCGAAGGAGTTTGTGCTGCTTCACTGCAGCTTATTCTGTGTTGCATCTTTTATTATGCAGTAATTTCCTTTTCTGACATATTTCACTAAGCAGTATTAGTAGTCACATTACTTATTGCTTTTAACTGGGTGTATAGTAAATATTACCTAAATATTACACAATCAGGAAACTGTCCATTCTGACAGAAAACGCTGATCTGCTTTTACAAACTCTGGATTCACTCACTCGGTAAATAACTGAAAGGAGACATGAACTACTTTATCAAACCATCCATCCATTCGCTTCCGCTTATCCTTTTCAGGGTCGTGGGGGGCACTGGAGCCTATCCCAGCTGTCATAGGGCGAGAGGCGGGGTACACCCTGGACAGGTCGCCAGTCTGTCACAGGGCCAACACACATGGACAGACAACCATTCGCACTCACATTCACTCACACATTCACACCTAGTGGCAATTTGGATTATCCAATTAACCTATCCCCACAAGCTGCATGTCTTTGGACGGTGGGAGGAAGCCGGAGTACCCGGAGGGAACCCACGCAAACACGGGGAGAACATGCAAACTCCACACAGAAAGACCCCGGCCTGATGGTGGAATTGAACTCAGGACCTTCTTGCTGTGCGGCAACAGTGCTAACCACCGTGCCACCGTGCTGCTTTATCAAACCCCTAAAATAAAAAAAAACACAAAAAACCAAGATTTCATTATTGCCCAGAAGCCTTCGCTATATGACATCCTCTCTAAACGTACTCATCTTCAACAGCGCTGTGATTCATACAAGATGAGCCCTCTGCATCCCTACTTAAGCACAGAATACAAGAGTGTCTTGCATTCAGATAAGGTAATTACTTTGGAGTGGTGGTGACTGGCAGCACGAATTACCATCAGAGCGGAAGTACCGGGTACCGCCTTTGCGGACTGCACGGGTACAGACTTCTTTTATACTATCCTAACCAAGCTTGTTAAATGCATGTAAGGTTTTTATTTGCAATGAAACGTTTTTCTGAAAGTAGCCACAAACAAAAAGAGAATTTCTGACTGAGTAATTGTTGAAACTAATTTAGTAACCGACCATATATGAGGGCTGCAGTGAGACACGGGAGCAGGACTGAGTGTTTAAGATCAATAGCTGAGGTATCTCATCCAGTGATCATCGCTTATCTCTCCACCATAGGACAGTTTCTGCGTCATTTCAAGCACACAGAGGAGACCTCCTTCAACCCTTGCCGTATCCACTTTTGCCATCTATCTTCCCTTTTTATGATGGAAGCACTTTTTAATTTTTAGCTGTAGATTTAATTGATGACCCATCATTAAGTGCAGACAATTAGACGAGAAAAGCGAGCAGTTCATTTTCTTCCGTCTTTGTCACCACGTCTGGAGTGTTTTGAAGTAAAAGCCCAATCGATACATTTATCAACATAAAGTATACACCAGGGCCACTGCCATTCATCTTTACTATACACATAAGATATCTTGGTAATCAAATATTAAAAATGTATGAAGACGGAGAAACTGCTGATCTTTTTTTTTTCAGTGTTCTAAATACCCAAATACCTCAATAAAAGCTGTTTCTAATTCAGTTTTTGCATGGAGGTAATTAACTGAACTGTAAAAACCGGCATGTGATAACAAAATATTTTAAGTTAATGTAATTTGATTTATTAAAACAACAGTGTATGATTTGCATTAACAGTCTATATTTACAATGTTGAATCTATATGTCTTTATAAACATTTATTCTATGAATTTTAAAATGAAGGACTTATTGGGCAAAAAAATTAATTACTGTTTACTGTTTTTGTTTAATCTTTTTGCAAATGTTTACCACCTTAAAATGTACTCGCAACAATGTATTCTTATAGCTGTGTATTATGAAAGAATACCACTACACTGTATTCCAATTTTGAGCATTCCATATGTTTTATATTTTCCTAATATTTCCCTAATAACATCAAATAATCTTTTTACGTAACCGTGACTGAAAATAGTACTGCTCATGCTGATCAGGTGGCCCAGTTTTAAAGTTTCCCACTTTATCAAATGCCTCCACTCATCACTGTATCTGTCAGGAACGCCCACGTTCCTCGTCTTTTTCCTAATTATAGCAGCGATTATCTGCTCGAGGTTAATTTCAGTTGCCCTTCTGTCATGTTTTCAGTATCCTTTTACTGCACATTCCATGTTTGTCTTTGTCATAGCTGCTAGGTCTTCATAATTGTGACTGAGTGATGCTGCTCAGGACTGTCACGGCTGACCTGCCCCAGTCAATAGAAGACGAAATGTGGTTGCGTCAGCAGGTCTGAAAGAGGGGATATGAACTCACTGACAGGGACTGGAGGAAAGCCACGTAGATACTATATTCAGCCGCAGCAGCTGTTTGCTGATTTATATCTGAGTTTATGAAGTCTGACTGTCAAATGAGTCTTTGCATGACGCACTTTTACATAAAAGAGCAGTAATCATTATGGTAATGAGGGTTTTTACTACACAGATGAAGAAAAGGCATGAATCCACAATTTCTCTCAAAAAGACGTTAGATGTTAGATATACTGTTACCGGAAAAAGTCACAATGTTGAATAATAAATAGAATGGGGAATACTGGGAATTTCACCCCTGTTTTTAAGTTCAAGTTTGTCGTTATCGTCTTTGAAACAAGGGACAACGCTTGTGGGCTGAGCTGAGGCTTTAAAGAATACCCTGCTTTGGTGTCTATTTTACTCTAATGGAGATGATGATTTAGATCACCATTATGATGCACTAAAGAACAATTTAAAATAGCAATCAGACCATAAAGTCACCATAACAGTGGTTAACAAGGTCATAAACCAAGTGAGAATCATGGCTGTTTTCCCACAGGCTTTTAAACTACTCTATTCACTTCCTGCTGCCTATGAAAGAGCATCAAGGTTTAGGCTGCAGCCAATTCCAATATGCAATTCATATCCTTAGTGCAGCGCACTGCTAAGCTCATGCTACTTGAATGAGAAACTGCAATTTTTTTTAGAATGTAGTCCAAATGGGATATAATGCATGAACACATGTGAAAGAAACCACCAAATGCATGTTAAAGTAATGCATCTACACTCATATACCTGATTAGATTTCTTGCTTTTGCATATATTACTAACTGTTATGTTGCGATGGTGAAAATTTTGATGTCTTCATAACTTTTCTGCAGCAAAATTAACAGAAATCTACAGAGTATTTGCAGCAAGTAGTCTTCTAAAGCGAGGCCCCTTATTCCTTCAGGTCTTTCCCCTGCATCTTAATTAAGGTCGGCGTGGGAGGGAACTTCTATCAGACAACAAGATTACTGCCATTCTCCTGCTTTGTGGGAACTGGGCTATTGACCCACACATGAATGTCAGGGAGCACAAAGAAGCGAGAGACACACACACACAAAATCCAGAACTCCTTCGTCTTTTCCCTTTCTTCAACCCAGACTACACAGAGACAAGGGGGCATTTATACCCCGATTCTCTATCCCCTCCAGACACTGCAACCAATGGGCTTTTTCATGACATCAGCCTGCTCACATCCTCCAGCCCACATCCAGAGCTATTGACTCAGTTTGGAAGAGAACAATCTGCTCCACTGAAAGACCGGCAGTCTCACTGAAAGCAGCTTTGTGCATCTGAAAAACGTGAAGCTTCTTAAAAGTGTTGACAGGATGTTTAATGTCTGGGTTTTAGGAAAAATAACTGAAAGAGAAATATGATAAATTCACACCTATATATGACATAAAGTGGTGACTTCCTTTTAATATGTAAGAATAAATGAATTAATGTGTATCTTTTTCCAGATTAACGCATCAACACAATATGAAATTCAGAAAGCATACTGCATATATTTATTGCAAGCCCCACTGTGGTTTTAATAAACTTTATAGGGCAGGTGGCTGAAAATCCCCCATTATTTCTTTCTGCTGGAGAACAACAGAAGCAAGCCTCTGCTACAAAAACTCATATTGCATTCATCTAATTTATTAGCACTTGCTTTGGTTTTTGAGCAGTGCATTATTTCAAGCTGCAGCTCCTGTGGGCTGGACATCAGATCTAGCTCATAGCAGCAGCCACTTTGTTAGAAGGTCGTCTTAAATTTCTGATCAGAATTAGACAAATCAAACACAAATGCTTCCATATTTGCCCACATGCAGGTCTGACTATACCTTTTTCAGTAACCTGTGTTATACTAGATTAAAGTAGATCGCTGTATTAGAACCAAGACCAAAGCTATCACCACGATTGTTTTATCTGAACCAGAGGTGCCGTTGAAATCTCAAGGAGACAGAGAATTTGTGGGCCAAAACCTATGGAATAAACCTCCTCAGGAAAGTTATAAACCTGATTATTTCTTGGTTTAAATGATTTCTAGCTTAAGTGTGAGACCCTGGTATTCGTTCGACTAGTTGATTTTTGTGATCTTTGCAAAGCAATTTACTGTAAAGCACTTTTTAAGACAAGCATTAAACAGTGTTACACAATGATGGCAGTGTTCGTGAAGTGTTTTAAATTTACATGTGTGTGGATAATGTCATGGATAAAAACATAAAAAAGGGATTTGTGTGATTAAAAATCAAATTCACAGATGGCTTAAAACAGTACATCTTCAAGGACTTTTTATCACTCCACACGCTGCCAGTTTATTCCCAATGGACTCCGGTACCTCTGGTCTATGTTTACACTGCTGAAGTAGGCAAACACTTATTCTTCACTGCCATAGAAACAGAGAAGGAAGCCAAACGAAGTAACATCACTCCTACTGTACAGTAAAAAATTTCAAACGAGTTCTTAAACACCATCCCACATAAAAATATGACGGCCCAGAAAGGCCACCCAGCTCGTTATGTAGTCACCCGTGACATGAGCAGGGAGGAGGGAGATGCCTAAATTAGGCCAAACGGTAAATATTTTAGGAAGTCTCATCAATTATTGACAAACGGCTTTACCTTGCTAAGCAGACTACATATCGAGTGTCTTTCCAGTCTCTTCGCTCAGTCCTCTGTTAAATCTATGAATGTGTGCTGCTCTTAAGTACATGTTTTTTTAAAAGTGAAGGAAACTTACAGAGCAGGTTTCCTAGGAAAATTAATGTGGCTGGTTTTGGATTATAACAAAATTGTTCACTGCATATACTTGAACAGAAAGATTAATTATAAAATGGTGAAGAAGGAATAATTTTTAATCTGTATTCATAAATAGCAGGACTTCTACAAAATAAATGAGAAGCTTATGTCGCCTAACACGTGATGTTCAACTGATTTGCAAAGCTGGTGATGTGCTAAATCCTTCACTGCTTGCTCGGTTTAGCTGCTGAAAAGGTGGACCCTGCAGTAATTACATATTGTCTCAAACAAGTTCAGTTAGATCACATTTTGTCTGAGGCAGGAAAAAGGTTTGCTCCCACAGAAACTGAGTCTGAGTCTCTATAAAATGTTGCTAATTTGATGTGTCTTGAAATACGCCTTACATGTACAGAGGAAATTAATGGTTCAGTAATCCAACCGCACAGAAAGGTTAAAGGTCGAGGTGAGCTACAGCTGGAAAACCTTGTGCTTAATGCCTTGTGGAAGAAGAAGCCTCCCCCAGGTTAAGCAAACATCTGTCAGACTTAATTACAGTTTTACTTCACTGTATAAGTCAGCCTCGAAGATAATAAAAAAACATGCACTTTTTTCAGTAAAACCACAGTTCTATGAAAAAATCCTAGTTAGAGTACTTACTAGTGGTGTTTCCAGACATCTGAATGATCAGTTTGCTATCTTTCTCAATCTCCCTAGAATTGAAGGGGCGGACCCGCACCGCCACCTTCACAGAGGCCCCTGCCATGGTGCTGTCTTCTTAGCACCTTGGGGTGCTTTCTGTAATGCCGGTCTGCAAGTCTGTTGAAAGGAGGAGAATATGAATTACAACTGAGTTGCTGCCAATACTAAACTAAAAACTAATGTGCAAACCACTCCCCAAGAAACCCAGAAACTGCAACTTAATCAACTTAAGCAGCATTTTAACAGCTAATTCAAAGTAATGGATAAGCAGTAGAAACAGGACGGCAAAAGGAATGCATACGTGATCTGAATATATAAGTTATAGTCATAAAGTCACTAAAGAGTAGAGAAGGAAGACTGAAACATAGAGTATAGTTAGTAGTATATTTTCTGCCATATTTCAAATTCAAATCCCTTCACGATGACATCATCAGGATCTAAGGGTAAAGAAGCTGACTGTTTACAGCTGTGGGCTCAAAGGGATTACTTGTACATACACCGATCAATTATCTGAAACTTTGTTCATGTTTAATACCACATAAAATGCAGTGATGAACTGTCAAATGGACAAAAAGCTTAACCACAGACAAAAAGTTAGGCCAGCTTACACGACTGATAAATGGGGAGCTGAAAGCTTAAAATTAGATAAAAAATGTCTAAAGGGTTAAAACAACTAAAAGTATTTTAACTACTTTTCAGCGGAGGGAGTGGGATCACTCAATCATCAACGTTTATCCAGTATCCTAATAAGCCAGCATTCTTCTGATTGGCTGCCCCTCGCAAAAAGAGCATGTGAAAAGCAAATGGGTGGGGCCTCGATATGACAGATCAATCTAAAAAAATCAAGCTTTCTGCTCACATGAATTTCTTGAATGCCTGATGACCTCATTATTTCAATTGTTGGTCATGTTTAATATCAACTATTATACAGTTTAGTAAAAGTACAGTTCTAATTTTAACATTGTGAAGAAGGGATACTTGAGTCCATTTCCCAGGCCTACAGAGGCATGTTATATGAAAAAGGTCGGGAACGACTGTCCTTATTACTAGATTTACTGGTTTTATAAACATCCATCAGTTCATAAGTGATCGTCATGCCATAGCAGACTTTTCTAGCATGTGCTCTGTTTGCATAATATTACAAATGTTGTCTTATTTTTGCATTATTTTGTTAGAAATTGTAAAGTTGGAATATTGCATCTTGCGGTTGATGAGACTGGGACAATAGCATAGGGCAGGGCTGAGTGGCTGTAACATGAAAAGACCATGCATGGTCAGCTACAGCCAGGGGAGTAATGGATAATAAAGCAAGCTGTAACAAAAGAAGTGCAGCAGCAGCTAAATGTCAGGCTGTTTCTCTGGATGACAATGGCACTGAAACCAGCCACAAATCCAGGGTCTGGCTCCATTCAGCAGCTCCATTTCACCAACGACTCGTTACGCAGTCACTCAAAAGGCAAAAAAATTACATTCAATAGATTTTAGTGTGTGGTGGGTGGATCAAGTACAAACATGACTCATCATCAAAATTTTTAATGTGGTTATCAATAAGCTTGACTATGATACAATTAGATTTCAGTGATGCTGCATCAGGTACAGCTATGAATATTAATAAGAGAGTCTGTCATTTCTTTTACTCAACTGATGCCTAAGATTTGGGATCACGTCAGATTTGGTACCAATACTCAGAGCGTGTTCGTGACTCAGTTTGTCTTTCATCACTGAATGTAAATCTGCTGTGTCACCCCGATTCCTGGTACATCCTCTCCAGCTGGCACCTGAACAGATTCACTGGCAAGATGCATGCAGGGAACATAGTACAACAGCAAAACAGGTGTGAACTGACTGCAGGCTAAAAATCAGGATTAATAAATGAAAAGGAGCGAATGGTGTACAAGGTGTGCCATAAATCGGCTCTGGTTTTGTTATCTGAAATGGAAAATATTAATCATGTCACAGTGCAACTTGTGCATCTTGTGAAAATATATTTCCACTTCTTTTTTTCCCCTTTCCACATAACATCCATGGTCATAATCTGCTCACACACCAATCAGCTGATGATGGAGCTCAGCTGGGCGGCCACCATTTTCCCAGTGACAAAGACTAAAGTAATGCACATAATGTTTTTGACAAGACTTTAGGCAAATTTTCCTTATTGATTAGGTAACTGTGAATTTATTAAATGCTTTTAAAAAACAAACAACTTTGTTTTTCAGGATGGCAGCAGGTCCATAAAACGCAAGTCATGGACACTGTCGTTATTAAGCTTAAACTGACCATTTTGACTTGATAAAAAACATCATTTATTGCGTCATTTCAGCAGCTTTTGGCGTTATGACACAACACTTTCGCGCACACGTCTACCTCACCTTTCCCCCAATGACAGTGCATTTATTGCTGCCGTCCTGCTCACACAAATAAAAGCCTCTTTATTATAAATAGACGCAGTTAAATAACAGCACATAGCTGGTGTCAGACAGCAGCTTTAATGCCTCTGTATCGCTCTAGGCTGCCTTTTTCCCGACAATGACAGCCTCTTCAATGGCCGCACCCTAAGCCCATCTCTCCCCAGGAGATTTAACACTAAGTAAATAAAGGCTGCTTCATTAAAACTGCATCAGCACTGTGACAATGGAAACACTGAAAAAAAGCCGCCCTACCTCGACAATGCCAATAACGTGAATTGGCTCTATTTCTCGTGCTCGTCTGTTTTATTGTCCAGCTCCGCGGACACCACCACCACCTCCGCTGCTCTCCTCCAGGTCTGGCACTGCCCCTGCTAACAGCTTCCCTTCTCCATGAAGGGCTGAGGAAGTCACCGCCTGCTGGTGCCTTGTACCTGTACCTCCTCTTCCTCCACCCGTGACTGCCAGTGGGGACTCAAGGAAAACGGAAAGGCAGCTTGGGATGTTCGGCCGAAGCGATCAAAACGGCTCTGTTGTCTCCCTGTCTTTGGCAAGGATGCTCGAGCTCCACTGAGCCAGTGACATCATCACCGAGGGAGGTAACAGCATCAATGCAGTAGTGGGAAGAGAGAGAGAGGGAGAGGCGGAGGCAGGGAGTGGGATTAGTATCCCGCTTATGACCTCTTATGAAAGCTGTAATAGAGAAAACCCTTTTATTAAAGGTAAAACTCGCGGATAGCGGGGGAATTAGTGTTTTTCTCAAGGGGTAAAATCAGCCTGGATTACTTGGAGGATTGTTTTGGAAGCAGTGCATGTGAGGACACACAAACGGTGTTGTACTTGTAAGGTTTAGTAGGTCAGATCAGGGACATCAAGCCGAGAGGAGACAAGTGGCACAAAGCAGGTCGCCGCGCATGGAAACTGAGTGTTCACTGAAACATCCAATACAGCTTCTTAGAGTAGAGCCAGGCCTCGGGAACGGCAAAAAACAACAATATAAGGCCCAAATTTTTTATTTTTCTTGAGATGTGTTTATTTATGACAACGATTTTTGTTTCCGCATTGCAGTTTTAAAGTGTGTCGCTGTATTTTACTGGAGCAAATAATAAACGTTGATTGCTAAACAAACAATACGTGCAGTTTGTTTTTTGACCTTCCTTTTGAAAAGGAAGCAGCTAAATGCACATGCACCTATGTATGTATTCTTTTAAGACATGCAACCCACACTTTAGTTTCCACTTTTATGTAGCTTCTTGAAAAAAATGAAAATATGTGAAAACTATCATTTCTGGACGATTTGTCATACCTTAATTCCACCCGTGTTCTGTGGATTAGAACATCTGAAACAGGAAAAGCACAGGTTAAGACACTTTTTGACAACCATGACTCAGTTCCATGAAGTGAACTTAATGAGTCTCAGCTTTATAATTATATTAATTGCATTTTCCCAAAATATAGAGATTTTGACTCATGGCAGTAAGAAGCACTGATGTCATATTATGTTTTTCACTGATCAATAAAATTTCAGTTAAATTTTCCTTGAGAGAGAGGACCATTTTTACAGGCAGAAAAACACTGTCTGCTTCAGAGAGATACTCAGATAAACACACAATTTCCATCAGATGGAATGAATGAAAATTCAAAAACTCATCATTCTAGCTCTATTTTTTCAAATTTACTGACTACATTAAGGAGTGACAGTATGCCTATTTGACAAATAAATACTCCATTTAATATGCACAGCAGCATTTTTTTCTACAAGTGCCTTATTTATTACATTTGAAAGCATTTACGCCACACACCACACAGCTGGATCCTCTTAGTTAAGAGTTGTCAGGAAAGGGGGTCTGACAGCTGAAGCCTGTACCTCCCATTCTACTTTTAAATATCCACAAATAAGCCTGCAGTCTGAGCGTGAAGTGCTCTATAACATAATATAAGGTTTAAGATAAGATGTGGCCTTATTATTCAACATTTTGCATGTGAGAAGAAGAATTTTAAATGCAGTTATAGTGACTGGATGTTTACAATTTAGCACTGTTGACAGAGAGCAGTTATTTTTGCTTAATGTGTACATTGAAGGACATATTGTGGTGAAAAATGACTCCAAGATTCCCTTCAGTGCTGCTGGAGGTATCTGCCCAGAAACCATATTTCTAAGAATTTTAGGACTGTCTACAATAACCTCAGTTTTCGTCTGAATTGGTACTAAAAGTGGTAAATAAGAGGCCCCTGAGTCCATAAGAATGCCTTTAATAACCTTTACTAGTGCTCTTATGACGAATTTGAATCTTCTTCATATAATTTATTTTCATCGACCACTAATAATAAAGAATAATTAAGTAATTTCACTGAGAAACTAAATCATATCGACTAAAGCAGAACTATTTAATCAGAAACAGAGAAAAAAGAGCAGATAAAGTACCTGGAGAGAGATGTTTTGTGGATATACTTAAGCATCAGGTTGATAACAGAGATGAGAGAAGAAGAAGAAGCTTCTTTCAGCTGCTCCTTTATTCACACGGCGTCGCCACAGCAGGTAACTTTGCATATTTGAGTCGACACAGCCTTGAAAGAGACTTGTGCCTCCTCCTGGGATCAAACCGGGGAGCTTTTATTTGTTAGGGGAATGTGTAGACACCCTACATCACTGGCAAAAAAAAGATGACAGGATCCTGCTACTGGACAATGAAGATTTAGTGCCTGTAAAGCTCGATGCTAACAGATCAATACATTTTATTTTCACTGACAGCCAGTGTAAAAAATCTTATGTGTATATTTTAAAAAATGAATTTTATTATTTGGCATCTGAGGAGCAGCTTTCTGAACAAATTCTTTTTTTTCTTCCTGAAAATAATTTGCAGCAATTTGCAAAAAGGTTTAGGCAGTAAAAGGCAGTCAACGGGAACTCTTTGTCTGGTGGAAGGATACTTTAACTGCTCAGGTTTCAGCCTCAGTGAAACACAATGCAATTTTGTGACCTTGCTCTTTGCGCAGTCCTACCAGTCCTACTGCTCTCTCTCTCACACACATTTAAACGATGTTTCAGTTTACAAACGGCGCCCCATATAAAATCCCTCTTGGGCTCTCTCTGTCTCATCCACTTCTCTCTCATGCAAATGTTTTATTTAATTCATCAGCATTAAGATTTCACGGTCTAATCTCCTCGCAGAACGAACATGCTTCAAACGGCACACAGAAAATGTAAGTGGTGTGAATCACAGACGTGAATAAAACAGGATGATGTCACTCCCATGAATCACCACATGCTAAACTCGGCAGACACTCCCTGCTGTGTGTACGTTTTTTTTTTTTTAAAGTGGGATGTTTTTATGATTACTTTGGCACACTAGTGTCCACTAGAGGAAAACACAGGAGTCGTGTATTGTGTCCCGATTCGCGATTGAGGTGTGAGACAAAGGACCACTGGTCCAAGTGAGTCCAAACAATGATTTTATTAAACACATGGGAAGATACACACCACTACATTATGAGCATAGATCTCCACTAGAAAGCACACTTCAAATGGCTTTTAAATGTCAGGGTTTACACCCCTTCTTGCGTCAAGCAGATACATAACATGCATAAGTTACAGTTAATGACAGTCACCACACCTTTTGTTGACAACCTTTAACACATTTTAAGAAGCTTCCGCTCCATGTGTTTCCTGTCGTCGTCCTTTTTTCCACTCTTATCTCTGGAACATCATGAGCACATCCTGTACAAAACTGTTGCTTTTGCAGGTACAAACTGCAGTTACAAGAAAAACATATCTCACCTCTACCCAAGGAATGAGTCTACGTGATGTCTGTGTTTGTAAGCGTGTTATGGATTGACCTTTTTCTGCACTCTGTCATCTTTCACAATAGATCATCTCTTTATGAGCACATTTTGCAATATGTGTAATAACATGATTAAAACTACATGTTTAATAAATGTTTTCAAAAAATGCCACTACTCAAAGCTGAATAAAAATGATATAGAAGAATAAAAATGATAAAATTCCCACAATTGTTTCTGCCCAGCCTTCCAGCTCTGTTCTGCCATGTCTAAACTCAGTGGCACAGGAGCCTGAATAATTTATTGGTAGAGTGAGCTGTTGCCTCAAACCTTGTGTGACAGACATGCTTTCTTAAAGAGATGCTCTTGGTGTGTACCTATCAGATCGTGTGGAGAAAACCTCCCACCCTCATCACACTTGGAAACAATAATATCATGGCTTGAATATTAAATTTAGAGATGAATTTGAGATCATGTAAAAGGAGGTCATGGTCAGCAAAAACAAAGTGGATGGGTAATGACACATTACTTTTGTTTGTATTGATGTTCATATTTTCATAGGCAAGCTTTTCCTTAAACATTTGCCTTTTCTTTGGCTGTCAGTCACTCCATTGATTGAAGCAAGTGTGTGTACTTTATGTACATTTACGCACAGTGTCTGAACACTTCTTCAGTGTGTGAACAACAATCTACTGCTAATAAAGGCAGCTACAAGTGCCTTTTACTACAAGGAGTACACTGAGATTTGACAGGTATTTATATACCACCAGTTCACAACCACAGTTGTCTTTACTGTAAGGATAGTCCCAGGATAGGTCACAGGATAGTCCCCCACGGGCAGCACCTGGCAACACTGGGAAGGAAAAATGCCCTTTTAACAGGACGAGACCTGCAGCAGAACCAGGCTCAAGGAGAGGCAGTGACTGGTTTGGAGGGTGAGAGGAAACCAAAGAGAGAAAAACAAAAGGAGAAATTAGAGACCATGAACAACAAACAGGACATTATACAAACTCTGGGCAGTGAGAAAAGGCACTGGCATATAAAAAGGAAGAAATGAACAGGGCATAATTGGAACCTCAGCAGCCTGAGCCTGAAGGAAACGGTTTCCAGGGCCTACTCCGTGGATCGGCTTCCTCCGAGGCGTGGACGTCTATCAGCAGAGAATGTACCTTCACCTATCAGCAGAGAATGTCCCTTAGTCTGTAACACAGTCAAATATATTCTCAAGTAATATTCAAGCATGCCATTCAGCGTGTTAGTACGAGCAGCTCGGGAGCAGCTTGGGAGAACAAGAAAACAGAGACTGCTTTAGATTGTCTTCCCAAAGTGACTCAACTTTATTCACAAGTACAACAGTTTATATAGAGGGTAAAATTCATGAGACAGCAGATTTATCAGTTTAAACCAGTACAGACCAAGATAAGGCAGCGTCTTCCTGCCCTTGGGTGAAGAAGCATCCTTTGTGTAGTGTATCAGTTCAGCTACAATTGTGATTATCTCAGCGACATATTTTCAAGGCACAAAACAAAGAGTTCTTACATTAGTGAAATCTGAAACAAACCATTTGGCCTTCAACAGGCGTCTAAAAGATTAAGAAACTAATGTAGCTGAGGGAGTGATCTCTGTGGTATTTCAACCTTGTACCAGCCTGTGATTCTCACACATCAATTCTTGGGTCAAAGAGAAAAATAACTAAAACAAAGGGGCCTTATTGAATGACAGAGTTTTCCTGCATAATGTCACTATAAAACAATATCCAGTAAATGCTACCATGGTACTAAAATACCTAACAGAGCCTATAGCAGCTTACTTAACTTCTTTGGTCTGCTGCCTACTGCACAACTGTATTTTTATAGTTTCACGTTTTAAGCTTTTCCTACCCTCACTTATGGCCTTTCATACTAAACAAAGTAATTAAGAAATAAACAATTATAAATAAACAGTTTCTGTTTCTTGCCTTCTACAATCGAAATTTCTGTTTTGTTTTAGGATGTTTTCTTTGTTTTTACGAGTAGAGTTTAAAAACAACAAAGAAAGAAAGAAAGAAAGAAACTGGACAGTCTGAGCTACCAGAACCTTTTCTGTAAGTTAACACGTTTATTTCTTACAATGTAGCCCAAAGAGTTGTGCTGACAGATTTCTTTCTTTGTCACAGCAGCGTTTTCTTTGTCCTGTGAAAAAACAGTCAAACATGTAACTTCTTTATACTGACTGACTGGTGCGGCCCACTTAAGGTCATAGTGGGCTGTGTTCAGCCCGCAATGTAAAATAAGTTTGACACACCACAGCTAAAGTGTAGCTTTTAAATATTGTCACATGCTACGGTGTAACTAAGAAATGACCCAACAACAAGAACTGACCTGACCTGAACTTACAAGAACTAACCTGATTAAAACTCATTTCAATATTAATAATAAAACATATTTGATTAAAAACACACAATCGCAAGTGTTTACCCTAATCCTACCAATACTTCTAAAATCGAGAACTGCAAAATATTTTTTTAAAAAGAAGGTGGGGTTGTAGTACTTCTATAAGTCAGTGCAAAGGTTGTTTTTTTCAACCCCTGTAATGTGATGCCTGAACAGCGCTGGCTTTAAGTTGTGTATCAACACAAACAGACATCCATACGATGATCGGTGGTGATGGTTGGCGCCGCTTTGGAAACAGCAACTGTTGGTTTGAAAGGCCTGCAGTGCCTCCTTGTGGCGGGACTCTTACACTACACTGCAAGATGTCGAGCAGTGTCAGCTGTATGCTAGCAGGTGATAAATGAAATTTTCTGGGGTCACAACGAAGAGCTTACTGCCTTTCTTGCTCAGTCTACAAAATGTGGTACTTAATGGATTGAAAAGAAAAAGATGACACCCTTTAGTTCACACCAGTAGTGATGATTCAGGGTTTTAATTTTGAGCCGGAAAGTATGTTATTAGCCAAAGCTAATAGTTTCTTCTATCTAGCTAGCTATCTAGCTATCTATGCCATTTGGCACGAGCAAGTGTATTTATTACATGGTGGAAATCACTCGAGGCAGATTGTCTCAGACAAGTCATTTAACCTTTGTCCTGTACTTTTATTAACCAGCAAAATTCCAGAGATCAACTGTTCACTCAGCATCAGGAAGTTTTTTATCCAGACTCTAAGTGTCCAGTGAAGCCAGAGTCCAAATTTATACACAACTAAACCAGGATGAGAAACTTCAGCTCTGCTAACAGTTCTATGTAAGTAATTCATGCTGCCTGAGTCAAACACAAAAACCTTCTTATCTCATATTAAAGCTACCATTTGCTCCAGGTTATACATAAACATGTAGAATTTCACATTTGAGCTCATGTTTCCTGTCTTAATGGTTTCAGATAAGTTAAACTCTGTAGTTAAAAGCAAAAGGTAGCCTCTATATGTTCAATGTGTTTTCTTGTGTAATAAAGTGTAATAAATGAGAACCCTAAAGGATTTTAATCACTTCTTCCCTGCACTTACCTACTGTACGATGACACAAATGCTTGCAGCCAGTTCAAAAGCTCCCAGAAATCGGGACTTTATTTAAGAATCAGTCACTTTTAGACTATATAAACATATCACGTATCAACCTTGGTGCTATTTTACAAGCTGAATTGTGGAAACAAAAACAAACAAACAAAACACCCTTTTATAGCAGTCCTTTCAGTCTCCAATATTGATGACAGGTTATGTTTCATTATCACAATGAATACATTTATCAATAAATTCCTCATTAGTGAAGACAATAAATAGTCACTGGTCAAATATACAGTGTGTGTGTGTATACAGTGTGCTTAGCTGATTTTATAAATGCAAAATGTTCTTAAGTAGATAGCATACATACATAGATGTTTACATTGATAAAATACATTCATTAATTGCATCTATTAGCTAGATTTAAATGTAGCAAAATAGATTTGTTATGTGATTTATTAAATTTGATTGCATAAGACTTTCATTACAGGAAGTGATAAAAGAAGTAGAAAGATTCAAGTGATTTAAGGGATTCCTCTGAGGCCTTTGTCATTTGTAGTTTGATGCTTTTAGATTTTATCCTAGGATCACTGAGAAAGCCATGGCACATAAGTAAGGGGTTAACATTTCAAAAATAAGGTAAGAAAAGGTGCCAAAAGGAGAAAAAAATGTTTTAAAAAATAATGGATTGCATTTATATAGCGCTTTTCGGGGCCCATCCATTCACCATATAGTTCATCTTAATGTAATGTAATGTAAGCTCCAGAGCTGCAATCCTGAGCGCCACTCTCACAATAGCAGTGGTGTTATTGTCAATCAGCTTCCAGATCTTCGGGAAGAAACCAGTGATGGTCTAAAAAAATGTGTAGTGGGTGTAGGTTAAAGAGATATCATAATTACAAAAATATTTTGAATAAAGAATAAAATGTTCTTTTTCTTTTTTCTACTACTTTAAACTGTCCTTGCCGAGCTAGTACATATACATTTCTACCACAGTGCTCAAACAGCCCTGCGGTGAAAAGTTACGTTGAAACCAAGCACACAATTGTTTTTCTTGTGACATTAACAATAAGTTTGATGTGTCACATGGCCCTCTTCCTATTGAAAAAACAAAAGTTGTATCCAAGATGGCCGACTTCTAAATGGCCACCATGGTCACCACCCATCTTGAGGAGTTTGCCCCCTCACATATACTAATGTTCCACAAACAGGACTCTAATATCACCAACCATTCCCATGTTATTACGGTGTATACATATAAATGGCCCACCCTGTCTATTTGACATGGATTTTAATTTAGTGTATGTGAAGTCATCCAAATGAAATCATGTTAAAAAAAAAACACATGTATGTGATAATGACCAATTGTCATTCAGGATATTTAAGCTGCCTGTTGATTGAAGAAAAAAACTAGAATATGAAAAACTGAATTTCAGCTCAAACAAACTAAAATCTTGTGGATGAATGCCGCCTACATGTTTGCAACTTGCTTAGGAAGAGATGGAGATACAATCTAACACTCATGCACCCTGAAAATTATCAAGGATTTCTATGGGACAAACTTAAACCAGCCACTGTGACCATTACTGCAGAGCACAATGACCAATCCTGATGGGGACTATGAGGGTTTGTAGTTAAATTCCTGCTCTTGCAGGATCAGTGAGTGTCTGTTTAAAGATAAATCTCATTAACACAATTTTAGATTTCTGCTCCCCATGACATCACCAACAGTTCTGCAGGAGGACAGAACCCCCTGAATTAATCTACCATAATGCTCTGTGTTATGTTATCATGGCAATATGAAGTTAGAAAAATACAAATACAAAAATGCAAAAGAAAACATTTAAAGGAGGACAACAAGACAGGCAGCTGGAAGAGCTTTTGAAGCAGGCAAACTTTTCTGGATTTCTCTTAACTCTTAACTTAACTTAACACAAGTCAAAGAGGAAACAAGGAGGCAGCTTGTTGGATTATATCTGAGGACAGGACGCATGAAGGAGAAGCACGAGGAGAGAGAAAACAGCAGAGAGATGGTGTCGAGCTAATCGTGGATCAAGTCGAAGAAGCAAGCATCAAAACTGTGAGTAGACATCACACACCAAGAGTTAAAATTACTGTGCTGATTAAGGAAACATTAAATTTGGTTAGTTTGGGGTCTGGAGCTACAGGTTTGTGGGTTCAGTTGGTCTCAAAATTGAGGAAAGACAAAAAAATGTTTCTTTCAAAAGGTTGTTGGAGGATTCTTACTGTAAGAAGTGAAAATCAATCCATGTGTTAAACTGATAAAAAGAAAACAACCCAGAAGGTTTAAACATCTGGGTGTGTGTCTGCTTTTATTTATTTATGCATTTAAAGTTGAATTTGGAGTAATCACACTGGAAAAAGAAAAATGGAGGATCAGGACAATAATGTGGCAAAATTTACTGTTTCCTTAATCAGAACAATAATTTTGATCTGAACTGAAAATGTTGAAATGGGTTATTTTCTTTTTTCTCTACAAATCACGCTGTTAAATCTTTAGTTACTTGTCAATCTCTGTTAATGCTAATGGAACTTTTAAAAAATGCAGTTTATTTGTAATTTTGTAGAAAAGGCTCTGCACCTGTGAAAATAAAAAATAGGTATCCAGACGCCCGAGGTCACTGCAGATCAAAGTACCTAAGCCGTGGTTAACTACGATTATATTACAGATCTGCAGGCCCAGCTGTTGTTATACAAATGTGCCAATTTGTTTTAATTACATTAATAAGAAAAAATGGGATGTTTAAAAAGTGAACATTGCAAATTTAATTTTAAATTAGTTGGAAAGACGCTGATGTCTTTGGAAAAAGGTTTGGTAACTAAAACGTTGAGATTTAATATGATGTGATTTGAATATGATATGATTTAAATGTGTTTACTTATGCATGGGCCCATTTTTAGTATCAATCACTCCTGTATGGACAGATCGCATGGTTATTGTGATATTATTGTGATATTATTATGATATTATGTTATTTGTGATCAGTATGAGTTTTAAACATTGATATTTCTTTGTATTTCAGACTAATTTACAAAATATAAAAAACACTTTTAGTATTTTAGAAAAGTAAGATGTTTCTAATTGACTTCAAACTTTTGAGCTGTAGTGTAGCTGTCGTGGAAGTATGAGGACAGGGAAACACAGTTAAAAAGTTATGAGCTGTCTTGCTGCAGAGAAAGTGGAGTGTGTCATCCTTGAAATGCTCCCTAGATCGGCAGCTGGCAGGATCGAATGATGCTCTGCCTCTGTGGTCAAGTACAGACATAGGCCTTAAGCAACCATGAGCCACTGATAAGCGTGATACACTAGGACGTATGCATAAAGTGGACTAGTTAGACACCTATGAGCCACTAATAGGACAAAATGAGCACGCAGCCATAAAGTGGACTTGTTAGGGAGAGTTTCCCATCAGACCTTAAACACTTCAACTCAGTTTTTGATGATAGACACAACTAAAATAATCCGGATCAGATAAAGTCAGACACATGTACACAATACACAGTACTGCTCAAAAGTTTGTGGTCAGATTGAAACATTCTTGTCTCAGTTATGACTTTACATTTGCTTTAACGTAATATTACATAAAGTTTATCAGTAATGTTTTCACAGATGTCTTTTTAATGAATCATTTATGGAAAATCACTCATGATGTGTTAGGAAATGTCTACACAGTTACACATGGGCACTTTTTTAGTATCAATTACTCCTGTATGAACACATCACATGGATATAAACCAGATGCAAATTTGATTTAATGTGATTATAAAGGAAAAATGGGATGATCCATCACAAACCTCGCAAATTTACCGTTGTTAATCTGCAAAATGATTTTGGTTTGTGCTGATGTCTTTGGAAAAAGATTTCTTGATTGACAAGTTTGGATTTAACATGAGAAAACTGACAGCGGGTAACACAATGTACCACTGAAACAACAGGTATAAATGCTGAAAATGGGCCTCTGTAGATATCATGGTCCCCGAGCCCTCTTTTCTCTGCCTGCTTTTTTCTCTCTCTCCTCTGTCCGTGTTGTTGTCCATGTGCTTATCTTTTTCAGGTGATGCCCCTCTGCCTTCCAATCTTCTGTGACAGTGCCTGAGTGTGCCTTCAGACAACCTGCGGCACCTCTGCCCCGTCTCCTGGAGCCCACATCGTTTATCCTGTATTCATAACTATCTGCAAATAAACCTGTTAAACTTTACCACAGTGTCTCATGATCATTCTGTTGTTAACAGTACACCTTTGTAGACATTCCACTAAATCTCATTCGTGATTTATGATAAATGTTACAATTAATTGTTTATAATCGTTCTTTATACTTCTGATTAGTAAAACATAAAAAAGAATTTCACTATTGTCAGGAAATAAGACCTTTCTAATTCTCTATGAACTTTTAAGCTGTGGTCTAGATTGCAATAATAGTGTACCGTTATTGTTTATAGTAAATGATATAAGAGTATCAGGACGGGGAGTGAATAACAGTTATGAGCTGTGTGGCAGCAGAGAGTTGTTTACTTTGATTCTTTGAGCTTCCAAAAGTCTAATGGGAGGCTGAGCCTTCAGCTTTCCTGTCCCTCTCCTGTGTAACCAGACATGTTCTCTTTAACATTAAACTTATGACTTTGCTTTTGATCAATCTTATGGCTACAGCTGGATCAGCCAACCCTGATCCATCCTTTAGTTATGCTTTTATAGGACACAACTGCTAATTAACTTCCCATCATGCACTGAGCACTTCTGCTCCACTTCTGTCTTTTACTCTCAGTGTGTTAATTTATCACTACTGCATGTCAGTAACGTTGGTCCTCTTCCTCCCACCATGTGGTTTGTCCTGTCCTCGTATGCCCTTGATTATTTTTTCTTTTTTTGCCTTTTCTTTCATCCCCAACCATTTGCACCGTCCTTGAGCCTCATGCTGCTGAAGGTTTCTTAAAAAGGGAGTGTTTCCATCCCACCATCCCCATTTGATTGTTGGGGTTTGATGAGCACATTTGAATAATTTTCCATCACTGCATATTTTCAGCGAGTTCACATTATTATCGTGACTGTGCTCGGCTGTCATTGTGATGAAGGTGTGGTAAAAATCCAGCTTGTCGTATTCTGCACGCTTACTTTGAGATATAAAAAATGAAAGTGCATAGATAGATACATACATACAGCAGGATAAAACACAGCACAGGCCACAACGGTGTGATTAAATATACGCAGCACCTCATCACACACCAAAGGACCTCTGCCTCTGCAGGAAGAAGAGGCGGCTCTGCCCCTACTTGCAGAGAATATCGGTGTTCAGGGAGCCTGTGATCCAATAGGACTGCGAGATATTTATAAGAGTGCACATGAATGGAATTAAAATTTTAATGAATGTAATGTATTGCCATTTATATAATTCACCTAATCCCAAAAAGTTGATATAATGACTGAATAAATGACTTGAATGAGTAATGAAATGCTTTTCCCACTTCATGTTTTGCCAGAACTACTGAATCAACTATCTGGGATTTGCTCAACTACATTAATAGAGCATTAATCAAGTCAGTTCACCTAGCATGCATATTTTGGACCGTGGGAGGACGCTGGAGTTAGTAAAGATAAATTCAATGGGAATACATAGAAACTTGACAGCATAACAAACAGTTTCACAGACATTTTCTTGAAAGTGCAGTTATTGTGTGCCTACCAAAAGTCATCGGTGCAACATCACTTTTCGAAGGTGCAATTTCAGTCCAGAGGGAAGAGAAAAACACACACTGTTTACCTGGATTAATGGAGAACAGTTTATTGTTCAGTGACACATTTGAACACCATCATCCTGACTTGTAACTTTAATTCCAACATAATCTCGTGACAAAAGAAAATCTTTCGGTGACAGAAGTACTGGGTGCATTCAACTGCTCAACATTTACCACATGTTATATCCATCACAGCCACAAGGGATGACTAGCACTGTCTTACCAGGTATGTCAGCAAAATAAACCTTTAATTTTACAATGTGATGTGATGAAAAACACAGAGTCAGTGTGGAAAGCCTTTTTAAATGACTATATGATACCCTTCATTTGCTTGTATTGCTCGGATAACAAAAGCCTCGGAGTGCTTGTTCATAAAAGGCAGTTCTCTGCACAGAAGTTTTCATATGTACAGTGTTAAACTGGTTAAAAAGGTTGTCAAAACCACTCTCACCAATGTTCTTTGTCCAATACAAGATCATACTGAGTCAATTCAGCTGCTAACGCCAGCCATCACAGCAGTCAAACTAAAAACAGCATAAATACTGCTTGTAAAAAGTGCACCTCCTCTTATGTAATATATAAACTTGCCACTATTAAGAACTAATTCAAAAGCTTCAATCACTAAAACACTAACAAAAGAAGTCACTAGTAATATATGTTTATTACGCTGACATTTAGCAGCACCTTTCAAGAGGTAACATGACAGCACAGAAGGTACTGTATTATAATACCGTCATATATATATATGCAGGACTGGACACACAGGTACATTTGACTTCAGTACAGTCTTAAAGCCACTGTTACCCTGCCATGCCATGCATAGTGCACAGGAGCCACGCCCAGTGTCTTCACATAGCAACACCATGAGGGCATTGTGAAGTGTGGTCGTCTCATTTGTTAAAGTTCCAGCTACTTGAGCCGCTGTAAGATTAGGTGACCAGTGACGTTATTTAACTATTCCCATGTTAGTTTGCTAGTTTATTTCCACTGTGAATAGTAATGAAACTGTGTGACACGGTATGACTTGTTTCAGTGTCCGTTTTGTTCAAAGTCCACAGGCAGATTACTAAAATTTAGTCACCAAAAGCACGATTTTAACACTGAAGTGACAGTTGAAACATTAGCAAGCTATTTAATAATTTACAGACAGGTGACAAATTAAAGGAAAAGCCAATATTAGTAATTAATGAGGCCATACGATGGGATTCGCATGATATTTGTACTTATCGATCAACTCTGTGACCCTCATGTCTTCTAGATGGAGGCACTGTCACCCTGGAATCGCCTTTAAGGATTAAACTGTTCCATTATAGGATAAAGCCGTACTGAAATGCAAAAATCTAGGGTTTATTTGAGCAGTTTTTTGAAGTAGTTGCAGTGATTCATATCTCTAAGAGAACAAGTGAATCAAAACCAAGACATCAAAATAACCTTCCACAGCATAACAGATCTCTTGGATCCCCTCAGGGCCCACTTGCGAGGAACATAGCCGCAGAGAGGCCGTTGCTGATGTCATAGTGCTGAACCGTCGGTTACTAAAATTCAGCTTTGTTGCTTTTTTATTCAAAACTGCTGATTTTTTTTTTAAAAATTCCGAAAGGTGACACGATAGAAACACCACTGCTCTCTTTCCATTAATTTGTCATCTGTCTGTATAAGAATGTATTAAATATATCAAATATTAAATTTTACTCACTCCTGTTCACAATATGTTATGTGGTAAAAAAAAAAACAAACAACTGAATTTAATTTAGCATTTTCTTTTTTATAGTTGGAGTGAGATGGCACAAATGTAAAAGCAATATTAACTGTATCTTATCCGTTTTAAAACTATTATTGAGGGAATTCCACTCTCATTAAGAGGTTGTGTGCTGAGTAAACTGCTCACTGAAGGGAGAGGCTTCATTAAAGTCATCCAAATACACAAGTTAATGAGGTACACTGTTACAAGCTAGCTTACACATATGCATGAGAAAAACACTTAAAGGAACAGTTAAAGATTGGAGGAAATGAGTTTGTTTGTTATTTTTCCCCAGGGATAAGGACTCATTTAGTTTCATCTACGTGGATCATATCCAGAAACAGGACATGGATGCCTTGGAGGTGAAAACAGCTATCGTAGCTGGATGTAAACTAAAAGAAACACATTCGTAAAGCTCCCAGAATTTCTTATTTAGATTTTAGCTTGATGTATATGAGTCACCTCATCATACAATGAAAATAATCTGCCCTAAAGTTTTTAATATTTCTTGCACCATGCAGCAACAACATAGGTTTTGGTGGCTAACTTGCTGGCTAACAATATACATCTATAAAAGTATAACTTTGAAAACTTTAGGCATAGTTTTAAGCCTGCTAGTAATAGCCACACTAGCTATTTTTATGATGACACTTGGTTGTCAGTCTGACTGGGTGGGGTAACAAACATGTATTTCCCCAAATCCTTCACTAATACATCAAACAGTTACTCTGAACGGCTTATAAATTCAGCCATTGATGCTCATAGTTGTCTGGAGTCACACAGGCACTACTTCCTTCAAAGAGGCCAGGGCTGAATGGATGCGAACATGAAGCCGGTTCTCAAAGTCGTAGCCTGTAAAATCCTCCTAAAACATAATATAGACATGTATTAAAATGGGGTTTTTTTTTGAGAAAACTGCAAATGAGTTCATTCTAATTCAAATAACTTATAATTTATTATTTTACCTTTGCTTGAAGTAGCAGTGATCTACCTTTTCCCACCGTCTGAATAGCAGCACAAAAACCATGGGGTTATAATTAGGCACGTAGTCGCAACAATATCCAACATCTCAGACAAATAAAAAAAAATCTAAAAGCTGTGACCAGCAAGCTGACCTCTGGCTTTGCAAGGAGTACACATCCCAGCTCATAGACGGCATACGGCTGAACGTATGAGTTGATCTGTCGTCCGTACTCATCTCTAGCAGCCAGCTGGAATGACTGGAAGGCCACAAAAAAGAGCAAAATGAGTAAATCTGCCAGTGTGGATCCACTGCAAAGCCTCTCAGTGTGTCGCTGCGGATTGATACCTGAACAGCGTCTCTCATATTTCCATGACATTTATGAATGGCACCGAGAAGGAGGTGTTTCAGGCCTCTGCACGAAGTGTCATCTATAGTCTGCAATACTGAACCCCCCCCCCCAAAACAGGAAATGATTACACAGGATAGATGATGACAAAGATAATGCTGATCTGAATTGTATGGGCTACACTCACCCTGATTCATTATCTGCAGTTTAGATGAGGAGCAGTTCTGCAGTGCTTTCCACAGATAAACAACTTCGATTACGCCAAGAATGCATAGCTCTCTGGAGGGCGACATCTTTCTCAGTCTCTCAGCCTGCAGGCAGGAGACAGAAAACATAGAAAAACATTAGAGAGGCTGTCGTACGGTGGAAGAGTCAGATATTTCACCAGAGGTCACCACTTACCACCACAAACACTTACTTGGCACAGAAACTGATTTCTTTTGGTTTTAATAGAAAGTCCTATTGGACACTCCCAGTCATTATTGTACGTAGAACTACACAGGATTGCTACATAAAAAGGCTTTTTTAATGTAACTCTCAAATGATTAAAACAAACTTGAAAGGCTAATGTTACTGCTTTTAATTACAATTTTAATGGTTGATTGTGCTGTTAAAATGTGTCTGTGGGGGAATAGCTGCCAGAAAGAAGAGGAAACAGTTCCATTTCTAAACTGAAGAAAGCTTCAACCCAATGTGAAACCCAAACCTTTAAACTCTGATCAACAAACTAGAGTAAGATTAAATATTTCCTTCTTTTCGTTTAAAAGGATTCATTTTTGTCCTCTGTTGAGTTGATTGTTGAGGCTAACTCTCTGTTGACAGCTTATGTTTTTCCACCTGAGAGCTTCCATGATCCATCCATCCATCCATCCATCCATCCATCTTCATCCGCTTTATCCGGGGCTGGGTCGCGGGGGCAGCAGCCTAAGCAGAGAGGCCCAGACCTCCCTCTCCCCAGCCACCTCCTCCAGCTTATCTGGGGGAACACCAAGGCGTTCCCAGGCCAGCCGAGAGATATAATCTCTCCAGCGTGTCCTGGGTCTGTCCCGGGTCCTCCTCCTGGTGGGACATGCCCGGAACACCAACCCCAGGAGGCGCCCAGGGGGCATCCTTGTCAGGTGCCCAAACCACCTCAGCTGGCTCCTTTCGATGTGGAGGAGCAGCGGCTCTACTCTGAGCCCCTCCCGGATGGCCGAACTTCTCACCCTATCTCTAAGGGAGAGGACCACCACCCTTCGGAGGAAGCTCATTTCCGCCGCTTGTATCCGCGATCTCGCTTCCATGATTTAAACTCAAAATAAAAAACAAAATATTTTTGGAGGTCTAAGACCAGAGAAGTGATTATTTAACTTATATACACTAGGTTTATTTTATGAGCATTAAGTTATTAGTTTATTATAAATAATGCCTTTCTGTCCACATGCAGTACCTTCACAAGCCACCAGGGTGCTGAAAAAATCCATAGAAACGAAATTTTATAAACATGGTTTTAACCTCTGAGTCTGAAAAGTGAAAGCAAGTCGCCTTAGTCTTGCATTCTTTCTACTGTCCAGCAGGTGGTGCTCAGGGTGGCAGAAACACTGTTCCTGCACTGTTTTAAATGAATGAATGCTGAATGACAGTAAAGTAGTCCTTCTATTCTATTGTATTCTATTCTAAGTTGTATTTAAGACTATAGGAAAATGGGTGTTGGCTCTTTTCTCCTTTGACCTCAATAAACACCGTCCTCACAGGCTCACAGTCATTTTGAATAAAACATTTTGAATACACGTCCAGCTTGTAAAATATGATCATTATAGAAATGAGGCTTATCCAGGGCATGCTCGCTGGCTAAGAATAATGTGGCTACTCATTAGTCGTGATGGCTATGTTCATGTTTTGTACCATCCATGAATTAAATCAGGTACTAGATGTAACTTCTGTCCTGTGAAAATGTCACAGTTGACTTCAGCTGTGCAGTGAAGCGTCACTAGCTCTATTCTGTTTAAAAGAAAGAAAAGATAAAAAGGTGTCATCAGAGTGCCCACCCTTTTCACAGCAAACTGCTCAATCTGGTTGTTTTTTCTCTTGAAGAGCTTCTGCACGTCTTTGAAAACTCCACTTGCTCCATCCAGGTCTCCTGAAGCACCCTGACACACTGAAAAAACACACAAAGAGGACCATTTAGGAGCTAAACCAAAAGGAACAGCATCCTAACAGTGTCGCTTGTTAGTGTATGCCAGACCTACCTCCGGTCAAATACGCATAGTAGCACTGTGACCAGCGAGACTCATTCTTCAGTCTTTCGAATGCCCTGTATGCATCCTCAAAGTTCAGCTCTATCATGCTACACCAGCCTGTTTCAAGGAAAAGCAGGCAGAGTGCAATTAATCTATCACTGCAGTCTGCGCCAACAGCCAGTATGTCACGACTAACCTGATGAGGAAACACGTACCAATCTCATAGAGACACACATGCTGGATCTCTCTTTGGTCTGATGCAAGTTCTAATGCATCATGGAAACAGGCCAAAGCACTGTTGATATGGCACTGGGGACAGAGGAGAGAGCACACACACCAACAGGTAACGGTAATCATGTTAGACAGACTACATGCATGCGCTGGGTGATGGATCAGTAGGTGGTTGATTAGATGCTGGTGAGTTAATGAACCGTCTGACGTGCATATTAAGTGCATGTGCTGAAAACACAGAGAGGTGAATGATATTTTTCATACTCTACTACAGTGAAGAATGTTTTGTCTACTGTGTATTTCTCATGGAGCGCAACACAAATAAACTATCTGCAGCTAATATGGACTTGCTGACTGATCTGTCGCTGACCATTACCGAAAGGTTACATACCTCTAGCCTTTGGACTCGTCCTTTAAAGAACATGAAAAGAGAGGAGTTGGGGTAAACCACCGACTTTCTCTGCAGAATAGCTTTAGCTTCCAGCAGCCCTGCATGCGTATCCGAGCCCTCCAGAGCAAAGAAAGGCAGCACTACGGTGTGGTACCACAAGAGGGCCAACCTGAGCAACAAAACAGGAGATTGAGCCCAGGGTGGTCAGATAACAGTTCTCACTACTTCAGTCTAAATCTCTGAAATGGAATTAAGCTTATAAACGTCTTGTCAATGTGGCTTAAAATTTGAGATTAAAAATGAATTCCCAAAGCTGACACGCAGCTCTCAAATAAACCTATTAGTGAGACTCTATTATCAGCTGCTTTTTCCAGGGTGAAGATAGGACCCTGATTGGCTAACAAGCTCTATGTTATGTAATCAAAAACCACAAAATAGCTGTTAAATGACCGTTGGTGAGACTGTTTTAAATTTAGAAGAGGGGGAAAAGAAGAACTCGTATGTGACGATCTTTTACTATATGCTATAATTAACAAGTAATTAAGCTTAAACACAACCATTAAGAACCACTCAGCAATTCCTAATTTGTTTATTATTATTATTAATAATAATAATATTATTATCCTAAAGGTCATTTTCTACCGCAGGAACTTGTGGGCCATTTTAGGGATGCAGGCATCTTTGCATGCTGTTTGAGTAACAGTAACTGCCTCCACTGGACCTCTTCAGGATTGTTTTTTTAAAAAAGGGAAAGGGTACATGCTTAGATGAAGGTACTTCTGAGTGCCGATGAAAAACTGCACTGTTTGCTTGTTGCACAAAACATTTCTAAAAGATGATGAAGAACAGCAGCTGCATTGCTCAAATAGCAGTATTTTTACACTGAAATGTCACCATCAGATATCAACCATCAACCATCTCTGTTCCCTTTATTGTTGTTAATATTTATGTTGTTTAAACTAACAAAATATGTCACCTCAGTTTAGTTTTATGGATCGTCCTTTTCTGCAATGGAATTAGAGGGTCTGAAACAGCAGATTAGGGAGCTGCTCACATATAAAACTTCTGCTCTGAGTTCCTGCTGTAGAAATGAGCCTGATGTAATAAACGGTAAGACCTCCGCTCACTCACGTAGCTAGAGGGGCCTTCATGTCCTTGCTCTCGCTTGCATACATAAGGGAGGAGAGGCCCTGGAGTCGGTCCCCAGGGAAACCCAGCAGGTTGATAATCTTGAGCAGGTGTGGCGGTACCATGGAGATGCACAGGTGGAAGAGGCCGTAACCGAAGCTGACTGAGCCCTTGAGGCGGTCCAGGGCTTCGGCTGTGACACCATTCTCCACGGGTGTATTGTGGTTGGCGTTGTCTGCTGAGAGGGAATCCTGGTTCCCAGAGGACCTCCGCTGATAGGCGTCCTGCAGCTGGCTGATGTCGCTGTGGCACTTATTGTACATTTTCCAAGCCTTACGGAGAATCCAGCCTCCTTTGATATACGCTGTCAGTGGAAACAGGAAATAAGATATTTTGGAGGACGCTCTGCACCGACATGCTGAGGTGGAAGAACAAACCCAGAAACCCAGAAGACAACTATAAAAAACTCTAAATCTTCTGTTATGGTTTTGAATTTATTGCTAATTTATCTAACTGATTGCAACAACCCATCCATGAAAGTAAGTCTTAGGCCTGACTATAAATTCTTACCATTTACTCAATATTTAACTTTATTAAGTGCCAAATTGTGTCAATTTCAGACCAGAAACAACTATACTTCATTTAGTTTGCTGTAGCAAGATTCTCACTGCTGGAAATACTGGAAATACACTGCTGGTGTATGATCTGTAACAAAAATGCTGAGAATCAGAAGAAGCTGGTAGAGTGTGCAGGAGAACAGGACAAAAGATGACAATTTAATCACTGTGAACTCTCCAGTTACTTGCACTATCTCACACAGTCTCACATGGATATTACACAGACTCCGTGCTACAGATCTTTGAACGTCTAATCTTGACAGAATCAGACATTTGCACTCTCACATCTTTCAGGCGGCAAATTACATAAGAAATGAGGATCACCTGAGAACCATTGAGCTGAATTTCTGTGTTATTATTTCATTAATCGCTTAACACTTTTTAAAACAAAACTCATATGAGTAAGTGGGTGTTTGGTGACAAATCTCCATCACTCTGATCTATGCTATTATACAGATTCGCCAAGGCAGGTGAGTCTGCTGCCTGACCTCCGGTGTAAGACACTTACACTGAAGGTCGTGGACAAGCATGGACCATCTACTGCACTTGCAGGACAGGCTTTACTAACCAAAACAACAAGATTCTTCCTCTGAGGGCACTAACATCCAACCCTGTGTCTGTCACCACTTGCACCTCTCTTAGCTTTTCACTTGAGTTAAATTTAAAGTTCAAGAACATCCCACAGGTTCGTTAAGTTAATGAATCATGCAAAATAATCAGAATTATAATGTCAAGTACAAGTTCAACAATCAAGCAAACCTAGTCATGATAGACCAACAGCAATCTAACCCCCCACTTTCCCACACACTGGTTTACTTCATGAATGATGCAGATTCAGATCATACCGGCTTGTGATGGTTCTTTGTTTATTACCTGAGAGTTCCTGTTTGACAAAAGAGAGCACAGCAAGGTATACTTGGCAGTCGGCGACGATTATCTGTCTCTGCAGGCGGTCCACGACAACAACGCCGGACCGTTGAGAGTCCATCTGTAACACGCACACACAGGCACACGTCTTTAGTTGCCAGCATGCATCTCGTTTCCCCAGCGGTTGGCAGGCATGAGGGACGGGGAGTTTCCTGAATGACCCTCCACTCCTCACCCAGTTTGTTGATTAAATTTCCCAGGAGTACTAATTGAATCTGCGAGTGAGTTTGGCATGATCTCATTGCTGCCTGCATCATTACGCCTAAAGCTGAGGATCCTAACATAGTTATCTGGATTGCAGCCTGTACCGGCCGTGATACAAGAAGATGCCAGCAACAGTGGAATCCATCTAAATCTGTACTAACAGTATCTCTGGATTTCAGTTCAGCCCCAAATGTAATGGAAGCTCTCTTATCAGTTTTGTCTACAGTTTTTTTTCAGCGCCCTCCAGAAAGTCCTATAATATACACTTTGAATTCTTCCTTTTTTTTAATAGCGTTGCACTTACACTCTTTTTAATCTTGTTCCTGATTGTCTCTATGACTCCAGCGCTGTCGCTCTCACACAGTTTCTCAGTGGTCCTCAGATCATCACAGGCAGTCTGCATCTTCTCCTCCTCAAATGTCATCATGGCATTCTGCAGTGAAAGGCAGGAAAAAAGTCCTTGTCTGGTGATATTTCATTGCTTCACATTAGTACTATCTTGATATGAATTTGTATTGTTTTGTAAGGCATTTTTATGCATTAGCTAGCTTACAATCTAAGAGTGAAGGAGCATTATGTAATAGCTTTAAAAGCAGGAAAGGACAAAGGGCTCTTTCTACAAAATAATGAATGGAGGAACATGGTGACATCTGTGCAGCTGTGTTTGGGATGGCTGAAAAGATGCAGCCCAGCAGAATACACACACAGGGTGAAATGCTAAATATAAAACAAGAATAATTTCTTACATTGACATAAGAAATTAATTTTGTGGTTTTATACTAGCTTGTAATAATATTATGCATGATGCATTAAATGCCACTGGGCATGTGTGAGTGCCTGCAATGATTGGTCAGATGTCAGCACCCCCAACAGCCTTCAGGGCCATTTAGCATCTGGGGACAGAGGATGACATCATGCTGTGCGAGTGTCGACACGAGTGGGAGTGACACAGCAGTGTCTGTGAGTGTGTGTGTGTGTGACAACCATGCTGTGAAAAATCTCCTTCTGCCATTATTGAAGCATTTCAGTAATGTGCTTCACTGCAAGAGTGATGCTGATCTTGAGAGGAGGAAGCATCCATTATGTTAATGGATTTAAAAGCAAATCAAAGGAGAGGATGTAGTGGTGACAATGAGGTCCTAATACCTGGGTGAACTGCGATGGGATGGCCATTATTTTAACTCTGCTCTTGCATCTTTCACACCTCTTTCAGTGCATTGCTATTTTTTCTACCAACTTTTTTGGACTACTGGCTAAGAAAACTCACCAGAAAGCTGACAAAACTGGCCCCAAAGCTCATCAATGGGCTCTGGCCCCTGTGAAGAAACAAAAAACAGAGAACAAGAAAAAAAATCTTTATTATGCTTTTTGTGTATTTTTGGGGTGTCCTGCAAAACCAAGATGAACATTTTTAAAAGGAGCTGCAGACAGTAACTTTTTCTGTTGGCACAAACAGAGCAGAAACAAGTCTCATCTTAAGCTGTCATGACCGCTGCCAAGGACTATCTGTCTGACATGCAAGGAGAAAAATGCAAGTGTCTCAGTGCATACATTTAGCGAGGCCACGTAGGGCTGCAACAAACAAGTATCATTAATCTGTTGTGCCAGAAAAAATATCCTTTATCCTTCACGACTCTTCAGAGCTAAAGCTGAAATCCCAAAATGTTTTATCTCGACCAATAAGTTAAAATACATTTAAACTGATTTACATTTATTACAATGTACTACAAAATCACCAAATACTTTCATGATAGAAAATACAGTAATAAAGTAACTGACATCGTTTAACATTTTCTTTGATTTCTTAACTTGTTATATCTGTCACCTGGTTTCTTAATTTCAACTCTAGTGCTATGACTTCCATTTTAAAGGTGGTGACATAAATCAGACAGATCCTCAAAGATAGTAAAGTTCTTTAAAAAATATTCTTCCGTTTGAGGTATATGTGGATCCATAGGGACATACTGTACTGTGTATATAGTGTTTCAGACTTAAAAAATGTCACTAAATTGTAGACTTCAGCAAGATTGCAGCGATTAATGCGCAAAATAATTACCTGTATCTCCTGAACAGCTCGTCGCTTTCCTTGAAGCCGTTGTTGAGCAGCATGTTAATGCCTTGCAGAGCCATCTCAGCATCATCTATGTGCTCTGCCTTCTCCTCTACCTGCTGCTGCTGCTGGGACTGCTCGGGACCCGCCATTGTTTATACCACAGCTCAGCGGCTGTTGGCTCAAACCAACGCAATAAAGAACAAAAGACGATGTTGTTTCTTCCCTCAGCCAAACCCGCATTGGTTTATTTCCACTGAGATAAGAGAACACGTTGAACAGAGACGCGCCAGCGGCCGGCTAAAGAAAAAAAAAAAAAAGATGTGCAGCTTCCGCAGGCTCCAGACGTCTGTGCACCTCAGGGATGGGCACCGATGTCCCAGTCAGGCTCTATCACACTGCACTCCTACAGTTTACAGTTAGCATTGTAGTTGTAAGCTCAGTCAAACGCCGGCACGCGGTTATTTGTTACCAAATCAGCCATCCGTCAGTTTTCCTCCAGATCTTGAGATCCGTGCAGCAACACCCGATGCATTACATAACGCGGCTGCTGTGCTGCTCTGACAGCCCCACGTAATGCGCTCGTCAAACGGCCTGGCGTCATAACGCACAGCGCATCGCCGGGAGGATGAAGGGATGAGGGGAGGCGAGGCTTGCTCAAGCTGAATCCTGTCAGCCTCCATCCCTCACACTCACCCCACGCCCACAGACAGCCAAAGCCAGCAGCAGGCTGCAGTGATGACAGGTGAGGAGGATCACATCTGTCGGATTTGCGCACGAGATTTTTATTTTTTTTAAATACTTGTCAGAATCGGCGCAGATGTGTGCTCAAAACTGATTCGGTTTAAAAAAAAAAGTGTAAATCTACATTTTTAAGTTAAATCCGTTTCATTGTAAAATACGATCAAACAAATAATAGATTATTGTAGCCCTTTTACCTTACAGTATAAAGTGCCTTGAGATGACTCCTGTTGTGGTTTTCGTTATATAAATAAAGTTTAATTGAATTAATTTTAAAAGTGATATTGGTCATCATATCTATTACTATACTATATTCAGACATTCAAATAAGCCCCCTGAAATATGTTAAATGAAATATTTAAATGGAGCTGAAAAAAATCTGTCTCAAACATGAAGTATGAAAATGCCTTTAAAAGAAAAAGTATCAGTATTAGTACATGCAGTATCAGACACCACTCAACATGCTCACAATTTGTCATATGTCCTCTAGAATCAGTATATTTTATGGTCCTACTTGTGAAATTTCATACAAACCGTGCATGACTGGCCTTGCATGTCACGTGGCCAAACAAAGGTCAATAAGCCCGTTCAGTAGAGGGTTGTGCCTCCACATAGGGCAACTGAGCTGCTCAGA
Source organism: Aulonocara sp. 'chitande type north' Nkhata Bay (assembly GCF_057382095.1). Taxonomy (NCBI): domain Eukaryota; kingdom Metazoa; phylum Chordata; class Actinopteri; order Cichliformes; family Cichlidae; genus Aulonocara; species Aulonocara sp. 'chitande type north' Nkhata Bay. Next base: position 15,523,429 of record NC_141365.1, read on the forward strand.
TTTTATCTAGAGTTCAGAGGAATATTAGTGAGAGTCTAGGGTACTCAACTCAATAACAGTCAATAAAAAAGAAACATGGAACTCGGATCAACAGTCAGTGCTGTGAGGAGTACGAGGGTGCTGGATGGTGACAAAGTACGTCCTGCAGTTGTAGTTATAAAGGATGGGAAGATACATGAAATAGTCTCGAGCTGCAGCTTTTCTGAGGATGTGGCCTGTCAGGTAAGCTGGGTCTCACTTCTCAGAACACTGCTCAGGATAATTCGCCTGTCTGTAAAATTGTAATTCACTGATTTAACACTCCTGAAGATCTTATTTCTCTCAGATGCTTGATTCATTGCATTGTTTAAAAAACTTTTCTGTGGTTGGAAGGTGCTGGATGTGGGTGACAGCGTGGTGATGCCAGGCATTGTAGACTGCCACGTTCACGTGAATGAACCAGGCCGTACCTCCTGGGAGGGTTTCTGGACCGCCACCAGAGCTGCAGCAGCCGGAGGGGTGACGACGATTGTGGACATGCCGCTGTAAGTTGGAGACTTCACCAATTCAGAAATCAGTCCCTGCAGTCTGATCAGACAAGGTCACTGGCAGAGCGTGCAGGGTAAACAGACTGCAAAATAAATGTTGTTTTCCTCAGGCAAACATCAAAATGAATCTGAGAAGCACTGTACGTCAATGGCTTGGTTTAAAATGTCAAGGCTGAAATTTTTATTTGTGAGCAACACTTTATTCTAAGAATTATACTTACAGTGAATGAGTTTAGGGTAACTGGAAAAAGTTTAAAGCTAGAAAACAAAACATAACGATGCAGTCTTGCCTGACGGGTTAAATATAGCACAAATAATGAAAAAAGTAATAGTAACGTAACATGTCTTCTTTATCAGTTTTATGTTTTATTCTATGGCTGAAAAGATTTTTGGCTTTGGCTTGGGACCATTTTAGAAAGATTATTTTTAAACAGTAGACATGAAGCTCTCATCAGGCCTTTGTTATTCACACAGAAACAGCATCCCTCCCACCACAACTCTTGGAAATTTTCACGAGAAGCTGCGGGAGGCAACAGGGAAGTGTTTTGTGGATGTAGCCTTCTGGGGAGGCGTGGTCCCTGGCAATCAGGTAATGTGTGCACAGCTTTAGCATGATGAACTCTACAAACAGGCCAGGTTGTAAAAAAGCAAACACAAAAAATCAAGACTAAAGAAAACGCTCCATGAATGTCTCCTTGCAGCTCCATCTACGTCCAATGATCCAGGCTGGAGTGGCTGGCTTCAAGTGTTTTCTCATCCATAGCGGGGTGGATGAGTTCCCCCATGTAAATGACAGCGATCTACATACAGCCATGAAGCAGCTGCAAGGCACAGGAAGCGTCCTGCTGGTAATTTACAAACCAAAACATCTTACGTAACATTAAGTTCTCTTACTCTGTGTGTGATTTGCCTTTAGTTTGCACACAGAACATTGCCAGATGAAATAAAAAAATAAGCCTTTTTCTCCTGTCTCCTCCAGTTTCATGCAGAGAGGGACGTTTGGGAAGGAAAAGGAGAGACTGGTGGTAACAATCATTACAGTGTTTTATGAAAATACTTAAAAATATAATGTAGTCAGTGTCCAAAATTCATTCATCCTTTATCCTTTTTATTTGTTTTTACACTAATAAACACTGATATTTTCTTACCCAACCCCATGTTAGACCCTTGCCAGTACTCCACCTTCTTGCGGTCCAGGCCAGACGTCATGGAAACCGAAGCTATTCGTGTTGTCACAGAGCTTTGCCTGCAGTACAGGTGAGAAAATCATCATGTTAACGAATAACCATAATATCATAGTTCATATATTTGTATAGGTTCTGTTTGTAGCAGGAAAAAATAGAGTCATTCCATAAGAAAATCAACCAAAGGGAGACACTGATGTTTCTTATAATATCCCTGCTCCAGGGTTCGCTGCCACATAGTTCACTTGTCTTCTGCAAAGCCACTGAAACTGATTGAGGAAGCACGGCAGGCTGGAGCTCCTCTGACTGTGGAGACCACCCACCACTATCTCAGCCTGTGTGCAGAAGACATACCTGCAGGGGCCACGCAATTTAAGTGCTGCCCACCCATCAGAGGATCTGTTAACCGAGTAAACAATCATATGTACAGAAGACACAAAGTTGACTATTTTCAGCAAACAACAACAAAAAGCTACTCTCTGACTGAATTTTTTTTTCCCCACCAGGAGCAGCTATGGTCTGCGCTGAAAGCTGGACAGATTGACATGGTGGTCTCAGACCACTCCCCCTGCACCACCGACTTGAAGAAACTGGACAGTGGAGACTTCACACAGGCTTGGGGAGGGATTTCTTCTTTACAGTTTGGTACTGACTCGTCCAAACACAAATGCAGAATATTTAATATTCAGTAGCAACTATCAAAAAGGCAGGCAGACCTTAATGTCTGCCACAGTCCCGGGACCTCAGCAGCCTACATCAACCCCTTCTGCATATCATACCGGCAAAGTTGATGCCACCTGCCTGCAGTTACTGCTGCCTCAGCAAGCCTCTCTCCTCCATAATTAATGTCATGTCAGATGCGTGATCTGTTCTGTATCCTGAGGAGGTCTTGCTGCAGCTTTCCAAGTATTTGTTTGGTGCAATGGAAAGACCAAATGCCAAAACTGTATTTGGATGACAGTAATGTGAATTGTTAACAGGCATTCGCATCAATAGTAACTGCAGATGGCGAAACTATTCTACTCAACTACTGCAACATAACGTAGTGTTTCAGACAATACAATTATAATCACAGCACTTTCAGCACTTTTATAGTACCTCGTATAATAGTGAACGCTCTAGTGAGAATCAACCACTTGATATGAATAGAAGAGATGATGTCTCTGTGTGTTAGCCCTCTGACAGACTGGTGACCTGTCCAGGGTGTAATCTGCCTCTCACTGTATGACAGCTGGGTTAGGCTCCAACCCCCTGACCCTGAATGAGATAAGCAGAAGAAAATGGATGGATGGATTACAAATGAATTCTAATCCGTGGAATATTACAGGGATATGCTTCTTTTCTTTTGGGTTGGATTAGCTGCCCCCTGCCCCCACATATCCCCATAATGCTTTTGACAATCACTGACAGTCAGTCAAAGTTCACAGGAAGGTAAACATGAACGAGTTCCAGTTTAAAGCAATCATTTACTGTTCTGCCTCAGTGAGAGAGTGGTCAAAGTGTGACACCAACACGTCTCGTGACAGTGATACGCAGAGTTTCGCCTCATACAATCTTATTATTAAAGGACAAATAGAATTAAGGAGTGGAAAAACTCTGATTTGATTAGTCTCAGTTCAGTTCTCAGTGATCTTCTTTATTACTCTCATCGTTTTCAGGCTTGTCTCTGTTCTGGAGTTCAGCCAGTAAACGAGGTTTTCAGCTCCCTGATGTTGTGAGGCTCCTGAGCCAAAAAACAGCTCAGCTGTGTTGCCTCGACAGCCGGAAGGGCTGCCTTGCCCCCAGTTATGATGCCGACTTGGTCGTGTGGGACCCAGAGAGAGAGTTTGAGGTAAGAAACCATAAACAGTCATCATATCCTGAGGCAGATATCTTTCATCCTTTGCTGTGTTTCACAGATTCAAGAAGAAAACATACATCATAAAAACAAGGTAAATACAATCACTGAGAAAATTTTAACATAAACACTGTATGATGAGTTGACGAGTGTTGTTTGTATAACAGTTTGCTGTTTGTGACTGTGCAATCAGCTGACTCCTTACCTTGGCCTCAAACTGCAAGGGGCCGTGCGCGCCACCATCCTGAGGGGACGGCTCGTGTACGAAGATGGCAGCTTCTGCGCCGAACCTCTGGGGAAGCATCTCCTCATCCCTCAGAAGACAAATCAGGCCCAACTGTGAAGCACAATGACAAGCTGTCATAATAAACCTCAAATATTCAATTCACCACTGATTCTCACTGAGTGATGGTTAAAAAGTTATTGACCTCATAATAATGGAAAACAAAAACTGGCCTAAGGGTCATTTAAAAAAACTAAAACTTCTGCTGAACTTTAGCATTTTAACTGCACAGAAAAATTTAATTACGATGCCGCATATTTACTTCAAAAGAATACTCAAGCAAAAGCTTTCATCTGTGCACTATCTCTAAAATTAGAAACATCCTTTCTCAGAGTGACGCTGAAAAACTAGCTCATGCATTTATTAATTCTATGCTGGACTGCTGTAATTCATTTGTTAAGAGATTTTCTACATTATACACTATAACTAAATCTCTATAATACAATATAATCAAGTAGGCCTTATATTCTAACCAAGTGTGCCTTATATTTAGTGTGTTCATATATTTTCACATAACCAAGCCTATTGTTGAAGAATCAGCTAACCAAGTTTATTGTTAAAGAGAACATAATGCATTCCTTACTTAAGTGTCTGAAATGTTTGAGATGTTTTGACAGCATGATATAATGATGCATTCTTTCCTATAATGTCTGTGATGTCAGATAAAGCATGATATACTTCTGTATTTTTAATCCCAGTGTGTGAAAGATCAGATAAGTTGATTTAATGCTTAACCTCTCGTCAACATCTGTTAAAAGAGGAAGTACTATGTAACCCATTTTTGCCTTATAAATTATCAGGTTGTCCTAAAAGCTCCCTGAAAAGCCTTCAGATGATCCAAAATGTTGCAGTGAAAGGACTGACAGGGAGTAAAGTGAGAGCATATTTCTCCCATATGGGCTTCCTTTCATTGGCTCCCTGTTAAATCCAGAATCTCCTCACATACAAGGTCTTGAATAATGACAAATCTTAAAGGGCCATACTCTCCCAATAGAGCACTTTACTCACAGACTGCTGATTTGATTGTGGTTCCTAGGATATTTAAAAGTAGAAGGCTGTCCACTGTGAGTCTTGTTTTAACAGGAGATTTCATCCTGTTAAAAATGAGTTTCTCCTCATCAACTATTTCCTTATGAGAGAATTGTTGGGTTCTTAATGACCCGAGATGTAATAGATTTAATTAAGGTTCATTAATGCATTTAAAATATCATCTTACAAAGTGAATTTTTTTTTAGCAAACAAACTCTGTTAATGTTTTAGGAACACTGCAGTTTAATAGTTAAACCTGAGACTCAGTTGGTGGTCAATGATTAACATCTCGGGACATGCAGGATCACTTGCTTATCTTGAAAAATGAGAACAAATCAAACTACACGAGCTCATTACACAGAGAGACCAACAAGTGTTGACATAAGAAGAGAAAGATAAAAGCAGAACATGTTATGATGGTCTTCTGACCTGTGGTGCTCACTGGTCAGAAAGAGAGGTGTGTTAAGCTGAGGTGTGGTTTCTCTGGTTCCACGGCTCTTTGCGGTTTTGTTTTGCTTGTTACACTGCTGGGAAGATGTCGTCCATCTCTGTACCGCCACCAAAATGCCTGCAGAAACCTCTGACTGTTCCCTATCGTCACATGTTTGGACCGGGACCTTCAAACGTCCCTTCACGGATCTTGGAGGCTGGTGCTAACCCTGTCATTGGACACATGCATCCAGAGATATTCGAGGTAACTTCAGAGGTTTAACACCAATGACTAGGATCTATATTTGGGTTGCATGCTGTCTGTGCTAGACAAAGATTGGGAATGGTTCTAACATCAGATAGATCGCTACTCGTTACACCAAACTTTTTCAATTACAGATAATGAACGACATCAAGAGTGGGATCCAGTATATGTTCCAGACTCAAAACAAAATGACTCTAGCTGTGAGTGGCACCGGCCACAGTGCTATGGAGTGCGCCATCTTCAATGCAGTGGAGCCCGGGGAAAGCGTGCTTGTAGCTGTGAATGGAATCTGGGGGGAGAGAGCAGCTGAGATGGCAGAGAGGATAGGTAAGGCTCATTGTATCATTTGTACCTAACAAATCCTGGAAGATAACCAAATTCAAAAATATAATTTCCTACAACAGATGGGCACTGTTCAAAAAGAGCTTTTGCTGTGGAATACTTTCACGCCTTTTCCAAATGTACAGCAAAGTTGATGTGTGCCATCTGCTAATCTCTGAAATCGCCTAAGAAACTGTCTCTCTCACGCAACTGTGCCTCCACCCGGGCCATTGTGTGAGTTCCAGGTTACACAAATTGTGACAGGCACAACATGCATGACACCAAAGCACACTGCAAGTCAAGCTGAACATTTTCACAGACGCCATCATAGCTGTTTAAAACATTAACTTAATGTTGTGCTAGCAGCTGAACCTATAATCTCCTGAGAAAGGTTTTTACTGAGGTCATACAATAAGGGAACCATGAGCCATATATGCAGTCTATGGTGAATACTCATTAGCTGCTCTAGTATATGCAGCATGTCCACAGTAACGAACATGTCAGGCAGTGCATTATACTGACTTTTAGGAAAATAACGGAGCATTGTGGAACATAATTAAATAATCTCCCATAGGTCTTTCCACAGGATTTGATGATAAAAATACAGAGTATTACTGCTGCTGTCTTTTTAAGGTGGCTTTCATTGGTGTAATTAAAAAAACAGTTAATTAAGAAAAACGCATGTGTATCAAACCTGCAGGTGCGAGAGTAAACACTATAGTGGCTCCTCCTGGTGGCTGCTTCACTATTGAAGAGATGGAAAAGGTATTGTTTCCTGATGCTCCAGTTATCAGGCTACTTTAATCATTTCTGTCACTGCTGCCACTTGTGTAATCACACTGTTATCTCACCGCAGGCTTTATCCAAACACAGACCTGCGCTGCTCTTTGTGGCACACGGAGAATCTTCTACGGGAGTCTTGCATCCTTTAGATGGCATCGGACAGCTGTGCCATAAGTAAGACACAGCACTTTGCCATCACCACATCTGCAGCTAGACAGATGATATAGGTGTTTTGTGATTTGCTTGCAGGTATAACTGCCTGTTTCTTGTTGACTCTGTGGCATCAATTGGAGGAGCCCCTGTTTACATGGACCAGCAAGGTGCACTGAAAAATCCTGCCAGATGTTTCCAGTCTTTATTTTATGAAATAATATATGTGGATTTTTCTGTCGATGTTTGTACTTTTAGAGATAGATATCCTGTATACAGGCTCCCAAAAGGTTCTGAATGCTCCACCAGGTACAGCACCGATTTCCTTCAGTGAGAGAGCATGGTAAGAACTGCACATTTTTATCATTTTTATTCATTCAGAATAATAGGGTACCATAAGTATTTAAAGGTAAATTTATCCACAGCCAAAAAATCTTCAGCCGAAGGACAAAGCCTGTGTCATTTTACTTGGATTTGAGTTGGCTGGCAAACTACTGGGGATGTGATGGAAAGCCATCAAGAGTGTAAGACTTTCTCTGCAGACTGGACCGTGTTTCAGGCTCACTTTTAACCTATTACTAAGATCATTTGGTATTGCTTTGTCTCTTTTCATAGATATCACCACACAGGTCCTGTCACTGCTTTTTACTCTCTGAGGGAAAGTTTGTCTGTCCTTGTTGAAGAGGTGAGACATGTCTAGCAATTAAAAGGGTTCATGAGCCTGCAGTTTTAACATTTTATGCAATTAACTAATGAAGCACAGAATACAGTAATGGAAACAGAGCGTATCTCCTCTGTGGAAACCTGAGATAAAAGCACTGCAGCTAAAACATTTGGTGTCACTAAGCAAATGTCACATTTTCAATTAAAATCCTGACTTTTATTAAACAGATGAGTTGCAGAGTGAATGCGAAATATAGACCCCTCACTTTTCTTGAATCAAAAAAGAGAGAATAATTAGTCCAGCTGCAGCAGTCAGAACTTTGCAGATGCAGAACTCAGTTTGTTGAGGAAATCTGCAGACACCTCCCACCAGTTGAGCACTTCTTATGGCCCATACAGTTAAGCTCCAGTTAAGCAGCTGGATCCTATGTGGTTCAGTAACTGTCTTGGGAATCCCATAGAGGGGGAAAAATATCTATTATCCTGCTTATCTCAGTCTGAGTTGCAGGACAGGAGTCTAAGCAGGTATGATCAGACAGCCCTCAGCCACCTCCTCAGGTGAGGAGAGGGAAGTGGCTTTTGTAGTTAGATGCCCAAACCACCACAGCTTTCTAGATCCATGGTGGAGGGGTTTACTTGGTTAAGTGATCCCAAGAGTGTTGATGTCAGGGGCAATTTGTCAAAACAGCCACACGGTAGTGTATGAATTCATTAATAGATAATTAATTAATGAGTGAACAAATGTTTGGCTTTTGTGCAGGCTAAAATATTTCAGCCTTGTACTGATGATCATGTTCAGAGAATTAATCCTACCAACTTTAGGATCGTTATATTTCTACAGTCTCCAACAGTTATCAGGCCAAAATTTAATTTATCCACTGCTTTGATTGGAATACCAACAACGTGACATTCCCACCAGACTTGGTATTGTGTGCCTAATGCTAATATGAAAAGTGCTAACACACTAGTCTAAGAGTGAACATGAAACACTTTCCCCTGTTAAATATTCATGTCATCCAGCATTAGAATTTAGCTGAACATGCAGCTTCACAGCACAGCTGTAGAGCACACTTTTGTGATCAGTACTCTGAAAATTGAGATATGGTTGATGAGTAAAGGACTTGCAGCTCCCTAGTGTCTGCGAATTGTCTGTGAATTTTTTAGCTTTAATTCTATAATTCAATTTTTTTAAGGGTTTGGAGAATTCATGGGAACGACATCTGAAGGTAGCCGAATATTTCCATGCTGGCCTGGAGAGCATGGGTCTCAAGCTTTTTGTCAAAGAAAAGGTAAGTTTTTAGAATAATCATAATAATCTGTATGGGAATTTACATCAAGCTTGCAGCTCTTTCTTATATAAGATTAAATAATGAGCTGTTTGTTACAGCGTCTGAGGCTACCAACAGTCACTACAATTGTTGCTCCTTATGGATATGACTGGAAAGAGATCACAAGCTTCATAATGAAAACACACAATCTGGAGATTTCTGGGGGGCTCGGACCATCAGTTGGTTTGGTAGGAGAAAATGATGATCGAGTGCCAATATGCATCATCCAAACACATTTGTTCCTGCCTGTGTGTTTTACATTGGATGTTTTTGTCGTTTTCCAGGTGCTCCGCGTGGGACTGATGGGATGTAACAGCAGCAGGGAGAACGTCGATATGGTGCTGGCAGCACTGAAAGATGCTCTGAAACACTGTCACAAGAGCAAAGTGTAACACGTGTCTAATGATGTAAAGATCATTTTCCCATAAGGATGAAATCTGGTGCTCATGTGGTTGTGCAGTTAAATATTAAAGTTAAATACATACATATATTGCAGTTAAGTACATTTTTAACAATACAGTAACTTGTCATGACAGTCTCTGTTAATGGGAAACAACCTATTCCACCCCCTCCCATCTGCTTTATGGTCTTTTGTTTTTGCTGTGTTCATTCACAGAACAAACCAACGTATCAATAGGCTATAATTTAATAAATATAAATATATATATATATCTAATTATTTAACTAGGAATTAATGATTAATTTCATTCATCGTGTCAAAGGGAGTGAAACAGATTATTTCCCTCCATACTATCAGAAAAAGAAAGGTGTTGAATATCACCTTTTACAGGACCTGTGGGTATTTAGCTGGAATTAGTTTTAAGTGATCACCTTCATCCTGATGGGAGTGTTCCCTTCCAGGGTGCCACCGGACACAAAGGGACAAAAAAGGGATAGCAAACAATAAAAATATATAGTCTTTATGACCTCCAGCTCTAAAAAACAACTAAACAGTTATGGGACATTTTGTGTCTATTTGCTATCCAGCACCATTATCAAAACACCTGGATACCTGGAGAGTTAACGCCAACTCTTATAGGAGGGGTTGTCATCTTATTTCGCCGTATTATTACCTTATATAAATCAATCTCTAATATGAAGCATCTCAAGGAGATTGCTGTTGTGATTTGTTGAGATTTCAATCTGAGAGCGAACTTCGGGACACTGCACACTCACAGGTGAATCAGCCAGTAAATTGCCCTGTGCTAATAAAACGTTTTATTCAGCATAACTGTTGCTTGTGATTAAGTGTATGAAGTTCTAAGTACAGCCAAGGAAGTAGAGAGCAGTTTTCCATAGATATTGGAGCAGTTGTAGGAGTTTTCTTTCCTGCATTTTTGCTTTTCTTGGATATTCTAATTCAAACAGACTGACGGAGTATTTACACGGTGTTGTAGGCAAAATCTAAATGATCTGTGAAGGGGGATGATGGGTAAACAGTAGAGGGCAGCAGTCGGAGAGCTAATGGGCTGGCTGAAACGTGACGAAGTGAAACAGGAAGTGCGTCATTGTGTTTCCTTGTTGACGTTTTGTTTTAGGAAAAGGCGGCAAATGGTGATAGGGCACAGGTCTGTTTCTAGGGCTTGGCTTCAGTTTGTTCGTGGTTTCTGCAACGTTCACCGCAGCACTGACGGACAGTGGTCGGAGATGGCGGGTAAGAGAGGAGCGCTCATCGTGCTGGAGGGGGTGGACAGGGCCGGGAAGACCACGCAGTGCAGCAAGCTGGTTCAAGCTCTGCAGCAGAGCGGCAGGCCGGCTGAGATGATGAGATTCCCCGGTGAGAATGCTTTCCGTTTTTCACCGAAGGAGCTTAAAGTTCTCCTCTGGCTTTAACGTGTCTGACGTGTTGTCCCGGGGCGGTTTTCTTCATGCAGACAGGACCACGACGATCGGACAGCTGATTGGGGCTTACCTGGAGAACAAGAGTGATTTGGAGGACCACACGGTGCACTTGTTGTTCTCTGCAAACCGCTGGGAGATGGTGTAAGACTCTCTACGTTAGTGTGAACATATGTGCCAATGAAAATCTGTGTAAAAAAAAAAAATCTCAGGTGTGTTCAGTACCTTTAATGAGGTCGGCTTCCTATTGGCTGCAAATCAGTGTCAGTGGACTGATCCTCGAGCTAACATGTAGGAAGTGACACGTTCCCAAGTTACTCTGATGACAGGCACTACAGGAGGAATGATACAGAGAAAATGGGAAGCAGTCCATGTTTGGACTATTCAGTGCTTTAGGTTTACTTCATGCAGTCTTAAACAGGGGCGGATCTACAGGGGTGCCACCTCTTGCCACCACAAATTTGCATATGACAGTGTTGTTTATTAAAAGAAGCTAGCATTAACACCTTGAGCCTAGCTACAATTAACACTGAATATAAATTCTAAAACTGAATATACTGCATATTGTCAGGCCTGCAGGCCTGTGGTGTTTTGTGGCAGACAGACTACTTCACTGGCACAATCAATTTGTGTGGCATCTGATTGTTCTGTAAATGTCTTTGTTTACAAAATTTGTGCATAGGTTTTTAAAATGTACAATTTAATTTGCATTTCAAGTTATGAAAATAATTAACTAAACATGTTTGTGGTTTTTACAGTAAAAAATAAACTTTTGCTGACTCTGATTTCATATTTTTTTGTGATTTCAGATCACATGTATTATTACAGTATAGCAATGAAAAAATAACTGTAAATTCAGACATGTGAGGTTGTGCTGAAAATAATGATACCAAACTAAGCAAGGCAAAAAAAGATCAAGCTGTTATTAAAAAATGGCAGTTATACCCTGGACCCCAGAGGGTTAACCTAATAAAACATGAAATATTAGGTTTAAATGTTTGGTGATAAATGTGTTGATGACAGTGCAGATTTCTGGCATTTTGTTTACATTCAAGCACAAAACAATCAGATTATTTCTGATATAAAAATGACTATGAAACGTAAGTTAGACTTGTGATTGTAAATGAACCGCCCCATGTTCTGTAGCTTTCTGGTTTTTATAGTTATTGGGCTACATTAATTTTTATTATATAGGCTATACACTACATAAAATCAAAATTCACATGTTTTATGTAACTGAAATATATAATTATGTGGGCTAAAGAAAATAGTTAAGTTATAGAATATATTTATATGAAAGGTGTATACTTATTGCAGTTAAATTATTTTAATCATATATAATGCATTTTACAGAATGTAACACCTGCATATGTGTAAAACAAAATGTCTTTGCCTAAACACTAATGGTCTGGCTCAACTGGAGACACCAGGCTAATAAAACCCAACAGTGTGATCAGCAGCTGGACGAGTGTTTTAATGTCAGGTGTAAAACCTAAAGCAGACAAACGGGTGGATGAAGACGGAGCAAAGATTTCTGATCTTGTCTTTCTTTTAAAAAAAAAAATGAAGGGACAAATTCTGAGCAAAACTCTAACAAAGCAGAAACCCAGTGATTTGTATTGATGGCTTTGTTTAATTTATTTCAGTAGCATTTTTTTTTTTTGTGTAGAAAAACTCAGATGTTAGTTTTTATAGGACACCCCAGAAAGTTCATTGTGAATTTTATGAATCAATAGCTTATTACGTGTGAATTTGTTTTTTTTTAAATAATGTACACTTACTAAAAGAAAAGTCATGATTTGCAGATAATTGTAGCAGTTTGATCCTCTTGAGATCAAACTGGGCTGCCTGTGGCACGTGAATTAAAATGGTTTGAGACCCTGTAACACAGGCTTTGAGCCTTATGGCTGAACGGACTCTGTTTATTGATGCACAACTAAATATTTCCTAAATCAATATCACATTTTTAAGGTTTCCTAAAAAGTAAAATCATTCTATGAAAAAAATCAGTTAGTGCTTCCCACCTCAGAATCAGCTGATTTATTTTTTTACAGCAAGTTTAGTACAATTAGATAAGCCATGTTCATTTTTTTTACTTCATGCTATGAATGTTATAAATCACAGGTCCTTAAAAGTGCATAGTGGTGAGTTCAGTTTCACGCTTTTTTAAAATTATTTGCATTGGTTCCTTCTCCAGTTTTTTAAGTGCAAATGGACTGATTGGCAAACACGACAGCAAACACTGCTGGTTGTATCAAATGTGCTGACATTTTTGTTTCATTTCCTTTAAGTCTTTACACAGCCTAACAGATTCTAATCCACAGGCCTTTAATGAAGAAGAAGCTGGAGCAAGGCATCACTCTGGTTGTAGACAGGTATGCTTTCTCTGGAGTTGCTTTCACCAGCGCTAAGCCGGTAAGTGCATTTATTCTGCTTTTCAAACTCCATCCATCAGTTCGGTATTGCAACATGCAGTCGAGCGTGACAGATGGAGGTTTTTTTGTCTTCTTCAGGGCTTCCGCCTGGACTGGTGCATGCAGCCTGATGTGGGACTGCCAAAGCCAGACCTCGTAATGTTTCTGCAGCTGAACCCGGCCGAGGCTGCTCTCAGAGGACAGTTTGGGCAAGAGAGATACGAGACGAGCGTCTTCCAAAGAACAGTGCAACAGCGGTTTGAACAGCTGATGAAGGATCAGACAGTAAACTGGCAGGTATGAGGGAAGCCTGAATGGAAGATTTATTCCGACAGGATGTTTAAAACGGGGATGCATCGGGCCGATATCTGTGTGATCAGGTGCCACCTGTCAGCTGCAAAGCACCGCCTAAACTCTATTTCGTGCCTGCGACACCAACAGCTTTTCTTCATGTCTTTATAGTTGCACTGGCTTCCTTTTCCTGATCAGTCTGTGCCATCACATACAGTAATGTATCATGTTACCACCTCCAGGGTTATTTTACTCCACCTGTCTTCATCAGGTCCACTCCACACTGACAGGTGTTGGTGAGAGTATAAAGCTTGACTTGCACTGCAATGACTGAAGTGAATAAATACTGTGAACAATGAGAGTATGCTTTATCTTACTTTATCTTGGGCCTAGTGTTATTTATTGTTCTAGAAATAAGAATTCAGAATGTGAATTCTTGGATAGTTTTCATTTTTACAAAGTTATGAAAGCAGTCCGAGGTTCTCTTATGGGGCTTTCACACAGGACGTATCATGCACCGAGCTGTGCTCACTACTAGAATCAGCGAGCTGCAGAGCAAAGAGCTAAACAGGCAAAGCTTCACCACCGTTAAACTCCACAGCCGCATCTATTTGGATGGAAACCCGTTTCCAAGGAAGTCTTTTCCTCCTGTGGTTCTGATATGAACTTTTCCACTCTGTCTGCTGGATGTCTTCTTTCTACTTTAGTGCAATCCAAGTTTATATTTGCTGAACTGTGGCAGCGGTGTCTGCAAGCACTCCAATGCTGCCTCCTGTGTGAAAGCACCTCCACAGTCTCTTCGTTGCATCTTATTAACGTTAAACTATCTGGAAAAAGACTAAAGTCGCCGATTTGTTCTAATTATCGAAATTTTCTTCCTCAGGTGATCGATGCAGCACAGAATATTGAAAATGTTCACAAAGACATCACAGCCCACAGCCTCAATGCCATCAACAAAGCACAGAACCTGCCGCTCGGAGAGCTCTGGAGTGAAACTCTTCAAAACTAAAGTCCTCTCCTGCACCCCACAAACTTCATCCCACACGTTTACTTGAGTAAAATATTACGTCCCACACTTGTACAAGTCAAGAGAGCTATACAAATTGAAATTCAGCTCTTTTTATTTTTGCTTTTTTCATTCTTTTACATAACTATTGTTCTGTCACCTGCCTATATACTGCTTTGATTAAATAAATAATCTTCCAATGGATGAGTGTATATGTTTCAGACTTGGCGAGGATACAACTAAGACAACTTGTCTTCAGATTTGACTAAATTTGGTTTCGTTACAGGCTGTTACAGACGTCAGTTATTAGTGACAAACCGCGTAAGCCGTGGGCATCATGACCGCACCGTGTTTCTACACAACATAAAACTGTTATGGCAATTTTACTAATGGAGTCAGGGAAAGGCACCATATCACTTCAGAAGAAACATTTAAAAGTGTTAAGACTTAAATGGAAACACGTGTATGTGAAGATGTGCATACAGAATTTATCCTGAGCTCCTGCTACAGCTCCCCTCCACACCCCTTCCCTCCCCTCCCTCAGGCAGTCTCAATGATGGAGCATTCGGAGGCTGTGTGCCACACACTGACTACATCACTGGAGCTGGACTGGCTCAAGAGTTTTCCAGTTCACGTTCCTTCACTCAGGCTTCCCTTCTGATTCAGAGAAGACACGGTGAATCTTCCGTCCGCCATCGAGAACAGCAAATCATTGTTCGTTATGTTCGTCACAGGGAAAGGATTTCAAATTCCTCGTCCTCTGAATCGAAGAATCGCTCCAACCTGTCTGAGTCTGAGAAATCTGCAAAGGAAAATTTAAAAGAAAAATTTAAATTAATGTTTATTAACTCTGTGAGTTAAGACACCAGAAACAGTGTTTTATTTATCTTTAGGGGGATTCACACATCTTCCTTGCTGTCATGCATTTTCTTGTTTGGTGAGCTTTACGACCAATCAGTGTAGCATTATTGCCACTGGCCCCCCTCTTAAAGGGGGGTAAAAAAAACAAAAAAAACAAACATTTTTTGTTTGGGGGGTTTTTTGTTAACGCCCATCAAAAACTAACTTTTCTTACCAAAACGTCCTCTTGCTTTTTTTTCTCCCAAAAGAAAGAGCTAAAGAGTAGCTACAACACTCCCCTCACAGAGTTGAATTCGTTTTTAGCATATTTAAGAAAATAATTTGCAGTATATTTACCAGGAGTAAGGTTAAGGGTGTCCACGCTGACCATATGAGAGGGCTGGCTGTCTACGAGTTCGAACATAGGCAGGGTCCCTCTGTTGCAGGACAGCTACAAGACAAGGACAATTATTTTTGCGATATTCCAAAAACACAGCGATGCCTTTATTAAGTTGTAATAAACAAAAATTAATGTTACAGACAGAGAGAGACACACCCTTCTTATGCGCATACACCAGTCATCAAACTCATCCTCTGTTCTGCAGAAGAAACCCTGGAAGAGCACAGAAAACACATTTATGTCTAACTATTAATATTCATATCTGCACACAACAGCCTGTGTGTCATCCGATATGTTGTTCTGTTGATTGTTGTATCAGCCGGAGGCACTTCTGAAAGGTCTTTGGCAGCATCTGGACACAGTATGACATTTTTTCCAAGCCCATCGTTATTCCACTAGCTCTTTACATGCCTCCACTACCTTATCAGGCTCTTTCATACTTTCCAACAAATGCTGGACAAACTTGGGATGAGATCTGTTAACATTTGTTAACCTAATGGAAGGTTCAGCTATGGATCTTTTTCTTTAGTAAGTGGGTAATCTGTTTTCCCCTTTATTATCCTCTTTACTGTACGGAGGAAAATACTGTCAGACATAAACTGCTCCGTGGCGCAAAAAAAGGTTGGGGACCGCTGGTCTAAGAGACGAAGACTGTTCTAAGAGCTCTGCACTGTCAAACTCTCCCTGGCAGTCCTACCGCTGCGATGGATGGGTCCAGTTCACAGATGTGCATGCGACAGGGTGGGTGCTGGCAGTGGTACGTCTCATCGGGGACCTGACTGTCTTCAGACGGCTCCACTGCAGGCTGTGTGGTGTGTGGGTCTAAATAGATGAGTTCTTCTCCTGGGGACAAAAACACGTGTTCAGACCCAAGCGGGTAACTTAATGAAGGTGTTTAAGAAGAGAAGGAAAAAAAAGAATCACATGATGAACATGAGCTGTTTAGAATGCACAGTTTATTTCACAAACACAGAGACTAGACATACCGACATAACCAATGAAGTAATGGGCACTGTTGGGTTTTCCCCCAATAACACCAAGGGACTGAGGCAGCATGAAGCATTGCTGTGAAAAGAGACAAGAGGGTTTATCTCACCCCAGCTGTGGCTGAATTTGGCTTATATATATATATATATATACACCATGCTGGCACTGAATGTCTCCTTAAAATCCCTTTCCCTAAATTAAAATCTATGATAACTTAACGGGAGTTTTATTCAGGTACCGTTCTTGCATTGTTGATCCCATAATGCTGTCAGTCATGAGGGGTCATTAAATTAATAATGAAGCTTTTTATTTCCGTTTCAGCTGAACAGAGATGTGCTTTTTACTCCATGTGTTAGACGCTGGGATTGAGAAGCGGGCAGTGGGAGGCCGTACATAAATTCTACAGCACTGAGATTATTGAATCTGTGGAAGTGGCTTGTAATTCTGGAAGTGGATAGAGATTTAAATTAGCAGAAGCTGCTTTTGAATACTTTTGTATCTTGGCACTGCTGATGAATTATTTATCTTGTTCCCAAACAGGCATCTGCACTACCCACAACCCTTTTAGAGTTTTAGTACGGATAAAAGTCAGGCACACGGAGACTACATCCATTATCTGACTGAAAAGCCGAGGACACTACATGCTCAGACTGTCGTAACTTTTAAATAGTTATTTTCCTGGTCACTAACATAAAAGAGCATCCAAAGACAGACATCCTGCATGACTTTCTGACTGGTGGTTGGTCACACTTGCTCCAGGCTCCAGTTGCCTAGGTAACCGTCTGTAAATGTGTGTACCAAGCTGTTGCGTGTCAGTCAACTGTATCATTTGCTCTCATTGGTTGTCATTTCCCTTGCCTTGTAGTTTAGAATAGTTTTGCCTGAGCCCACTTTAATTCACCAACAGTTATATCAGCTGTAGTCTGGGCTCAGTGTCATTGATTTCTAAGGTCTCTACGCTGCTACTTCCTTCATGTGTGATTCTCCTTAACAGTATTGGATTTCTGATTTCTAAATGCCTCACATTCTACAGTTCGTCATTATGTCATTTCTTTGTGGTTATCTGTCATTTTTCCCATTTTGCAAATCACATCTGCACTGACAGTGCTCATTTTTCATGATACAGTGGCCATAACTACTCACAGAATTAGTTGTGTCATTATGCTGTACATGCTAGTTTCTCACCTTGAGGGTATCAATGTAGGCATCATTTATATCGCTCAGGCCCAGCCTGAGGGGGATGAGCAGTACCAGAGGTCTCCAGAGCGCCGTCTCCTCCTCAGCCATGGCACACGCTCCCTCCAGGCATCCATTAAGCTCCCCAACTCCCTCCGATTCTCCATAGGCTCCTGCAGCATCCAGCCAGGGCATGCAAAGGCGCTCTACAGAAAAATGATCACAAAAACCAGAAAATTACTCAGATTACTGTCGACCATGCTGCCAGTACATTACAGTGAAGGAAAACTACACCAGATACAAATTAGGTCTGTGTAGAGTTATGCTGCTACTGGTAAATTAAGTAGCAGCATAACTCTGTCTTTGGATGAACTTGGTTTCTTTGCAGAGACTCATATCAATCTGTAGATGTTTACACACAGAAACTGTTAGATTTGGTCAAACAGGAACTGTGTAAACAGTCCACAGTTGCAACACAGCTGCACTCACTGATCTCCTCGATGACCACAGTGTTGTCCATCGCCACGTGTACAACTACTTTGCTCCACGTATCAAACACCGCCAGCTTCCTGAAAGCAAAACAGCACAGTCACACGTTTTAATTTTACCCCAGCGCTCCAAAACACTAGAGAACTGCCCACCCTCTGGACTTCCTGGTCCACTGGGAGGTTTGTGAGCCAGTCTGATGGAGGTGTAAATTTCATGGGGCAAACAGGAAATTTTTCATCAAGTTTCAAAACATGGTGGTTCCGTGTTTCTAACGTTTTTATGTTTTGGGTTTTGATTAGCGTGAAATACGATTCTGAGACTATATGTGATGTCACAGCACCGTAATTCACTTTAGCAGCAAACTCCTGACAGCAACACTTTTGACAATCCGAATCAGCGCTTTCTTTTACATCCATATGAGTTACCCCTCAGACATAAAAGGGTTATGGGGTATAGACGTCACCCCGCTGGGCAAGTGGCGTGGACACCAAAGTTGTGAATGAGATATCTCCAAAACAAGTCGATGTAGGACTTTGAAAGGCAGGTGCATCTATGAAAAATCTCAAACCAGTACAAATACTGGTGACCTTGAACTCAAGGTCAAGTTCAGACATCAACGGGTAGACCTGGTGACCGGCAGTATGTTTATTTGTTTGGAAAATGTACACCAAAGGGGTACTTCATGTTAGAAATGATTAACCAACCAATCAGCATCCATTGGGAGACTGCTAGTATTTATGTGCAGCTTGCCATTCACCGTAAGAAAACTATTGGGGGGGGGGGGGGGGGGTAAAAAAAAAATAAAAAATTTACATTTAAATTTAGATGTTTGCTGAAAAATGTATTTTTTTCCTAGAACTAATTGTAAGGAACTATTTTAGCTGGTGTTACATATAAAAGTCAACTTAAAGGAATTTGAATTGCAAATAATAAAAATACCACACTGGTATGCTGCACACTAAGTGATATCAGAGTGGGATATTTCATTGGGGGTTTTTACTCAGCTTTTTTTTTTCCTGTTCTTACCAGGATTCTTTTCGATTTTCCTGCAGTAGTGATAAATGTCTGAAAAATGAAAATAAATGGCTGACCGATGAGCAGAAAAACTATAGTCCAGAAAATGCTAATGGATTAAAGACCAACAAGTAGCAAGTCAAGAATTACCCCATAAACTTGAGAGCAGCAGAAATGCACTAAAAATGTTTAAGGCCTTAAAGACACAAATAATGTGTGCTTAAGAGAAATGCTGAACACAAAAACTGTTGTTTGCTCACAAAAATGCTGCACAGCACAGCTTTAATCTTTAATTTACAGAGCACAGAGCCAGTAATTCCTTTGTTCCAGCTTTCAAAATGCGGGGATTTCTTGCTCATTTTGGCTTTGTGTGTTTGCGTGAAGTCCACAATGGACCCTTGTGGTACTTTCCTGTACTTACTTTAGAACCTGGGCAACTGTGTTTGGTCCATACCACTGGCCAATAGGCTTTCCCTCTCCAACTCCCATTTGAGCTGCAGCATTTAATAAGAACAGAAGAAGAATTTCCTGTGAAGTCTTTCACTCAAGCCTTGGTGTAACTGGAATGGTTTGAAGCTCACTACTTACCAATTTGATGGATGGAATAATAGCTGTCTTTTTTGTCGATGAAGGCGTTGAGAAGACTGATGTACTCCTCTCTTTGTTTCTGGCCTTTGGCCCATCTCCAATCTGAAAACAAAAAGGTCAGTTATGAAATCTGTCAAAAACAAGCCTTGTTTCAATTCACTGGAGACGGGCTGTTGGTGCCACGCAGAGATAAAGTCCGCCTTACCTCTTCCTAAATGTCTGCACACCAAGGCCTCGCCCAGAATCATCTGGCCACACCGTAACATACATCCCCACCCCGTGTCTGATGTTGGTCCGGTCCCCCCTGTAACAGATTCATGGGTCACCCATAACGCCTTTTGATAGCCAGAGGTCACATTAGAAATGTGTGACAAAAGACCAGAACTGACCAATCGGTGGGAAGTTTTTTCTGTATGTGAACCACAGGCGTGAAGTGACATCTGATAAAATCTCATCTTTCTCTACAATACAGACATCGGCATATTACAACATATCCACATCATAATGACAAAACAGAGTGGCTGACTTTGTGATGTGTTTCGTAGGTAGAGCTGGGCGATACGAGATTTTTTCATATCACGATATGTTTTTTTCATTTCAGGCGATAACGATATATATCACGATATAAGCCAAATAACTATATTTGTAAGATTTAAATGTGCCGTTGCTCACAAGTAAAATGTGAAATAATCAGCAGCTTGTTTTGATTTAAATATTTATTTCCCATAATAAGTTCAACAGGGTAGATGTACTTAAGGAACATGAGACTTTTTCAGATAAATAAAGGCAAATATTACAAACTACACAAAAGGCAGCCGCTAAAGCGTTTAAGTTTCAAAATGGAACAAACGAAACAGACTAAATTGTCAATTCCACTTAGAAACAAAATATTAATTCTAAAAATAAATCTTAGTTTGTTTTACAGAAGAACAGACAAAACTGACTAACTTTTGTCAATATCAAATAAACTGAGAACTAAAAGGAAATTCTCAATCTCTCCTTGTTGTATAGCTGAGCTTTTCAAACAGTTTTAACAGTTACTTTAGTCTGACAAAAGCCGAATGATGAATTAGCGCTTCCAGTCAGAGACTGAGGCTACGTCCACACGTACACGGGTATTTTTGAAAACTGAGATTTTCCGTTTTCGTTTTAAAAAATAATCCCGTCCACACATAAAGGCAGAAATGAAGGAAAACACTGCTATGAACATGCCAAAGCAGCAGGTGGAGCTAGATTCCTAACCGTGCAGAAATGTTGGCCAATCAGAAGTCTAGAAGCCTCGGTGGGAAAAAGTAAAAGCTGGGGCATAGAAGCAGAACCGAGTCGTATGTGTGGAGGGACTAACTGTGTGTATATGTAAGCATTTAAACACTGCAGAGAGTAGAATTAACAGTAACAGTATTGTAGAAATTCATTTCACCGAAACAATAACGTGGCGCACAGTGTGACGCATGCACCAGTTTATTGTATTTCCAGACTTGCTTTCGGCACAATTTACAGTGCACGCTACTCTGTTTTTGTCAGACTTGAAATAGCCGAAATACCTTCACACTACGGAACTTCTATGGCTCTTCCGTTCGACAATCTCTCCGGCGTTGGAACCATCATCTGTTTTCTCTTCGGTCACGCTCGGTTGATTTTTCTAGTCGGCACACTCATTTCCTCCATTACGCGCTGGCTGCTTCCCAAACAAACACACGTGCGGCTTGGCACTTGTGCTGTACATAACAAGTCACGCGACGTGACGCTGCGGCTGTGATTGGTTCGGCTCTGCGCTACTTAATTTGTATTGGCTGACCTTTTTTTTTTTTTTTTTTTTTTTTTTTAAGAGGACAAGAGCGGTGAAGTCTATCGCGATAGTTTAATTTCTCTATCGAGTAAAAGTTATATCGCGATACATATCGTTATCGTTCTATCGCCCAGCTCTATTCGTAGGTATTGAAATTTTCATGCGAGAAGATTCAAGTCCCACCTGTGAGTGCATTGTATTCTTTGCCCAAGATCCACACAGGCTCCGAGGTCTCGGGAAAATCTTCAAACTCAACAAATCGAAGTGTGTCGTATGTCAAGGTAGCTGCAAAAAAAAAAAAAAAAAAAAGGAGGAGGAGTCTGAGGGAAGATAAAGCTGTTTTCACAACTCAACTCGGGCAGCTTACACGCTGACAGCTGAGGTGGTTTATCTCTTGCTGTGCAGTGCATGTGAGTGAGGACCATATTCAGACTTGTCAATAAATGTCAGGTGATCACCAGCATTATCACAGGCCAATTATTGCAGCTGATAAACATGAACCTATCTCTCAGGGAGTTCAGATGGAGTATCCATTAGTTGCTGGAGTGAACTCTAAACCACATCCAGGAACAAAAATTTGGGGGCTTTTAAGAAACTGATTAAATCAAGTGTTCCCATTTGTTGCAGTGTCCTGCCTTTAAGCACTTAATAACCAAACCATTCAATTCAATTTATATAGCACCTAAATCCCAACAACACTTGCCTCAAGGCACGTGAAACTGTAAGGTAAAGACCACACAATAACACAGAAAATCTCAGCAATCAGGCGACCCACTATGATTTAGCACTTGGTGACAGCGGAAAGGAAAATCTCCATTTTTACAGGAAAAATCTCTTGTTTGTAGTAACTTCTCTAAGTCAACATATAATCTTCTGCAGACTGCCTGCCATGCACAGGATCAGCAATCCAAAGCAATGGACAGTGCACAAGAGAAGTGAAGGGAGTGCATGCAGGACGGAGTGGGTGGAGAAGTGTCTGAAGTGGTTTATGTCAAATGGGTAGCAGAAAGAACAAAAGGGAAAGTTAAGAAGATGGTAGTGAGACCTGCTGAGATGCATGGTTTTGAGACTGTGGCACTGATGAAAAAACAGGCCGGTGATCTGGAGGTGGCAGAGCTGAAGATGTGAAGACGCTAGATTTTCATTGGGCGTGACCAGGATGGATGAGATTAGGAACACATACATCAAAAGGGCAGCGTACATGTCACAGTTGGGAGACAAACTGTAAAAGTAAGGCTGTGAAGGTTTTTGACATGTGCAGTTGAGAGACAACAGATATGTGGGCAAAAGATGTAGAAGGCTGAAAAAAGGAAGAAGACAAAAGATGTGATTTATGGATGTAGTGAGAGAGGACATGGAGATGATTGGTGTGACAGAAGTGGATGGAAGACATAGTGTGAGATGGAGGTAGATTATCTAACATGAGGACTCCTAAAAGAAACAGTCGAAAGAAAGAAAAACACTGCCACAAGACCAGGATAACCTGTATTTGTTTAGAGTCAGGTTAATGTGGTTAACGACTGTCTATTTGCTTCTTACGATTGCTCACTGCTTACATAACACGCACAGCGAAATTCCCTAAAAAAATTATTCTCAATTAAGTTTTTTCCTGTTTAGTTAACCCCAATCTGAACCAGCCTATCTAAGCATAATCTAGCACACCCTCTAAAACAACCAGAAAACTGCCTTTTGAGTCATGAGCAGCTAGTAACCACCAAGAAAATGTATGAAGCTGAATTAAACTCTGGAAGTAGCAGCCTTGCTGGGAGCTAGGAGCAAAGAGCAAGTACCATCTGGATCCTGTAAGCCTCTGGTGCTTCATTTTAAATGTGAAACAAAGTTGGAGACAGCAAGTCAATCAATATTTGAAAGACAGGTATGGAGAGATCACTTTTATATTGAGAGGACTTTATTTTGAAAGGCCATGCCACTTGAGTCAGTGAAAAACACTCATCCATCAGTCTGAAAATGATTCTTCCGTGCTCGTACTTTAAACTCAGAGTCAGATAATTTTACTGATCCAAAAAAAGCAATTCATTTGCAACTTACCTACACAACCTACTTGCAAAATAGCAATAGTGAAGAAGATGGACAAAAAATACATAATAGATTGACAAAGAAATGTGTATAAAAATTAGCAATCATAAAACCAAGTTATTCTAAATGACCACTGCAAAAGTTAAGGGATTTAATAGCTGATACAATGAAGGATTTTAAATATCTCTACTTGTTCTACAGTGGGTTACAAGGTAGTAACGACCTGTTACTTCCTGAACACAAGAGATAAAACTTGGTCATGATGTTTAATAATAAGTGAGCACAAATTTCTCTGCCTAACCCGCGTGATTTTGGAGCAAGTGCTAACAATGCTGCTGAGGGAGTTTCTATCATTAAAAGCTAAAAACATTAAACGAGCAGATACAAGGAACTGTTAAGGGACTTTCAATAACTGAATAACAAAAAAACATAAAATTTAATTTTTGTCCCTAAAGACTTGAGGAGGATGGTCAATGTCCAACCACAATAACAGGCTAGATTCAGGCTTCTCACTGCAGCTGGAAACACTGCGCTCAAAGACAAGATAAACTTCAGTAAAACAGTAACAAACATCAATAAATGATCGAGTTCTTATTAAAAACAGCATAAAACTCCCATTAAACCTGTTATCAGACACTAGAAAATATCTTAACATGCCTTAATATTCCCACCGAGCTTTAAAAATACGTGTTGCCCACATAACTAACAAGAGTCAGGCTAACAGCAGCTTGATAACCGATGTGATGGTGACAGCGCATCAGCAGGGATGCTCATCTTGGGCGTAACAAAACGTTAGCTAAAAAGTCCAAAGATGTATAGAGGACAAACTATTTAGAACAACATATGGCATCACAAGAAACGACACCTTAATAAATGTTTTGTGATGACACCACAAGTTGTCAAAGCGGGAATCCCGCAGATTTAGCAACAGTAGCAGCAAGCTAACGATAATTAGCAGTTAGCTTTAGTCATCACTTTAGCAGCTAGCGTCACCGAGGCAGGCTGCCAGCTGGCGACGCTGATCCCAAAGCGGCAGAGCAGAAGTGCCACCGCCAGGTGTTAAAGAGTGATGCTGTAGTCATTATAACTTCTAACGAGATTGCTAAGGGAGTAAAATATCATATTTTCCTGTAAAATCTCGCTTACCTGCATCCATCCCGACGGTCTTCACCCGATCTTGTTTGTTGTTCTCTGCACTCGGACACGCTGGACCAATGGGAAGAGAAACCTGCTGCGGAATCCGGAAACAGCCGGGACGTTTCTGTCAATATCCAATCGAATCTGGCGAGGCGGCTTTAAGACCAATCGGGAGTGCGTGACGTATCCATCCCGTGGAAAGCGGTTTCATGGTGCGTTCACGTACACAAATAAACACCAAAGGTGCGTTCAGGAGAGACCCTTATTTCCCTGCTGTATATAACCAACTGAATGTCAAAACATCTGAAGAGACACGGTCTTTAGAGGTTTATATGGAAACTAATTAAAAAATAAACCCAACTGTTAGAAAATATAGACTTATAAATGATGAAAATTGTAGTAGTGTAGAAGAGTGTAGGTAAATGGGCTGTAAACAGCTTACATCAAGTCAAATGAGGCCAAATTATTTTCTGAAAGGTTTCCCTGTGAATGAAGACCCCAAAATCAGACTTTATTTATTATAAGAGATATTTCACAGTTTAACACAAATAACTGCTTGCAAAGATGCATGCTATTTTGACCCACTGAATGTGGTTCAGCGGTAACAATAGCCTTCAGTGTTTATGCAGTTTCTTTGCAGCCTACACATACAACAGTAAGTTTACATTTGAAAACAATTCAGTAAATGATGTGCAACTAGAGATCAGTCCTGGGATATGAAACAAAAAAGACTGAAACATAAACACTGAAAAAAAAACCCACCTGTAAATACAGGTGTTTTCATTTCATGCACATAGACCACTAATTAATACTTTGTAATGAGGAATCATCTATTCAGGGTTTACAAGTGCTCATCCTTTGGAAAACAGCTGAAAATCATCATTAATGGCTCCAGACTTTACAGATTGCTTTAAGAATATTTTATTTATGTCTGCATATTTAAAGTCAAAGACCATTCACAAACATTTATGTATTTAACATGCCATACAAACAGTGAAATTATTCATGGAATAAATTCTACTCACGAAATGAAAGTGCTCAGAAAAAAACATGTTGCAACTCACTGCAGTTTCAGTACAGCAATATAACAAACTCCCTCACAGTGACCACTGAAGATGAATTAAGCTGCTGTACATAGAGACTTGGTGTAAGCATCGAAGCCCATTAAAAAACTAAAATGTTCTAATTTTATATCCTAATAAAAAAGTATTCATAAATAACTTGGGATAAAGCTTAATCCCAGCTTCAACATTTGTAATCTTAATGTTTACTATGGATTCACCAGGTAGAATAAATGTATGGTCTACCCTTTTTATAACAAAGGTACATTTCACCCCAAAACCAAAACTGCATTGATTCCCTCTGGTCTATGGTCTTATTGATCCTTCTAGAGTTTGGATCAATGCCACCTGTTTCATCCAACTGTAGAACCAACAAGCTTATGCCACGGTGAGGATTACTCCTCCTGGAGTATTGATCAGAATGTAATCACACTTCAACACAATGATCACCTAATGGGTTTCCATCCAAATTTGTTTCATCAAGGTCAAGGTCACATTTGCCATTTTACAGATAACAGCACACCATGCATCGTTTTGCAGAAATCATGACAGGGTTACTCATTTAAAAAATAAATAAAAACTATCTGCAAACCTTGTTGTCAGTAGTTTGATGAGAGACTGACTTTCTTTCTAAAAGGTTACTGTTTTTTGTTTGTTTTTTTACAGTTAACATTTGTTAACTGTATCGCTGGAATTAGCTATGGTAAAATTTTATTTAGTAAAAAGAAAATGGTGAAACAGGGCTGATGATTTAGCGTAAGAGGCATTGCTGCTGAGTTTTCAATGCTTTGAGCATCAAAGGGCCGTTGTCATTTAATTTTTATTATTTTCAAGAGAAAGCAGACATATATAAACCTGTCACCTCCAAAAACAGCAACTCACGCCTGAATAATGTAGACTGACATACAGCATAAGAGGGCCAGAGGAAAATCTGTCAATCTGACATTGGGACGAACTGTCACTTTAAATGCTTTCAGAACAATGTTGAAGAGTGACTGTAGGAATGGAGAGAAAATGTCAAAGCTGCTGCCAATCATGATAAGAACAATAAAGGCCTGAAACAGAGAATGTGCTGTTCTGAGCATTTCAGACTGCAAAGTCAAAAGAAAAACAAATACACAAACCATGTTTTTTCTGATCCCTCGATATCAAGGAATTTTGTACAGTCCTTAGTTGGTCAAAAATATGTTGAATTTTCTCTTTATCTAGCATGAACTATTACAGCCCAGGCGAAAAGTGTAGATTTCCTCTAATACCAAGTTCTCATGAATGGCCACAGGATCTCGCAGATTATCCTGAGTTGACTTCTCTGTGTATAGGGCTAGTAGTTACCATTTGGTACCACTAGGAGCAGCCAAATCCCTGCAAAACAGGCACCAAGACTGGAAGCTGTGCAGTTTGATGAAAAATGAAAAGCTAAACTTGCTCACAGATGCAGTTTTTATACGTTTGCATCCGATGTGTGCCATTATATAACCATTAATAATAAATAGACAAGGGGAAGCCAAAGACGCGAGGAAAGTTCGCTGTCTGTGAAATGGGTGGGTGTTCATCAACGAGGCTCAGTGCAAATAAGTGTAAACATATTCCAAAGCAGTGGGTGCTTTAGTGGTGTTGGTGGTGTGCAGTGCCGGGCAGTGTGCTCACAATCCACTGTGTCTCTTTTTCTTTCACTTCTCGCGGAGGAGGTGTAGCACGACCGTCTTCAGGTAGTGTCCAAAGGCACAGACAGCAGACACCAGCCAGTGCGAACAGAAGTTTGGGTCAGTGCTCACCACGCACTTTGTTACATCCACCTGCAGGGAGACAGAGGAATAAAGATAAGTAAGTTTCACACAAGTGGCAACCTTTGTGGCTGAAAATAAAAACCAACCAAGATATCCAACTTTTCAGGAGAAATCAACATCTTCACCACCTGCTACAGAAAACAGTTCGAGCCAATTTCCCCCCTTTATAACAACTGTACAAAAGATTTATTTATTTTTACAGAATTCACCTGTTGTATGGTTATAATCACTTTATCACTAATCCGGCCCACTCAACATGTGACATGTCTCAATTTGAGCTGTTTGTGAAGTTTGTGCTACTGCTTAGGTGAGTCAAATGTAAGTATTTTTTGTGTTACTTAACTCTAACAAGTAGATATTTGTGTCTTCCAGATGCATATTCTGTGAGTCATAAACTGTATATAAAGAATGAATGTAGCAACCATAACATCAACCATTTGTTTTGGCATTTTGAAGCCACCATGTAAATATTTTGAAGCTAGAAGAGACCGTATTTGAATAAAAAACTGTAGTGCTAAGTTATTAGCTAAAGCTAGCTTTTAACAAGCTGCATCCATATACTGTGTGTACGGTAGCCCTGAAAGGTCAAACAGACTGCAACTCAAAAAACTACCAGCAAATAGGAAAATGCTGCAAAACCACACAAAACACAAAGGAAATACAACAGAAAACAACAAAATCTAACAAAACACCATGGAAATGTTTCTGGGGAAACAATAACACTCCCTTTTTCTATTATGTTTTGTTTAACGTTCATTGTGTTTTGTGTGCTTTTACAGCATTGCTGTAGTTTCTGGTCTTTTCTTAAGTTGCAGTGCACTTGACCTCACTGTCTGTATGGGTGCAAAGCAAAGACACAAATACCTGCTTATTAATTTTAAGTAGCAGACTAATAAAATCCAGGGTGTACCCCGCCTTTCGCCCTATGACAGCTGGGATAGGCTCCAGCGCCCCCCGCGACCCTGAAAAGGATAAGCGGAAGCGAATGGATGGATGGATGGATGGACTAATAAAATACTTGTCATATGATGCAGGTTTAGAACCCAGGAGCCAACTCTAAGGGAGGGAGCGCTAAACACAAAACACACCTTTAAGAGAGTTTGATAAGCAGTCCCAAAAATACAAAGTCCATAAGACAACATACTGACAAAACACAAAGGACAGACAACACACTCACACACTGAGGGATAATATCATGAGGATGAGACAGTTGAAATAAGGCAGAGGAAAGTTAAGAGTTTAAATTAAACACTGTCCATAGAGGGCCAAACTGTTTTGGAGAAGGCTATAAACAGCATTTCTAGTGCTATAAAGCTGGCTTGTTTTTCAGTTGATTGCTAATCAGCTAACTAACTTTAATCAATAACCTGGCACAATACACCTCTAGCTCAAAAAAAATCAAAGCTGTCAGTGGCTGGTAAGCTTTCTTTCAAAGCAGAATTTCACATATCATGATGTCACCATGGCTATGTCCATCGTTTATTTACAGTCTATTGTTTTAACCCTCTGAAGTCTAAGTTGCACTGTCCCGGGCTGTGAGAGTATGTTATTTTTGAAAGCTGTTCTCCCAAGTCTTGGTAATCAGGGGACAAAAATAAATAGAATAGAAGAAAGTAAACCTTCTGACTGACACACATCAAAAGCTTTTTTTACTTTTTTTCCCCAAAGAGTCCTTTTGGGGGTTTTTCCAAAACAGATGGTTAGAGTTTCTCTTCGTGAATGATGACTTGGTTCTCACAGGGTTTAACAGACACAAGACGACCTTACAATTTCAACATGTGTCCTTCATTTTCCACTAATCTGACAATCTGCAGATATGCAGCTAGCCCACAAGAATGCCATTTTAAAGCCAGAGCCCACACTTAATTCTGAGCACTGCTTACAATACGAGGCCATCTACTCAGACTTTTACAGACAATGAAATACCACAGAGTGCAGTTTAGTGTCAGCTCTGACACTAAACACTTCTCCTCCTTCAGCTCCTGCCGCTTCTCCCAGTCACACAACGTTATTTAAGTTTTCCCCGCACACTGACATCATCTGTCAGAGCAGACGTCTCTGGGTTAGAGTGAAAAACAGGTCGCTCATTTGTACTCAGGAGGTCAGTTATACAATGCATCGCTCTCCATTTCGTCACACTCCACTTCTCTCTGAACAAAACAGGCTCGGGTGCCATGTTTCAGAGCGCACGGGCCTGTGGTTCGCTCTGCTGGAAAGGCATTAATGTGCTCTTTCCAGCAGAGCAGAACGCGGACAGAGGCACGTTGTCAGGCATCGTTCCATTTCACACACTGTTTGTCCAGGACTTTATCAGATAGGCTATTCCTATAGACACAATTCTGCAGAAGAACATCCCCTTTCTAACTGAACCATTTGTTCCAGGTTTTTCCTTTTTTTGTAAACAAAGAATTCTAGTTAATTTAAAACAAAAGGATATTGCGATTCTGATCTGGGTGGCTGTAACACGATATGACACACCAATTACAGGTGGAGCATGCTGTTTTTAAATTAGGCCGACAAGCACTGAGAGGATTAATAACAATGAAATATAGTTAGCTTCACTGATTTGTTTCCTCCCAGCCTCTGCTGCTGTTGTGACGAACTTCATCACAGCTAAATAAAATAAAAATGTTATTTTTGAAATGAATTTAATTTAAAGTAGTAAATACAATCTTTTTGGTTTAACTTCAATTGAGCCAAATTCGTCAAGGGGCAATTTGCTCAAAGCAGATCGTATAAAACAGAAAAAAACAAAAGACACACACAGAAAAATCAAGGTTAAAATCAAAAAAGGTTCAAATCAAAAGTCAGACAGACTTTCGGCAAGCTTTAACATTTTCATGCATGAATTATGACAACCTCAATCAGCATTTTTTTCTTAAGTATTTTTATTCATCTTTAGGCATGAAAAGAAAAGAAGAAACTTAAGAGAAAAATCCCGATTGAGGTTGTCATAATTCATGCATGACAGGGTTAAATAACAATTACAATGAAACACGTCATACATCTATAGTAACATTAAACGCCCAGTGGGTGGCAGGGTATGGGATGACACATCAGTGTCCAGTGTGGTGGTTTATGTGCACGTATACCATCAAAACTGACACAAATACAAGAAAATAGCCTTTGAATAGCTGTCCACTGTAGTGACCACTATGTGTGAAAGGGTTAAGGGAATTCTGAAGTTTATTTGACCAACAAAAATGTTTTCATTTAAAACTGCTTTATGCCCACAATTAATGTGATCAGTTGAGATTACTCTGCTAGGGCCTTAGGAGTAACTGAACTTATGTATCCACTATAGTTGACCTGGATGCCAAAAAGTTCAAAAAAGGAAGAGCTGTGAGTGAAAACACAAAGCAGTGAGGATGAGCCAGGGAGACCAGCAGCAGCTTGGACTGAATGATAAGAAAATGCTGCTTCAGAGGGAGTATTTAGATTTAAAAGTGTTCATGTGCTGTCTTTCTTTAAAATAAACCCTATTTGCTTCAATAAAGTTGTTATCTAATGAAATAAAAATCCCTGTACGCTGAATCACACACGCAGACACACACGTTGCGATTGACAACCACCACGCCCAGCACAGGAGGATGTGCGCTCTCAGTGAAAATGTGAGATCAAGCTGTCAGTAAAAATCCTGAGCTCGGTAAATCTTCAGAAAGCTTCTGAAAACATGCAACCGTTCATTAACATTTGTCGGTGTCTGACAAATAGAAAAGACCTGCAGGTGATGAACTGGAATGTATCACAAAGGCTGTGTGAAAAGAAAAGAAAAATCGCCTCACGTCAACTCAAAGCGCAAAACTGAAAAGCGGGACTCTGAAGTTACATGTCCACACAAAGCTCCAGTTTCAATTTCAACCCTGCTCGAACAGCCTAAAGCAACGTTTCTGACTGCATGTAAGTAAATCACACATAGCGTGGGAAAAGGGGCAGGTGAGCGCCACACTATTTTTACAGCAACCATAAATCCCTTCTACACGTTCACCGTCTCAGATCAGTACATTTTTACAAAGAATAAAATATTTCTCATCATATGTGGAGGGAGAGTTTCCTAATGTACATACACAGATACCTGAATATGTAACATAGGTTGGTATTGGAAGAAAAAGTCGTTACAACGTCAGAGAAAGAATGCAACAATCAGATGATTATAAATGAGCAAGCAACTGGTGACAGTAAGAAGGAAGAACTCCCTTTTATCAGGAAGAGAGCTTCAGTAGAATCGGGATCAGGGAGGGGCAGTCATCTGTTTTGCCCGGGGGAAAAAGAAGACTGAAAAGAGCAGCAAAGAGAAACCACGACACGTAAGCAGGCTGTGGTTGGTTAAAGTTATAGTCATTGTGGGGAACTGCATTAACTTAACAGACTAGACTAGCTGATGGCTTCCTCTCTTCTTTGGTTTTATGAGCTCTTACTGACACTTAACCGAACCCACAGATGCCGGCTGTCATTTTCAGTTACTTGTCTCATAGCTGCCACATAGTCGTACATTTATACAGACTAACACACGCTTACGGAAACATACAAACAAGTAATAATAAGTCGTCCTTACCCAGCCTCCTCTCTTTTTTAACCAGGAAGTCAGGCTCTTGCGGACAAACTCCCCCATGCAGTCGACAATGGTATGGACCATTGCTGGATGACCATGGCGTACACAGTCCACCGCCAAGGCTCCCGCTACAGCGTACAAGGAAACCACCTTTCCCCATGTCACACCTTATGAGAGAAAAAGAAACCACATCTTTACTTAAACCTATGGAAGCATCAATGTCCTGGTGTCTGATGTGTGAGCACATACTGAAAGTCATTATTTCATAAGTGGAGAGACCCTGCTCTCCACTTGAATAACTGCAGTAGGATTTAATTCAGCAAATGTGTCTGTCAGCAGCTTTCTTTAAAGGTGGATGAACAAATTATCCAATCTCAGCAGGAGGCCTGCAACGGGGAAAATCCAAACACCAGACCTGGGACGGCAGGCAGGCAGAATGCCTCGCTAGATTAGTGAGCACATCATTTCTCCAACCAAGCTTGCACGCTCAGTAGAGCTTTCTGCCGCCACACCATTTACAGTCAGTGCTTCGGACTATTTTTGTCGTGTTTATATGTCCAACACATACAAACCGAGCCTCGGCTTCATCCATCTCCTCTAACTGTCGTCTGATCTCTTTGAAGAGGAAATCTGGAAACTTGCAGGATGATACTCTAAAGTTTCTGCATATTTCATACTGCTATCAACATCTGATAGGTCAGGAATGTAGTTTTTTTGAACTGTTCAGAAAGATTTTAAATGTTTGAAAAGGACATGAAGGTATGAAGGTAAAATATAGTGGAAATTAAGCTGTACTCGATACTCGATAGGAAGTCAACCAAAAAAAACAACAACATTCAAGCCATACTCGAGTATGATCTCCCTGCTGCTACAAAAACAACACTATGTAAGTTTTAGGTGCTGTGAATGAGAAAATCAGCTGGAGTTAAATAAGGCTTTCACTTGTGGCTACTTTTACAATAAGACACACATCAGAAGGGGTGTAAAACATATATTATTATATTATTATCTATGTTTACTTTTATATAATTAATATGTACTTAGTACTACAGGAAATGGAAATTGTAACAGTGTAGTCTGTGTGTGTGTCGACTACATGACTAAATGACTACAGCTACACCGTTGCGCGGGTTGCGTTACGATGCCTGAACATATTGCCGCTGTAGTTTATCTTTGTCGTGCGGAAAGCCAAATGACATTTCTAACTGTGCTCGTGCAGATTACACAAGTTTGTGGTCATAATCTGCTGTTGCTCAGGACTTCCTCTTTGTTCTCTTCTTCTGTCGGCACTGCGGTTTGTCCATGTTTACACTGTATTCACTGATACGCAAGTTTTCAACATGAGACTGAGACGTGAGACCTTTTTTTTTTCCCCCTTTTTTGCTCGTGGTATTGAATTCCCTTTGTAAGTTATCATAATCAGTTGTGAACTGTGAGAATTAAGGCAGATAATCTTTAAGTTCGCTACGTTTGAATTACTAAGTAACTCTGAACATTACTGAGGACCAGACTGACTGGATTTTCTCTCGTCTCCAGCCAACTGTTCTTTACCTTTTCATCAGACTGCTTTGTTAAAAATTCCCTGAAGAATTACCCAGCTGGGACTCATGTCTGAACTCCTTGGGTGGGGTCCAAACTGTCTGTAACAATCACTCGCTCCACCATCGTGTTAACCTAATATGGACTGAATGTTTTCCCTCCAGCTCCTTTCATTTGAGGGGGATAATGGCAGCCCTAAAAATGTCTCTCACTAATGGAGAATCCTGTGGTGAGCCTAAATAAGAAGTGTTTACACGACAACGGGCGGCATTATCACTTATACAAAACGTTTTAGCCATTTGTAATTTGTAAAGTAACTCAGTTCTCTAAACTTTCAGTACATCTTTATTTTGTCTGTCTCAGGCTTCCTCCTTCCCAGTGATAACCAAAATACGTTCCCTTTTTTCATTTTGAAGTCCACTTAGTACAGGTTAGACCAGTTAAGAAAGCACCAACGTTAGTTCCTGTGATGCAGATCTGCATGGCTTGATTTTCCAGAGTTTGACCTACCTGTGGAGAAAATGTCTGCAGCGACAGCCAGGAAGGCGTCGGACACCACGCTCTCCGATGCCACTGTGATGTTCAGCTGGCGGGCGACGTTACGGTACACATTGGGACGAAGGTACTCCAACTCATCGCCTGTCCAAAACAAGAGAAAGCAAACTCAGTCAAAGCTCTCACTTTAAAAAAAACTCTCAAAACAAAGCTGTGTGGCTTTTAAAAGTAACTATTACACATTATAAGCCACAGCTATCTCGTCCAGTAGCTAGTCATATGGCTAGTAAAGGCAATTTTGACCACCTTAGATAATGCTGTATAAAAGATATGACTTTTGAGAGATATTACTGAATAAAATACTTTGCATTTTACAAAATACTTTGTATTTAATCTAATTGGAAAAATGTTGTCAATTGTTTTGATTTACTGGGGAAGCACTTTTGCTCAGTTAGACACCCTGGCTTGGTCAAGGAGCAAAGACCGTATATTAAACATGGACAATGTCACTGTGAAGTTGAACCCAATGTAAAGATACCCATTTCCTTAATCATGTCGTTCCTGAAAATGGCTGAAATTGACCTCACTGAATGCAAATCTACTTCTGGCCAAAAAAAAAACTAAACTAGTTTAAATTATGCGGCCTAATTGAAAGGAAACAATAATAATGTTCTTTAATTACTCATACAGTGATTTTGATATCACCAATAAACTGCTGGTTAGCCTACATTCTGCTAATGCGGGCTAATTGGTCAGTTAAGACTTCTCAACAGGGCCTGCTTCCATGGAACTGTTTTCAAATAATAATGATGACAAATATATTGGGAGTGTAGCCACATCAAAACAGGAAGTCACGTGTTTATAAGAAGCAGCTGGTTTGACCGGTCGTCAGGAGGCTGGTACTGAAAATGGCCTGCTCACCTGAGGTGTGAAACCATCTTGGTGCATGCAGTAAAGTGTCCCGTATGTCATTCCTTAATACTCACAGAAAGATATTTTACTGCAATTAAGACACTGTAAAAAAATCTAATCTACAGACTCAACCTCTTCTATCAAAGAAATAAGGAAAATTGAAAGAAATTTACAATTAATATAAAATTTATATTAACAGGCAACAACTCAGCGTTGAGCTGAGCTTGGACTATCTCGCAGGCAACCCCCTATTAAGCCAGTCAGTCAGTTTTTGAGTTTTCAGAACTTCTTTGGTGAAGTTGTGAAGCCTCAACTTTAGCATTTTCACCGTCACCATTTATAAGTGACAATCACAACACAGCCATGCCCTAAAGGATATCACGCTTTACTGCCCCTTTGGACTCCAGTGTGGATCATAATTTACCTAATGAGCATCATGTTGTATTTAGTAAGAATTGAAACTAGGGATTGAATTCATAAACACATCAGGAAAGTGTTTGTTGAAGTCACAGGTGCAGAGAGCAGCGGAGACATTTTCTCATAGATTTCTATAGAACCAGACGACTGTTCAAAAGAATCAGGTTTAAAGCACTTCTGTGCTGGTCTCACTTTTCTAACCCAGAAGCTGTTTCTATCTGTTACATACATTCATTTTACCTCTTGGCTGTTCCCATCTTTGTATTTTAAATCAGGGTATGACAGCCACGCACCGGATCTGACTAAGAAACAAAGGGACACTGCCCGGTGATAAAACACGGGTTTATCATCTCTCTGAATCTTAATGGAACCCTTTTAACAGTAAACACTTTAGTGAAACTATTAACTGAGCACTGTAGAAAGACTCAAAGCAGAGGAAAAGAGCTAAACTTTCCAAAGATACCAATAACGTCCTGGAGTCTCTGACCCAGCCCAAAAAACTCCGTGACATAAATGTTTTTACACAACATAGTTTTTGTTGAGATTAAACAAACCAGATATGACATATCAGTTAGTGAGCTTTTAAGATGCTGGAATTAAGTGAGTTTGGTCAGAACATGGCTAGACTGGTCCTCCTTGCTTGGAGTTTTTCTGTTATTTTGCCAGATATTAGTCTGCTATCAAAAAAGGTGAACTATTTATGAAAAAAGTCTCATTATTGTCGAAGTGTTTTGTAACTCTAGTCTTAGAAGGGCACAAGTGGTTTTGTTCAGTTTCACTAATCAGCAACAGTGTACCCCCTCCAGGATTTTCAAAGCTGAGCAGCCGAGTTTCAACATGAACTTCCAGTGAATTATCTGGAGGTGGGAAGTTCCGCACGCATGGTAAAGTGAATCCTCCCAGAGGAAGAAAATCCACCACACCAGTTTTTATACTGGGCCAGCATCCAGAAAGGAAAATATTACGCAAACTAAACGGTGACCTTAGCTTTATTATGGGGATTCCTGGGAATCACGTCATGATTCTCTAAATAATAAAGGTGTTCTCCGATAAAGTCGTTTACGTGTTTATTTATAAGTATAAATATAAAATAAAGACATATCTTTATCATAAATCCCAATCTGGCCGTTTAAACGATTAAAATATAGATATATTCAATAGAATATAGAATATTGTGGCATTTGGCTGCACAAAAACGTGAAAGGTGAACTCAGCGCTCCCGGAAACCATATTAGGATTTAGCAGGAATACGATACATTCTTGAATATTAAACACACATTTGAGGGTGATCGCGGGTCTCTGTTTGAATTAAGTGTACTATTGTGCGCAAAAAACGCACGAACGTTTCCCGAAAACTTACCCAGCCACAGCAGGACCGAAGATATCTCTCCCAGTGTCCCACCTGACGCAGCCAGTCCGTGTTCAGGCTTGGACCAGCCGATCCCGGCACGGTTCAGCCTGGAGTGGATGTATTCCCTGCACAGTGCTTTGGCTTGGGACACCAGCTCCTTGTCGGTGGGCGAGCGGTCAAACACTTCAGAGGCAAACACAGAGGAGCGACGCAACATCTCCATGCCCCCGTCACCCTCCTCTGAGTGCGCTCCTCACCTCACCGCCTCCACCGCCTCGCTCAGCGGCCGCTTCTCCCCAGTGGACGCCCCCTCTTCGAACCTTCTCCTTCTGCCCCGTCTTTCTGCTAAGAGAAAGGAAGACTTGTGGAGATTATCCTGCAGAACAAACACGGGGATTAGTTTGTGAATATCTTTTGATAGCCTAGATAAAGCTCCAGGATCCAAACGCAATCAAAGTCTGTCGAAAACCCAGGATGGACACTTCAAGGAGAAGCTTGGCACTATACCTGAAAAGTTGTGTATGAATCCTTAAAGGTGTGCGGACATCAAACATCATCCAAGCGCACTTACCCGAAGTACTATGTCGAGAAGGTAAAAAAACCCCGACATCCTAAGTGTGCTGCATTTTAATCTCGCGGAGTAGAAAATGTTTTCACTTTTAATGAGTTACTGCCACGCTGAGTGTAAAAAATGCTTTCCACTTACAGTCTGCAGGCAGGCTTTCCTTCTAAGGGAACTTATTGTGGAGTGAAAGGCGGAGATAAGCTGTAGCAACGCAAGCACCGCCCCTCTGCCCCCGACCCACCTCATATAAAAGACACACATACAGGACATGACCCAGTTGTGTCTCAGCTGTTAATCAGCAACTGTTTTTATTAAAGGTGTGTCTACAAGACAAATTGTAATTTAAACTTAAGTAGTTCTGATTTGTTGAAAGCAATGAAGCATTTAATGTAGTTTAAATGAAAACAAAACGTGCGTGGTTAAATCAAGTGTGGGATCATAATGGAACATGAGAGCGGTATTTAATTAACTGAAAGCAGGTTGTGAAGAGATTAGAGGCAGTTCAACAGTAAAATGTTAATAAAAAAAAAAGCCCTCTGTGTCAGATTAGAAAATGAAAATGGACATGATGAAAGCAGTATTTCAATTTTTTTTTTTTTGCTGTATTATGTGACGTAATCTTTTACTGCACACGATTTTTCTTTCACAACAAAGCCAAACCCATTTAATAGCCACCATTAAATCGCGTGACTTTCTGACAGCGTATTAAAGACAGCATCACACATGCGTGTTAATGACACGCAACAGTGGGATATAAATGCATGAGGAGTTAAAAGAGGTGAGTGGAACACAAATACTCAGGGTTTATGGTCACCTGATCCAAACTTACCTCTATGCTTCATCAAAAAGGAAAGTTTGAAGGCTAGTAGGTGTCTGCCTCCTGAATCCAAAGTGGGGGCTTGTTCCAGTGAAGAGGGGCCTGAAAACCGAAGGCTCTGCCTCCGATTGTACTTTTACAAATATCTACAAGCCACAAGTAAGCCTGCAGTCAAAGGGCAAAGATCTATGTTGGGATAATATGATGCTACATGATCATTCAGGACTTTGTATGTGAAGAGAAGACTTGACATTCAGTTCTGGATTTTAAAGAAACCAGTTTAGAGAAGGCAATATGAGAGAAATGGGATCTCTCTTTCTCGGGCCTTTTAACACTTTTATTGCACTGAAGGCTGAAGGAGTTTGATATTTGATATTAAATATTTATCTGGAAGTTGATAACACTTGTGCCTGTTTGACTTAGTCTGAGAAAGGGCTAGCCTTGCCGTGTCCAAGATAACATTAGCACTCACTAGAGCCATTTTCACATAAAACTATATATCAGATTGTCAGTACAATACTACAAAGTCATTCTAATCTTTAATTGAGTGCACAAAGTGTTGATTTGGTTATTTGTCTAGAGATCTCACAGCCAGAAGTGGCAGGCAGTATCGTCATCGACTGGAGTATTTCCAGTAATGGGACTAAATCTGATTTGTTTCTGGCTACGACAAACAAAGCTTGGTTCACGTCAAGCGTCTTGTCCAGCTCAGCAAGAAAACAGGTTGGCACACATTTCTTACAAAAGTAAATGATTCCTTTAAACCAAATAGGGGCTGGGTGGTGGTGGACTCACAGCTGTTGTTGTACATTTCACAGGAGGAGA
Organism: Aulonocara sp. 'chitande type north' Nkhata Bay; assembly: GCF_057382095.1. Lineage (NCBI taxonomy): Eukaryota > Metazoa > Chordata > Actinopteri > Cichliformes > Cichlidae > Aulonocara > Aulonocara sp. 'chitande type north' Nkhata Bay. Next base: position 15,562,556 of record NC_141365.1, read on the forward strand.
TAAGCTCAAAGTCACACGGTGTCCGCCTTTTTCATAATGTACTTCAAATGAGGGAGGTCACTTTTTTATGGGAACCCTCTGTGACACAGTCGTCCAGCACAGATAAGAGTTAGCCGTGATAAAGAAAGCAACACGGTGCACCACTTTACTCAGTTTATCAAGGCAGAAATCAAAAGCTGTAATCTTAGAACTCTGTGTTAATGCAGATAAAGCTTGTGAAGTGAAGAAAATGGAAAAAAAACTTAGCGACAAAGGTAATCAAACAAGAACTAATTCTAAAGTCTTTGGGCTGTAGAGTTTAACTGTTAAAAGCTGCAGTCATCATTACTGACAGCCACAAAGACCCTTCTGAAGTGGAGGCACATTGTTGTCTGAAAAGTAAAGGAGACACGCCTTCACCACTCCCCAGCAGAAAAATGTTTGAACACATCAGCTTGGCAGACGAGCAGTATCAGCATTTCTGGGGAAGACACCACACCCACTGCTCAGTGCTGTTTGGACAAGCCTGAGGAATGCCCTGCTTTGTTTATGACTGACTGGCATTATTTTCTGCAGATCCTCTGTAATACATGAGACATAAAAAAAAAAAACAAAAAAAAAAAAAACAACTCCCCAAACTGCGAGTCTCACCCTGAACAGGGAGAAGGCTGATTTCTCTTATCTTCAAAATGTCCAGCACAAAGTGTGTACATTTTACCGTCATTGTGGTTCAGGTTATGCAAGCTGTGCAGATCTGATGCTATTTCTCAAGTGAGCAGCAGTCTCGTCAACACTGCTGTACAGTCAGGTGTAAAGTAAAGGCTACACTTTTTTTTTTTTAAATAATGCAATAACACATTTATTTAGTGTTCCAGCTCACTATTCCTCTTTGGCATTTTCTTAAATATGTTGTTTAACCTCATCATCCTATCTATACATGAGCAAATGCTTAATTTGATTAATGGGGGATGTGGCTCGTTCCTTGAAATCCAAACTATGAAATTCTGCACGTTTCAAAGTCGTCTCGCTCAGCCAAGTCTGGCATAAGATCCAGCAGTTAATATGAGAAAATACATGCCGTGTGGGGAACTAGTTTGGCACGCTAGTTTTAATTGTGTGTGTTTATTTTCTGACGGTCTCAAATCAAGACCAAAACATTTTGTTTTGTACATATAAATTATGTCAGTTCTATAAATGATACCTGTATTTTGAAATTACTCAGTGAAACTTGACACATTTTTCTGTTTGGTTACTTGTGGATAATGTGCACTTAACTAGGCAACATGCAAGTGAAACCTCTACTCATTTCTGGACGTTTCAGTCTCTTCTCATCCCAACACTTTAGTTGCTTTTTGTCAGGTTTTATGTACAGTTAAATGCCTCCTAATGTTTTTATATTCAATTTTTACGAGTAGTCATATGTGACCTTAAGGTTTTATCTAATGTTCATTATGTAAAGCAACAGATCTGAGATATTAAAATGTACTTAGACCCTACAAGAAAACCATTATTAGATAAGTTCCACTCTATTTAATAAAGTAATTTCAGAGATAAATGAAGAATTTCTTTCAATGCTTTCAAAAGCTAGTCTGGTCAAATGTTAGTGTTGCATAAAGACGGGCTGACTTTTATAGGAAGTGAAGATTTTGTGCAACTTGTCTAGAGATTATCACAAAGGGGAACTATTATGCTAATTTCTTGGGGGTATTGCAGTAGATTTGCATGATGCAGTGTTAAAAATAATTCAAATTTATCTTGTATTCAGCCTTGGGGCAGCCCCGGAGTTCGTCCTGCATCTAAAATAAATAATTGTGGCCATCTTCTTCCTTCTTTAAAGCCTTTCTTCCTTCTTAACGGCTGGTTTTTGAAAGAGGGTTTTAACAGCAGAATGGTGACTTTGTTTTTTTAAAATGTAGAGCCAAAGCTCCACCTTGGTTTGAGACATCTGTACAGATTGTGCATGCTCTCATACTTACACAGGATTTCTCAGCCATATGAATATGAAGCTCAGGTGGCTGTTTATTGCAGTGATGTGAACTTCAAAGAAATTAACATTTTCAGAAAAAGTAAATTCAGTTGCTTTGAAAATGCAATGTGTACTTTGGTCCATGCTGCTTATCTTGACAGCAAGACCGCTTGCAAAAGAGATTAAGACTTCCTGGTTAAATAAAGATTAAAAAAGAAAAATCATTCAGGTATTTTTAAGTTGAGCATTCACCATTGAAACTATATACACATGACAGTAAATAAGTTTAGGTCCACTGAACCAAAAACATCTAACTGACGTCTTAAACGTAAAGTAGTAAACGGGCACCAATGTAAGCACAAAGCCACAAGAAGTCTGATTCAAATTATGCTTTATTTGTTAGGTTTTTAAATGGAATAACATGAAGACTACATGAGTGTATTCAGGAGCCTGGCCCTGACGACATCCTACACAATAAATAGGAATAACATACTGGATGTTAAGTGTGCAGCAGAGTCTGCCTCTTACTCGCACAGAATGCCTGATGGTTCGGAGATTACCTCCATCATCACTTTCTCTTTAAGCTCCAGAGGCGGGGAGGGGGAGGGAGGTGCAAGTAGGACTGCACGCTTGGCTTCACCACAAACACACACACACACACACACACACACAAAAAATAAACACATCACACACACAGAGCGACAAGATTCCAGTCTTCTTAAAAATATATAAACCAAATAATACCATGGATTCATGTAAAACACTACACTACTATCTGTGCAGCTCCCGTTCGTGTAAAAGTCTGACATGTGGCAAGTCATCCTCAAACAATTACTTAAAAATATGTTCTCTTTAGCTTTTAGAAGGAAAATCTGCAAATTTCACAAAGTAAACACTAGAAAAAAAAAAATTGTTGCGCAGCATGTCCTCAAGTAGTAAATCCCTATGGGTCATAAAAACAGGAAACATGAGATATTAAAAGAGAGAAACGTAGCACCAGACTGACCTTAACGCTGCCTAACTAACCAGGCGCATAAAACACAACAGCTCCCTTTTAAAAGTTTCAAACACTGATTGCATTCTCCCACTCAGAGCAAATAAAGCAATCAGGTCTGGCCTCAGAGTATAGAAAAATACTGCCCACAACAAATCCGCTTCCTCGCAGCAGCGTGAATTCCCTAAAACTTCCCAAATCATCGAGTCTCCCACTTGCTTCAGCATCTCATTACCTTCCCGTTCACCTCTTCCTCACTAATGCCCTCAGCGCTTTCAAAGTACAGTTTAGAGAGCACATACAATTTGCAGTACCTTCATTCCCCACATACTGTATTTCATCTGTATCCCAGTCAGTCCCGGTACAGTACTGTACCCAGTAAAGCTTCAGTCCTTCAGAAAACCTGAATTTAAGCCCTTTGTGTTGGTCCCATAAAAACAGCATCTCCCATCAGTCTATGCGATCAAAGAAACAAGAGCACAACATATGCAGGAAAAAAAAAAGCTCATAATGTACACCTCTCCCTTTCATTATATCCTGTATAGTGGGACAAATGTTACCATTTACATCATTAATCAAGCAAAATGCAGAGACCATTAGAATCAAGAAGAAAAATGTTAACACTTGAAACTGGCAGTATCTTTCATTTGTTAATGTTTAAATGTCTATTTCACATAGAAATGACACCGACAAGTCTCTGATGCCCCAGAGGCCCAGCCTCCAGATACACGACGCTCATTTCAGTTTCCGTTGATCTCCATGGGACCTCCTTTAGGTATGAGGAGGCTCATCCTGCCTGCAGTGCTGGCTGCACTTTTGATCACCTCCATCCATCTGTGAAGAGCAGACATGCTACTGTAATCTGATGGATGAAGAACTGCACGGTTGGAGGAATCAACTGACCTGAATCAACTTACCTTTCAAAGGTGTACTCGCTCTCTGCTCTGAAAAAGTATACGTGAGACTTGAACTGAAGTTTGAAGACGTACTCCTTGTGAATGCTGTCCGATTCCTCGGGCGTGCTGACCGTGTAGCCGAGCAGTGGAAGGCTAGCCAGCGGGAAGTCGTCCTGCAAACGAGACATCGACAGACACCTCAGTGACGTGCTTTTACGTGGGCTCGATCTTTGTCACAGATCTATGAGGGCTGACCTGATGTGTCTTATAGAAGAACAAGCAGAAGTTGGTGAAAACGACCCAGAGTTTCTGCCAACCGTTACTGTTCTTGAACTTCCTCAGGAGGTAACCCGAGAGCTGGTTCTACAGAGGAAAGAGGAGAAAGGAACAAGGTTAGACACTGATGATTGCTAAAATTAAATGGATTTAATGCTGGAGTTTAAAGTTTCATTCATGTGATCTGTAGATAATGCATGTTTGTGTGTTAATTCTAAGGTGAAAGAGTTAATGCATGCTGGCGCTCTGAAGGTGGAGTTTGATCTGTAGTAATTATAACAGTAGTTTTGTTTTGCTCATGCACGTCCATGTGATACACGGCCTCACTAACCCTGCGTTTCATCAACAAGTGGTTGTAACTCGGCTGTTTTTGCTAATGTGCTTCTGCGTTAGCTGCCAAGAAGACTATTCAGTTTGTTCACCATTACCATGGTGATTTAACCAGGTAAAGAGAGACCTTCCTGGCACAGTAAACTCTGGCTTGCCAACACACAGCCCTCAGCTCTGATTTGCATCTAAAAATTTGAAACCGCCACCATCTTAGTCCAACCGAGGAGAGATACAAGCATGAGCATATCAGTTCTTGCTTAAACTCTGATTCAGATTTTGATTTACAAAACCCAAACCTTAAAAAACAAACCATTTTTGCTTTCATGCTTCTGTTAAATTTTTATATAATTCTATTCAGTACACTAAGGAGTCTACCCAACAGGGAGATTAGCCGTGGAGCTGTTTTTCTTTCTGACACTTGGAGACTGAAATAAATATCTGGCATTTTTAAAATGCTAAAACACTTTTCTAGTTTTCCTGACCAAAGTGCTTAAAATTTCATTACCCAATGTGAGGCTCAAACACAACCCTTGAATAAAGAGTCTCAAGCTCCACAGCCTGAGGTAGCCTGGCTCCTTCGCTCTGCTTCCAACTTCTCAATCTGGTATTTAAAATATATGCATTTTCCGTTCTTCATTATCTAAATGCTCGTGTTGCCTTCATTTTTGCGTGCTTTACTTCTAATAATTCTTCTATTTAACATTATTTGTTTTGGTAGGAAGATCCAAACTGAAATGGAGACTTTAATTTGTTTTGAATGCATCTCCTGGGACACAAAGTAGCAATTCTAGCAATAAATTGACAAATAAGATGTTTGTATTTCTTGGAATTCCAACATCACTCTTCATCAATTCTAACTCTTTATGACTTTAGGGAGGGAACACGGTCACTGTGTAGCTCAGTATTCTCTTTCGGGTCAGTGGATCGAGTACCTGGTTCATGCGGAGGTAATCAGTGAGAGAGAGGTTCTGGTTTCGGTACCAGCAAACATGTGTGATGGTATTTGGTCTTTGGCCCTGACCGAGGAGATAGCGAGGAGGAAGTTCTAGTGAGATAGCCGGAGAACCGAAGACTGGAGGAGGTTGAAGAGAGAGAGAGAGAGGCGGGGAAAAAAGGAACAAGAGGGTGCAGAAAAAAGTGTTAGCATGTTAGCTCTGAGAAGTGGAAAGAAGAGCATGTTAGGAAATCCTTCAGGTCTGTGGGGTGAAAAGCCAGTGTCAGAGGAAGGTTCTTGCATGCACATAAAGAACAGAAGATGATCTATCAAGGAGAAATTGACTGTTAGAGCCTTAAAGAACTTAAAATGGAAAAAGGTGGAAAAAATGAGCATTTAAAAAGGCGTTAAAGGGTTCAGAAGAAAACAGAATGCAAAGCCATTTCCGCTCACTCCACTGATGCTGGTATGACGATGGGAGGTTTGATGTACGTGCTGTTGGTGTGTGTCGTGTGCATGCTGGTGTATGTAAATGGCAGTGTTTGCATGTAATTTGGGGCAGGGGAGGAGTACCTCCACAGCCAGGCTGTGGTCAGACATAGACACACTGGTGTTGCGATGCCAGCACACATGCATGGTTGTGTTGGCACGGTGGTGCGTCTGCTTGTCCAGTGAAGTGCGGGAGGAGTTCATGTCATCCTCAGACTCCTGCTCCAGAGAAACCTCGTCGGACGACCCTAAGGGGGGAGGATGGAGGACAGGAAGTTGTGTAGAGGAGAGGAGGGGGAGGGATTAACAGTACGTTTGGGGTGTTTGTGTCCAAACGGGATTTTCTGCTCACTAAGCTGAGAAAAAACTCAAAATAGCCACAAAAACACACATTTACACTCAAGGCTGTGTAGGTATCGAGTTTAAAAGAAAACTTACGGTTGGAGCGATCGCCGAGTCCAGCGTCAAGAAAGATGCTGGATTTCTCTTGAGACTTCTTGGCCATGTCGATAGCCAAGTTCAGATCCTCAATCCACTTTCCCATCTCCACTTTAGAGCTGAAATCACAAACAGACAAATTACGGCGTTGCGGACACATTTTTAGAGAGAACTGAGGATGATGTAACCCATTATTGGGATACTTCCAGTTTATTATAACAGGGTTCTTCGTTTCTGTGCTTTTGGCCTGAATTTGTAGAGATTTTAAATCAAGACCATAAGAACTTTAGAGATGTAAGAATGTGGTGATGTGGCCAATGAAGTCTGACAGGCCAAAAATAACATAAGCCACTTTACTTTGAGGAAAAACCCACCAAGTATTCAGACTACTATACTAACAAGGGCAGGTCAAGGCAAACCAGAAACATGACTCTTATACTGATGGAAGTTTACAGTGGATGGCTCAGGTAATGATGTTTATATTACAGTGAACACACATATTTATCACTCGTGCCAATAAAAGGAGCAGTATTTGACTGGATTCAGGCACCTGGTGTTTGCTGAAGGTTCACTTAGAACACCTGTTTGGATCTGCATTAGATTTACTTGCATTTATTTGATGTTTATTTGTGATGGTAATAATTACATGGGACTGGAAGTACATGATACACACAAATGTGCTGTTCACTGCATGCACAGTCACATGCCACTACTCCAACTTCTCCCCTTCCTAGTCTTACCTGGCAGCCACCACAATGGTCCTCTGAGCAGAGTAAATGGTGAAGCAGTGAGGCACCGACCATTCATTTTCACTTTCTTCTACCTATAAGCAGAAAAAGGAAACTATTAAAAGAAAGCAAAAATGCAAGCTAGATGGAGGAAACGGGTGAAATCCAAATAATGTTCTTCACCATGAATGGTTTCAGATCAGGAGCAGAAAGGGAGAACAAATGTAAAACGTCTGGAGTCACAGCGAGACCTGGGAAAGAGCCTCTACTGAAGCATCTATGTGTCTGGAGGTAAACTGTGGTGTGGTCATCTTATCTTTCATATCCTAATGATATCCATGTGTAAGTCAAAACACACATCACCGTGCCCTGCTGATAGTTCACCCTTGTATTTATTTGTATAGAATTATGAGTAGTTATGACAGGCAGAGGCCGACATGTCTGTGTGTCTTGAGTAAACACTGTATATTTAATTTAAAAAAAAATAAAAAATGGATGTAGCCATTAAGACATCACCCATTGATTTGTGATCATTTTGGCAGTCACCACCTCAGTGTTTTGAACCTGTACAGATGATGGAGGGGTGGATCTGACTGAGAAACCAGCAGAAACTTCTCCATCACAAAGTCGTCACACTGAATTATTCTTCAAGTCTCAGTTCAAGTAAAATAGCTGATAATTTAGTAAACATGTGTATTAGGTACACAGGAGTGAGAAGCAGGCTCATTTTCTCAGATTTCTATGCAGCATTACTTCTTTTTGGAATCAGAATCACTGCCCCCTGCTGGCCATTAGAAAGAATGCAAGTTTAGGCTTTAAACATTTGCTTCATGTTTCAAAAGCTGAGGCTATTTCCATTTCTTTTTATATGGAGTCTATTGTCTTGAGATGAGCTTTTTGCTTTTTCTACATGGGCATGGGAGGAAAGAAGGGTCGGTTTGGGCATCCAAGCTGGCAGAGCTCAGAGGACTTACCGGTGCATCCAACACTATGAGCTGCAGCCAGAAGCAAAGCAGAGACATGTAAAGTTAGGAGACCCTCACCCTCCCTTCTCAACACTTTGTGTGTCAGAAGAATTGGAGTACCTGATTATGAGATGTTAGCTTTTGTGTAAACCTAACTACAGAGTCTTATTGGGAGCTTTAATGGTTAAAACAGGATGGCAGAGGTTAAGAGAAGAGACTGCAGACTCACTATCATGCCATGAAGGGGCAGCTGTCCATGGACTTTGAACTGATTGGTTGCTGTAACACCTTTGCTTGTGTAAAGGAGCATGTCAGAGAACTGAAAAGACATGAAGGCAAAGATTAAAAAGTGCTAACAATGATTAGAAGCTTTAGACGTTAAGTGGAAGTAGATTTTGTTTTTAAACTAACCAGGAAAAACATCCTCTGCTGTAGCCCCTTTTTGGTGAGCTTGTACAAGCACCCCTCTCGAATGAACTCCTGTAATAAAAAATAAAAAAAGACAACCTTGTTAGATTGTATGCACTTATTTCCTGCACTTCGCTCTGTGCCACTGCACCCACCCTGCCTGGTGCAGTCAAGTTCTCGATGCCGATCAGGTCTCTCTGCAGCTCTGTGAGCTTCTGGAAATTCTCCAGCCGGATAAGACTGCTTTGAAGCTGAGTGGCTATCTCCGCCACTTCCTTCAGAGCCTCTGTATGGGAAGACAAATGAATAACCAGAAGATGATACATGGCAGACTTATCACATTCCTGCTACAGTGACGACTAAGTAAAGTGGAAATGATTTTCCACATGAATACCGTTTCCTTTGAAAGTTTTAATATTTCTCTTACACATTAATATATGATGTATTAATCTTGTCTCAAAGAATGAATAAAACTAGACTATTTCACTACAAACCTGCTTGTGATAACACTCAAAGATAGTAAATATACTGAAGCATTTCCAGATTAATAGCGTTAGTCGTAGCGTTTTCAGTGGGAGAAACGTTTGTCACTCATCCAAGCGTCTTTAGTGTCAGCTGACTGCAGCTTTCCCCACCTTATAAACTGTACATTTTCATAATTCATATTATACAAATGTACTACATATTATATAATGCATATGCAGTGAATAAACTTGTGAATACTTGATTGGGTGAAAGTAAGCGGTCTTCACCAGAGGGACAATGTGCTCTTGCTGCATGCTACCATTTGCAGTTCCCTTGCTTACTACTAGTTGATGCATTCGAATGTTACAAAGGACTGATGCTGTGAGATGGTGGGGTATTATCATCACCGTCATGACGTAAAAGAAGCTTTAGAAAACTCACCCTTGCAGTCGTCATAATCGCGGTGGGCAGGGGAATAATGCTTGCACAGTCTCTCCAGGATTAGCTTGTAGTGCATGAGTCGCTGGATGGGCTTGAGCAGGAATGTGTTGAGGGGCAGGTAGCAGACCTTCTGCAATTCAAACTCTTTGTAGACTGTCTCCAGCTTCTTCAGCCTCTTGGAGGCCTTCTCCAGCTCTGTTAACACTTCATCGTGTTTCTGTAGATAACTGGTGAATTCCTGGAGACCAAACGAGACTCTGGTCACTCTGTTTGTCAGCCAATTGTGAAAGAATAAATAAACATGTTAAACTAACTGAAGTTGTCCTACCTTAAGGGCACACATGTTCTTCAGCATCACGTCGCCAATCCTCTGGTAGTCTCCTTTGACATGAGCATTTGAACGCCCCTCCCTTAGGAAAAAACAAACAAAAACATGTACGGAGTTTCTTATTAGTGAAGCTCCTGCCTGATGAAATGGTGTTTCTCTCACTCTCAAACACAGAACTTTTTAAATTGCAATGACGTCACTCCCCAGTTACAAAATCCAACTTCCAAGGTACATTGAACACCCACAACCAGAAGCACCTACCAGAGAGCCAGTCTCTGGTCCAATTCCTTCAGGAAACCTCGGTGGAACTCGTAGATGGGGTCGATGTTGGAGAACAGGAGGGTCATCAGGCCTTCGGGCATGGCGTTTTCTTTGATCACAGCACTACGGAACCACTGGGAATAGCCAAACGCAAAAGTCCCGTTAGTACATGGGTGTGAATGAAAACGGCAAGTCTGGTTTAACGCTTGCTGATGCTGAAGAAAAGTGTCCCAACTCTTCTTCACAGCGTCCTTCCCAAAAGCAAATCTCGTCTCTATGTAGTTATTTAGGCAGCAATTCTGAAGGAGGATAAACTTTATGTCTCAGTAACCATGAAAATACACTGCATGTGTTGAATCCCCAGTGAAACCTGATTGCAAAAAATTCAAGTTTAGTAAAATTTGCTAAGTTTGCATGTGCAAAGTTTCATCACAGCTTCATTAACCATCAATCCAAAGCACTGCTCACACCACCAGAGCCCTGAACAAAGGCCATGCTAATTCACACTATGCTAGAAAAAGTACATGTCGACTACAAGCATAAATGCCTTTAAGGGGAGCAGTGTTACAACACATCTGGCTTTCTGAGATTTCATTCTGATGCCAGTGTCCGTCTCTCTCTCTCTCTCGTCATATATTGGTACAGAATTAAAAGCATGAGGATTTTATTCCAAAACTTGACATTCAACCTATGAAAGCACCTGACGCTGACTCACTATACATTAAGGAGAAATGGGAAAGAGTGTGTTCGTAAGATTAGCCAAAACTATTCTACAAACAATGGTATGGCATTTAAAATAGAAGGCCTTTTATTTCTTTATTGGACTTCAGAAAATATAAATTATAGGGTTTGATGCCAGTTTCGCATCTTAAGGACTGAAGGTTGAATTACCCAGTAATATAAAAACCCCAAGAAAAACATCCAAAACAATTAGCATCATCAATATGCAACACACTGAGTTAAACTCAATTTTACACATGGAAACACTGCATGTATTATGCAAAATGATATCATGTTAATAGAAGTTCATACATGCATGACACAGCAGAACTGCACAATTTCAGATTGATTACCCATTTTTGCTCCTACAGCTTTTGTTTATATATTTTTTATTGATTTTGTCCAAATGTCCTTAAAGTTTCAAAAGAAAAACTTACCACAGTGATGACCTCGAGGTCCTTCAGGTATGTTCGCTCTGTGGTCAGAATCTCTTTGGCAATGAAATAGGCCTTATCGGTGGGATATCGCTGCGGTGAGAGACATCAGTTAACACTCGTGCTGTCAAAAAGAAAACTCAAAACTTTTAAGCAAAACTAACTTTCCCTCCACTGAAAAAACAAACAAAACAAACAGAACACCCCCCCAAAAAAACCTCCCATCCCATTGTTAATTAGAGGGACTGAGTGAGTGAGTGAGTGTGTACTCTGTGCTTTAGGGTTGTGAGGCAGGTTGTTGGAAGGATTGGCATGTAAGAGGTGTACCTTCCTCCTGCCTTCCTCCTCCTCCTCTAGCCTGGCATTGCTGCCCACCTCGCTCAGGATGGGGCTTTGCAGGGGCGACGGGGTCTGGCCCGGCAGGCTGAGGTTCGACATCTGGAAGGAGGGCGACAGGCAGAGGGGACCTTTAGAGGCGACGGGGGAGAGCTGAGGGCTGTCCACCACTGAATCTGTGGAAGAGGGAAAATTTAAATTATAAAATGCTTATCTTTATATCACCTTATATTGTGTCAGATTTCAGTAAAAGGATAAAAACAAAGACGGGTTAAAAAACTAATTATACAGATTAAAAATGAGCTTTTCAGGGCAGAGCTTAAGACAACCAAGACCTCTGCGTGTAGTTGACCTCCTTCAGAAACTGTACGCAACTATTAAAATTGATCTTCATCCAAACCATTTTTTCCACCCCTAAATTATCTCATTTCCTATTAAAGAAAAAACAAAGCCACAGATTCTAACAAATCCAAGTTCATCACACACAAGCCACAAATAAAGGGAAGGCAACAAAGGTAAGTAATAGTTCCCACATTTCCCCCCCCCTGCCCTGGTTTCAAACGCCCTCTACGAGGAAGACAAACAGTAAGCTACACAGGCTCGATTCACGGCAGAGAACCGGCTCTGCTGCTTTTGTTCTGCACAGAAAATCAGGAGACAAAACAAGCAGATGAAACGCCAGGTCATTATCTTAACAGAGTCATGGGTCACCACAGCTGTTCTTCCACTTCTATTAGAGAGGGAAGGGGGGGGGGGGGGGGGGAGGCTGGGAGGAGAAAGAAAGAAAGAAAAAAAAAAAAAAAAAAAAGACCGCTCCACGACTCACTACTCGACCCGGAAATAATTGCTCATGCAAAGAGTTATCAGGAATGCGGCCTGTCTGGAGGGCAAACAGTTGTTTATAGTTTATTTGAAGTGCCCCCACCACAGGGACTGACACGAGGGGAGGAGAGGGAGCGGACGTCGGGCTCCACAGCGGGAGGATGGGGGGTTTGCTGTGGAATGACTTGGCACAAGGCCCGTCCAAACAGAGAGCGCGAGCACACACACACACAGCTGGAATTAGGTTGAGGAATCTTGTGTACAAGTCCGACCCAACCCCCAACAGCATGTGCATCTGTTGCCTCAAATATGACGGAAAACTGCTGTATATCGAATTCTTCCTCTAATAACGTTAGCAGGATCCCTGGAGTGTCATGCGATACACTCTGAACACACCAGGGAGTGGTGTCAGTGTAGGATATTAATGAGTCAATGCAAACATTTTGGCTGAATGACAGATTTGTGCGCAATAAAAAACTGATTTGTAGTTGTTCCTGCAACTAAAACACCGTCAGGATACAGCAGCAGATATATTATATGCAACATACGTAAACTTCATCCTCCACGTTCTTGACCATTAAGCTAATATCCAACACCAAAAGGGTTTGTGTTCCACCATTACTACTCCTTTGAGTTTAATCTGCAACTTTAAAGAATTTTAAGTCTGACATTCATGGTACCCAAAAGTGATTACTTTATTCTTTAAAGTAAAAACATACAAAACATTAAGTACAGGCTGTTTATGATTAGTAAAAATATACATGTTCAGGATTAAGGTGTGATTACTTTGTGTCTAAGTGCAGGTTAGCTGGTTATAATTGTCAGCTAGTCGTTAATGAAAACTTTAGTTAAGTGGGAAGAATCACATGGTAGAAAAAAATAAAAATAAAGAGCCATCAAGACAAATCCTCCAGATCAGAAAACTCTGAAGCAAAATACGATTACTCCATGGTGACACAGAAACACCCGTCCACACCCGTGACTGCAGAAACACTTTGGGTGTGTTTTGCCCATCCTTCAAAATGACAATGAGGACAGATGAGATTTACCCATCTGATGTCTACTGATTACAAAAAAATAAAGACAAAAAAAAAACTGCATTGAGGTGCAAGTGCTGCACACAACAAAGGAGATTCTGTAAAATGTACAGAAAAATCAAGTAGAATTGAGTTCGGGCACATTAAAGAGATGAAAATCAAAGCTTGTATCATCGTCATCTTAGTTGGGTTAAATGTAGAATCAGCCCTTACAAATCCTTACACCAGATATATCTCAGTCGAGCAAACATTACAGGGAAATATTCTGTCCACACTGATGTGTTAATAACCTGACATGCCTGGATTTTTCCTATAAAATTACTTAGAAATGTGCAAAAAACCCCAAAAAACAACCCTGTTTCCTAAAAAAGTTATCAAAAGGATTTCCTGTAAGTTTTTAGGTCTGATCAAATGTTTGAAAAGGTGCTTCATTGCTCTGCTTTCATTTGTTAATCAAGAAGTTTAAAACACTAAAGCCTTACATACAAACAGGTGATACATTCATTCTGTAGAAAGTGGTGCTAACGGCGCACTTAATGGCTCATCAGTACACCGTTTACATTCTTTTTTTTTTTTCATGTTGAGCTGAGTTAAAATGTTAGCTGGTGTTGGCTTTCTAAAAATATAATTATATAGACATTCTAAACCTATCAAAACAAAAGAAAACTACCACAGCTGGGGATTTTGGGATGTGAACAATGCTGACTTTCGCCAGCAGGTGGCAGCAAGGTACAAGTGGGGCAGGGAAAAAAAAAAAAAAGACTTAATGGCATGCCCTGTGTTTTTTTTTTTTTGTTTTTTTTGTTTTTAAAAAAGGGGGGCTTTAATATTCATTTGAACAGGGACTAATATTGGTTTCATTTTTCAACCCTGAGATTAGACACAGATTACCATCTACCAGAAAACTCTACACTGCCCAGTAAGTGCCAGATATTATTTTTAAAAACAAACAAGTAGTTAAGAAGTTAAATGCTTGTTAAGTACTTTAAGTACATTTAGCTCATTTTTATTCCAACCTGTAGGTCAGGACAGAATTTTTTTTTAAAAAGTAGAAAATTATTAAAAATTCTGCATTACTTACAAGCTTAAATTATCTGAAACCATCATCTCAAGTGATCAACTTTACACACAGAAGAATAACTTTTCCATTAAACACTCACTATTCAAGTGGAAGGTAATTTGGATAACTTGTCCTATGCTAATGCGTACATTAGCGTTTTAACAGGAGTCATGTTGTGTCTTAAAAAGATAAAGCTTCCAAAATAAATGCTTTTTTCCAAAATGCATTTCAATATTTTCTCTTAAAAGGCTAAATGTTACAGAGAAGACAACTGTAAAAGAGATGGCATTCGAGGCTCTCGTAAAAATAAGAGCCAAATTCCATGAGAAGATAGGAATGATGTTAAAAATAAAAGAACCTCCTCAACCAGACAAGGCAGGAAATAAAAGCTAAGATTATAGCACTGCCTGCAACTAAAGTTGTGTATGGGGAAGGTCAAAGTGAAATGATGTGGTGTCTTCACTGAGAAGCCTCAAAGTTCAGGTGATGGCGATGATGATGAAGAAGAACCCATCTTTTTCAACAACTACAAACATCTTTTAAGTGCTGGTTCAATGGTGAAATGTGCCGAATTATGCTTCAGTAGGAAATCTGCCATGTAGCCAAAAACTCCTCTTAACCTTTCACATAACCAGACGTGCACCTCTTGAGAAATGCAGCCCGCAGAGACTGATGTGGAAGGTTATGGTGTAGGGTTAAGAGGAGTTTCCGGTTACCACACAGATTTCCCGCTGAAGCATAATTCAGGTAATATAATGTCATCTCTACATTTGGACAGCCCTAGACTGTCTTCAAGTGCTTTACATTTTAACATGTGGGGATCCAGAGGGGTCTGCTAGTGTCAGAGCCTGCAGATTGTGACACTGCAGGAGGAACCCCTCGATTCCACTGTTTCCCGTCAAAGGATTGCTATAAAATAGGTTCTGCTCAGGGGGAAGGACGCTGTCAGAGCCCCAGTCGGAGTCTGAATCTGAGCTACCGTTCCCTGAACCCTCTGTGGCAGTGGGCGGGTAGCTGAGCTGCTCCAGCTGCTCCACCAGGTCACTGAACTGCACCGCGGAGCTGCTCTCCGAGCGCACAGAGTACGCTGGGAAGTTGACCATGGAGCTGGCCTCCGACTGGATGTCAGACCCAGGCAGGCGAAGCGAGGAGGTGTCAGCGCCTCCGTAGCCCGCTGACATGGACTCCCCTGCAGAGCTGAGCCCCAGGTTATCCAAGGAGCTGCACTCTGAGCGGTTGTTAACCAAAGAACTAGTCTCAGAGTGACCTACAATACTGTCAGGGAAGGGATTGGGGTTCCCATTCAGATCTTCAATTCCCACACTAAAGAGCCGGTTTTTGCTAAGCTCAAGTTCCTCCATTAAATCAAAGTTATCTACTTTATCCTCCAGCCCATAAGAGTAGGCCTCAACACCCCCGGCATAGAAGGAAATCTCAGTGGGATCGTCATCAATGAACTCCTCAGTAACCTGCAGTGGTGAGCTGGACAATGAGAACATGGGGTTCTGTTTAGTACGCAAAAGCTCTGCCTCAAAAGCCTCAGGTGTAAAAAACCCCGTCCTCTTCCCTCCACCCCACTTGGCCCCACGCTCATTATCCTCATTGCCATTTTTGGAGGGCTGTGACTGAGCAGTGCCACTCTCTGAACACACAAACAAGGGGCTGCAGTGTCCTGCTGCCTGATTGCTGGGGGCACCTTGAAAAGCGTAGGGTGACGGGGAAGTAGGCTTGATGGGCTCTTCCTTCGGAGGGCTGGGGGGTCTGGTGGCTTGCAGAGGGGACTGAAGCTGCTGCTGCTGAGAAGGTGCTGGAGACTGACTCAGTGCGGTCAAAGGCTGGGGCTGAGGTTGGCGTTCTGTTAGCGGGAAAACGCTAGGGATGTGCATTGACTGGAAAGTCACGGCTGCGGAGGAAGACGAGCCCGGGAACCTGAGACTGTCATTGAATGAAAAGCTCTGAAAAAAAACAAAGCAACACAGAAGAGAGACACAAAAAACAAAAAAACAAAACAAAACCAGAGAGGACAGCAGAAAGAGATAAAGGGAGAAAAAGATCCGTGTTAGCTTATCCATTAACCAAATCTATGGCTGTATTATCACCACATGTTGCAGTATTTACCTGTTTTGGCACATCGGTTGCGAGGGATCGAGCCGACATTCTTACTTTACTGTTCCTTCTGAAAGAAAATAAGATCTCCATGTCATCTTGTAACAATTACCGTTATGATTTTATGCAGATTTCTCTTCCAGTGGATGCTTAAGAAGAATTAGAAAGAAACGGCTTCTCTTTGTGATAAATTGTGTGTCTAAACTCAAACACACACATACCTCTGGTAAGGGGTCCGCTTTGCTCCATTTTCCCTGACATATTCCACAAGCTGCTTCTGGGTCCTTCCGCTGGCAGAAAGAGTTTTAATTAAACCACTTCAATGTACTAAACCAGTAACAGTGACACATGGCATTATTTTTATGTCTTTAGTCAATACCTGTATCTGAAAGAGGAGCCTCTAGTGAAAAGGACAGCTTTGGATTTGGGCTGTGGGTGGTCAAACAGTCGGAAGAATGAGTGGTACTCAACGCAGATCTTCCAGAAGACTTTGCACTGGTCTCGACTGCCCATCAAAAATTCAAGAGTGTCCTGATGGGGGCCCTAAAACAAAGATTAATAAAAAGCAGAATGCATACAGCCATCTGGTCTCAGTGTATATGAAATCTAAGATTGAAGGACACTGATAACACTTACATGGACTTCTGGGTGAAGCTTGATCAGGAAACGTTTTCTTTTGAAGCTCAGTTTGCGAATCTTGGACCAATTGAAGGTATTTATTTTTGTGTGGCCCTGAGAGAGAAATACAGGTGGAATAAAAGACAGACACAATCATCAGTAACACTGTTAGGATATATGCACAAGGAAAACATTTGGATTTAGAGCAGCAGTCACCTGAAAAACCTGCAGGCCCATGTGAGCGACAGAGAGGTTGATCTTGGTGCCTTCGCGATCAGCTGCTGGGTGGAAGCGGACGCCGTACATTTCCAGTTTACGGGCGATCTCTAGGATCTGGAAGTCTGATTCAGCAGGAGTCTGCCCCCTGGTATCAACAACATAACAGAAGTTATTAATACTCACTGTAACAGCAGGTCCTCTACGTGCTGTTCTTACAGTGCACAGGTGGAAGGGTTCCTCTCAGTGGTCCACTGACAGGTTCAGATTTATGTGCACATAAACAAACCCTTTTTTTGGCTCTACGTTCTGTGTAACGTGCTGGCTTTATACACAGCAGATTTAACAAACAGGAGAAAGATACTATGATGGGCCTAATGTAGAGTAGGGCCCGTCACAGATTTGTTTCCTGCCAAATTCAGTAAATAAAAATTACTGATGTGTTTCAGTGAAGGAACTGAGACCTCCCAAATAATTGCATTAGCACTGAACAAGCTAGATGCCAATTACACCCCATTATGGCTTGTTTAGCACAAAGACAATGCCTCTGTTAATCACAGTCAGTGCTTACACTACAGATTACAGCCAAGCAGCTCAATCGCATTTGTTGCAACAAAATTGGGAGATGAGCTAAAAATAATAATAATAATAATAATAATAATAATAATAATTTCAGCGCATTGTCAATAGAATCACAGTCACCGACTCAGCCGTGACGCTGTCATTCAATCCAAATGTACAATTTTGATCAGGCGGAAGTTATACTGTAAATGTCAAATTTACTGATATGAATGTGAAGTCGTTTTGTGTTAACAGTGTTCCCACGTAGTTTCAGTCCTTGGGAACACCATTTTTAGCTTTCTGGCTGTTACCGATTAAACTTGGGTGTTTAAAATAAAAAGCCTAGTGCCAGAGGGCTTAAAACGCTGCTTTTTAAAAATCTTCCCATCCGTGTAGTGAAATGATTAAAAAAAATAAATCATTTTGTAGTATCTCATGTAGTGTTTGTAATTTAGCAGCTTTGAGTTGCTCTAGATCACTTGTATAAACACACCAACATGTCACCTTACGGTCTTGTGATTCACATCTTCCCTTAATCAAATTAACTGTCTACCCCATTAATTTATTAAATTATTTCTCATCAAGTTGGGCAATAATCATCTACAGCATTCAAAGTGTTCGGTTTAACACTACACTATAAATACGTACAGTTAAAGAATAAAAAATAAAGTTACCACATAAAATTGAAACCGAGCACGACAGCATGAACTTTAGAGCGAGCAGCACGACCTTAAATCCCTTATAATTTCGAGGATTTTAGTTATCTAAAAATGGTGTGATTACAACCAAACAGCATGTTAGAAAGACATATCCATCCAATCATCACAGTCTTCTAATTTTGTTCATCTGTTAAGCAGTTAAATCTCCTTAGGGCCCTCCCCTGCCCTACTGGCCTTATGGCTAATAGACCGGCCAGAGCAAAGGATTAGGCCAGGGAGCTCGTTGCTTGTGCTTCCACGCTGGCAACCAAGGGAAGATTAGCAAAAGTCTTTAGAGCTGCCTAACACACTGGGTTGAAAAGAGTCCCCATTGGCCACAGGATAGCACTGCTTTAGCATGGGAGCCAATGATGGGAAAAGTGGAGTGAGAGGTTTTGTAACACGCTGAAAACTGGGAAAAACCCTCACTGTGGTTTGTTTAGCAAGAACACTCAATAGTCACACTTCATTGACCTCATTACAGTAAACCGTGTTAAACATCATTAAAAGAAAAAGAAAAAAAGTGCACTGCGCCTGGGTGCTAAAGTTTCAAGATCAGTTTTCAGGAAATGACTATTTATTCGAGCTCATCCAGAAACAAACACCTGAACAAATAAACATGTTGAATAAGTCTCCAGCATCTTCCTACATAAGGGTCTTATTTCTTTATAGTCGTACAAGGCTGGTTGAGGGCGGTCACACTAACAAATTGTTTTCACACATGAATTTTAAGCTATTTCGGGTGAATATGTGTTTCTTTTTTCTCCTCCCCACATTTACTAGTGGCACACAGCAGGAACTGGCATGCTTGAGAGGAGTTTGCACTGCTGGAAATACTCTGTGGGGCTGTCTGGGTAACGCATGCAGCAGGGACAACATGATTCCCAAACGTAGCAGTGAAGCCTCAAACATGCTCCTCTACCAGATGTTTTGTAGAAAAGTGCAGGGCTACAGTGCAGTGGAAGAATGGCTACAGACAGCCAAACATGAGTAATCACATGGGATGGTTTTATGTAAAGCTTAGGAAGTGACATTTAAACACATTTTTATGCCCAAATAGCTGGAACCCATTTAGAGAACGGGACAAAATAACCAAGAAACTTTATACTCAACATGCTGGAGTGTTTAGTCAAATGCTGAACTCACAGTGACTCTTTTCAGAATGGTTTATGCATGTCTGAATAAAACCAGGGAGACACAGTAATGCAGAAACTCAGATGTCTGAAAGAAGCAACACTTAACAGGCTGATGCGGGTGTTACAGTTTCCACATCAGCGAGGGACCACTTCGATCTGAGTGACGTAAATGTAGTCATCAAGCAGAGAGCGCAAGGCTCCGTCTGCACGCTCCGTCTTTAGGCAGACTTGGAAAGAGACAATACAACATAATGACTGCTTGCCTGTGGTGACTGCAGCTGTCTGTTTGCAGCTGAGTATAACCCCTGCCTGTCAAACCAACAAGGCTATGAATCCCATGTCTTATATAGGCCAATGGTACATTCCATACAAGATGCATCTGGATTTTTGGGGCTCACTGCTTTGGTTTTGTTTACTTTGCAGAAATGCGTTTCACAAACAGTCACACAGCCTTGATGCGGATTCTGCAACATGTGCTGCAGACAGCACAGAGCGCATTATAAAAACACAGCCAGAGTCCATCTGCTGGAAAAATTGTGCGATAACAGGCTTGCACAAAGCATACTTCTCAGCATGTTTCAATATTAGAACACGTACACGCTGATAACGACAACATGTGTCGCCAGCGGTGAGCTATGATCACCGACTGCTGGGTTGAAGCAGGGGGAAAGGAGCTAAAATGGTTCGTTTCAGATAGACGATCGACTGTAGGGTAACCCAGTACAAGATAAAAGAAACAAAACCTTTTTGCTGTGACTCATGCAAAGCTCCACAAGAAGAAAAGGTCTAAATAAATGAGCCAGTACTACAGTACGTGCTGTGCGTGTGCACTTTTAAGAGGAAAAGCTAAAAATCATTTGTTTAATTTGAAGCTTGCATCTCATCTGCCAGTGAAATAAACCCGTGCTATTTTTCATCTACCAGTATGAAAATTCAGCTTCTTATCATCCATACCAATCATGGTATCACAGTGATCGTTTGCATTTCCCCTGCATCCTCACTGCAGGCCAATCTAACAAACCCACAATATGATGGCAATGCCTGGAAGCGACTTCGATGTCACAGTTAACTTGTTTCAAATCGCCTCAACATGTGGTCATCTGGAGAAAATAATGAACTGCATTTATTCTCAGAAGTGCACAGTCAGCAGCTGCATCAGAACAATCTGCAGGCGGCTGGTCTACCGTGAAAGTCGCTACATGACCGTCTGAAGAAGCTGAAAGTCTGGCTGACTTTAATTTTGGTAATGACATCAGGAACAAGGCTCGCATCCCTGTTTACGTTTACAGGTCAGATTCAAGTATTCTGAGTGCGCGAGGAATGCGAGAAAGGAAAGCAGCCATAAACCGAACTACAGGAGTCAGACGGTTAGAGCAATTTGGAAAAGAGGGAGAAAGATTTCACTTAGACAAAACTTACAGGTGCCTGCGATGGAGCTCCATGATCCGTTCTTGTACTTTCTCTTGGTAAGGTAACAGCTTGTTTATCCTCAGGTATTCCCTGTCTGCTGTGTCATCGTAGTCGCCGATCTCCGCTGTGATTTATGGAGAGAAAACGAAGCGAGACTACGCTCATTTCAGGTTTTAACAGATTGTTTCTATTCTTTTCTGACCTGTAGATTTGCTGTTACTTTAGATTATAGCTCACAAATGATTCCCTACACAATTTGCTGCAAATTACCATAAGAATTGCTTTTTGAATCTAGACATTTGCGCTTTCTCATCTGGTCTCTTAATACCATTTTACCATTTTTAAAAACCTTTAAGAGGAGGTATAACACACTGAACCCTGGGATTTTTTTTTTTTTTTTTACAGAGTATAAGAAAATACTGAAAAGAACCTTTTAAGATCTGTGGTTTCTGTGAACAGGATTATGTTCTGAAACAAATCGAGCAAACCAGTTACTAGAGATTTTACAAGTGCTCTTACTACTGCATAATTTAATTTAGTCTGATAACACTGTCGGCTTTAACAAAAACAGAAAGAACTTACATTGGACAAGGTGAGAGGCCAGCAGGGCACCAGTATTTTCTGTGCAGATCAACCTGCCCTCCATCAGATCCCTTTTCATTTGCAGGGAGAATAAATACCTAAAGGAGAGGGGGGAAAAAAAGCATGTGCACACACACACACACACACACACACACACACACACACAGTCATAAGCTAAGTGTCCATCTATTTATGTTCATGAGAAGTAAATAAGCACAAACTAAGCTCATCATGGATTAAGCATCTTTAGGAACCTTAAGTGCCATTTAAACAAATAACTCTTGGAAAAACAACGATCACAAAGTTTTTAACTGCAGAAAAAGTAATTTTAAAGAAGACAAAGCATAACAGAGCTTCTATTTAAAAAAAAAAAAGGAAAAAAAAAAAGGGGGAAGAAAAACAGAAACCATGTTCCTCCAGCTCCTCAGGTAGAGATAAAAGTGATATTCAAAAGGAAATTACAGTCACTGACCGGGTGTACTCCTCCTGCAGCTGACCCGGATCGGGGGGAAAGAATTTCACTGACAGTCTAAAAAGCGTATTTGCTGGTCCTGTAAACGCACAAGCAGATTATCAATGCCCAAAACACTTTATTAGGTGGATTCAGAGCTAAGAATCAGCCTCACTTACTTCTGACTTGTTTTGAAATGGGTTTTGTGGGTTCCAGCCAAACCTAAAGAGAAAAAAATAAATAAAAATAATAGAACATAATGTGAACTATAACTTTGACAGGTGGTGGCAGGATAACTTCAGTGACTCCCTTGTAACACAGCGACTGTTTGCTGCTTCAGCCCCATTTGAAACAGAAGAGAGATGTCACAATGCTGTTGGCAAAACACTGGCTTCAGTGTAGGAGGCTGCTCAAGCCGTACATCTGGGGCTGATTGAGGGAGGAATGCGCTCGATCCAGACAGACATACTGAGAAATTGGTATCAGCTGATTGCTGCCTGAATTCTACTCAATTCCTAGTCACACATGTGCCAGTTTGTATATAAATTTCTATTAAAAATGAAAAAAAGCTTTCTGGTTTCTGCTTCTACTCCAATTCTACTGGCTAACCACACTTGAGCAGGCTTTGGTAAATGGTCAGTGTAGAGCATAAAAGAGGGATTACATTTGCCAAAACATTCCTGAAACCATCAGCTATCATCTGATGTTGTTTTAAGTTTAAAAACAAATAAATACATAAATAAAAACCTGCATTTGACCTGGATATCCCATAGCTACACTTGAACTTAAAAAAAAAAAAAAAAAACTACCCACAAAGACTGACTAGTAGCAATGGGCTGGTCGAGGAATGTCACTGAAATTTAGAAAACATTGGGGACATCAACTATAAGGACAACATTAAAGTTAGCGTCAAGCCAACTACACAACCACTACGCAATCAGTGATGGGTGTGTCGCTCGATACGTGGGCAGGATTACATCAGCAGACTCGCTGATTGGTTCTGGAAGTGTACAAATGCATGTGTAGAAATAATCAGAGGCAAAGTACTGAAACCATATCTATGGGAAACCCAACGAAATGAGTAGAATGCAAGTATTCCAAGTATTGATTTACCAAACATGTAATAAGCAAACCCTTCAAACACACGAGCTTTTCAAATGTGCCAATTTGAGGCTTATTCTCATCTTACTCTGCAGCACTGAATATCTGAGGATTTTGGACTGTTTTCACAGCTTTTTTTGGTACGTCATTTAAAATCCCATGGTGCAGTGGTTTACACATTTGTCTAACAAGCAAAATATGCCCAGATTGATTTTGAGAGGAGACATAAACCCCTTATTGTTGCTTGAGGAAGGCCATCCAGTGTAAAAATCTGCCAAACCAAGCAGGATTTAGAAACTTCAGATATGTAGTGCCATCATGAAATTTGGGGGAGACTACTCCTTAAACAATACCTGAACGCCACTTTGACCATTTTCCCTTCAAAGTCACCTTGTTCACCTGGAGACCTTTTCAGGTTCTGCTACCTTTCTGAAGTCACTCCTGTTTGAAAAGTTGTACATTTTGGATTTCATCCAAGTTCTCAAATGTTGTGCAGACAGCAAACAACAACAACTCTACTTTCATGCCCAGGATCATCGCTGGTGATCAAACTGCAGTCCACAAGATGTTCGTGGAAGAGTCTGCAGTGCATGAGGAAGATTGACGCTATTAACCCTCTCCCCATAAGTCACAGGACTTGTTTAGCTCTGCTTTAACACCCTTTGGCATCTGGTGGAGAAGATTCTATATAAGCAGAAGTAAAACAATCAAACCAATGCTATTCACATGAAGTGCCTCTCATTGACTTCCACACATTTCCATTACAGCCATTAAATGCAAGTTTAATGGATGTAGAGGAGATCAGGTGAGCAACACAGAGCCTCAAGATCAACGAGACTGAACAGGACCTCTGGAGTGATATAGAAACAGCAGAGGTGCACACAGGGGGTGACCCCGTGGGACAGATTAGCCCAATTCAAATTAGTTTTTGGTTTTATGAGTACCGAATTCAGTCCTCACAGCTGGGAAGCTTTAACAAAGCGAATGATTCATGACTCGGATGATTAATCATGAAAACATTTTCCAATTATTTGTTAAACTCTCAATATATTATTATTCTTCTGAGTAAGAGCTTCCTGAACGATGAAATAACTGATGAGGACACAGCCGCTACTCCCAAAAGAATCTCAGTGTGTGCCCTGCTGGGTCACCGATAGTTCATGACATCAGCTGCAGCCAAGCTTCCTTCATACGCTCAGTAAAAATTCACTATGCGTAAAAGATTTAGTTTGTTAATGGAAGAAGCTCCTTTAAAAACCAGACTGCAGAGCAGCAAACGTAGTGTATATTTAAACACTGTATAGTTTTCAGTCCTCGGAAAGCTGAGCGTACATGAGCAAAGAGGCCGGTGCGTCTTATTAAACAACACTGGCCTCATTCTCTTTGAAGAAGATATATAGTGGGCTCCATAACTCCTCTCTGCTGCTTTACAAAAACTGCTAGGTGGTCTTGAATTCCACTTATGTTTCTGGAAGAGTAAAACAATGGAAAGTCTGACATGTGTATATGAGCACTGCTGCCAGACAAGTTAAAAATATTCCAAAGTAATATACTACTCAAGTCCAGAGAAAACACTACCTCACTGTTTGCATTGCTGAAGAAGAGCAACTAATGACTTATAAGTCCATGTTGTTCCCCGAATGCCCATCCTGTTGTCATCAAGCATTTTAAAAAGTTTGCCTCAACCAATCAGTGCACAAGTCAGCTCCTCCATGTCCAATGTGTCCGCTTCAAACAGGAAATGGAGATGTACGTACCCAGTTCATCTGCATGTTCTGAAACTCGAGGCCAAAGTAATCACTCTCTATGAGGTTGCCTCTGTGGAAAACCTCAGAGAGAAGGATCTGTCCAAGAGCCTTTGGCTGAAAGAAAAAGAAGAAAAGCAGAAGAATTTCATCACTATGTCAACACAAAGATTTCAGAAGTTCTGTGACAATAGATCTTATGAGAAGCGAAAGTGCATTGCTTTAAAAGACAAAATATTCACAAAGATTCCACAGATGGAGAGCATCATCAAAAACCAATTTCAACTAAGCCCGAAGAGAACGAGGACACGCTTGTGTTCAAAGCGAGCGCTGAATAAATGCCGTCTGCCTGTGTGGTGCAGAAAATATTCGCAGCTGTAAATGATCCACTCCATTGTGTGTTTTATGGTTGCGTATGTTCCATCTGTCGATTTAAATACTTTTTCTCGACTTGGATGAGTGTCTGAACTTACTGTATTTCGCAGTTTATCTGGGCCTGAGAAGTGTGCATGCGGGAATTCTGCACAAGTTTACCATCTCAATGCTCTGGGGTTTGCTTTCACTAAATGAAGAACTAATTACTATGTATGAAGAACACACTGCACTTGAGGTTTGGAATCCTAGCTTGCGATTTTTTGAGAAAATTATAGCCTGAAACATCTGGTTGTAATGTAAAATAGTATTTTTAAAAGCCTTATAAAAAGTACTGCTTTGCATTGGCTAAAGTAAAGGATTACAACTCAAAGCATGCCAGGAGATTTACTGTAGTCGGTCTTTTCATTACTTTGATACAATCACATGTTCTGCATTCAGAAAATCTATAAATTGCAGGTGAAACCTACTGACACAACATCCATAAATTTAGGAATCTCTTGTAAAATTCCCCCTTTTTCCACACATTCAAGGTATCTGATTCCAGCTGACCTCAAACGGAGAACAAAAAATGGTGTGTTAAAATACTTTGTCTGGGCTGCCTTTGAGTGCAGGCCAAACATACGATCCAGACAACGTCAGCGAGATTTTTTGCGCAATGACTCGGGAGCCAAATGTAAGGAACGCTTTGAGGTATTTTGTCAATTTGACTCATTCAGTGAGTGCTTCATTAACAAAGTTATTAGAGCAAAACCAAATCTTCCCTGTGGTTAGACAATGTTTCCATACACTAATCCTCATTTCTTCTCAGTGTTCTTGAGGTTTACCATGTACACCTCATCCTGTTACAAGTCGGGGGAAATTCAGTCTAACCAGCAAACAAAGTTTGAAACCACACTGTCAAACAGCTACAATCAGCCTAATCACCACACGATTAATGTTTAGGTTTAATCAAACAGAACTGAGGCCGCTAGTTCGACAAGAAACCCAGAAGCAGTTGGCAGGTTTGACCTGCTGAGGATTATGTTCTCAATGCAGTAGCCATGAGCAAACTATTTAATGCCATCTTCTTTTTCTTGGCACTTTGTCATTGTGTTACTCATTAACCCTCTGCTGGAATTGTGAACGTGTGTTTTAAGAGCACAGTAAGATCAAACTTTGACATGTAGCATTATCTTTTACAGTCAGACAGGGAGGGATAGCATTTTCTCATTGACCCAGCTAGCCTCTTTGCTAGCTGCCAGGTGAAGCCAGGCAGCTAGCAAAGAGGAAAGGGTACAGCTACTGCACATCATTCCCCCCCTAAGAAAGTTCTTTCCAGCATCACTGCAGTGAAATTCCATGTAGCCCGCAGATAATATTTTCCCCTCAACCAACTTCCTCTTATGCTGTCCAATTTGGCTTATCTCTCTGAAGTCACTGTTTACTTTGTGGGCACACACTTAAATGTTGGCAACCCTGCAGCAGTTTAAGTACAGCTGAAGTATTTTACAGTGGAACAACAAAAAAAAAAGAAAGATAAAAGTAGATGTTATGAAAAATGCCTGAATTTAAAAGTTTATAAACTACAAATATAAATTGGCCAATAATGTACCAAAAGCAAACATTTTGGTACAAAAGCAGTCTTCAAGTTCAGACAACTCCAAGAAGCAACCACAGTACGAATGAAGTTTTACACTACACAGACGTCAGAGTTAAACGGCTTAAAAATGAAATTGACTTTTAGTCGCGGTTGCCAATAAATCCATATTTTAGCTGTTGAATCACATGACTCATTCTTTTGGAAGGGCCTGGAATCTAAACTGGTTCCAAACTGTCCAATCCATTTGAATTGTTTGCCTCCGAGCTTATCAGCTCCTTTATCAGTGCTGGCTTATTTTTCCTGACAGTTGAACATTGCAACACTGTGACATCAGTATCATGGTGGTGGAGCTTTTGCACACCTGAGTCATATGAAAGCCTTTAAAAGAAACACTATGAGTTCTCAGAGTCATAGATAAGAAAACAATTGTACCGACCCGTGAAGGCCTCTGACACAGAAAACTGAGTTGAAACTAAATGGCATGGGCATATCCAGCCCCGTTTCTAGATATAAATATCTTTTGAAAGCATGAAAATCTACTACCAAAATTGGCCAAACTGATTAAAAATAATCCAAATTTACTTTGCTGTTTAACTCCACCTTTAAATGTAATTTATCAGTTCTTCTTTGCCACTAATGTATCATAAACCAATGGGCGGCACCGCAGAAGCCCTCCTGGCATCTTAAGTAAAGTCACATCTGTGATGTGACAGCGAGATCATGCAGAGTTTGTTCACACCCTACTTGTGGTGTGGACCACAGTCTCATCTCCACACCAACATTAAGGCAGGTCAATGGGTCACCCAATCAAGCTCCAAAAGCAGCGGGGGATTATGGCAAACAGATGTTTCTCTGGAAGACAAATCTCCCCTTGTTTGTGTGTATGTGCGCTGGGAGCAGGGGTGAGTACAAGTAAAAGCTTAAAAAACAGCCTGCTAAGGGAGAGGACTGCCTTCCTCATGCACAGAGAATTTCAAGGGGGGGAAATGGAAAAAAAATACAGGTGCAATTCAAAAATGCAGGGATTTGTTGTACCTTGCATGACAGGTTAAACACTGTTTAAAGATCACGGTGAAAGGCAGAGGGCTCTAGCAGAACCTCCCACTGACAGCAGGGGTGTGTTGGGGCTTGCATTTGCCACAGTGGGAGGTACACTGTCATTTTTCACGGTGGTATACATTTTGACGTTAAACAGGTTCTTCGATGGATTTTATAACTGAATGGCAATTTCCCTTCTTCTCGCTGCCTGGCTTTAGGACACGCCCGTGGACAGCTGGCAGTCATGTTGTTTGTTGGCAAATCAACTGTGGAAGGTGGTAATCGGGATCAGATGTTTTACAGAGTGCCTTCTGCTCAAGTCACCTGTATAACCCAGAATTTACAGCCTCTGCTTGGCATTTAAAACATGAGGGGAGAAAAAGGAGAAGAAAAAAAATTCAGTAGGTGGATCCTCTTTAGGTGGTGGTAAATTATTCCCTGCAGCAGGAAAGATTACCATAACAGTAAGAGCAGAGAGGAGTTGTTTGAGGTATTTAACAAGAAGTCCTTCAAGGCACAGCCATTAGATAGTTTAGCCACTTCAGTACACAGTGGGGTAGCGTGAGTGCTTTGTGGGGATGAGAGCCGAATGCTTCTCAGCCTGTGTTTGGTATGAAGAACAAGATTACTGCTTTTGTGAGCATGTCCGCGTAACCGACGCCACAGATAACAAACTGAGATACACCACTCTGACATTACTTTATCCAAATTCCCTTTGGAAGAAAGTCTTTCCACTGGACAACCATCGTACAACACTTCCAGGAACTTATTTAGCTATCCATTTCAAACCATTATCTAAATTGACTTTAATTTCAAACATCACGCAACATAAAAACTACATGCATAGAATCATTAGTGAGATCAGATGGGGAAAAAACTCTTAAAAATCTTTGCTTTTTCTGCTCCCAAAATAAGGTTTTGAACAGTTTTTCCTCTACAAGAGTGCCATGTGTCTCGATCTTGCAATCTCTTGTTAATGCCAGAAACTTCCACACAATTTAAATAAGTTTTTTTTTTACCCCTCTGGATTGTAGTGCCATTTATTCATCTAAATTGTTCAACACACAAAACAATTATTCATTAAAAATCCATGTAAAAATGTCTCTAAAGAAATGACAATCTGAATAAATAACACTCTGGGCCAGAGGAAAATTGTGTATTGTTAACTTTAGTGTAAATCATCCATTTTAAAGGATAATTAAACACTTTGTTGCATTTCACACCGACTGCATCGTTGCAAGAACGGCTCACAGATGAAACAGGACTTTAAAGCACACATCACGGTTGAATTACACTGTTTGAGTTATCTAGTTAGTCCAAATGTGATTTCAGGGACAGGCCAGGGGGGTTTGGAATTCCTCGGCCCAACTTTCGACAGGGCTTCACTCCTGACCGTGTCCCCTTCCCCCACCACCTCGGCTCAAACTTTGTACTAGCCATGACTGCTCCCTCTGAACTGCCCCTCTTGGTTGTCAACCTTGCTATTTATGTGCTTGTTTGCTAACACTAAAGCAAAGCCTGCCTGGATTCCCTCCCACCAGCACCCTGACTATAAACGCATTTTCACACAGCTAGGTTCCGCAACCCACTCTCTGCCCTTTTTTTTTTTTTTGCAAGTTTTAAGCTGGAAGTTAAGGCCAGCAAAGGGGCTGGCTGTGCTGGATAAAAGAGGCCTGTGTTTCCCCTGCCCCGCTGGCCCAGCCTCCCTGTCCAGAAACCACAAGGCTGAGCTTTCTCCTGTGCTGGGTGGCTGTGGGAGGGGTCTGTGGACAAGAGTCGTGCAAGCAAATGTCTGCTGATGATGACCCATGTCAGGTAACTGCAGCAGAGGAAGGCCAGCAGATCAAAGACTGATCTGATTGGACTGTCTTAGGTCCAGGCTAAAGACATTATATGGCCAGAAATACAAACACCTTCGCACGCAATATGATTTTACAGTTCAGAGTTATCACACGTAATGAAAGATGTGATGTAACGGTAAAGAAATAAATATGGAGAATGACAGCTGTTATTCTAGGAATGCACCAATATATCAGCAGAATATTGTAATCAAAAGACGTCAAAATCTATAAATTATGCGGCATCTACATTTTAAAAGCACAACGCAAAGCAGAAATACTCCAAAAATGTTCCCATACATTTATCCCCCCTGACTCAGAGAAACCACACAAAACAAAGCAGAAAACAAGAACATCTATATCAAGAAAATTTGCACAATGGATGAATCCCTTGTGGCTTTCCTGTGTGTAATTTTGAGTGAAGTGTATTTTTGCTTCACTGTACAGTAAGAGGGGCAGTAAATGGCAGGTGATGGAGACTGTACACAAGATATTTGGGCAGCTGAGCAACCAAAACACCACAATGAGGGGAGGCAGTTACTTGAAGGCCACAACCATGGCAAACATTCCACACTGCAATTTTGTATCTATTTTTGCACACGGACTCCACGAGGGAGAGAAAAAAAAATATAATTAAAAGCATAGGAAAAGTTGTGCTGGCTCAATCAGTTCTCTTTGAAGTGACTGGACAAATAGGCACAAACTGAGCGCACATTTCTGATGCGTTTAGCTGAGCAGCCATTCAATACACAAGGATAAAAACTATTCACCCACCAGCCCACGACTCCTCACAATGAATGAACAGAAATATTAAGCAGTGAACAACAGAGCCTCTCAGAGGCCATCTTGTTCCTGGTAAACTCCAGTCTGCTTGACAACAGCACTGCCGTCATTCTCTTTTTGCAGCCATGTATTTCGGTCTGCCACCTCCTATCAACACCACGTGCGGAGCCGCGCTGAACTCAGACCTCAGTCAGCCTGTCAGAACTCAGAGAACCACATTTTCTTGAGACCAATTAAATTTTCTTCAGACTGAACAGCACACAGGTCTGCTTCCATGCAAGTCTAACATATGCCCGTTACGCGCTATTAGCTTAAGACTTTGAGACAACATATGGTGCATAAGATTATGAAACGTCTGCCTCAGCAGTACTCCTGAACTGCAACTCTTGTGGCTACACAAGGATTTAGGATACACACAGGAAAGTATAAATATACAAACCTATTCGAACACAATTAGCAGCTGCCAGGTCTTTTTATTACACTTCACCATCAACCAGCCACTGAATTGAGCATTTAATCATTGTACAGACTCTACTTCGATTTGTTTTCCCCTTCACATAAAAAGCCAGGAAGCATGCTCTGATAGAGTGGCTTCCTTATTGCTTCCTATTGGCCTTCTCGGTGACTCCTGCTGCAACTTGGCAAGCAGACATGGCAAAGCAGAGTCACAGCATGGATCTCAAAGTTTGTTCAACAGCGAGTATTTAAATGGGATCAACTTCTCTAAAGTAATTCCAATGAATAGAAGAAAACAAAAGCAAGAATATTTGGCTAGGATTTATACACTGTGTGTGATGACTGTGTGAGTAACCAAATGCTTCTGTAAAATTTAGACTTCGTAAATCCCCCCCCGAAAAAAAGAATTATAAAAACAACCCAGAAAGACCAGACTCCTAACTTTTAATACCTACTCCTTTGGAAGTCAAGCTTTAGGGACAGTAAAGAGAACTGCTACCACTTGGACCTGGAGCAGAAATCACAGCCAAGAAACCAAGAGGCGCCCTGCTGAGTTACACTAAGTTGCCCCAATAAGAAGCCTTAAAGAGGAAGGGATTTCAGCACCAAAGCCATGTGGCAGCTGTCACCAAGACACACAGACACACACAAACCAGGGCGACCAAGGCCTCCAAGGTAAGATGGAGCAATCCGGAGACATATTTTAAGTAAACAAACGAGGATGCACGAACCACACACAGTAGAACCTACTTCTATATCAAAGAACTCCTGAGAGTCGTCCAGCCCCTGCACACGGATCTGTATTCCTCTGCCTTGGCTTATTCTCCTGTTGACCATGTTACCACTGAGACTCTGGCCCGGCTCCAGAGTGCTGATCCCAGCATTGAACTGGGCTCCCAGTCTTGTGCCAGGGGTCTGCAGGACCCTGTATGAACCCTCTATCTCCCCCATTCCAGCTCAGGGAAACGCTCCTGCAAATTCAGAAAGCAACAAATATTAACACAAAACTTCCACTGATCAAATATTTTCTTTGTTCTAAGGACAAACTATTTGGGCATAAAAAAACAAAAAACAAAAACAGTCCAAACAGCTTCCTTTAACTGCGAAGTTGCGAAGCCGTTTACGCACACCTGAGGCTCATTCATAGGAAATGGACCGCATTACGCTTACATACAGAAGACTAAAGTAATAATGACCCAAACCATTTATATTTAACCTCAAGCAGAAGTGCAGGTTGGCACAAAAGACGGCCTAACATACGAAAAGAACCGACGGCGCACCGATTTTGCCCTTCATGCGGGGCCCAAAAGTCCCACCAAGACGTAAACCGCGTTTACAGCAACACTTAAAGCCAGAAAAGCTTTCGGGAAAAGCATGAGGAATGTTTAAGGTGAGGTTTGTTTTCTTGATGAGAAACTCAGCTCAGTGGATTCCAGTGTACGGTCGAGAACCGAAGCTAAGTTAATTATCTTAACCGAGAATTAGATCCGAAAAAGTCGCCACACGAGAAAACAAAAAAGGAAATTTGCTCAAAAGCGGTTTTAAACTTACCGTTCTGCCCGAAATGAAACTAAACGCTAAAAGTTTGAAACGCCGAAGAGGACACTACTCCGCTCCATGGTCGTCGTCAGCCAAACGAGTGCGCACTCAACAGCGGTTTATCATTGGCTACAGCAGAGCCGTCTGTCCTGCCATTGGTTCAAATGTGGCTAAGGATCGTAGGCAGGAGAGCCAAGATATACTTTCTTCTACTTTAAATGGCTTTCACGGATGGAGAAGAAGGAACTCACCAGTCGGAATATTTCTTTTACGAGAGTAATGTTGCAAAAAGTAAATGGGGATTTGCGCCAAGAGTCAAAGTCGATAATAAGAAGTGTTTTATATCATTAGTTTGGTCTGATTTGACCCACAAAGCGAAACTGCCATTATTTAAGTTTGGGCTAAAGTCTGACCCGTAGGTGATGTAAATAGACTTCACTGTAAACTTCTAAGTGGTACAAATTTAGTAACACAAATTTAGTAAAACTATGTGAGGTAAGGAGGAGGACTTTTTTTTTATTGTGGAGGCGCTCCCCCTACTGTTCTCTCTCAAAAAATCCCAAACAACGTTGCATCATGCTTTAAAAATGCTTTGATAGGTTCTATAATTAAATCTGATGTATATGCACGCATTTCGACTGAATGTGTGTTTCTCATAAACCAAAATGTGTACCAACACACCGCAGAAATAATGTTTATGCTGAAGTACAAGTATTGATAATAGAAATCCTGTTTGGAATGAGGAATGATGGGGATAAGGCGAGGCTATGGGTTACTAATCGAATGCAATCGATTAACTGATCATCAGTAAGCGGGAGCACCTCTATGAAGGCAGAGGTTTTGGCAGTTTGCTGGTCTGGAGCAGTCAGGTCAGACCATTTACAAGTGGAAAACACTCATGGCACTTGGTAGTCCCCCCCCCCCCCAGGAATGGACGACTCAGCAAATTCACCTGCAGCTCAGAGAAACTGCAGAAAACCAAAGAGCTACATGTCAGACGCTACAGACGTCAGTTAGACTTCTGAAACGATGTCCTTTGGACAGGTAAAATCACATTGGAGACACTTGGCTATAATGCACGACATGTAATTTAAGCCAAAACAAAATACAACCTATCAACACCTCAGACCAACTCATAGCACGGTGGTGCTGACATCTGGGCTTGTTCTGCAGCCACAGGACCCGGGCACTTCGGAGTCACTGAGTCATCCATGAACTCTTCTGTGTACCTGCTGATTCCCCTCCCCGACTGGGAGGAAAGTTCCTGTTTGAGCCATCCGTCCCATAGCTATTCTGAATATAGAAATCAATTGTTGGCTATATTAAAGCTAAAGGGTTCCCCAGTCCTCTTGCCAACATAGTGATAGGAAGCCCTCTTCTGTTACTAGTTTGTTTCAGTGCTCTTTGCCTGTTAAACCTGTTTCTCTATCTCCCTTTTCAGTCCAGACTCATTCCTGGAACCCTGTTTGTTTGGTACACAACTCACTTGTGGACTGTGGACACCTCCGGCAAATTTTGCCTGCTCTTGCTTGTTTTCTCTGCTACTTGCAAAGGAAAGGTATTAGCCA
Source organism: Aulonocara sp. 'chitande type north' Nkhata Bay (assembly GCF_057382095.1). Taxonomy (NCBI): domain Eukaryota; kingdom Metazoa; phylum Chordata; class Actinopteri; order Cichliformes; family Cichlidae; genus Aulonocara; species Aulonocara sp. 'chitande type north' Nkhata Bay. Next base: position 15,596,663 of record NC_141365.1, read on the forward strand.
TTCACAACCTACCTGATCCCCCCCCCCCCCCCCCCCCCCCACCTCTCTGACACCCCTTGATTTTCTCCTGCTGACAAAGTGTTCCTCCAAAGCTTCAATTTACCATCCTAACAAGTAAGACTGTCTGAAATATTCATAAGCTCCGCAATAATCAATTCCTCCCGCCTGGACTGCAGTTAACACCCTCTCCGCCCTGCAGCAGAGCTCCTCTGCATCCCTGTAGTGAAGCTACTCTTCCCCGTCACTTACCTGTTGCCCGTTAATAACTCACTACCATTCAATGAACTCTGTAAAGCTGCCAATCGTCGCTGATCTTTGAGTCTGATCTTTGCATTTAGATTCAGACTAGTTCATCACAACACTAAAATATTCTAGAACGGATCTGTCTGCAACATAAAGCTTGGCTACACCTTTTTCTGAAGACCAGAAAAAGAAAAAAATTAGGGTGTCAAATGCTGTGGCAGAACCTTAAGAGAGCTGTCCATAAACGAATGGCCACAAACCTAACCTGAACGACCTGAAGCATCATTTCAAAGAGGAACAGTGATATGACTGATAAACACATACAGAAAATGATTAGTTGCTGCTGAAGGTGGTTTTGCAGGTTAATGATTCACGACTTTACTGCAGACAGCCCTGTGAAAACTTTTCCACATAACTGCATTTGAATGTAATGTGCAAATTATTTTCGTAATATGAAAATGTGTATCTATCACCTGGTATTTCAAGTCTTAACAAACACAGACATTCAAATAACATAAGACACTTTTCATGTTTAAAATAATTAATTTTTATCTAAGATAAATTTTCTGCTATTATATGTTGTGTTTTATTGCAGGACTTTAGTATTTTTAGTATTTTAAAGCAGACAGTGCCCAAAGAGAACTGGTGCTTTTCATTGGAGCGATGACAACTGACAGCTGAACCACTATGACCTTTGCATATAACCAGCTACAGTCCTGGCCATAATTATCAGTTTCCCTGAATTTCAAATTCATAATTGAAAACCTGAATGCAAATGAAGCTATTTTGTTTATACAAGCCAGGTCAAGATGATCACCATGGCATCTGGAAATGTTGTAGACTTCAGAGAGTAGTTGACCACAATTATTAGAAAGTATTTGTGGCGGAGGTGTGGTTCGCGGCTCCACTGCAGAGGTTGGGTGGTCCAGTGGGCTCAAGGGGCAGTGCCAGGGAGCCTGGCAGGGCAGCTGGAAGCAATTCCGTAATTACACTGTCCCTATTTCAGTGACGTCAGGACCTGGAGGAAGGAAGGACAGGTGAAGACAGCTGGAAGTCTGAATAGTACTGAAGGGATAGAGGGATTTGCTACAGCAGCATCTCTTTGAGGGAAAGGATAAAGGGACTGAGGGACGCAGAGATGCACATTTTGTAAATAAACACACGGTCACAAGCATGCTGAGTGTCTTGAGTGTTTGCTGGGGTCACATCATTATTTAAAATTACGCTATTTGTCCAAATACTTCTGAGTCTCTGAAAATGAGAGACTATGTATAAAACCAGATTGACAAAAACTGTGTCACTGTATAAATAGTCGTAGACATAACTGTATCTGCTTAATGTCTCAACAAGAGGCCGTCATTCATCCTTGCTTCTTTTTGGAGAGAAGTTTTGATGATGTTTTTCTGATTTTTGTTCATTTAAAACAACATTTTATTTGATGCAAAACATTAAATGGAAAGATAAAAATGATCTGCTAATAGAAAGACAAAGAATGCAATCTGAACTGGATGACTTTCCCATGTTCCACACTGTCTTTTGATCTGTGTTCATTATCTGCAAGAAGCCCTGGGCCTCATCACAGTGCCCGTCATGTGTGATGAAATTAGTCTGGTAGATCTGAAGCCTCGGATTTGTTTGAAGATACAGTTTGTGCTGTTTCTTTATACGTGATATTATTTAAAAAAAATGAGCATAAATTGAAAACAATAAAACATAAAAATTAACTGTGTGTAACAGATATTAAACATGACCAAACTTTCAAATTATGATGCCAGTTTATTTTTGGGTAACCCTGTGAACTAAGACCTCTAAACATTTGGTTTGTTTTTTCAACTCTTTATGATATTAGTGAGAGCAGTTAGCCCTTTGTATAAATCCAGAGACAGACGCCACAAATTCTCTACTCATACAAATATCTAAAATACTGAAATAAACTCTTTTCATTGACAGACTGAATACATTTATAACTAAGCACAAAATATTACAGATCAAGATCCATTGCATTAACTAAAATTGTATCAATCAAAGAAAGTATGCAGCTGGAGCTTTTATCAGCTTAAAGGAAGATTTTGACACAACTGATCACCAGGCTTTAATGAATAAAGTGGAAAGGTATGGTGTTAGAGGGGTGGCACTAGACTAGGTGGAAAGCTAAGGCAACAATTTGTGGAGATAAGACAGCACTAGAAAAAATTGTGTGAATGCCTTGCAGTGGAATCTGAAAACAGCAGAAGGAGGAAAACAATCTGCTGAAAAGAGCTGAAGAAGCTGAAGTTTGTGCCGAAAACAGCTAAAGAATCTGGAATTTTTGCTGAAAAGCGGTGAAAGCCAAAAATTCTGCTAAAAAGCAGTGAAGAAGCCTAAATTTGCACTGAAAAGATGTGAAAAAGTTAAACTATCTCCTGAAAGGAAAGTTTGCCACAAGCTGGTTAATCAGCAGAACTTGTGCTGAAAAGAGGTTTCTGCTGAAAAAGCTGGGAGCTGAAAAGGGGTGAAAAAACAGAAAATTCTACTGAAAAGGGGTGAGAAGCTGAAATTTGTATTGAAAACGGTTAAAAAAAAAGTTTAACTGTGAACTGAAAAAATTGTTGCCATAAGCAGGATTTGAACCCAGGCCTCCTGCTCTGAGAACGGCTGCTCATCTCACTGAGCTAAAACACAGCTCAACCCGGCAAGCAAAATCAGTGACCACACTGATGATGTGGTCCATTCATGTCAATGGGCAAAAAAATTGCATGAAAAATTCAATATCTCAAAAAGTATAGAAGTAATGAGTACCAAAAGTCATATTTCGGCATTAGCAGAAAGAGCAGAAATTTTTTTAAAGTTTGAATGGCGAAAATCGGATAAAAACTGTGGAAGTAGTTCCACGGCGAAGAATCATGGAGCAACTAGAATAAAGTATAAAGAATAAAGAGAAACAGGAACTCAATAGTGTTAAAATGATTGAACATTGCTTGTGGAGTCCCACAGGGGTCAGTATTGGATTCAAAACTCTATGTGAGCTGGGATGTCAAATTAACCTGAGGCAGTGGGCCACACTTCTGTCAGTGTAAGGAAGTCCAACTACACATTTAGAAAAAGAAAAGGTGTAGTTTTTCTAAATGACAATGAAATGCTGCTGTAGTAAATGAAAGAAATGTGTATTTTTTTTTATTTTTTTTTACTATTGGTCCATTCTAAAAATAAACAAAAACTGATTTTTTTCATAGTAGATTATAAAAACAGGACTTTTCTGACATTTAATTGTTTATTGATTAGTATGAATGGCTATGGGGAAGGTCATTATTAGTAGGAGAAGCTGCAAAACTTACAATTAAAAGTCCAAAATTTATCTTCTCCTTCTTTTTTCCAAAGCTTTCCAGTGGCCCAGATTTGAGTCTTTGTTGTGCCAATTCTGCCTTTTGTTTGACACCCCTGATGCAGATCATCAGATACTGTTCTCATTTTATTTGTGGTTGATACAAATATTCTGATAAATATAACTGGACATAAATGTCAGATTAAATTTCTTGGGCGGGCGGGCGGGCAGGCACACACGCACACACACACACAAACACACAGGGGCCAGGGGCGGGAGCCTGTAATGTGCACCACCCCGGCAGAGGAGAGAGACAGAGAGAGCAAAAAAACCAAAAAAAACCCAAAACATGTTGCCTATCACAGAGTCAGCTAGCAAGGCACGGGGACCATGACAATTGTAAAGCAGGTAAAGTTTCAAGAACACAATAACATTTTATTCTTGAAATCAAACTTGTTCAAATTAATGAGCCTTGTTAAAGATCATACTGCACAAGTACTGTACACTGTAAAATCTAATTAGTTCACAGAACTCAAAAAAACTATGCAAACTCGTTGCCTCAAAAAAAATTGAGTAAAGTTTTACTTAAGATGATTAAGCTAGGGCAACTTACCCATGATGAGTACACTGTAAAGCCTCAATAGTTCCTAGAACTAAAAAAAATGAGTAGAGTTTGCTTAAGATAATTAAGTTACTCATTTTGAGTACACTCTACAAACTCGTTAGTTCCCAGAACTCAAAAAAACTATGCAAACTCGTTGCCTCAAAAAATTGAGTACAGTTTACTTAAGATGACTAAGTTAAGGCAACTTATTCACTTTGAGTACAGAGTAAAAATCTATTTGGTTTCCAGAACTCAAAAAAAACATGCAAACTCGTTGCCTCAAACAAACTAAGTAAAGCTTACTTAAGATGAATGTTAGGACAACTTATTCATTGCAAGTATGCAGTATTAAGAATAACTTGATATTTCTGACTGTATAATACTTATTGTTTACCTACTGTCAAACATTTCAAGTTCAACTAAATGAAAAAAACAATTTGTGGTAACCTGAATATGATTAAAAATAATTAACAACACTTTTTGTAATGATGTTAAAATCAGCCCAACTTTTATTTTCAAACACAACAAAGTATAACAGCCAACATATCTTCTGCTGAACAACAAACAATTATATTGCCATCACTGTTATAATCTTACAATGAAACAAAGTCTCAGATTTAATTATTCAGAAAACAAGTTTAGGCCTACCACAAGTTTGTTTTGTACTTACATTACTTATATAATCAAAATAAAATATTTATTGTTCTGTCACAAGTGCAGTCTCTAATTTAAACAACACATTTGTTTTTCATTCCAACACATGAACTGGAATGTTGGAATGTTGTAATATTTTAAGGATGGCTAGTCATTCAGGCATTACTGCCTGAATGACTATCATGGATCGAGGTGAACCAAATGTAAGTGCAGAAGAAAGTCTTTAAATTCCCTTAAGTACAGTGGCAGTGGATGTGGGTTGGAGATGCAATGAGCTTGAACCTGCAGACGACCATCTTCACTGACCACACCATCTGTGACGGAGGACTCATCTCTCCTGGTGTCCTGCAAGCAAACAATCATATTTTTTGGAACATGAACTTAATTGCTTTCTCAAAACATTTTTTTTATGCATTTGGTATAGAACAGACTCAAATTTAGACAATCTCAGGCTCAGGTGAATTGGAACAGCACTTGTTCTCCGACGTATCACAAGTCCACCAGACAAGTACACACAAGTAGGCATACACAGGCTCTGACAACTGCGGTGGACAAATGCGATCCTCCTTTTCCCCAGATCACCCTTTCTGGGTAACAAAATAAACTTTTAAGATATTTTCAGGCGAGAATGTAGCTGTGTAATGCTCAAATATCTACTTAATTTATCAAAATATCACATATTTGCAAAAGTGCTTCAACGTTTTCGGAGAGCTTTGTTATCCACCAGCGCGATAGCTGACCGGGAGGTCAAGGCTGAGCACAGCTAACTCTTGTATCGTTTTCAACCCCCCTGCGGTCTTTTGATACTCAGGTTAAACATTATATATATAGTTAGTTATGGCTATGGATTGAAAATACCCCCCACACCCCACCCCTAATGGCTGCACCTCCCGAAAAATTTTGTCTGGGCTCTTATCTCACTTTTTTTTATTTCAAACAATCAACAGAAAATTTCACAGACATAATTTTATATAAGGTTTTTAAGGCTGTGGTGTTAATTTGTAAGTAACATGAGCCCAGCAGCAGCAGCAACACTAGGCTAACACTAACTAGCTAGCAAGATTATAAACCTGGTGCTAAACTAAGAGATGCCACAAAATCAGTTTGAATAAGAGTAAACATTTACTCACCAAGTCAGTGTATCAGGTAAAGATCCACAGCAATGACAATAATAATATCTTGAGCTGAAGCTTCTCCAGGTTTGCTCAACATATTCCATAAAAAAGGCTGGTACCATGAACATCTGGACTGATCTGAGAGGGAGGAGGACGGTAGTGACGTGGTATTTTCAAAACACATCTTTCATCCTTCTGCACCGAGAAGCAACATTTCCAGCTTACTTAGTTTTTCTAAGTTAAGACAACTCAAATAAATTAAGTCGATCAGCGTTTTTGCATAAAAAGTACTGGTAACTTACTTAAATTGAGTTCTAATAACAAATTGATTAAAAATTGAGTTCAGCCTACTTAATATTTTTAATTAAACAGAATATTAGATTTTACAGTGTATGAAACATAGAATAACCTGTCACCAGCAAATATACGGAAGATGTTCTCTAGAGATGGGTTATAATCTAAGGAGAAAATATAATTTAACACTTTGTAAAGCTCAGACAATAGAGAAAATCTTTTGTGTTTTTATCTGTGGGGTCAAACTATGGATGAATCTTTCAGTATAGAATAAAACATTAAAAAAAAAAACAACGACTTTCAATTCAATTCAATTTTATTTACACAGCACCAAACCATAGCAGCAGCCATATGATAGTGAGAAAGACAGCTTAAAATATAACAGGCAAATTTACAGATACTGAAGGCTGTTGGAAACTGTAAAACATGGAAATTTCAACATCTTTGACAAGAAATAAAACTGGAAAAAACACTACAAGGATAGCTGAGTGACTTCAGCTGTTACATAAGTTGGGGTACAACTGTGCAGATTACAAATTCAGTGGATGGCAGCACCGTTGGTGCTGTTGCCAAATTTTAGGTTGCTGCCTGTTCTGCTAGAGAACAGAGCGAATATTATCTATACTTACTTACTTACTTATTTCATTACAAATGTCTGACAGCTTTAGATTTTACAGCTAACACTATTAGACAGTGAAAATATTTGCCAAGATCTGCAGTAATATGTTTATTCAGCTTCTAAAGCTAAAGAAATGAAACATTGCCAGGTAAGTTGAAAAATGCATAGCCAGAAAGATGACAACAAGACTGTTGGGATTACAGAGAGGAACCCTACAATTATTTGAATAGCTTAAGGGATATGATGTCTAATCAGTGTATTAAACTATAAACAATGGTAATATGCAACAAAAACATCAAATATAGTAAAATACTGATAGGACAGTTTTTCTGCACAATAAAGACTTTTAGTGCACACTGCTGGTGGTACTATCTGCCATTTGTTAAGTAGGTTTAAGAATGCAAGATAAATATTAGTGTATAATTAATAATATAACTATTGTTCATCATTTTACCACATTAATCATTATTCCACTGCTTTAAATTTTGAGAGTTCTTTACAACACTGTCCTATTTCAGAAACTAACTGCTTTTCAGTATCAGTTTCTTAACTTAATTTGTTCATAGCACCTGTTTCCAAAGCCACTCGTCCAGATGTAGCTTTGCATACTTAAGATACTGACCTTTGAAAAAAGCCTGCAATAAAGTTTTCTTAACTCTTTCCCTGTTTATGGATTATCTTTGGGAAATTCAGCAGTGTAGTAGTTCTCTGTGCTATGCTGCTGCTCCTCTGCAGTCCTGTTTTTGTTTTCCGAGAGAAATTCAAGTTTATCTATACATTTTCTTTTCTTGTCAGGTCTTGAATTACACAATTTTCCTTAGATGCCATTACTGAATCAGGATGTACAGTTGTTATTGTCAGCTTTGTTTTTATTCAGCATTTCTATTAGAGTAGCAACATATCACACCATAGTTCTTATACTGGATCTTGGTGCAGCCAATCACAACCTGTCAATAGAAATCAATTTTCTTCTGATTGGTTACCCCCTCCAAACAGAAGACGTGAAACGCAGGTGGACGAGGGTTCTCTATTCACAGCCAGAGCTATGGGCCAGAGATGACCATATAAGGAATATCCAGTCTCCCTGACACTGTACAGAACTATGATAGATGATCCTGACTGACTATAACGAGTGTCAGCTTTTTTCTACATTCACAGGTGTTGGCTCTGTGATGTCAGAGATGGCTTGGTGTGTCTAAATGCTTATAACGTCACATGGCGTGTAACAAATAATGATGCAAACTTTCTGTGACTTTTGTTTAAGGTGACGCTTAAACATTCAGCAAAAGATGCCAGCGCAATAGTCTTGAGAATGTGACTAGACAAGTTTTGTTGACTTTTTAACAAAGATTATTAAGGTAGATACTGTTAAAACAATTACACCAAGCCCAGTTCTTTGGTATTGATTCATTATTATGAGTCACCTCAGCAGGTTATTCAACAAGACCTAAGCATGGGTTTATATAATTTCCATGTTGTCATTGCTGTTTGTTTGACTTGGGGATCATGTCCATCACCGTCGAGGCGGTTTGACCCTTTAAACCTTACCTAACAGCAAGGCCGACTGCCAAGCTTGTCAAAATCAGTGTCCTTAGTATGAGTCAACCTGCATGACCTGGGAGGGCGTTAAAGAAATATGTTGTCCATAATTATAATATAGATCGTGGAATAGACATGTAAGTCATTAGATTCATCCATCCATTCGCTTATCCTTTTTCAGGGTCACGGGGGAAGCTGGAGCCTATTCCAGCTGTCACCCTATCCCAGCGGGGTACACCCTGGACAGATCACCAGTCTGTTGCAGTGCTAACACATAGAGACACAGACAACCATTCGCTCTGACATTCACACCTATGAATCAATTAAACTATCCCCACCAGCTGCATGTCTTTGGACTGTAGGAGGAAGCCGGAGTACCCGGGGAGAACCCACACAAACACGGGGAGAACAAACTCCACACTGATGGTGGAACTGAACTCAGGACCTTCTTGCTGTGAGGCAACTGTGCTACCACCGTGCTACCGTGCTGCTGTGGTTAGAATCATAACCACAAAATTTAAAATAATAATAAAAATTAATTAAACTCTCACCAGTTACTTTTTTTTTGTTTGTTTTTTTCTTTAAATTGCAGAAATTTCCTTCATTTATGCCTAATATTTATTTCATTTGAACAACAGCCATCTCACGGCGCTTTAGTAGGGCCAAGAGCCTATAATATCTGAGAGAAAAACAAAAACTCAGATGATTACATATGAGTTGTTTTTGGGATTGTATGAAGGAAAAAAGACAAAGTTTAAAAAAAGAAGGAGGAGGAGGAGGAATGTAAAGAGGGAAGTGGAGAAGGTAGGCTTAGTGTATAAGAAGTCCCCCAGTAGCTGAGTCTTTATAGCAGCATAACTGAGGGATGGTTCAGGGTCACCTTTTTAAGCCCTAATCTTAAGAGATGACCTGGGTGACTGAGAACCTACACAGATAATCTAGCACTAACTAATCTTTATCAAACAGGAAAGGTTTGAGCTTAATCTTAAAAATAAAAATGCTGTCTGTCTCCTGAATCCAAACTGGGAGCTGGCTCTGCAGAGGAGGGGCCTGACAGCTGAAAACTCAGCTTCCCATTCTACTTTTGGAAATGGTAAATGGCCTGTATTTGTATAGTGCTTTACTAGTCCCTAAGGACTCCAAAGCGCTTTACATATTCAGTCATCCACCCATTCACATTCACACACTGGTGATTTACATTTACTTTGTTACAACTTTGCAATTAAAATGGATGGAAAAACTGATATGCATTTTTTTTCTGCACAATTGAACTATATCGCATATTTGGAATTGTTAGTTGACCTACGCATGTCTTTGGATGGTGGGAAGAAACCAGAGTGCCCAAAGAGAATCCATGCAGGTTCATGCAGAACAGGGAAACTTCACATAAAGGCCTGAAGATTAGAATCCAGGACCTTCTTGGTGTGTCTCCCTTCTTATTTATTATATTATTATAATATATGATTGTATATCATTGTTGCTGATTATATAAACAAAATGTAATAACAATGTAATTAAAAATGATAACAAAGACTTGCACTTAATTAGGCAGGATTCACATAGCACTTTGAGAATGGGCCCCTATGTGTAGAAGCATGAATGGGGTACATGGTGTAGCCTATAGATAAGGGACCACTCTGTGCTACCTGAGATAAAGAAGACTTCGAAAAACGTGTGTATTTTATGTTTGAGTGAATTAATATTAATGAGTTATGGCAATTTTCCTTTGGGGAAGGTCAAAACCTCTTTGGTAGGTCCCCAATTATTTTATATGTAAGAAACACTTATGAGTTAAATGTTATACTGATCACTTACTTAAAAGCCCTGTTTATTTCATATTTAAATGTGATATTGATAATAACAAATGAATTTGTAGTTGTTATTTCATTTTATTAATTTATATTTTACTTTAGCGGGACTTTGAACTGTTTAGAAGAGAGGACAACTTTAATCCCGTTTTTTATCACATGATTTTCTTGCTCAGTGTGATCAAAGTTCAGAACTTATACTGCTGGAGATGAGAAGAAGTTATTTGTAACCAGACTCTCTGGAGTGACGTTGGAGGACGTGATTGGTGGGCGGTTCTGGTATATATCCGTCCGGCTTCCATCCCACCTTCTCGCCAGTGGAATTTCATCTCAGCTTCTGCACCTTCAGGGCAGACGAGAACATAAAAATAAGTAAGTACTTTTTAGTTTCCTCCTGAACGTGACTATATCCTCTTTACACATGACTTCAGTTTTTTATGCCATAGCTGTGCTCGTTAAAAGCGGACAGTTTTCCCATGAACCCAGATCGTTATAGCGTGCTCTGGCCTGACTCCGTGTCATTTCTCCCGTGCTCAGCTGTATGCCTACGTGGACTTAGCCAGCTAGAAGAACCAACTGTATTCGAAGCTAACATTAGCACGCTAGCTAAAGGCTCTCAGTTCAACTAGTTTTAACGAGCTCAGCAGTGTTGGCTAAAACATATAAAAACGACAACACATCGGGTTGAGAATGTGTTCAGAATTACGGTACTGTTTTAGTTGTTGATTCGCTGCCATCTTAATGCTGTTAGCTGTTTTGAGGCACAGCCTGAAGTTGTGTGTGGGTCTCGTTGAGCTAACTTCACCATTAGCTGAGGGGCTACGTGTCACACGCCGCATTCAAAGTTTTTAGCAAGTTTGCTAACCGGCTAAGGGTTTGGATTCAGTAATCCGTGACTCACTGATTATCCCGGTGAATATCCCACCTCAGATAGGAGACCCATATATTTACAGTAACCCCGACAGTAGGGACAGTGTTAGTTTGTCTCGATCTCTTACATTTTTTTTTAATGGTTGACCAATGTTAGCCAAATGACGGCAGCTAGCATTAACTAAAATGTGTCGTTGGCAGCTGTCAGCTTTTGGTTAACTTGATATCGTGTTAGCTGGCAGTCACACTAACCAGCCTCTTAAATCCTTAATCTGGGATTGGGGTATAATGTCATAAAGGCTCGAAGGTTGTCATGCTGAAGCTAATGGGAGTTTAACTAGCAAAGGCGAGCCAGGCACTCTGAACTTGTTAGCAGTTCGTTAGTACAAGTTGTCTCCAATACGTAACGTAAAATGTCATTTAGCTGCATTACACTGGTTTAAACTAGTAATAAGTCTAATTAATGGTTGCTACAGCTGTACCCGTGGCATGTTTATTTAATGTTCTGGGGTCTCTCTGGTGAATGCTCTCCACTTACACTCTTATTTTGGTTTTAGGCTACACATTTTTTCTTTCCTTGTTGTTGTGTTTTTTGTTTTTTTTTTAAAGAAAAAAACAACCTCTTAAATTCTTTATCTTGTATAATTGCATTAATAAACATTATTAAATTGCACAGGCTCTGCTGGAAGAAGCGGTTCACTTGTATGGTTTTAATATTGACTGTGTTATAGTGTGTAGTTAAAAAAAAAAAAAAATGAAAGAATTTGCTGATATCTCGGAGGAGAAGGCAAAGTAATTTGTCCTGACAGTTGAGGAATTTGCATGTTTCATTTCAAGCAACGGATGTATACTGTGGTTACATGTGAAGAGGTGACGGCTCCAGGACAACTTCAAGTATAAAAAGAATCTCATTGCTTAGCACTGTAAATATGTGGCCTCCGTCTGGGTCACGATCCTGTTTCTGGACCCCCCTTTTCTTTCCTTTTCTTTTTTTGAGCAGACTTTTTACTCTGGAATTGCCAAAGTTGTGCCAAAACACACTTGCGCTTTAGTGCTGTGGCAGCTATTTGTTGAACCAAACTGCTAATCAAAAGGCCTCTGGCCTTTCAAGGGCAAGTATCATATCAGGCCAGTTCTTTCTTTTCCAAGGAAAATTTGTTCAAAGAAAAGGGTTTCCTGAATCCTGTTGCTATTCTGGAGTGCTCTCCGTATTGCATATAGACTGGTCCTATACCTGCTTACCTCCAGCAGATGATTTAAAAAAGATAATAGTGGTGTCCTGATACACAAAGTGACGATATCATGAGCATGCCTTAAACATTTGTTATTTCTAACAACCACTTTATGGCTGTGTAGAAGCCTATAGAAAAACAAGTCCTTTCTGTGTGGCATTTGTAAATGCCTGTTGACTTTACTGTGGATAATTTCGGATCATACTGAAACTGAACATTTTGTAAATGATATTGTAAATTATGGCATCTGAAGCAATCAGACTTCCAATTTATGTTAATTAATAAATGGCGACTACAAATGTAACTTACCCTGTTTACATAAGAACTCTGCCAAATCAACCATGTGGAGCTATCTGCTGGGGCGATCCTTTGTGGAAAAAAGGAAGCAGACAAAAGTATCTTTCGTTTGCATAGTGTCCAGACTATGCTTTCAGGCTCTTGGAAATACTCCTGACACTGGTTTAGTTTATAAACTGATCAGATAGAAGCTGAGACATTTTGAAGACGTTCCTCAAATACCCATGTTGGATTGGGTCTGATTAGTTTGAGCATGCATCAAGACATCATTGGTAGGCTCACTTGCATTTGTAATTTCATCCTTATTGCTTGGTACTCCCACCCACTGAGATGCCGTCCTCTGACATGTCGTCCCATTTGCTTTGCAACAAGTCAGCCAAAGTTTTCCTCCGCCCTGACCGCCTTATGCTGGTGTTGCTTTCAGAGAAGTGTATTCCTTTTCAGTTCCACCTTATTGTTTCTTCACACAAAGAAATCTCAGGTCTTCTTGCCAATGCGGTTCCTTTTTCCTCTTCCTTATGGTTTTTCTATGAGCAGCCAAACCTCTGCACCCTGTAACACCAGCACGTGAATGGTCAATTAGATAAATGTACAGGCGTTTTTTGGGGGGACTCTTTATTAGAAACTGTTTTGGGCTTGTGATTTGTCTTCCAAATAAAAACATAAGTGCTAAGCTTTATTAACAGCAGCTGTACACGGCCATTCTATCACTAGTCGCTTTAATAATATTAATGAGAACAGGCCACATGTTGTCACTTCTGCCAACGCTAACAAATGGAGCTAGAAACCTACTTTTTAGTGCGTCTTCTTATAATATTGGGCTTTCCAAAGAAAGTGCCTGGCAGATCGTACACCTCTTCCCAAACAACACTCGTTGAGTTAATAACATTCGTCCTATGGGAGTCTGTCCACACCTCAGTGGAAAATTTGACTGTTTCCAAGGGTTGTTGAGCAAGTGAGGAAATCTGTGACATCAAACTAGCGAAATGAATCCCAAGTGTTTCTGAGACCTCAGCACAGCCATGTCAATAAGGACATTTAATGCGAATTGTTCACTGTGTGCTTTTACAGGCTCTTGCATGAGAGCGTGATAGCCTGGTTACCTGGCTCACACACAGCAGCTTCATCACTTGCCAGCTCTGTCCTTTTTGTACGACAAGGCAGCGTCCTGATTATGAAAGCCAGATGCTTGTTGAGGAGAGCGAGCTCCAGCGGCAGCTATGCTTTACTGCTGTTCACTAATGCATTTCTTGGCATCTGCTTTATCTGGACATTTCTTAATTTACCATTTGGTTTCAGCCATGAGTTGGCAGTGTTTATCTTACCGGGCTCATCAGAACCACAACTATAACAAAATGTGCAATTAGGCCTGACGAGTGGATATGTCTGTGAAGCATGAGTATGTTTTTTCTTTTTCCTTATATTGGCTCTGTTTGTAATCAGTATCCACTATTACTGTGCAATTTAATGATCTACATTTTAAATGCAGGTCATGGTGTAAGACTCATACACAGACGTTTATCTGAAAACATGGTTTTCTTTGTGGATTTAAACTGAGGTCCCAGATTTTTTTTTAACAGTTGTTTTTTTTTCTTTTTCTGCTTTCTAGGCAAAAGCTGGCAGGCTGACGGGAGCTTTCATCTTTACAGGACGGATTATCTGGTAACTGACCATTTAGCTGGTAAGTTTGTACAGTTTTTATATTGGCACTTACTTTTGCCAACATAACATTAAGTCGTCTTCTTCTTTTTTTTTTTCTTTAAGTTATTTAGACAGTTTTACTCAAATATTCACTGATTAGTGAGTAATTATGGCCTCCAACAAAATGATACATTGTCATGAACTTAGAATTAATGCATTAAAAATGCATCGGCGCAGGCCCTGGTTTGTGGAAGCAGCCAGGTTTTGCCTCCATTTTTAATACAGTAGTGCTGTTCTACCTAATCACTTGTGTATGAACAGCTGCCACATACATGGTACAACTAGTTTAATTTAACAATCGCAAATACATTTTTCAAACCATAATAAGCCTTTAAGTTTTGTACATGTATTTTGTATCTGTCCTCCCGCATTTCCTTAACCTCCTCACTTCAAGCCCCATCTCCTGAACTGTGTCAGGGTTCTAACACAAATGTGCAAAAATATGCTTATTTATTCATAATGTCGTCGTAATTACTAGTTATCAGATTAGATATACGATCCTCTCATCTCCGTTTGGCTGATAATGAGACTGCTAAACAGTAGCTGGTTTTAAGTTAACATTATGGCAGCTAGCATGAGTCCTTAAAAATCACTCTCCCTCTGATAAACTGTTTGATCACATTCTCACATTATAGGAGTTTATTCGGTAAGAGTCCAGGTCCAACAATTTTGGCTGTTTAGTTAGGATCTCCTAAATAACTCACCTCAGTATCCTTATCATCAGACTCTTTTCACAAAGTTTTACAGCCTCACCCAGAGTAAATAGACATGGACACCCATCATATTGACAATCAAAGTAAACAGCAGACTGACTGCCTACGCTCGTTACAGATGATCGTTACAGTTTTTTTTCTTCTTCTTTTTCTTCCTTCCCCTTATGGATAACTTTGGATTTGGATCACTGGTGCTTTAAATTTTTTTGCAGTGAAACACTTCAAAGTTACCTGACAGCTTCACTTAAAATAAGTTTCCAGGCCAAGAATGATCAGTTGTAACCGTAAAGAGATTTAATTTATAGTGCTGCTAATGAGCAGTGGGCACAAGAAGTTTATGCAGTCTGACAAGGAGGAGGCCCCACTGCAAGGGTGTTCATAGAGCAGCTAAACACACAGCCACATGGAAGCAAATTTCCCACAATTTACAGATCGATGACAAAACAAAGTCAGGATGTAGTCTTTATGCTTTCCGATGAATTTCAGTCACGCTTGGGAGGGGAAACTCCTCACTGAAGCAACTTGCATTCCTGTGCTTTGGCTAGAATTGATGTTTGTCTACAAAACAAGAAGAACGAGGTGATGGCTTTGGCTGATATCAAGTTTCATCATTGATGGTTAAACCGAACTGACCTGTAGTTGGAACACAGAGTGCAGTTGTTGTTTTTAATGGAACTCTATCATCAACTTCGTTTATAATTCAGAAAGCCGAAACGTCAACAAGATCAATTAATTTCATTTTGTTTTTTTAAAATAACTGTTATAGATAAGCGGATTGGCCTTGTGGTTTCTTTCTTGGAAAGAATTATTGGTTCAAAGATCCTAGACGGGGCTGCTGAGCTTTATGTTGGCGGATTTTTGCTTTAATCCTATCCAGCGTGGACATGCAGAGGGGTCAGTGGGGTAAAATCCTCTTAACCTTGCAGCCTTGTCACTTGGCTACATTTCTTAGAATAGAACTGGAGAAGATGGTTGAACAGAGTTCCTGTTGGAAAAACAAAATGTGCTGTAGCTGCAGCCCCGCCCACACCACCGCTCTGCTAGGACGTAATCTCTTCAGTTACTCCCCACTTAGACTCGGCATACATTAGCAAAGTGCTGACGTGTGAATGTGATGAGTGACTATTCTGTCGCACATGGCTTTCTCTGATAAATGTAGATTAGATAAAGGTGAACATCCCAAAGTCCGTGTGTGATAAGCTTGTTTAGCACATTAAACTGTGCTTGTGACACTTTCACCACTTGAAACAAGGGCCTTGCTAAAATTGCCTGTGAGTGCATGCAAAACTCAGTTTCTTGGTTAAACAAAGAGTGCATTATAGCTATCACTGTCACTGCTGTTATGCAAATTACATACACAGGGCTAACTAACTGGTTCAATCCAAAAAGTTAAAACCCAGAGACTTATAGTGAAGTGTTGTAACGAGCATGCACCAGTATAATGTTTTCCAATACAATACCAGTATTCTAGCTTTGGGTGTCTGCGGTTAGGAGGGTTATATTAATAAGTTGTATTTATCATTGGGAGAAAGAAACAGGGATTCATAAAAAGAAAAAAAAATGCATCAGAATAAAAATGTGCTGAATTGGTAATTATTGATACAATAAATGAAAACAGGCTGAAGATAAAAGCCATGGAAAAATAAAATTCAACTGGCTTCATTCACCTAAATTATTTGCTCTAGTCTCCTTTCAGCTCAGTGTGAGTCATAAGGCTGCAGACTGCCAGTTCACCTCACACATTTACGCTCATGGTGCTGTTATAAGTGCAGTGCAAGTTTAACACTGAACAAACATCCTTGATTACTAATCTTTTATGTAATGTTTGTCTGATGAAACATGACTGAATGTGAATGAGGGAGAGAGAAGCTGACTCGTCGAAGCTTTTCAGCTAACTCAGCCAGTTTTGAACTAGAGTAAAGGAAACAAACAAACTTCAGCACACAGAAAAGTTATTGTAGCAGGTTATTCTAGCTGCTACGGTTGACACAGGACGAAGTAAAAACAGAACGACAGAGAACTGAGCGACCTCCATTTCGAGCATCAGCTCTGTCCATCCTTAATTTCTACAAATCAGAAAGAAATCCGACGACATCTCTTGTATGAACGAGGTGAATTTGAGAAAAAGCTCAAAATGAGCAGACTACGTCTCCTTTGAGACTTGTATATGTATTTTCTTGCTATGTGTACTGTTACTAAGCTTGTGAAGATGACGTAAGCTCTTCTTTTAGTGGCACACTCGGACTCCGTGTTAACGTGGGATTTCGACCATGAGCTCAGTCGCTGTACTTACGCAGGAAACCTTCAATGCGCACCGCAGTGGGCTTTTGCCAGAGCAGGGTGGTGGTGAGTATTTGGACATAAGACTCTATGGCCTGTAAAATGCAAACCGAGCCACAAGTGGCTTCATGGTGTATGTCTTTCCTATGTGCACAGCTGCTGTGGCAGGACCCAGTGCTGGAGAGGATGAGGAAGCCCTTCCTACCTACAAGGAAGCCTTCCCACCTCTCCCCGAGAAGGCGGCCCAACCTGAGGGGACCCAGGAAACTTCCAGCGCCTGGGCATCAAAGATCCGTCCTCTCAAGTCTTCGATTATCACCCAGGTACAACTTCTCCTTTGAAATAGTAATGCAGTTATAGAACTTTTTTTTTTTTTTTTTTTTTTTTAAGAGTCTGCCACAGGATCTTAATTATATGATTTGAAAGTAAATGACAAAGACATTAATTAAGAGTTTACTACATGCATTATATATTTAGAGATATGTGTAGCAATAGGAGACTTAAATAATCAAATGACAAATATGATCCTTCCATGTAAGTGGATTGTAGTTGTGTATGTCAAAGCTAAAATGTCTGTTTCCTGCTGATGATGGATTCTTCTCCACTGGGCATGGCAGCTGTTTCTGTGTACAGGGCGACACTGGATGTTGTAAAAAGACGAACCTTTAAGAAGGGTTTTCCTCCTCGTCGTGTAATAACTGTCTCTGTATGTTCTGTGACACTAGTGGTTGGTACGAAGACGGCATGCTCTGCGACATGCAGCAGTAAACATGGTGAAATAAACAACCATAGCACAGACACATACAGCTACAGTGACACAGGAAGCCTTATCAGTCATTTAGAATCAATTAAAGAAATGATTACCCATAAATAGCAGGAGATTTGTGTGACTCAAACGGTTATCTGTGGAAATTAGGCTTCTGTAAGCAAGTCAGGAGATAAACTGACTCAAAGCTTTAAAAAGCATCGGAGGGTCAAATTTTTTTTTCTTGTTCTTTCCAGATTCTTCTGGAAAATGACTTAATTGATTAAACTTGGGGAGGAGAGAGCTTGAGCCTTATCTAATAGATGAGGTATAATGCTGTTTACACAAATGCTGTGTTTAAAGACCATTCAGAACAGTCAGTGTTGTTTGATGTACGGCCTTGATGTGCCACTTGGCTCCCTAAATAACAATGCATTTGTTATACATCTGTTAGGCTAACGTTAGTAATGCTAGCACTGCAGATTTATTTATTTAATTTTTTTTCCCTGTGCAGGTTAACGTGAGCCTGTGTTGTTAGTCATGTTATTTACTCTTCTTCTAAGCTTTCAGCAGTCTAAGCACTCCGCTGGTTGATAGGGACATCATCAGTCTTACTTCCCACTTGCCTGTTTCATAACTTGCCGTCCAAAAGTGGGTTGCTGTCGCCCGCTTCCGTCAGTGTGGGCAGCTAGCTGTGTTGACCCGATGGTTGACGGGTGTTGTACACAAAGAAAAGATGAATCATTAGTTTCCATGTCTAAATTTTTTGGTGCTGATTACTGCAGTGTTTAAATAAATCAGATGTCTACTTTAGGGTGGGGGGTGGGTGTGACTAGTGAATTAATGGATCATTATCTTTCCTTTTTAAATAAAATGTTTAATTCATTGGCATGTTTTCAGTATGATATAAAACGGAAGGAAAAACATTTATATTTGAGAATGAGAAGGGTTTTAGTAGAAGGAACATTTTTGTGTATTTTGGTTACAGATCTTGGTGAGGATTACCCGAGCTGGTGGTGTTCTATTTGAACGCATTTGTTTGCCTCACATTTTAGGTTTTCTTTGTGTCAAGCTAATCCTGTTTGTCACAGACTTTTTTTTTTTTTTTTTACATGAACTATGTTTTCCTAGGTTTTCCATGTGCCGTTGGAGGAGCGCAAGTACAAGGACATCAACCAGTTTGGGGAAGGAGACCAAGCAAAGGTTTGCGTAGACATCATGCATAAGACCGGAGCGCACCTGGAACTCTCCTTAGCAAAAGATCAGGGTCTCTCCATCATGGTGTCTGGAAAGTTGGATGCCGTGATGAAGGCCCGTAAGGAGATTGTGTCCCGACTGCAGACTCAGGTTAAGAGAGTTGCCTTTATTGGTTTTCTTAAATGATAAGTTGCAGACTGTGGTACCAAATTTGCCTTCTAATCTAAACCAACAGGCTTCAGCTAGTGTTGGCATCCCCAAGGAGCACCATCGTTTTGTCATTGGCAAAAACGGGGAGAAGCTTCAGGAGCTGGAGCTCAAGACTGCCACCAAAATCCAGATCCCACGACCTGACGACCTCAGCAACCAGATCAAGATCTCTGGTACCAAGGAGGGGCTGGAGAAGGCAAAGCATGAGATCCTGTTGATCTCTGCTGAGCAGGTAATTTACCACCTCACGCCAACACCTTTTTAAGGATATCTGTATATAATTTGTTCAAAGTTTGTTTTATAGCTCTTCCAAATCTGATACATTAGCAATTTTCCTCTTTTTAGGACAAGCGTGCTGTGGAGAGGGTGAACATTGAAAAAGCGTACCACCCATTCATCACCGGTGCCTACAATAAGCTAGTGGGCGAGATGATGCAAGAGACTGGTGCCCGCATCAATGTCCCCCCTCAGAGTGTGAATAAGACTGAGATCGTCATCACTGGGGAAAAGGAGCAGGTGGCCCTTGCTGTGACTAAGATCAAAAAGGTTTATGAAGACAAGGTATGCAAATAAGCACTGAGAAATTGTGTCCAGACTGCAGCAACAGTCAGATTTTCATATTTTTCTATAGCTGGTATTGCTGTTTATCATCTAGATTGACACCAGTAATCGTCCTGCCCTGCACATTGTGTTCCTTTGTCCAGATAAATGGAACAAAAAATGAAAATATTTACTTTGTGCAAAGTCCCTCACCTTCTTGTCTGTCTTGTAGAAAAAGAACACCACCACTATTGCTGTGGAGGTGAAGAAGTCTCAGCACAAATATGTGATCGGCCCCAAGGGAAACACCCTGCAGGAGATTCTGGATAGAACTGGCGTCTCAGTTGAGATCCCACCTTCTGACAGCAGCTCAGAAACTGTCATCCTTCGTGGAGAGCCCGACCGTCTGGGTCAGGCTCTCACTGAAGTTTATGCCAAGGTACATTTACCATGTGAAGACTGGTAATGTTAAGAGTTATTTAAACATATGAGAATTGAGGAGTAACGACAGCATTTTTCCTTCTACAGGCAAACAGTTACACTGTTTCCTCGGTCTCAGCTCCTTCTTGGCTTCATCGTTTCATTATTGGGAAGAAGGGCCAGAACTTGGCAAAGATCACTCAACAAATGCCCAAGGTGTGTTAAATGCTCTTAAATAAAGTACTTGTTTAATTTTTTTTAAACCTGCTTTTGACTTCTGTCTCATGTATTTTGAATGAAGGTGCACATTGAGTTCACTGAGGGAGAAGACAAGATCACCCTGGAGGGTCCTATCAAAGATGTGCAAATGGTGCAAGGCCAGATTGAAGCCATGGTTACAGATTTGGTAAGTGTGTTGAATCTTTAGTCACACAGAAATTTGTCAGGCTATGTTTCTCCCTGAAATTGGCTGATAGGGAAGCCTGTCACCTCCCTGTGGCCTTGCACACGGTAATGAAAACTGTAAGCTTCAGCTAAATTTATACACTTGTGTTGTAAATTTTTGTAAAAGGCTGTAAATGTGTTTATTCCTGCTGTAAAGTTGAACATTTTTAAATGTTTAAATTTGAAGTCGTATCAAGTGAGAATGAGCAAACCTTAAGTGCTAGACAACAAGCTCCTCATGATTTTTGTTGTTTTGATAGGTAAGCCGAATGGACTACGCAGAGATTAGTGTGGATCCCAAATTCCACCGTCACCTGATTGGAAAAGGAGGTGTTAATAGTGAGTATATTGCTGTCAGATGCTGCAACAACAACAACAAGGAATATTTTTCTGAAACAATGCATTTACTTATTAATTTAGTCAACCGGATCAAAGAGGTGCACAAGGTGACTGTCCGCATCCCCCCTGATAATGAAAAGAGCAACCTGATCCGCATTGAGGGGGATCCCCAGGGTGTGCAGGAAGCCAAGAAGGAGCTGCTAGAGCTTGCGTCACGCATGGTTAGTTCAAGCTTCAGTTTAGAGGCAAAATTCTGCAAATGATTTCCTGTTATGTCTCTAATTGCATGGTTTCATGTAGGAGAACGAGCGTACAAAGGACTTGATCATCGAACAACGTTTTCACAGGGCCATCATTGGCCAAAAAGGGGAGAAGATTAAGGAAGTGCGGGACAAATTCCCAGAGGTGAGCTGTAAATCATCATTGTGGTTGTTTCTCTGTTTTGTTTTGTTGTCCCCCCCTTTTCTTTTTTCTTTTTTTTTTTTTTTTCTCTCTCCTCTTCTTCTTCCCTCTGCTTTAACCTTGGAAAATTTACTCCCTTACCTCTAAATGTTTGTTCCAGGTCATCATTAACTTCCCTGACCCAGCACAGAAAAGTGACATTGTTCAACTTCGGGGCCCAAGAACTGAAGTAGAAAAATGTTCAAAGTTTATGAACAAGATAGTGGCTGAAATGGTAAATCTCAGTTTGACTTGAAGTTTAAAATGCTGTGCTAGTGTATTTGTATTTTATTGCAGCGTTGAAGTGTCATTAAGTGTTAACCTTCAGTGATTCCTTTGGTCAGGTGGAGAACAGCTATTCTGTCTCAGTCCCCATCTTCAAGCAGTTCCACAGAAACATCATTGGAAAAGGAGGGTCAAACATCAAGAAGGTACTGCACGTTTTCCGATTCTGAATTCACGTTAAATCGGCGTGTTAATTTATTTTAAGTTTGATTTGACACCTCCTTTATTTTTTTGCTTTGTAGATTCGAGAGGAAACGAACACCAAAATTGATCTGCCTGCTGAGAACAGCAATTCAGAGATGATTGTCATCACTGGGAAGAAGGCAAACTGTGAAGCAGCACGGACTCGGATCTTGGCCATTCAGAAGGATCTGGTAGGCACTCATTTTAGCATGTGTGGGGATTTTTATTTTTATTTTTTTTTAATTTAAACTAGGGTTGTTTTTCAAATCTTGTCTTGTTTGCTTTAATAAATTGTCATGTTGTCCAGGCGAACATCTCAGAAGTGGATGTGTCCATTCCCTCGAAGCTGCACAACTCCTTGATTGGGTCGAAGGGACGTTTGGTGCGATCCATCATGGAGGAGTGTGGCGGCGTGCACATTCACTTTCCCACAGAGGGCTCAGGGATTGATAAGGTCACCATCAGAGGCCCTGCAGAGGAGGTGGAGAAAGCTAAGCAGCAGCTGCTTGCCTTGGCGGAGGAGAAGGTTTGTAAATATGTGTCTGAATTAAAGCTGAACTTTTTGTTCAACTCATTGTTTTGAAGTTGTGGGGTGAAGAGAATGAGAAGGTAAAAAGGCAAAGAGCTCCTTTTGTATTAGCACATGCTGAGCATTTGTTTCGGTCATCCTTTTAGTCGCTCGCAAATGGCCAAGAAAATGTTTCTGAAGTTTGATTTGGTTAGTTATTATCCCATTATCAGGGAGTTCATGCATTTCAGTTGGAAAAAGACTTGAACAAAGACCTTATGTAGTTAAAAGCTACTTGTAATAAATGTCAGCCTAATTTTATCCATTTTGTTTTCCTTAGCAAACAAAGAGTCACACTGTTGAGCTGCATGCAAAACCAGAGTACCACAAATTCCTTATTGGGAAAGGTGGTGGAAACATCCGTAAGGTTCGTGACAGCACCGGCGCCAGAATCATTTTTCCCACCCCTGAGGACAAAGACCAGGAACTCATCACTGTGGTTGGCACCGAGGAAGCAGTACGGGATGCACAGAAAGAGCTGGAGGAACTCATCAAGAGTTTGGTAAGATTTCAAATGAGTTCTGTCAACAGTTGGATGAAATGAACCAACAATTCGGTTAATTTTATTTTTTATTTTTTGTGTTACAGGACAATGTTGTTGAGGACACTATGAACGTTGACCCCAAGCATCATCGCTACTTTGTAGCCCGCCGTGGCCAAGTCCTTAGGGACCTTGCTGATGAGTATGGTGGGGTTATGGTGAGCTTCCCCCGCACAGCTTCTCAGAGTGATAAAGTTACCCTTAAAGGAGCCAAAGAGTGTGTGGAAGCTGCCAAAAAACGCATGCAGGAGATTGTGGAGGACTTGGTTAGTAGTGTTTTGTTAAGGGAAGTCTTTCTGTTTATTCTCCTCTTTGAAATGTAACAAGCTTTTCTTCTTTTTATTTTTCAGGAGGCTCAAGTGACTATGGAGTGTGTAATTCCTCAGAAGTTCCACCGTTCAATCATGGGTCCTAAGGGCTCACGGATCCAGCAGATCACTAGAGATCACAACGTGCAGATCAAGTTCCCAGAACGCGAGGACCCACAAGGTAAATAGTAAAGACCTGCAGTGTGTCTATTACTTTAGTTTCTGTCTTAATATAACTTTCATTATGAGAACATTGATATTTTTATTTATTTTTAAGTAACACTTTATTTATAAATAAATAAAATAATTGTACTTAGTTTTGAAACTGATGGTTGATATTTTTAGCCAACAAAAAGCATTTGGGCATGTACATTTATTTATTTTTTTGAATACTCTGATTTTCTTTTAGCTGCACCTCCTGCTGAGGCTCCTGTCCAGGAGAATGGAGAAGCTGACGGTGAAGTGAAGGAGCCAGTTGATCCCAACGCGCCCAAGAAGTGCGATGTGATTATAATTTCTGGACGCAAAGAGCGGTGCGAGGCTGCCATCGAAGCACTGAAGGTTGGACTTCATATTCAAGCTCAGGAATGTTAAAAAGCAACTTTTTGAAGAACTACAGCTAACTGTCTTCCTTCTTTAGGCCCTGGTTCCTGTAACTATTGAGGTGGAAGTGCCTTTTGAGCTTCATCGCTACATCATTGGACAGAAAGGAAGTGGAATTCGCAAGATGATGGAGGATTTTGAGGTGTGTTGCAGATGTCTTTATAGGAATGAAGGAGCCTTGATGTTTTACTGGATATTTGATCTGGCATCACTGTCTCTCTCCAGGTTAATATTCAAGTGCCTGCTCCTGAGCAGCAGTCTGATAAAATCGCCATCACCGGCTTGGCCAGTCTTCTCGACCGCGCCAAAGAGGGCCTCTTGGAGCGCGTCAAAGAGCTGCAGGCCGAGCAGGAGGATCGGGTTAGTATTTGCTTACTAAAATGCATCAATTGTGGCACTTAATGTGTGTTGAGGCTGAACTATGGTGTCTTTATTTCTGTGTTGACGATTTATAGTCAAATGGTGCACTAATCATAATCCTCAAGTGAACAAAGGGCTTAATAATTAGTCTTATCTTAGGCAAACATCAGGTTGAGTAGTAGTGGGAAATGGCCAGCTGTCAGACTTCCAACCCAACATTTTGCCACCTTTTCTCAAACCCTCTGCAGGCACTCAGGAGCTTCAAGCTGACCATCACTGTGGACCCCAAGTATCACCCCAAGATAATCGGCCGCAAGGGTGCCATTATTACAAACATCCGCACTGAGCATGATGTTAACATCCAGTTCCCAGAGAAGAATGATGAAAACCAGGTATGTCTATGGCTTATGGTATTAAATCGAAATGGGCTTCCTGATAATGGTGCTCGATATCGGGCCAGATGCTTGGTATAAGGGTGTTTTTGTTTTGTTTTTTTTTAATTAATTCTGCTGTGTCTCCATAGGATCAGATTACTATTACAGGGTATGAGCACAAAGCCATAGCTGCACGAGATGCCATTCAGGCCATCGTGGATGAGCTGGAAGAGATGATCTCTGAGGACATCACCCTGGACAGCAGGGTCCATGCTCGCATCATTGGCGCCCGTGGCAAGGGCATTCGCAAGATCATGGATGAGTTTAAGGTTAGGATGGTGAAACGAGAAGGTGTAGGTAGCTGCTCTACAAATCTGTGTATAATGACAGAGACAAAGAGGTGTGGGGGGAAAATCCTCTCCCCCCCACACAAAAAAAACTATCAGAAGGGAAAAGGTTAAACCTGCCAGACAGCACAGTCACAGCTGTGCACACATACAGAAATGAATGATATTGTAATTAGTGGAATAGGTCATTCCAAATACTGCACTTTCTGTATTCTTACAAACTTTAACTTCTCTTTTAAACTCTTCAGGTTGATCTCAGGTTTCCCCAGAGTGGAGCTGCAGACCCAAACCTCGTGACAGTCACCGGTCGCCCTGAGCTTGTGGATGAAGCCATCGACCATCTCCTCAACCTGGAAGAGGAATACGTAAGCTTCCCTCTCCAGATAATGTCCAAAACAAAAAGTGCTTTGTGTGAGTTAATTGGTACTTACACAGTTTGTTTTGTGTCAGATGGCAGATGTTGTGGAAAATGAGGCAAAGATGGCTTATATGAGGCCTTCTGGCAGTAGCGCTGCTGCCGCCGACGAACAGCGTGGCCCATCCAAAGGCTTCGTGGTGAGGGAGGCTCCCTGGGCTACTGCCAATGAGAAGGTGAGGGTCTTCTAATATCAAGGTCAAAAATCTGCAAAGTGGTCACGCCCTTTTCTTTTTAAATCCTCATTTTCCTTAATTTTTTTTTTTTCCTACCCTTAAGGCCCCTGATATGAGCAGCTCTGAAGATTTCCCAAGCTTTGGAGCCCCAGTGGCAACCAAGGCCTCACCCTGGGGACCAAAGCGCTTCTAAGCCGTGCTGCTACAGACGGGCCTGAAATTAACCAACACAATCTACCCCGTTATTCTCCCCAACCCCCTCTTGACCTGGACTGACCGCTGACCCTAAAAGTCTTCAGTTCTAAGACTGTCATCCTTCTGTCTACTTATCTCGGTCTAGCCTCGCAGATTCAGTCTAAAAGTGTTCTAAGATACTGTAATTGACTTGTGAGCTCTGTTTCTGCATTAAATACTGTCTTATGCTTAAAAAAAACAAACAAAAAAAACAACCCATTGTTACGGTGAAGTCTACAGTCTGTAAAAGACCGATGTTTAAATGTTGATTAGACAAGACATTTCATTGTGGTTTGAACTGTTATACCAAATTCAGTGGTGGCCAGACATGAGGTTCTTTTTATTTTATTTTTAAATTTTTTTTAAAAATTTAATTTAATTTAATTTTTTTTTTTTTTGAGCTGCCCTTATCTTAGTTGCCTTCGCAGGGTGGGGTGAAGCAATTGAATTGCTGCTGGTGACCTATTCAGACATGAAGCCTGACCAGCGAGGCCAGCTGTTTCAGTATCCCACCCCTCTCCTGCCTTATTCATGTAGCTGCGTGAAAATTGTCAGTCATTAGCCCTCAAGCACACTCTAGTGGTTGTCCTCCGTCACGTCGTTCCATTTGCTTGTAACTGTGCTTCTGTGTATACTGTCAAGTAGTGGCATGTACCTTGTAGCCTTATGAATTGGTGAACTTTTCAAAGGGGGTGTGGGAGTGGAGGAAGGGTAGGGAAGGGGGCGGGGGGTGGTTTTAGCCAGTGCAGAATGGCACCTACTCAAACTGCCAGATGCTTGGAGATCATGCCAGAACTAAACCTCTTGCAACACTAGGCCTAGAGCTCCAACGTATCCAACCTCACACTAACTGTTGGACCTATATTTTTTTTTTTTTCTTTTCATTTTTCTTTTTTTTTTCTTTTCTTTTTTTGACATTCAAAAGTAAGTCACTCTACAAAATAAAATGACTGTGTGTTTGTGATCAAAACGGCAGACCATCGTGTGCCAACTACCTGTCTAGTGATGTCCTGTGTTACTCATCCTCTGTATTGGGTCAGTGTCCAGTCCTTTTGTCTTCCAGTTGCTATGCAGATTGCTCTGTTAAATAGCAATGGCCCTTTTTATTTTTAATCAGCCTTACAACTAGAAAGATACAAACCAGGTAGAGATGATGTTGAGGTGCATTTTTAATGGACAACTGGAAGGTATGTCTATTGTTTCCTCAAACTCTCGGGACAGTCCCGCCCCCACCTCTCCTCCTCAATTACTAGTTTACTTTGCTCGAGTGCAGATTTAGCTTGTCAGCTGCTAATTCAGCATCTAGCATCAGCCTACCTTGGTTTCTATCCTCCTAGTATTGAATGAAAGATTATGCAAATACCATTGAAGTGAACGGTTATGGATGACACTGGAAAAGAAATTGTCCAAAAAAGTCAATAAAAATTGAAAATGCTCTGTGCTTCTTCATCCCCCCCCCCCCCTTATCAAGCGGAATTTCTAATTTTTCAATGAACTCTCACACACAGAAAACACGATCAATATAATAATCTGCCCATGCCATGCATGGAGACTCATCGAGATTGTTTTCTCTTTTCTAATTTGATGTCTGTGGTGATCTAAAACTAGGTGCAACGTTAGTCAGATATTGTATTAATGAACAATAACATGATTCCTAATATTCAGAGCAAAAATCCCAGGAATTGTATCACTACTTCGGTCTTATTTTACCAAATTTAACAGTTTTAAAGTCACCAGAATTTATGTTTTTATAAATAACCTAATGAGAAATCCCTTCATTGTTGGTGTTTATCCTGTTAAAATAATGTGATGTTCAGGTCCCGGAGATGTCACAGCATATCTTTACTAGGCAGCAACGGTGATGCAAAACTTAGTGCTCATCATGGTGTTACATAAAAACAAACAAGCAAACAACAACAAAAAACAATTTCAACAAAAAGTGCAAAAATAAAGTCACAGAATATAGGTAAAACATTTCACGTTCATCAAATAATAAGAAAATTTATTTTAAGCCACAGATTTATCAATAAGCCAAAAAAGAAAAATCCAGGCAGAAGATGAGCCTGATTATTGGTAAAAAAATAAAAAAATAAAAAAAAATAAAAAAGACTTTTCATAACTTGTTTTGAGCTGCTATCCCATATGGTGATCCAAACCTTTAAAGTTTACCCCAAATGCCAGTTTTTAGCTTTTCTCCAGTTTATTAAAATAAAACACATCAAACTTCCAGGGTATCAGTGCTTGTTTCTATTCCTCTAATGTCATAGACATGAAACTGGTGTAGTTGTACTGTTGAAACTACAATACCTGTGATACTGATACCTGTGATACTGATGAAATCAAAAGGTTATTACAGAAAAATGCTTATCAGAAATCAGGTGTTGTCATCAGACTGTGACATAAAATGAATCTGGTTGTCTTCAGACCTGGAAATTTGATGTTGAGTTCTGACAAAAATAAACAAAAAATGAGCACATTTAAAACGTTTGGCCTGTAGTTTGGAAAACACTCATTTTATGAGGGCAAAATTTTGTCCTCATAGTATGAACTAATGCAAAAAACGGGCTGACTCTGAGGGGGTCAGGTGGGAAATGGAACCATCTTTGTAGTCCTTACTCTTTTCTGAGTCTGGGCAAATGTGTGAAACAGCGCCCCCTGGGTTGTAAAGGCTGATAAAAATCAAATAGCCTCAAACGAGAGTAGGGTTGAATTGATGAATTGTAGCAAGGTGAGTTCATAAGCATTAAATAAATAAGAATAATATAGTTACAGTTGAGGTCAGTCTATAACTGTGGATGGGAAGGTCTTGGGACGGAGCGGTCACACGTTACCTGAAACAAGCCTGGAATTGTTAGCTAGCTAACATCAGCGTTCTGTTTGCTAACAAAAGCTTTGGACAACTTCCAGCTGTATCGAGTTTATTTTATTTATTTATTTTTTCAATAAAATCGTCGGACGTAACATAGTGTGGATCCTTCCTCATGAAAGACACAAAAGTGGACGGGACATCAATAAAGTGAGTAAAAGTATCTCTTCTCAGTTTGTGGTCACCTGGTCACACCTGTGGCTGAGTGTGAATTTAACTACGTCTGTTTATTTGTTATTGTTCGTATCACACGTCTTCGTTGGGTTTTAGTAATATGCTGACGGTAATTTGTGATTTAAGCCAGAACACAGTGTATTTAAAAAAAAGCTTTAAGAAAGCAGAAACAAACAAACAAACAAACCCAAAATATAATGACAACACAAAACAGCTCAAGTTGGTAAAAAAAAAAGAAAAGAAATACTAGGAAGTAGTGAAATAAAATAAATAAAAATTAAATAAAAAAATTAAATAAAATACAACTAAAAGTCAGGGGAGTGGTTGAATGTGTTACAATAAGGAGCTCAACAAGGTTACAATCTAGAGTAAATAAATTTTTATTTTAATAAATAAAAATGGAAATAAAATTATATCAAAACTTAATATCTTCAATTAAAAAATGTTCGATTTTCTTGCTGCTTCATATTCTGTCCTTCATTAACAGAAAAACAAACAAAAAAACAAACAAAAAATACTGTGTTCAGTTTCACTTAAATGCAGGTCAATAAAACGGCACCAACACACTATCGTGTTCATTCATGACAGTTTCGGTTCATGTTTTTCATATAGTTGTCTGGGCTCCATGTCCAGTGGTTCTGTGCCCCATCAGAAACAACGTGCCCCTCAGTTTGAGAACCACTAATATGACAGAAAAGTGTTGAGAAAGAGCAGGGTTGAATAAACTATTGACATAAGCGAACAGATAATTCACTGCCAGACTGATGTGGAGGACTTCCTGTGTTTGTCTGTGAAGATTCTCAGTAGGGCTGAACGATTATGGAAAATAATCTAATTGCGATTTTTTTGCCCCAATATTGCGATTGCGATGCGATATGCGATTATTTTTTAAGGTCTTTGTCTTCTGTATTATTAAACAAAGACAAGCAATACATCATATAGTATGGCCAATACTATATTACATTAATTTTAAACTGTTCTTTCCTGGAAGACAGACCTCTGTTATGATGACATGAGGTGATGCATGAATTGATGACTGACATTTTTATTTAACTTCTTCAATCACAACAGTATATTTGAACATACACAATAGTTTATTTTTAGCTTACAAACATCTGAGCATAAAGTGCTGACAAGGAACCCTGGTGTAAACATTAAAATGAAAGTCAGTACAATGTGCAGATTGCAGAAATATACATAAAAAAAATCAGTGGCTTTACCACACTCAGTTTTTCGACATCTGTGAACTACTAGACAGTCATTCAATTAAAAAATAATATTAAATAAATAAAACTAATAAATAAAAAATACACACATCTTACTGATCTCTGCAGTCAGTAACATTACACATAAAGTGCAAACATAATAGCAATTGTATAAACACACACACAAACACGCCTTTAAAGTTTAAAGGCGTGAAATTGGACGGTCTAGTTCTGATTAGCGTCACCGCTGTCTCGGTGGAGTTTAATAAACTCGGCCGTCTGCTTCTTGCTATCTAAAATATAACCAGACACTGGTGTAAATTCTCGACTGTCTCATACTTCTGTTTAATAAGTTTTCTGTTTGACGTTTAGTCAGCTGTGTGAAAACCAAGGAGGAACCCACCCGGGGGATTAATAAAGTTTTATTTTATCTAATCTAATAACTTTAATCTCAGCCAAACCGATTTACTCACGAACACACAAAACACTGAAAAAAGCCCAACAATAACATTTTTAGGTTGTCTAAGTGACTTATATATTACGTTTAACCCGAGCAGCGAAACTCCGCGGTGATCTGAAAATGATGTGCCGGGAGTTGTGCCGTTCTCGGCCGCATCAGTAACCCTCGAGCTCCCGGCTAGCTGTCGAGCTGGTGGGTAGCAGACGCCTCTGAAAACGTCGAAGCACTTTTGCAAATATGGGATATCTTGATAAACCGAGCAGATATTTGATGTTTACACAACTACTTTCTCGCCTGAAAATATGTTAAAAGTTTATTTTGTGACCCAGAAAGATTAGTATGAGTAATTTTAAAACTTAGTAGCGGCCGCCATTGCTGGAAACTGGAGTTTGGCTGGGCCGCGCTATGAATTCTGGGATATGGTAGTAATTTGGACAGCCTTCGGCGCGTCGCTGTGACGTAATCGGTCTACAAATGTGGCCTCAGGAGGATGCAGCCCATGAATTGTATAATATAATCGCAGTATAATCGCAGCCTTTGCGGTTAGAAAATTGCACTTGATCATGTCGCGATATTATCGCAAATGCGATATATCGTTCAGCCCTAATTCTCAGTCACTTCCTGTGTTTGTCAAATACACCTGAAAGGTAAACTAAAAATGTTATTTAGTGTGATGGCCAGCATCATACCGAAAAGATAAAATCTATAAAATTAGTTTGTTCAGTTTGCTGTTTGTTATTGAATTTGCTGATAGAGCAGTATATTAGGGGTGGGGGAAAAAATCGATTCTGTGTAGTATCGTGATATTTTGTTTGCTAATAATGTATCGATACAGGGACAGCAGAAATCGATATTTTGTTACAAAAAAGGTTTTGTTGATCCTTTTTCTGAGCAAGAATCCTGACATTCCTTCACTGTCCAAATGTGTTTAACTTTTTTTTGGCAGCAATAAACATGACAGTTTACTTATTTTAATTTAAGACATGTTTTATTTTAATTAAGTTTAAAACTTTTTTATTTAATGTAAAATTATATTTTGTTTTAATTTACTTTCAAATTCTTCAGTTGCTGAAGGGGCTGCATAGTTTTCATAAATTGCATAGTTCAGAATAGCTAAGTTGGACTAGACTGTAATACAAACCGTTCAGTTTGTCAACAATAAAACTGACTGAAATGAGAGAAAGACTGAGTGCGAGACTTTGATATTAGATAAAATGAATATTGATAAAGTTTACCTTTATGTACAGAATATTTTTAAAAAATTGCAATAATATCGTATCGTGCGTTAAGTATTGTGATAATATCGTATCGTGGGATGTATGGTGATTCCCACCTCTACAGTATATACATATATGAGAAATATTCACCACAATGTAGAGCAGACGACAAAGAAACTAAATGTAGGGCAAAGATGATGTGTGTTAGATAATTTGAGGAATGATATCGGTGCTAAGAGGTCGTGTAAATCCTAATAGGAAACACTGTTGGTGTCACCATTATCAGGTCATTGTTTTGGAAATCCTCCTTCTTATTGATGCTCCTGAAAACTACTGAAAAAGGTAGTTTGTAATCACTGTTGAGTATTCCTCTGCTGAGCTCTTTCAGTATCACAAGGTTCAGAGCTCTCCTCGCTTTCGTGGATTACATGTGTACATGTTTGTGAACAGGCAGCAAAGAAATGGAGATGAATGTTTTCCTCCCTCCCCGGTCTCCTCTTGAAAGCTGATAGTCGCACTTTCAACACTCATGAAGCGCTCCTGTGTTTGAAAGGAGCAACGTAAAGCTCTCACCAGAGCTCTGAGGCATAATCATGACACAATTAAGATAATTTCCCAACCACTGCTGGTGGCAAGAAAAGCAATTTTTACGCCTTGTAATCGAGTCTGGCTGTCAGATTAAGATAGCAGGTGATTTGAGGGAAATTGTCTTGGCTAACTCTTTGGAGTGGGATCCAGGTGGCCTCAGGTATCTCTTTGCCCATTGAGGTTGCCTGGAAGGTAATGCAGGTTTGATTTTGAAAATGAAAGAAACATTTGAGTGGTGGATTTGTGTCTCTGGGCATTTGTCATCTTATTACCTGCCTCTGCTGCCATCTACTCCTGCATCTTGCCACATGAAAGAGCCAAGTGGCCCGTTATCTCTCTCACACTTTCTTTCTCTGTTTCCCCTTTTCTGTCTCCGACTTGCCATCCAATGACAAACTCCAAATTTGACCCATACTGTATGAGATTACCACATGTGGGGGTTGGAAATCTTGGTCAATGTTAGCTTCTTGTGGTTGATTTTTCAGCCATTTTGGTTTTTAGGAATGTCAGAATGGAAAAAAAAAATGCTGTCCTACTTGGTCAAATGGATCTGGTTTTGGATCATGGCAAGTTAACTACTTCAAACAATACAATTTAAATATCTGTAACAATTATTTGATTAATTCAGCCAACTGACAAACTAATCAGGAAGTATTAAAAGCAAAAAACCAAAAATGACAACAATAATCCAAATATAACGTAATGATTTTCAAATAATCATTAAGTTATAAATGGTCTTCGTATTTCTTATCTTAAAATGTACTTTTCCCCCTTGTTTCCATCATTGCCTGGCAGTTTGTAACATGCTGCTACATCCAAAAGGTAATGCACCTTGAAGCTGTTTGCCAGCCAGCAAAAATAGACGAACAGCTGCTCGCAACCAGGTGGCAAGATTAGATATTGCCTCTGTACATGCAAAGCCAAAGATGGCTACTGTGGAGCTTCTTCAAAAATATAAATGAGAATGAAGTCCAGTCCAAACCAGGTGAAGCTACCATGTTACAAGTTTACACCAACTATGTACACTATCGTTTGAGAGCAGTTTGGGGTCGTTGTTCTTTAAGGATCTGAGCGTATATCGAGTAATATTTCTGCTTGAAGTATTTAGCAGTATTTAGCGACCTGAAAGAAGCACCTCGTGAAAATCTGGCAACTTTTCAGAAAATCCTAATGGATTGTTCAATGTAAGAGTTGCTTGCTTTATTTTTTTTGTTTCTTTGCAGCTGGCACCATTCAGTGAGTGACAACGGTTTACACAGCTTGATATCCTTAATGAATGTGAATTAGCTGAAGATTTTAAAATGAACTGTCTGATTATTGATGATTTTACATGTAATTATATTCACATATGTACATGTTCACATAGCATGTCTATGAAATTTGTATCTTAGCAAAGCAGCATGTACTTAGCTAACAATGTAGTGTTTAACTTCACTGTTTTATGCTTGTTCTGTCATCTAATAACAGAAAAAGCAACTACATAAGTTAAACATGCATCTCATTTCTATATGGAGAATATAGTAGTGACATTGGTACAGTATTCCTGCAGCAGACAAGTGGGCCATGACATTAGCCTCCAGAAAAGAAGGACATTGTTGGGAAATTCACAAAGAACCCAGTGACTGGATCATGAAAATGTATGTTAAGCTCTTCATTTTGTAAATTTGGGTGAATTTGCCAAAAAAAAAAAGAGGCAAATAATAAAAGACTGCAAAAGACCTTTCTAAAAAAAACCCCAAAGTTCTAGTAAATTTCTTTTTATTATAATTTCAAATAGAAGTATGAACTGCATAGCACATGTGATGGAGAATGAAGCTGCAGTTGAAGCCACAGTTTAAATCCTTATATCCACTAGATGGCATCGATAGACTTGAGTTTGATCTCTCAGCCAGCAGCAGCCTCTATACTACTGTCCAGCTCACCCCATACATGTTCACATATTAAATTCATTGTAAACAGATGTGGATAGCCCCTCACTGTTCACTGAAATATACTGTTCACTGCTGTTTTTCAGGTGTTGAGAGGAAATGCTTGTTACATTTTTGAAGTCTTTCACCCGCTGTGACATTATAAGTAACATTTCTTCCTTTTCTCTT
Organism: Aulonocara sp. 'chitande type north' Nkhata Bay; assembly: GCF_057382095.1. Taxonomy (NCBI): domain Eukaryota; kingdom Metazoa; phylum Chordata; class Actinopteri; order Cichliformes; family Cichlidae; genus Aulonocara; species Aulonocara sp. 'chitande type north' Nkhata Bay. The sequence goes on from NC_141365.1 coordinate 15,631,269, forward strand.
ATTCTGTTAAATTTGAATTCTTGCTTTCCTGGTAGTTTTAACAGAAAAAATAAATTGACAAGTTTTCTCTCCACCAGTGGAAAGAAAACCATTCAGACCCTGAGTGTACATTTTACCTGTTTTGGCATACCGGCTGAATTTAGTCATTTTCATCTAGTTTATAATGAGTTTGATGGTTTACATCCTGTGTGTTAGATGCATCTAGTTAAACATTATGGTGTTCATCTTAAGCTATTCTACATGATTGAAATAGTAAATAGTTATAAAAGAAAAGTAGAAATTGCCATAGTGTCTCCTGGCTTGCCTCCCTAATTTTCATATTTTAGTTGCTAAAAGAAATTCTCCATCTGTCTGTGTGTCTAGGTCAATTTGGATTTTAGGGCCCTGGCAGTAAATGGCACTGGCAGACTGTGGAATCCCCTTGCGTTCAAGACTGGCAGGGCTCAATCAAATGATGAGAGGCGACACATTCATATGCTGGTGAATACAACGTTCCCTGACACACGCTCTCGGAAAAGGCTTGGCCACATGAAATATTGCTGAACTTGAACACTTCCATAAAAAACCCTACTTCAATTTGCCTTCTGATTTGCCTTGCATTGGGTTTGACTCGGTCAAGTTAATAATAAAAAAAAAAATCAACAACCACATTTCGGCGAATTCTTGAATCCGTTGACAGGATAGGAGTACCGTATCCCAAGATTTTAGCGTGAGAATGGGCAGGCCACATAACTCAAATATTTATTTGACTGTGTCAGCACTTCTGGAGTGAAAAGGAGCAAAGAAAAGCAGGCTGTGATGGTGGGGAATCTGTTATACTGACCAGTAGGGGTCACATTTGGCCAGGAAATTTTTTTTCCAGCCATTTCCATGCCCTTTGTGCAATTAAAATGTAAACAAAAGAATCTGCAAAATCAAAATCCTTTCTATATTTTTTAATTTAAAAAACAAAAATTGCAGTTTTATTTCTAATGTCCTGTTTTTTACCCATTAGCTGATAGCTTTGTTTGTTTGTTTTCCCACCATGCACTAGACAACAATCTTCCCTACCACATTTTTAAGACATACAAAAACAATCAGTTTGAATAATATCCTGCTTAACATGGATAGCCAATACAAAAGTTCGATAAGATACTCCCATATTTTCGCAGTAGTCACACAGCAACATTCTTGCTCCTGCTCACATGCTTCAAACAACCTTTGACATTATATATTGGACCACATTTGGCTGCCAGACTACTTGTGATTTCACAAAATCAGACCTGCAGGTGCACATCTTAAATTCGGATTCAAAGCAAGTGAAAATATACTTTTCTCCCCTTCAGCGTTTGAGAACAGCCCGCATGGGTTTGCACGTCATTCTGAAGGGTGAAGCTCAAACATTCAAAAATAACACATTATAAGCACTTCGAGTCGAGAGAGGGGGGGGTCTTTAATATCCTCATGAGCTGGCAAAGGTGTGTTTGCATCAGTAGCGTTTGTATGATGACGGCAATGTTTTAACATGAAATTGGACATTTCATATTCATACTTTCATAGTGGATATAATGGGGGTTTTTTTTGGCTGTGAAAATCATGAAGTGAAGTCTTAGTGAAATAATATCTACTTAAAAATGAATTTGCTAAATTGCCTCTGTAAATGTCATTGCTAACATTGTAGAGGCTCTATAATAATGCATGGTTCTGTTGATCACTGTGCACAAGAGGAAAATAAAGGATCATTTATGAAACTAACAAGCAACAAGAGAATAGAGCTTTTATGGTCCTTGGTGTATCAGCTGAGATAGTGCATGGTTGACCAACCAGAGCAACTTTGAGTACTTTAAGAGCTGCTGAAAGCGGTAGAAGAAGTGGAAAAGAGAGTGAAAGAAACTGACATGAATAAAAAGCACATATAAGTAAATCACTGACTGGCAGAATAATATGATAGTTTTCAGTTAGCATTAATTCCACTGGATTGGCTAGAAACAAAACCTTGCTACTTATTAAATCAAATCAAATCACTTTTTATTGTCACATCACATGTGCAGGTACATTGGTACAGTACATGTGAGTGAAATTCTTGTGTGCGAGCTTCACAAGCATTAGCTTCACAAGTTATTAGCTGAATAACTGCTTAAAACTGAAAGCCAGGTTTCCGTACATACATGCCAAGAGGGAGGTTGTCATTTGATGTTTATTGCTGCTTTAATTTATATGATTCAAAGCGAGCCTTTAGCACTGTAGTGTGATACTTGAAGAAAAAAAACAAAAAAACACTGCAAAATGATAAGACCGCAGGAAATGTTTGACGCTTTTTCTTCCCAGCATTGCAGTCTGTGTTTAGCAAGTTATTTTCTAGGTAATCTGATTTGGCTGCTGTGCCGAAACACATCTGGGTGTTGTTTTTAAATTGTTTTACCACTTAAACAAAGCACGGGGAGAGAAAAAGAGAAAACTTGAGGTGAGTTTCTACATAAAAGGTGTTAGATAGCACACATAGCCTCATGTTCCTGCACGCTCCAGCCCGCAGCTGCTGCCATCTCTCATTGCTCAGCCTTGTTTTTAAGACAAACCTTACCACAACACCCTGATGTACAGACAAGATGGCACAGAGCATTACTGTTTGTTGTTGCATCTCGAACTCATAATTTAAAAGTTGTTTTTGTTCACTGACATTAAAGGTAACTGTTTGAATGGCAATTAACTTGACTTTTGGGTGAAACAGTTGATTCATTTTGCACTGGGTCATAAACCTGTTAGATACATAAATAATAGTTATATTTAAAGGGGCGTACCAATGTTTTTTAAGCTTTAGCTCTTATCATGACTCATGAATACTTAAATGCAGTTTGTTCCGTTAATTTCTGTAGTGTTTAAAAGTCTGTTTCTCTGAGTTGTGTGAGCAGTCACAGAAACATCAGGTCTGGAAAGCTGTTATGTTAAGTAACAATTATTTATTTTGTTGCATTCAGTAATTATTTTAGATTACCTTGGCGAAAGTAAGTAAAAGCAAGTGTTTTCTAGTATTATTTTTTGTTGCACATAAAGAAAATGCAGCAAATTTGAGTTACTTTATCTTAAAGGTGCCCTGTGGATGTGCAGTTTGTTTTGTTGTTGGGTAAATATTTTGTTTGTTGTTCTTACATGCAAATATGCAAACACGTGGGTGCCGTGACACACATTCCTGCTGTGTCGTTAACACTATTAAAGTGACTGACAGGTGGCAGTAAATTAGTTAAGAGAATCACCCTGACAAATGCAAGGACAGTTTTTTTAAAAATATGTTTTGTTGTCATGATTTAAACCTGAACGTGTGGGTTTGTAAGAGACCCATACAGGATACCTTTGGTCTGATGGGATTAATGCGGTATCAGAACTCCTCAGCATCTCTTTCCCTGTCCTGCAGAAGGTTCATGCTAGCTGGTGATGAAAAATGACTGCAGGAAAGGGGATCTGGTGAGGCCCTTTTGCACAATGACAATGTCTGAACTACAGCCTCCTCGACTTGCCGTGCCTCAGCGACAGCCCTTTAGTATTTCCTGTCAAACAGAGCATTGTTGCTTTTAGTTCACCTTAAGTGTCTAGACAGTGGTTTTCCTGCTCCGTTGGTTCTCTTGGATTGAGGCCAAATCTTCACTCTTGGAGGTGATAAGAGTCTTATCTTGCTGTTAGAGGGTCTAGAGACTGGAGCAGAGCTCAAGTGAGTGTCACTCAGGTGGGAGTGTGGGCACCTTTTAAGAGCAGCAGGGGATAGTCAGCCAACTTCCAGTATTGACGATGAAATGTGCAAACATCAGACCTGCATAGTCACATGACTTTTGCCAAGTTTGACGTCTCCAAGCTCTACAGAAAGAACGCGTGCTATCCCCGTTTTAATTGATATTTTCATTACCATTTGTTCATCAGTTTGCGTATTTACACGAGTAGGCAAAAGCAAAGTGTCCGATGTGACCGAAACTCGCTAGAGGGGATCACTGACAAAAGAGATCCCATAAAATTTTAGATCTGGATTGCGCTCTTTCTCTGCTCGCCAATTGTCCTTCTAGTTTTTGAATTTCTCTGTATTAGTAACGCATTGTACAACGTACGGGGGCATGTAAAGGTGCCCAGAAATATGCAGAAACTAACGAAAGGGCTGAACAATGGAAAACAACAGTTTCCAGAAACAGCCTTTCACTTTCCAGCACGACTGTGATAAATTATGAGATTGAGGTCATCCGTTGACGTACAATAAACAGCCTACGTTCTTGCTGACAAAGGCCAAGAGGGTAATACAACGAGTATTCAGACGCTTCCCTTTATGCTTGTCTTTGCTGAAGACGGTTTGTTGTGAGTCCAAGGTCCCTCAAGTAAAAATCAGTCTGTGAATTGTATGCTGGTCCTTGTTTGAAGTCCTTTGTGGTGAAATTCCTCAGAAGGTAACACAAGAATGCTGCTTTTATTCTCAGCATAGTTGATCCACAATATTGGCAAATGGTCCTTAATTCCTCTCCATGCAAGGTAACTCTTCAGCTTGAAGTAATTCAGACTCTTTTCTTTTCACTGTGAAAGGTGGGCTTGTGTTGTGAAATGAAAAGGATTCCATAGATGTGGATGATTTATTCAAGGAAAAAGCACTAAGACTTTGGAATGAGAAGCATGACTGTATTCTTTTGTGAAGGACACGTTATTTTGTACACACAAGGCAAAATCTATGGCTGCTCAATTCATTCTGTGCCGCACAAAAGAAACTGAATTGATAAAAGGATGTGAGGGGAGGGGGAAAAGTTTGTCTGAATTCATAGACGGTCCCCCCCCACCCCGCACCCGACGTGTTCAACCGATTGACACCGTGATGCACATTTCAAAGCTGATAGCCTTGTGGACCATTTTGGGCCATTTGAGATGAAGGCAGATAAAAGCTGTAACCCTGCACACGCATTTTGATTCATTTTTTAATGATTTATTTTTTTAATACAGCTCATTCTTTAAAAAGTTGTTTTCAGAATCCATCCTAAAAATACATGGAATAATGGGGCATATTCAGCTCCATTTTCCACCATTTTTCATGTGAAAATGACATCAGATAATTGAAAGTTGCCTAAAATTCAGACTTTATATTCTTAAATTGTGTTATTTTTTTATTTTATTTTTGCCATATGTGTTGTATAATCACTGTTTTGATGCTTCAGTGGCGCTGACATTTGATGGCGCAGGCTGTCAGGCCTTGTCTTGGATTAAGGGCAGCATCAGGCAGACATATGTCCTTTCTGCTTTTGTAATGGTTGGTTTTTTTATCTGGGTGAAATATAATTTTTATCTCACTTCATTCAGTATGACAGTTCCTCAAAATCGCTCCACACCAAGGGATATTCATTACTTTTTGTAGACCTGCCTGGGTAGCCCGTCAACTTTTCATCTCCCTACATCTCTCATCTATTTCACTCTCTCAGAAAGCCTTTTTTTTTTTTTTTTTTTTGTGGCAATTTTCCTGCTTTACTTTGCTATGACCTTCCTGCTTAAATTGCTTGGCTTGTGTTATTCACAGTTTGAGATTTACAGAGAATAATATTGCGCCATAGGATTTCCCACACTCTTAGGTGCCCAATAACTTGTGACAGAATTTCTGTGACCTGGTTGTCTGTATTTTCTCAGCTTAGGTGGAGGTGATGGGAGGCTGTAGTTCTCATCTAGCTTCGCTGAACAAAATGCTCAACCTGTCATGTGGAGCTGAAACTGCGCCCCAAGTTCAAAGGAGCCGATTCATTCAAGAACACTCGATGAAAAACGGAACTAATAAAGCATATATTTCAGCTTTTTAAATAATTTAATCAGCAGCAGCAAGGCCTGAATGAGCAGGTCCCTGCATAGGTTTGCGTTAGCTGCACATATTACAGTGCGGCTCTGGACTCAGAGGTCAGCAGGAGTAGCCTGTAGCAGCTGCACTTGCAAATATGGAATATAATAACAGCCATAATGGGTGATGTAAAAGCCTCTTTACACTTTTTTTCCCTCTTTTACTTCATTTGAGACAGTGAGCGCTTATCTCTTGTCTTGTCACTACAACACAAGATGTATGAAAGGAGATGTGAACAAGTAGACCTGATTCAAGTTTCTTTCCCTCTATCTTGCAAAGAGGCTTTCACATTGTCAGTCTCTTATTTGTGGCACATAATGGTGTCTGGAACTCTCTGTGGTCCATTGTCAACTACAGGACTGGTTGTCCATTTGGAACATCTAAAATACTGGGAGGGCTTTAATCTTTCTTCATTATTTTCCAATTTTGGATAAATGTGCTCATAATGCCCCCCTCCTCTTATAAATGAAACTCTTTGACTCTCTCTCCACATCCCTCATTTTTTCCTCGCCACACTTTTCACCTGCTTTCATCTTTTACGCAGGACGAATAAGTAGTCCAAGTGTACGCTCCAAATGTGGAGATAGAAGGATAATTGAGTCGATAAACATTAGGGTCAGGGTGAGATCATTGTTGGGGCTTGTTCAGGAGGTGCTTAGTCCAATATCAATACGCATATTACCATATTTTGGTTATTTGCCATATTTGCCAGCAGGAATTGACCCATGAAGGGCTACTTCGCAAAACTGTGATTGTGTGGATAGTTAACAGGACACTTAGGGTCACATTGTGACTGCCTGCCTGCTATAGCATTTTCTGTACAGAGCAGCATCTTATAATGCAACATGCAACCAGTCTGCAATTTATTTTGATATCTGAGATGAAAAATTGAAGAAGTATGACCTCTCTAATTCTGCCGCAGACTACATTTGTGATGTGAAAATTTATATAATTTGCGACATGCTCGGTAGAAATAGGTCACATGAAATATCAATGTGCCTTGATCTGACCCCAGAGAATGTTGCGAGTGTGACAGATGTGATTGGTTACGAGTATGCACATCAGCCTGAACGCTTGGAGCTCTCGCTGCTGGTCACCAGCACTTAGAAGAGCAGATATGAAGCACAGAGTGACACTGCTAGCATAGGGATTGAACCATGGTTTCATAAAATTACAGGTTACAGATGTAAACAAGGAAACTTTTGTATAGCCCTAAGTAATGAAGATGCATCAGTACATGTGTGCAATTATGAATTATCTGAACCCGAATAGGGGGAATCCCCCTCCCACCAAAAAACCACCAATAACAACAGCTGTAAGCTAATGCTGTTCCACTGCCTGGAGGTATGTATTTGGAAATAGGCTAAAAAAATCCCAACAGATGCTCATTTGATGCCCATGTCAGCCATGTTGATTCAATAACTGTGTAGTGGAATGGTTATCATGCTGAGATTCACTGGGACATGCACAAATGTGACATTACCATATCATGTATATAAATGAAACCTTATTTCTTTCGCCAAATGTGCTTTCAGTTAAGTGAAAATATCTGTTAGAAAATTGGAGCTACTTTTTTAAAATGACAACAAATTAGAAGTTAAAGGGACAAGCAAGGGCAAGTTATTTTTTTTTTAAACTGCCACCACTGAATTTTAATATATCACATATCTTAGTCTGGAGGGTTTAAAGCGGTACTTGGAGGAAAACCTGTAATAATGTGGCAATTGTGTGGCAGTCGCCTAGTTTGAAGTCTCAGCATTAGCATTTTGACCATAATGTTTTTTGAATCTACTAAACTACGCTAAACAGCAGACTAAGAAAATAATTGAACTTCAGCAAAACTGAAGCATAAACTTTGTTTATAATTCACAGCAAGTCATATTATTTATTAGAAAATGTTCCAAAACGAAGCAAAATTCCGAACACTGTGAAGGCATCCAGGTCAGTGAAATGAAGTAGTTAAGGTGAGGCCTAGCAGACACTGACCAGTTACAGCTGATGTCAGCAAACCAGTCTGTCAAAGTGGCCACACTGACAACTTCGGGCCATACCAGTATCCATATTGATGGTAAAAAATAATTTAAGGGGACAAAACCTTTTTCTTGTTCCAGGTATATAAAAGTGCTTTTTCATGTCAGTCAAGCTCGGCATTTTAACAACACTCCCAGAAGAACAAACTACTAACCACAACACTTAAACTACACTGTACTAAACTGTAACTGTAATCTGACCGAACCAATGCTCTGTAGTTTTTATGATATTATCGTGTTAGAGCAGGTTTTAAACAACATCGTACTCCTCTGGTCTCTAAAAAATCTGAACACAGGTCATGTTTTCTATAATAAGTATAATGCTTTAAGGAACATATCTCTGATTTTTCTTTAGTCATTAAATGTGTGGTCTTTAAGCTGCATCCAAGGTCATTTCCCCGGGCAGTAGACTTAAAGTAGGAAAAACTAAGCTTCTTAATGTTTTATACTCATAAAAACAAAGAAAACAGGAGTTATTTTCCTATATTCTAAAATGTCATTATTTGTTCCAGAAACTTGTTAAAGATGCAGTCAAATGACAGCTAAATGACATATTTTAGTCTTACCTGCAGTTTTACTTTAAAGACCTTGATCACTCAGAAACCAGTTTCATATCACGAGCACAGTAAGTGACTCAGTAGCCATTTGTCAACTGACTTCATTAAAATCATACTATAGCGTCTGCTGCTGTTCACTGTTGCTCACAATCCTGCTGTTGTTTGATTTTCTTTGTGTTTCCATTTTAACCACCTTCTTCAGTTTAGCCTTCACCTGCTTGGGTTTTAGTGGCACATCAAACACCTTGTTGCTCATTGAAGTTTGAAATTTTGCCAACAAGCTGAGGTTTTATTGCAGACTATGAGGAAAAAGGACAAAAAAGGACAGTGTTTTTAGCCTTTGTCCTTCAGTGATGTAAGTGTGAAAATTAAGGTGTGACATTAATTTTCTTGGTGTGTTCTTGTCTTTATTGCCTTTAAAGAGCTTGATCACAGGGGGGCGTGTGATTGTTGGAGTTTTCTTTGTTTTCTATGTATTATTATAGTCTTTACTTTGGGGTGGCAGTAGCCCAGGTGGTAGAGCAGGCCACCTACCAATTGGAAGGTAGGTTGGTCTGAATACCAAATGTCATTGAGTGAGATGCTAACTTGTCGCTATATAAATAAAATTGCATTTAATTAACCATACTTTGACAGGAACTTATGTAAAAGGCTGAAAATAATAGAGAGCTTGTACCTTTGGTCCATTTTATATACAATGACCAGCCACCTCATTAGGTACTGCTTGTAAGCATTGGGTTGGACCTCCCTTTAGCTTCAGAACTACCGTAATTTCTCATGGCACAGATTCAATAAGGTGCTGGAAACATTCCTTTTGGTTTATATTGACATGTTGATAGCATTACATGGTTGCTGCAGGTTTGTCAGCTGCGCATCCGTATTGCAAATGTCCTGTTTCACCATATCCCAAGAGTGGTTTATTGGAATGAGATCTGGTGTCTGCTGAGGCCACTTAAATGGCCACTTGAACCATTTTGAGATGATTTGAGCTTTGTGACACAGCACGTTATCTTGCTGCTGGAAGCAGCTGCCAGAAGATGGGTACACCGTGGTCATAGAGGACGTGGTCAGCAACATAACTCTGGTAAACTGTGGTATTTCAAGAAGGTTCAGTTGAAACAGTTGACACAAGGCATGGGGAATCCATACTTTCATGTTTGTGTCAAATTCTGACCCTAACAGACTCATCATATCAGCATTTTTCTAGTCTTCTATTATCCTATTATCCTTTTTTTGGGAATTGTAGCCTCAGTTTCCCATTCTTAGCTGACAGGAGGGGCACCCAGTGTGTGAATATTAATGTGGTGTGGTCTTCTGCCTCTGTAGATTCAAATATGTTTTGTGTTTAAAGATGCTCTGGCTATTCTCTTCTGACCTTAAGTAGGCATTTTTGGATATTTCAGTTAAGTTGCTGCCCTGTGATTGGCTTGAAATGAATTTCTATTTTCTTTTAAAAAATCCTCCAGTGTTGAAGATTATATTTCAATTTAACCATTAAATATATTAAGAGCTTTTGTAAATGTTTTAGAGCACAGTTATTACTGGGACCATAAACATTGCTAATGAGAAAAACTAGTTAACCAGCAGAGAAAAACTAGTTAAAATAGGCCCTACCTTCACCTGGTTCAGTAGTTAAAAAGTGACTTTCACACAAAAAGCATAAATGCAGGACTTGTTTACATTAAATTTATGTTTGGTGTTTCTTTATGTCTCTGAGATCACTGCCATACTAAATAACAAATTTATTGCTACCACTTTTGTTCACTTCAGACGTTATAACTGTAAGACAGGGGTTAGACGTAGCAAAGTACGTCTCTAATCCCCGTCTGTCTCCTTGAGGAGTCCTTAATTCCAAAGAGCACCTGAATTTGTCAAGTAGCACTCTGGCATTTACTGTTTCTACTGTAGTGAAGTAGTTTATACCTTATCATTGTTACATTTACTTAATATTTAGCCAAGAGCGTACCTATTTTACCATTATATTAAGTATTTTGTTTCTGAGGAATCATCACCTGTGAAGATGACAGGCATTTTAATGATTGTACTGTACTTTTCAGCCTGCCTATCTGCTCACACAGCATCCTGGATGCTTCATATTATGGTGTGACACAAAGAGAATGTTAAAATTATCATATGTGCTGCACCTCATGAGCAATAGTGAGTCAACAGTACAGTCATGTTTTAACAGTAGCGATGAGTAAGTGAAGTGATAATAAATACAGTGTACGATACTGTATGAATGATGGAACTTATGGATAAAAAACGTCTTTTCTCTGAACAGTTGGGAGAGAGACATAAAGCGTCTTTATTTCCACTCGTATTGGGTGGAAAGTGAGTTTGGAAAACCGCAAATCTCTGCTTTTTGCAAAGCAGTCATTGGTATGGATCAATAATCCTGCCAATCCATCACAGATATCTGCTGAGCTGTGGGGCAGTAAATCTGACTCATTGCCCCTTAAAGCCTCGCAGAGGGATAGTGTTTGAGAAATCGTTTTCCTAGAAATAATTCAACTTTAATTCTTAAAATATAATAAACAGCACAGTTTAGGCTGTAATAGCAGAACATGTATATCCTAAAGAAAATCCACCACATTTGTTAGAGTCTGGTTCCCCATCCCAAGGCTTTCAAACCTGGTCACCTTTCACCAAAGACTTGCCCTTCATGCTCGACTGCTTACCAGCTCAGTAGTGCAGGCTGGACATCACCTAAGCGAAAGAGAGCAAAATGGTCACACATTATACCCCCTTTGATAATTTTGCTCTTTTATTTTTTATGGGATTTCTCCTGGCATGTTCTGCAATCACAAACCCAGGGCAAGTCAGATATTACAATAATTACATCAGATTTGTCGTGATCACAGGACACATGCTTGTTGTAGCTCAAAGGATCATTTCTGCTGTAGATGGTTTAGTTTTGGTCATAAGGCAGAATTAATACACATTTACAGATCAGTGTTAATATACTGCATCTCTCAACAAAGCGGTTAAAAGAGTGCACACAGTCATATTTTCACCAGCGCACACGGTGATGTCTGTCAACCACATTTGTACCTAAAAATGTCTGCACGACATGGAAGCTTATAAAGCTGTCAGGAGAAAACGAGAGACAAGGTATAAATTATCAATATAATATGGAGGTGAAGATGAATAGAATAAAATGAAAGCTGGTATGAGGCATGCAGAAGGGAGAGAAAAAAACAGTTTTGAATTAAGCATTCATTGAGAAAAAAAAAAAAAAATCTGAATTTCTGGGTCCTAATCTTTCGCTCCAAGCACTGCACTGCTAAGCTCTGGTTTGGGATGACAGGTCCCCCACCTGGACAAGCTTGGACAATGTCTCTGCTATGTCTCATTTCTGTGGGAACAGTGCTGCACAGACAGCTAATCACGTCCGGAACCAAAGGCACCTGCCCTATCTGCCTCTACATTTGGTCGGGAATCTTTAAAGAGGCTAAACCTCACTTTCATGCTTGTCTTTTATTCACGGTAAGTGCTTATCGAAACCGAGCTGTTGCCACTGCCCCATCTTCCCTCCCACAAGCTCTGAGAATGCTTGACGTAAGTACAGCCAATCTGGGTAAATACGAATCTCTCCTTACTGTCACTGCTGGCATATTATGCCCCTGAGGGAACATTCTTTTCATAATATCATAAGCTGCTTAGCGGTGTGCTTCTATTTAAGGCATACATATTAATAGCTATAAGGAAATCATATTTGAACTGTTCCCTGCAATCAATGTCTTTGGGTTTGCTGTTATACTTTGTATAAGAAGGTGCTAATAACTTGAAGGCACTTACACTGGGCAATCTAATCCCTTTGTATGATAAAGACTTGTCTTGGCAGGAGAGTGTGCCAGATCATAGGACAAGGTGCTGCAGAGGTTTAGTCCCTCAAATCACAACCCCGCGCTTTCTTTCCCTCCTCTTTTCACTGGGAAATACAAGCAATTTGAGACGCAGAAGCCAAAGTTATTACACTAATACAAAAAGTTGTGTGATGCACTTGACAACAGCTGATTTAACCCCTTCCTGTAATGTGTGTTTGCAGAAAATTTCAGCAGTGCTAGCAGTGCCATGGCTTCTTCCTGCTTCATGCTTGTAGCGGATTAAACGGCAGTAAATTTGAGTGAGAGAGCATTTGGAGGGAATTCTAATGAGCAGAACTGGATCTTTAGTTCAGGAACAAATATCGGCATTATTAAAGAATCTATTATTTATTTTTGCGATTAGTTGTTTTCTGCCTCAAATAATAAATGGTGAAATATTTCCTTTTTTGTCTCACGACCATTTAAAAATCTAGAGAAAACCTGAAAACTCACACGTTGGAGAAGGAACATTATTTGCGTCTGCCTAAAAATATTTTAACCAAACGTTGCTACAGATTAATTGAATAAACTTAGAATTTGCTGGAAATAACAAAATCTTAAACTGAGAATTCTTTACTTGTAATTTGAATGGGTTGTTGTTCTTTTTAGAGAAAAGAAAAGCAATCACAAAATGTACAAAATAACATCTGAGGTGCTTCAGTAATGAACACACAACTACTACATGTTCCAAATAATACTAGCTTGCGCTGAAATATTAGTTTGTAGTCCCATATTAGACTCGTCTTTCGACTTCACAGTGAACATGAATACTCAGCAATTAGGTCTTTGCAGGAATCGAGAAGGAGAAATTATTACACTCTCACGGAAGTTGGTGATACTGTAAATTTTTGAAAACGCTTTGATTCTTTCTCAATTGAAGTTCAGGACAAATCTCAGTGAAGCTTTATAAGCTGCGGGAGTCAGATTATTCAGGGTAGAATCAGAACTCATTAAAACACTGATATTAGTCTACTCTCCTCTCCATTTATACTCCAAGGATATTTCTATAATAAGAAAAATGCATTTGAGACGCTTTAAAACTGCACTCGCATGCAAGGCGCTCGTATAGACTTGGCCGTTGGCACCGGAGAACACAGGTTCAGTAGAGGCTAATGGTGTAAGAAGAAATGGACACTTGCTTGAAAACTATATCACCAATGACAAGGAAAAAAGACTCAGCGAGCAGCTATGTGAGGTCAAAAACACATCTTCTGTACACCTGAAAACAGTTTTTCTTTTATTGATTTCTAAATCATAAGGACCTAACTCACAGACAGCCACCCAGACACGGATGAGCATGGGAACGTCACCTGAATGTTAGCTGATACTGTGGCAGCGTGTCCCTCGTCCAGCAGGGGGTGCTGGCTCACAGTACTTAGAGCCGGCAACCAGGAGGAAGAAATTGGCGCCGGTTGCTGGGGCACAGCTCTCTGAGCCCAGATGAGTGCTTCAATTGTAGGGATATTTTCCTCTAAGCCTGTGGTTGACAGCAACACAGTGCACTTATTTAAAGCAATTTCAAACATGTCTTGTCTGACAAGTTTTAAAGCCTACTTAACACCCCGTAACAGCCACGAGTTTACTGTCAGAATTAAAGAAGAGAATTCTCAAAGGGAGAGAAATTATCACTTTCATTTTGTTCACCGCTGTTGTTTATAAAGGACATGGCAGGGATGTTTACCTAGGGATGAATATATTATTACCATTTTGCTACACAGTGTTTTTCATCTTGGAGAAAGGGCTCTTTAAAAAGTTTACCATATATTTTTTTTAATTGCTGCCATTACAGCTAAAGGAATAAAAGCGAGCCTTAACCTTCAGTGGCTTTCAGACTAAAAGCTCAGATTTGAATGGAAAGAAAGCCCTTTAATGCCTCATATTAATAACAACAGTCTATACATTTTCATCTCTCTTTGTCACCTTCAGCATAAAATGATTCTCTTTTTGATTTCATTTCATGATCTAATTTTCAGCATTTGCTTTGGCTGCGTCTTCTCCGGCTCGCACCTTTTGTGTTTATTGCTGTTGCCACCCAACAAAGCATTTTATTTACATTAAGACATAGGGGAACAAATCTAGGCCTGCCTTAGCACCGGCTCATGTCGTGCCTGCAGAGACGGGCTTTTCCTGCTCAGATTCCACTTTTTTTTTTTTATCAGTCACCAAAAGAAGAAAAAAAAAAAACAAATCACCAAATGTAACAATCTTTCTCCTGTCCTCCTTGTGATTGCATGTTAGGAACTGAGGTGATAAGCACACTGGTACGTGTTGTTGCTGTGTGAAAGACACCCTTTATCGGCTCATACCTCTGACTTGTGCTTAGTCTAGTCAGCCGGAGAAATATGACGGAAATCTGATATGGGAATGGTCCCATCTCAACATCAGCGCAAGTGCACGCCTCGCAAGCCAATGTTTATGCTTCCCGGGTCTTGTGTTCTCAGGGGAAAAATGTCAATAGAGTGTCACGGGGCGCATCTTGCCAATGAGAGGATGTCGTCTGACCCATGAGCTGAATAATACTGTCGTGTGTTTGTAACACTGTTTGTATTTTGGCATTAAAATTGGGAATTTTTTGGAACATTTTTGTGTTTTATTGTGTAAACTACACTCGCAAAGCTCAGATAGCGATCATTTTGTTAACATCTGTCAGTGCATGTGGATATAAAGGATATTTTTCTCTTGTCAAACAGCAGTATGACAGCTATGAGATCGGGACAGAGCGTCTCTAATTACAGCTGCGGTAGAGGTCAGCACATCTCGCCTTTTCTGCTTTCTCACATGAATCACTGCATGTTGAAGTGTCAGGTCTAAATTTCACAGTCAGTTCAGTCAT
Organism: Aulonocara sp. 'chitande type north' Nkhata Bay; assembly: GCF_057382095.1. Lineage (NCBI taxonomy): Eukaryota > Metazoa > Chordata > Actinopteri > Cichliformes > Cichlidae > Aulonocara > Aulonocara sp. 'chitande type north' Nkhata Bay. The sequence continues at coordinate 15,646,373 of NC_141365.1, forward strand.
TTTCTGACATACTTGCACGTAAATTTAGTGTTTGATGCTTTAAAGTCGAGGATGGCTTTTTCCGGGGTGTGCAGTGTTGATGCAGTTTTTGAAAGATCGCTTCTTGATATTATTGTTTCTTTTTCTTCCCAGATAACTTCTCAAAGGTTATCCTGCCCCCTTATCGCACGGTGGTCTTTGCACCTCGCCCCTCCTGACTTTGTGTCGTCTCCTTGAGCACCTTTTTGATTTCTCGGCTCTTTCGAGGTTTGTCAAAAACGACCGGGGGGGTCTCGGAGAAAGACTGAACAAAGGCATTTGTTTCCAGCTATTTTGCCACCATCAATGGCAACATCTTGCTCGCTAGCTGTGCAGAGCGAATGGCAATGTGGATGGGGGTATTTGGAGGTGGAAGAAAGAAGATGCTATCCGGGCTAAATGAGGGAAGATTCACACAGTATAATGAAGGCTGGACCCATGGCTTCACAGCTGATGTGTATCTAAAAAGGCCTGGTAAATACTGTTTCGGAACAGAAGGCTTTATCTGCAGATATACATATCCCCTGCAACCACTGGCCCCCACATGAGGGCCAGAGCTATCTCTCGGATCACTTTTATTCTTGTTTTTTTTTTTTTTTTTTTTTTTTGTAATCTGAAAGGGTGAAAATGTGAGACTTCAGTTTAACTCTTTAAGAGTTTGCATGAATTCAACTGAACTGGAAATCTAATACCGAATCTAAGAAAAATATGGGAATGTTATTTTTTCTTTCTACATTTTTATGACAGCAATGCATCATTTATTTCTGTATAAACTAAGCAGGCAGGGTGTGTTCTGCAAGCCCAAGTTTCTTGCAAAAGGCTGCTAGTAGGATTAAAGCTGATGTAAATGGAGCTTCCAAGCATTTTAGAGCATTTCATTTTTACATGTCATTTACTTTGCTGAGGGCTGGTGGCAGTCCCACTCCCCATGTTTCCTATTTTAAATGACTATAGATAATATATACAGTACATGATTCAGAGTGCACACGTCTTGTAATGTCTCCACTCATTATTTAGTTTACACCAGCAGAGATCCTTCACTAAAAGAATAAAATGTGTATGATGCACATTTAAAATTAACCCACTGTGGCCAGATGGGTGGTTTTAGACTAGATAAAAAGATTTACATTAATGTGTCTTATTAGTGTGAATGCTTGAAAAGCATTCACAGTATTGTTCTTCTAATCTTTATTCTATTTTATTTATTATTCTGTATTCCGTACGTTTTTTGTAATCTATCTCCTTCAAAACCGTTCAACTTAGAAAAACCATTCAAACACCGTTAGATTCCTATTCTTTTGGACATGACTGCTTCTATTTTTCTCATTTCTAACATTTATATTTTTAATTTTATTCAACTTTTTTCAACAAAAATTGATAATGTATTTCAATGGGGAGACCCTTCAAATTCTCATTCAACTTCCTCCTCTTTAAACTGTATCTACTTCCACATACATTGACATAGAGCCACCATTCAAACTTTAAAACGAAGACAAGACATTCAACTATTCAACTTGTATTTATCTTTTCAATATCTATTATACTTTTTCTTCAGTTCCAGTTTAAGTTTCATGATGTTTTTTCACCCGTTTCAGAGTTTATAATGGGTGTGTATGGGACGGAATGTTGGGGCTAGAGTGAGGCAGCTCAACTGCTAGAGTGAGAGGAGCAAAAAAATTAATCTTAAAATCTTTTTTAAAACTGCTGCTGTGTCTGCAGCGTTTGCTCTACAGGTATGATTTTACCCTCAAAACGTAGCCATCGCTGTCCTCTTTCATCCAATGTGTTTACTATTGGCCTAGGTGTTATGGTTCTTTCATAAATGTCACCAATGCACAGCCTCCTCCCTCCAACTCTTCCATAGACTCTAATGTTAAAATGGCTCAGAAGGTTCGTTTGAAAATCAGAAGAGCATGGTGTCTTTCCACTGTCACCACGTCCATATAATAAACTCCACAGGCATGAAAACTGAGAATTCAGTAGACTAGAAGCTGCTGTCGCTCACGGTGAAAGAATTTCGTCAATACGACTTGTACTTTTCATATGGGAACGATTTGTTTCGGCCTGACTTTTCTGTTCATTTTAAGCAGCAAAAGTGAGGCGCATGTCTGTGTACGTGTGTATGGAGCCATTGGGTGCAGTCACTATAGCAACCAGGCTCACACCTGCCTGCTTAACGAGCTCTGCCTGCCACTGTACCAAGATTCATCTTAAGCACTTCTCTTTCAACTGCTGCTGTGTCCACAGTGTTACAGCCATCATTTTACCCTCAAATTGTCGCCATTATTGTTCTCTTTCCAACATCTTGTCTTTCAAAGCTCAGGCATTTAAACTTTTTAAACTGTGTGGATCAAAGTGGAGGGATCACATTTGAGTCATTCAGTGATTCAAAGAATATGACCTTTTAATATTCATTCAGATGTTTTCTGACTCTAAATGTTCTTTTCTCATTTCTTAGGGTTTTCTAATTTACAATTAAAACATTTTCAGCTTTTTTCCAACTTCTTCTTCTGTGTAACCTTCAGCTTTTAGCAGTTCAGCACTTTTGTTTTCAGGTTAAATTCGGGGGTTTTTTTTTATCTCATTCAAAATTTTTAACTTAAATTCAGTAATTATTTCATTTCAATGCATACATTCAGATTCAAGCATTCACACTGCAGTTTCTTCAGAAAATGCACTTTCTAGTTTATATTGTATTTCGTTTTTTCATCAAAGCTAATGAAGCCACACTTTACATGACCTAAATATGTAAATGACTTTTTTTTTAAAGGTTTCTTTTATGAATGAAACATTACATTTAGACACAAATTATCCTATCTGCCAAAAGCTAAAACAGAATTCTGTGAAACCTTATCCTTGTTCATTTTTTACTCTGCATGAGAAAATACATAAAATGGGAGAGATACAGTAACTGAATAAACATTATCTAAGCCAAAGTATGTTTTCTTTTGCTTTTCTCAGAGACAGATTTTATGTATCCTTGAGATTTACCGTCCGTCCATCAATTCATCCATTTTCTTAGCCGCTTATTCAACTCAGGGTCGCGGGTGGACTGGAACGTGTTGAATGTATTTTTTTTGTCATTAAAACTTTTTTACAAAGACAGTTTGAATTTTATAAAACTTGAATTGTTTATGTTTGACATTGGCTGCAAGTTGTTGTTTTTTTGCATCTTTACATTGCTGAATTTGTTAGCGTATTATTCCTTTATAACAGTGAAACCCACTGCTGCCTGTTTTTATATGTTCGTCCACATAAAGGTGACCTTATAGAAACATCATTCCATATCACTTTTAGTGGTTAGAAATTTCACAAGAATGAATATGTGTGTATATATAATATAACAAATATTATATTGTAAAATGAGTCAGATGAAGTCAGATAATGTTAGCACCAAAGTTTAGGTAGTTTGATGCAAACTTCTTGAGGGCTTGTTGCTCTCAGAATTTACTCAAAATATCCAGGTAATTTTAGGGTTTGAAGCACAGCTTTCAAGTTTTACAATATTTTTGTAACTCTGCTTATAAAGTTGCTTGTAAATGTTGTACAAAGCGCAGATAAAATTGAGGATTTTCAGATGTTTTGCTGCCTTGTGGCAAACAGCCCCCGGCACAGTGCAGCTCTCAGACCGGACGGTATGGAATCTCAGCTTTAGGCAATAAGATGCAAAGAGATGTGGAAATTGACAGACATAAATAATGAGTAAGCCTGAGCAATCCCATTTAGTTAGTTGAAATCACAGTATTGCTTCCAAGGAGCCAAGACCTTACCATTCAGAGAAGTTGGGCCTTGGCTTAGATGGTGCAGGTTGTGTGTCCTCTACAGAAGAGATTGTTTCCTCCTGTCACTGCAATTGAGCTATTGCAAAGGTGTGAAAAAAGAGTGGGGAAAAAGGTCAACTGGATGTGAAGCTACTATTATCAGCAATCTTCCACTGGCTTCCATAAGCAGCTTGTTTCTAAGCTGCAACCTAGCCAAGCAGGAAGAGAATATAATTTTAGCCAATCTCCTGGTAGCATGGGTGCACAGAAAGCCATTGTAAAGCTAGCAAAATAGTCACAATAGAGTCACTGGCCTTCCAGATAAAGATCTGCATAGGTAATGCCAGGGCAGCGATGAAGGCAATTTTTAAACTCCACTCCCTCTGACCACAATCCCCTGGCAAAGGAAGAGGAGGATGGCAGGTTTTATTGTGTGTAATTATGAGTGGTGCAGAGAATGGTGAACCACCTAATCTTTAAACCTACTCTAAGCTCTGCTTGCTTCACGGGCTCATTGTGTTTTAAAGGACTTTAAATGACCTCCAAGACAGACTGTTTTTGTTTCAGTGCAATTAAGAATCGACAGAGGTTTTCTTACTATATTTTTTTAACAATGTAGTTGCAAGACCAGCTTTTAGAAATGAACGAATTAAAGCAGCAGTCTCCAACCTTTTTTGCGCCACGGACTGGTTTATGCCCGACAATATTTTCACGGACCGGCCTTTAAGGTGTTGCGGATAAATACAACAAAATAAAACTAGTACCGGTACTGAAAAAAATAAGATTTATTCATAACACACGTGAAAAGACCAGGAAAACCGAGTTAATGATAAAAACGATAACAAAATAACGCTGAAAACCGATAAAAATCCTGAAAACCATACATTTCACACCTGAGCCTCAACTCTCGCGGCCCGGTACCGGTCCGAGGCCCGAGGTTTGAGGACCGCTGAATTAAAGCATTAGGGGAAATTAAAGAAAAAAAAAACAACAGAGAAAAGTGTTATAGTGAGTTAGCCAAAGTGATAAGTAAATTGGAGCTGTGATCAGACACATACAAGAAATAAATATATATAAAATAAAATGTAACAATACATAGAATTGTAGGTGCATTATAACTACAACACTGCTTTACTGAGGCACAGAGCAAAGTAAAGAAAATAAACTGTAGTTTGAAGGTTTTTGGTACAATAGTGTAACAGACAGACTGCTGCAAAGCTGAATTTAATGCCTCTCATAGAGTGTTTGTTCATCGTCCTTGTAGATTCTGCATATACTAATCAAACAAAAACAACTGCCTGGTCCAAACTGTGTGTGGACATTCTATGAGAAATTACAAAAGACACAAATGCTGTCCTTCGTTCATCTTGAGCTATTTTGTCCATTTAAAGTCATATATTGGCTCAGTATATTGAATTATAACAGTAATTATAATAATGATTAATTATTTCCCCTGGAGTAAGAAGTTCTAGTCACATGTTTGACTCTTAATCCAACAGGAATACTTTTGCTCAGCAGTCCACCTGAAAAATCGATGTAAACTCTAAGTTGTGAACTCGCTGGTTTGATTCCTGTCTCCTACAGTGTGCATGGTGAAGTGTCCTGAGTCAAGTCGCTGAATTTCACACCCGAGTTGATCAAAAAACGATTGGTGCAGGAAAAAACGGGGATGCCAAGCTAGAAAACTAAAAAAAGTCGGGCGACTCAATTTAAAAGTCTTTGATGTCAGAAATCCAACCCTAGGTTTAGTCAAGAAACTGTCAGGTCATGTTAGTTATATCTCTTTACAGCAATTATTTTAAAAAACTGTTCTATCATTGACATAAAAAAAAAAAAACCTGTTTCTTGTTAGCTTGCTGGTATCCATTAAATTTGCACTAGGACACCTTTGAGTTCTGCATTTAATCCTTATCATGGAAGAATAAAATGATTGATGTTGAGTTTTTAAAAACTCAACATCACAAGTCACAAGTCACAATAACACGTTCGTCTGAAACGATAATAAAAAACACAACCTCAAAACTGAAACAATAATGTAGAAAAAAATATTATTTTCAGTATTAAATGTATTCTCTATCAACTTTCTTTCTTTGTGTTCCTTTATCATCATGTGCAGCTAATGCTAACTATTTTTTTTTAAATTAAATATCAGAAAGTGAGTTTGTAGCATATATCATGCTTATTGTGTCAGTGGGTGTTTTTAATGCTTTAGATTCCCTCCATACAGAAGCTGTGATGTTATCTGGTATGTGACGAAAACATCGATACAAAATCATTACATTCTTTTTAGTGTTAGCGCATAGCTGATAAACAAGCTTTTAATTGAGGAGGTTGACCTCTGATCAACAGGCTGAAAAAATGTAGCAAAACTATGCAGCTTGTTGAGGGTTTCTTGCAGTAGCCTTGTGGTGAGTGATGGCGGTGATGGAAGTTTGGTTCACATTATGAACCAACACCCCCCCAACTGGTTTGTGAAAGGAACATGAAGTATCCATGCTATGGAGTTATTTAATCCATTAAATATTTATTTCACTAAAAGTGACGAAATAACCAATTTCTGCACCTCTTGCGTGCTAAAGCTCCGTGCCCATTTGGCATCGCTACCTGACGAAGTAATTCATTGATCATGCTTGCATGCCATGTGAGCACAAAAGACGAAGCCATGCTAACTTCATCTTCTGAGTATAGGCATGGTGGACATTGTGCCTTAAACAATGTACTGTATCTCATAATTGAGTCCGGCACTTTCATCCTTTTTAATTACACAGGCACAAGCTCTAACACCTCACCTGGGACTCTGGGCTTTTCTCTTTACTGTTGTCTTCATGTAGCTGCAAGGCTTCACTGAACCAGTAGGAAGGTGATACTACTCATCGTCGGTATGTTTAATGGCCTTAAGCATCCTTCGTTTACTGAATGACTAAATCCCACACTACACAGGTGCAGTCTTAGTATATGCTAATAGCATGCAAGTTTTATAGCTACAGTTCACTTCATTTATGATGCCAAAAACAGCAGTTTTCTTGCTGCGAGGTCTGGCAGATGGTTGGCAGTGAATACTAGGTGTGTGTTCAATTCTATATCCCTTATGTTTACATTGGATCCACAGTAGTTATGAGCTAGGTGTAGATCTGGGCATTTCTAACTGCTAGGTCTGTGTTAGCATCACACACTGTGTATGAAGGACATTAACCTTCATGGGTGCTTGTAAAAATTGAAGCTGTATTGGCACCAGTTGATTTTTATTAGTGGTCTCAACACAGTTTGCTATTTATTTAACATTATCATCTATTGTGCAGTTAGTGGTAACTTGTATCACTACTAAAAGTTGCCATTTTTCTTGTATCGCCCCCAGTGAACTTATGATACATCAGGTCTTTTTATGTAAATTTAGAACAAATCAAGAATAAAATGAATGAAAATGAATAATCTAAATAAAAAGAACATCAAGTCACTTGAATTGAAATGAACCTGCAGTCCTATCACTCCTTTCTGATTATACGCAATCATCCATTGAAACTGATATAGATCAATCATATCAAGCTAAATAAAGTCAAACACATTTGTTTCTTTTAAAACGACTTATTTTGCCTTCAGCTAAGCTCACACAATTCTCAGACTGAAGTATAATATGACAGATAGCCTGTGTTAATGTTACTGCTGTTAGAAATAGCTCTTTAGCTTGACCAACCTTATACAAATCACACCAGCTTAATCAGTCTTTTGGTACTTGCTGCCACCAGTAGAAATGAGGGAGTATTAGCACTGCAGTTCAGCATGTTTTGTTTTAGTTTTGTTGCTAAAGTGCTGCTGGTCCTGAACCTCAGCTCGGCCTGTGTTAGCCAAACAGCTGCTTGGTGCTTCATTGTTAGTTTAGCATTGACATGAGATTCAGTTGGCCTCAGACTAGACTTGGCAGCTTTCAGACTGCAACTCTTTTCATAACTTAAAGCTGGAGAGTTCATCAACAGCTAGCAGAGCCAGGCAGAGAAGTTTTTTTCCCCTTTGAGTAGCAGTGAGGTGCACTCCTTTCACTTTTGTGTAGCATGAACAGAAACATGCCTGTAACACGCCAGTAAATGTAGCTGCCTGTGCTGTCCCATGCCTTCCTGCCTATGCTTAAATAGCACAAGAAAGCTTGTTAGAAAGGATCCACCATTTACACAGCAACGTTTAGCAAAACCATTGCTACTCAGTGTTTCACATTCGATCCCCTGAATATGGAAACTCTAAGTACATAAGATTAATGATAGAGCTGTGTGCTAACAAATACTTATTTCTGGAAATTAGCATTCTGATGCAACTTTTCAAAATGAATTAAACCTTTAATAGTTCAATAACGGCAAATGATGAAATATGACTAATGGCAGAGCCAAGAAGAGTTGTTTGGCTGGCAGCAAGGTTGACTTTCAGGGTTTTATTCCTCCTACTGTTTCCGTCTTAGCTACTAATTTCCTACTGTTCACATGGTTGCTTGGTATTGCATACATCGTTGCCTCAGTATTTAAGAATGCAAAGCTCACAGCAGTTAAAGAGGAGCAAACACATTCTCAAATCAAGTCACAATCTCTCAGAGATTCTCTATGCCCACACTTTGAAAACAATACGGTACATGAAAACAGAACAATTCAACCCCTCAGAAAAACAGTACTAAACACTCAGCTGAATAATTATGCTCTTAACTGTTCATCTATCATTTTTGTGTGGTCAACCACAAAAGGGTCAATAAAATAGCACTAAAAATGTTGAATTACAATAAAACCATTCACACTGATTTATCAGCACATTTTAGTTTATTGAGCTCTAGAAAGACTTGACTTCATGCTGTTGGAACATTTAGATATTTTTCATTGACAAAACAATTAATAAATGTAATTAACTGTTAAACTTTGTTTTCTTTGGCATTTTTTTATAGATTCAAGTGGGGAGGCTCTAATGGGGATCCCAAGTGACAAAATCAACATGATGTTGTACTCAATACGACTGAACAACAAGCAACCAAGTAGCCTAAAAGCTCATCATCAGAATGTTTACGGGGGTCACAGGCTAAGAGGGACTACGTCTTCTGTAAAACCAGACGTCTTTTTGGAATTTACCTCTGCTGGCAAATGTAGACTGACTAAAATATGTATATAGACTTTGTGATTTCACTCACTGGCTAGCCAGTGTCCCCAGCCTTGATCCGAGCATTTGCATTATCGTGTTCGGGGTGGATTTAACTGTCATACCGAGGGAGATTGCAGGATTGTAAGCTTACAACCCTACCATTCCCTGCTTTATTGTCTCTTGATTGCAAAAGGAACCAAAACTTACAAAATAAGACTCTTGCAGCTAAGGCCATAAATGAATTTGAAAGGCCAAGTCTTTGTGTAAATGTCTGTAAAACTGGACTTTTGTAACCACAGAAGTCGCTTCCAGTCCAGACCTATTAGCATGCCTGTAAACTGAATCTTGTTCTTCTAGTCTTTTTTTAGTAATAGAGTTTTGTCACTGACATTGCAGCTGGTTAGAAAAGTCAACAAACCACTGACATTGTATTTCTCCATTGTACATACTGGATCTTGTTTTGCAGTCTTTTATGTGTCATATCTTGTATAATGAGTTGCGAGAGAGGTTTGGGATTCGAGGCCACTGTTTAGTGTTTACCTTTACATAGTCATGCTTTTGGTTTCTGGTGGTTTGGGATTTTTTTTAAATTAGAAATCAATACATACAGTTTTTAAATCTGTTTACTGTATGTCCAGATTATTATACAGACCAGTTTAGTGTTTGAAGATAACGCACAGACAAAACAATTCAAGGTTGTTGTGGAATTCCAGCATCAGGCACGAAGCAGATAAAATTCTTGAGATCTGTAAAGTATCACTTCCAGCTGTTGTTAAAATCATCACAGCTGTCTTCAGTTAAAACACTGTATTGTCTGATGCAAAGGTGGCTATAATAGAGGCCTGTGATTGTAGCCACAATACAGATGGCATCTTCCTGTTATCTTCCATAAAATCCTAACAGGACAACGAAGGTGAGGTTTCAGGCTCGAGAAGAATGCCGGGATTACATGTTTCAATGTTTTTGAAGACGAATCGCCATCCTTTATGTCCCACTGTAATATTTAATTACGGTAAATGTTTGTGTGTCTTGCAGCTGGTGGTAGAGGTACACAAACCTAATCAGTGCTAAAGCTGCAGATGTTATTATTCATGTGGGAAGCAGTGAATTGTTTTTCCGTCTACATACCGGAAAGGCATGTTTATGTGTTTGGAATTTTGCAAGGACAAACCAAAGTGAAAATAAGGCTAATTTCTCAATGTGTGCTATCTAATTAAAAGCTAATTATTTGAAATAGGCTTTATAATGGCTAGTCTTGACCTTTTCACGAAACAGTAATAGGAGAGGCATACGCATGCAGCATCTGGATGTTTTAGAATAATCTCTGAAATACTCTAAAACAGTTTGTCCTTAACCACGCCAGATACAGAGGTGCTATCTCACTGCTTTTGTTTCCTTAGTTTTACTGTATTGCAGGGTTCACTGGAAGAGGTCACAGCTTTGTATCAGCATTGTGGGAGTAGAAAAAAAACAACATTTTTTTTTAAGATAAACCATTCTTTTCTTCTCGGTGCTGAAAAAAATAGCTCTGCGCTCACACATCTTGTGCAGCATAAAAAAAAAGCCACATTCTCTCATATTGGCCTGTCTGGGATGGAAGAATGCTGCTTTGCTTGAGGTAAGGAGAAGCAATGGCCATTTAATTAACCTTTCCTGCCTCAGTCTGCTCACGACAATTTTGCCTGTGACTCCCTTTAATAGTTTAATGACCTTGCTGTCAGTAAGACTGAGAAGGACTGAGTCAAGGTATGATTTAATTAAAAGAGTCCATATGTTTAAGACTGTACCCACGGAGATGCAGAAACATTGGGGTTCGTGGTAGTGACAGAAGTGACCTCACTATTGAGTTTCAAAATGACAGCGTGCAGCGCAGTGTAAATAATTAGACGGGAAATGCGAAAGAGAAAAACACCCTTTGAATAAGTCGTCTGTTTGTTTGTCACTAGCCTTAGGTAGTTTTTGTAATCATTGTCCAGTAATGCTGACTTTATCCACAATATGGTGCTAGTGTCCCTTTCAGAAAAGACATTGCTTCCATATGCAAAGTAGTTGCCTTGAAGAATATATATGCAGTAGCCAAAGCTTTATTATTGCGGTGTGGGTTTGGAGAAGGTTAAATGTTCCCATTACTGCTTTTCATCGGTAGGTCTAGATAACTGTAGATGCAAAGGTTTTACATTTAAATAGCTTTGTTTCTGATTACACTGAAATGATTTAGGAATTTTCACAAGGTTTTGACAATGCTACATCTTCCTCAAGAAAACTGACCCATTTACTGCAGTTCATATTTGCTTATAATATCCAAATACCTGCTATGTTTATCATTCTCATTATTAAAATCCTGCTGCCTAGTGTTCCACTGATTTTCCACGTACTGCTGGTACGTCATGTCTAACAACCAGTTGTGTCCTGATTTCATCCTGCTGTTGGTACCCAGACTAATTTTGCATTAGTCATTTTTGTAGTTTGAGACACTGGGTGGATAGGCTGAACCTCAGGTCTACTAATAGTGTTGTCTACTTACATTGCACGGAGATGGAACATTATGTATGTCAAATAGTGGTTTTGGGCTTTTGGAGAATAAGTTTAGGTTGCAGGTCTATATAATGTTTCATGTCAGGTGGAACCACAAAGTACTTTAATAAGCGTTAGCTACCATAGACCTAGCAGTCACCAAACTATGTAGACAATGTAAAAATTAAGTCTGTAGAGCTCAGCCATAAGCACCCATTTTTTTTAAGGGTTTTGGTGCATTTCTCATTCATTTTCATCACTAACGTTTTAGAAAGTCTAATAATGAACTACTAATCCCACAATGCACTGTAAATCCCCAAAATTCCACAGTAAAGAACCTTAAATTGAATCAGTTTCATTCAACTTATAATAATAATATAATTTGTCATTTTTGTGGTGTGTGTGTTTAGTAAAGTATAGCCTGGTTATCAATATGACACAGTGGTTCATTTTAGACTGTGAACACTGCAGTTTTGGATGTTTGGCACTTGCAAAGAGCCCACATGTTTGTGGGTTGAAAAAGTGGCCACCGATCAGAGATATTGCTATTAGTTTAGGATTGTGGATACAAGAGTTTGCTTCCTTGGTATTGTTGGTAAAATATGTTTTTGTTAAAACATGCTTGATTTTATTCAGACTTGTGGTTTCTACAGGAACACATACAATTGTTTCACAATGTTGTAACCTTTAGTGAAACTACTTTGAATGGGTTCAGTGTTATGGCTCTTAATCCTAATCCTAATGGAGAATATGAGTGGAATTTTTTATTTCAGGAACATCAACACTCAATTTTCAGGCTTTTTTAAGGTCCTGCTATGGGCCATTGACATATAAACATGGGTGTAGCCACCTTGCTGCCATCCATTGGTTTTGCAATCTGCATTTTGAACCTGTAACATTAACATTACTTTTTTAAAAACTAGTTACCTTTTATGGGTGCCAGGGTAGATAAAAGCTAAATTGTCGGCTAACTCTAGCAAGCTTGGTTGGCAAGTTGCATTCATAAACTGTATGTGTGCAAATCACAGACACACATAATAGAATGTTACTCACCAAAACTGAAGGATAAACTTCTGGGATGGACAGTATAACAAGCCTTAATAGCCATAATATTAATCAGTCAGAACACTGATCAAATGATAAAATACAACAGACATAAACAAGAGCTTTCATAGTTAACCCCACCCCCCCTAAAATCTAAGACTAAGACTTTGAGTTGTTCGAGCAAAAGTATAAAATATATTTGCTTGCAGTTCTGTTCAACTTGCTTCTAGGCATACACCTCATTGTGAAGCAATTTAGAGAGAAAAGGAGAGGCTGAAAGAGGATTGCAAGAAAATAAAGAACAACAGGAGGTGATGTTTCTTAGCAATTGCAGGATATCGCTTCATAATAGCTGTTAGCAGTGCTAATGCTAACTAAGATTTCATCAGGACATCAGGGTGAAGGAGGCTGGAGTTTCATCTTGTTTCAAGAATTTTCATGAATGCAGGGCTGTTGGAATACATGGCAGGGGGCTTTAGCCAGGTGGTAACTCTATAATTGCTATGACCACTTACTAACACATAATAACATGGTCTTTTATTTTCTGGTAAGTACCGGTTCTCCCACTGTGGAGCCAAAATGGCCACTCTGCTGTAATCATTGTTTAGTCATTTAATGTAATAGCAACACACTGGGAAGGCAATAATTTCCTTGCTCACACATAAAAAGTTGCAGCAGAGATCTTAAAAGTTCATGTTTGGAGACAATGACTTTAGCTTCTTACGTTTTCTATTTCGTGGTTCAAACGGGACACTGGCTCTCTATCCCCCCTCGCAGCAGACTCTGCCTGCTCAGAGAATGATGGAAGACTGCCATGGTCACCTGTGACAGCTCAGCTGACTGTCATACACAGTACCGGTCCACTGATGAGAGTGAAATTACTTCATAATAGTAGGGGTGTTCCTGGGTTTATATAACGATATGATAATCCTCTTTTCACACAATGATGATAATGATCATTATTATGGCAGGGGAGTAGGGGGCGAGGAAACCGCTTGGAATGGAGACTTTGCTGCATAATCCTCCTGCCTTGAAAGGTTAAATACGGATTTGAATATTATGATCCCCCACTCTGAAAATGATAGTACCGTATTTGAAGCAAATGTGCTCATTGTGCACTTTACCTTGTGGAGCAGCATGAGTGGCACACTCCACCAAAGAAGACATGCTTGCAGTGCTGTATTTGCACAAATGCTAGTGGGAAAAGAGCATTATGAAGAATAACTGACTGGAGAAATCCACTGTTAGAGGCATTGTTGTCATACTTAAGTTTAATTGGGGCTGTAGTAGCCTAAAGGTTTGCAAGACAGACTTTGGACCAGAATCACCAGAGCAGAAAAATATGCTTTCAGAAGTAAATGTGCGATTCTTTCTGCTCCTTTAATGTTGCCCTACAGTATCACCCTGCTGTCTAACTTCTAACTTAGCTACAGCTGTTGTAGTTCAGTAGTTTTGTGGCCATCATGATAACGGTTTATTGAGCTGCTTCCAGGTGCTAATGTACAGTATGATGGGGACATCAAAGATTTTAAAGGAAGAGTATTTTCATTCTAGCCAAGTGTAGCTGCTCAGTTTGTGGTTAGCAGTGTAGAAAGGACATACTTCCTATATAAAATCACTCTTTGTGCAGGGGGTATGAAGTATAGATAATTTAGTTAGGAGTCTTTAACTCACGGTGATGAATTGGTGGCGTGTGGAGGCTATACTCCGCCTTTCGCCCTATGACACCATGAATATGGTCAAGCCATTAAGAAAACAGCTGTATGGGTTTTTTAAGCCATTCCTTTTTAAACCAGTTCTCATATGTCATATTTTCATCACAGTATGATAAATCTAATGATAAGGAACACAGCTGTTTATTGCTTTAGCGGTTAGCAAACTCCAGATTTAACATGAGAAATCTTGAAAGACTCAGTGCAGGTTAGTGTGGGCATCTCATATTCAGTACTTAAAAAAAAAGCTGGTTAAAATGGATCTTTGCTTATTTGTCTGATGACACCTAACAGTAACAGATTGTGGCAGATCAAGAGTGATGTCGCAGTGCACTAAAGTATACGTAAATATAACCACAGACAAGTAAACAGATTAAGCTGCTAGTTTAAGGAAGTATGCAATGATTGTGATCTTTTGATTTTTCAATGCTTTAAAAATGTTGCTAAAAAGTTGCCACTAACTTTCCTTTTTTCTAGAATTCTAATTCCACTGTGTAATATTGTGCTACCTAGCATAATCATTTACTCTGCATGGTGTAAATGCCTTTCTTTGCTTAAATTTAGTTATAACTCGATAATTAGGCCTGCTGGAGTTTAGTATATCAAACAGCTTCTATTCAAGACTGTGTGCTGACTGCAGCTCTGTTCATGAAAATGAGTCACTCATGTTTGTATAAAGACCTTGCTCACATAGTCTTTCTATTCAAACATTCTGATTACTGATGATAATCAATAACTGGGATTGGGCATTTTTAAATATGTGACTCACCACTCAAGGATTTTATAATTGTGTAGAGACCTTGAATATTATCAGCGTATTATTAACTGACTGGATTTCCTTTGACTATATATGTACATGATTTGGTTCTTGGATTCTTTTGTCTTTTGGTTACATGCACCTGGGGTCCACAAATTTTAGCGAGCTTGTGGGGTTGGTTTACATCCATGAATAGATGAATATGGAGTATTAGAAGTTTTTAAGGTACACTTACTGTTGTTCTAGCAACTCTGCATGCAAACATGCTGCTGTCATTGGCAGCAGTCGACAAAATTGCCAAGACTTGCCACAGAGCATTTGCCAGAGAAATGTCTTTATGTTGCCAAATAAATATTGCTTTTTAAGGCACATAATGCAGAATAGACTGTTTGCTTGATCTGTAGCAAATGTAGCAGAGTAGCATTGCAGCTGAGCACAGAGGTGATAAATTATCCGTTCACTTTGAGTAACAAGTTTGTCAAAGATATTCCTGGAAAGGTAATAAATGTTAACCTCGTCATTTTCCCATCTCAACATAACTAATGTACTGTGTGTACATATATATATATATATATATATATATATATATATATATATATATATATATATATATAAAAACACCCAGCACGCCCCTGCGGGCGGTTTATCCTTCAAGTTCGGGTCCTCTACCAGAGGCCTGGGAGCTTGAGGGTCCTGCGCAGTATCTTAGCTGTTCCCAGGACTGCGCTCTTCTGGACAGAGATCTCCGATGTTTTTCCCGGGATCTGCTGGAGCCACTCGCCTAGCTTGGGAGTCACCGCACCTAGTGCTCCGATTACCACGGGGACCACCGTTACCTTCACCCTCCACATCCTCTCGAGCTCTTCTCTGAGCCCTTGGTATTTCTCCAGCTTCTCGTGTTCCTTCTTCCTGATATTGCTGTCATTGGGAACCGCTACATCGATCACTACGGCCGTCTTCTTCTGTTTGTCTACCACCACTATGTCCGGTTGGTTAGCCACCACCATTTTGTCCGTCTGTATCTGGAAGTCCCACAGGATCTTAGCTCCACAGGATCTTTTATATATATATATATATATATATATATATATATATATAAACACCCAGCACGCCCCTGCGGGCGGTTTATCCTTCAAGCTCGGGTCCTCTACCAGAGGCCTGGGATATACACATATATATATATACACACATATATATATATATATACACATATATATATATATACATATATATATGTGTGTGTATATATATGTGTATATATATATACATATATATATACACACACATATTATATATATATATATATATATATATATATATATATATATATATATGTGTGTATATATATATATGTGTGTATATATATATATATATGTGTGTATATATATATATGTGTGTGTATATATATATATGTGTGTACACATATATATGTACACATATATATGTACACATATATATGTACACATACATATATGTACACATATATATGTGTGTATATATATAAATAAAAAAAATCCAGTGTGGTTGAACTGCAGTGCATTTCAGTCAGCATTGAAGGAAGCGGCCCTGTCTTTAAAGGATGTAGTCAAGTGCCAGGCTAAACTTTGTTCATGAAAGAGAACTATAAATGTAAGTATTGATTGTTGATGACCACTGAATGTGAGAAGTTCTTGACTGACAAACTTGTTGAACATGCAGACATTTTTCCAAAGTACCTCTGGTCGCTCACTTGACGAAAAATTGAATGAACTTTGGGTCAACTATTTTTATGTGTGAATGAAGTGTTTTTGCGCCATCTTTTCTATCACAACATCACACACCTATTGCATTATGTGCTGAACAATTGTATCTGCACAATTTAAAGCTGAAGCGTTTGATTAAAGCAGCTGCTGGCTCTCAACCCCATTTTTTTTTTAAATTCACTGTAATTAAGGAAGAAGAAGAAAAGCTTTTGTGCGGTTGAAACTGCCACATAGTGATGTGAGCGATTCATTCAAAAGGAAGGTTAGGCACCACTTCAGAGTAAAAAATTGCGAACTGCTTAGTACGTGCAACAGTGAGGCATCTAGGAGTAAAAGTGAGCACAGCAGGCTTCTATGTGGGAGATAAACAATGTGTTTCATGCTTAGACCTCTCCTTCTGGCAGCATCCCTTGATAGTAATCCTGACATTCGGACTTCACACATCTCTCTGACTGAATATCCAGCCTAAATTCTGGTGGTTGTTCCCATTTAATAAATAGACCATGTGACATGTACACAGCAAACTGGATAATCCACAACACATAGTGTAGTTGATCAACTTGCTTGATAATTTAAATCGCCACTATAATATATGATATACCATAACCAATTGTTAGGGATTACATGGGGAACAAGTAATATCTTAAGTGGACGTCTAACAAATACAACACAATACAGATGTACTGTTTGTTTTGGGAAACAAAGCATCAACTGATTATGTGTGCACTATGCGGCTCCCATGAGACATGATACTGAAGAACATCACCGGTGTCAACCATCAGCCTCTTTATTAATGCTAGAAGACACACTGTGCTGATGTTGAGCAGTATTATGTGTCGTGGTACTAATAGTTGTTAGAATTATGTGTTTTTCCTTGAATAAATCATAGTAGGTAATCATAGTATGCCTCATCCTCAGTCTTTTTGTTATTTTTGTATTCTGTGTTTTCTTGCTATTCTTTATATATGTTTCTTTGTGCTCAGATTTAGTCTAGACTCCCCAATGACTCCCTGGTGTGGCCTTGTATCTTGTGACAATACTTTGTAGACTTAGTCTCAATGTTAGGTTTTTCTCTCTTACATTACTTCCAGTTTCATTTTGATACTCTCTCTTGTCTCCTGTGTTTAGTTTTACTTTCCTTGTCTGATTCTCCTTAATTATCCTTAATTTCAACTGTGTCTTGTTATCGAAACAAGAATCCTGGGGTTTCCAGCTCCCCCAGTAATCTCACATCTCTCTCACTATCTCTCTATATATGTATTAGCACAAGAATGACTGTGATGCCAGCCCATCAAAAAAATCCATTATTAGAGCACAAACCAGGTTTAATGATTGATGGAATAGAAAAAGCTAGAATTAGCGCAGCAATAAGGTGTTCGAATAATTATTCATAGTTAGAACCTGCAGCAATTATTGATGATTGAAAATGTGTTTTCAATCATCCAGTTTCCTCAATAACATTGGGGTTAGCTGCTGAAACAGACAGCTTCAGAGTAATTCTTTGCTCATTTTCTACATTTATTATAATATTTCTGTACTTTGCAAATTGTTTTCTAAATCTTCCTTTTCTTGAGAGCCATTGTAATTTAATGAACCAATAATTATTTTTAGGGCTTTATGCTAAATCACAACTTGATATCAGATTTTAATTATGTAATCTTGTGACTAAATTATCTTTCTTTAAGGCAAAAAAAAATCCCTAAACTGTGCAACTTAAAGTATATTCTGCCTGCAGAATATTTAGTGTCTGCAGAGCTCTGGCTACAGTAGCCTGTCTGCATATATGTGTGCCTGTGTCACTCTGTGCTTGCTGTACACGTGTATAATGTGAGACTAGTATGTGCAATACAGTGGGAGAGAGTGCAGTAGAAGCTGTGCAGTTTGTGCCAAATTTCAAACATGATTTACATTCTCAATGTAATGTATTAAAACGTTGACAGGGCAAAAGGGATTCACAAGATGCTGCATTAGAAACTCAATTTCTGTGATGAATTGCCTGAAGCCACTGAATTACAAACTGCTCCCTACCACCTTCCTCGACTCACCCCCTCCCATGGCTCAGAAGTTTTTTTTTGTGCGTGTCAAAATCTTCTTAAACCTCTCTCTTAATCTGATCTGCTGAATGTGAGAGGGTGAAAGGATTTTCAGACTAAAAAGCATTCATTTTTCGTCTTGTTGTGCATTGCCTTTTCCAAGTGCTGGGTCAGTAATATTCAAAATTTGCTGCTTGGCTCTTCCGTCTCCCCGGCAGCAATCTGCTTGTCTCGGGCTTATGGACGTCCTTTCCATACCTGCATTTTTTTGTCATTATCTGTGACTGGTGAAAAGCTGCCACTAGACTAAACTAAGTGTAAGCATTATTAACTAAGTCGTTTATGTTGGTGATGACAAATATTTGTATGGGTTTTAGTACCATATAATATACAGCGATGATATACCATTTACATATATCCTTTATAGACAGGGTGACTCTGAAAAGCTAAATAAAAAGTAACACCCTTGAAAGAAACATTAATTAAAAGGTAAAACAGTCATTATAGGGCTTTATACGATGATAAATAACATCATTATCATCAACATCACTAACATCATCAATAGCAACATTACACACTAGTTCTTTAAGATTAGCATGCTTTATTATGCATTTATTAGGCGATAACTATGCCCCTTTTGACAGTTAACTATGCTTTCTGCAGCTACTAGTTCTCAATAGAGAACAATAACATACTGTGATTTATAAATATATTAGGCTAGACAATTTGCAGAGCCTAAACACCGCCTATGGAAAACCGCAGGAAAACAGTTGCTAACAGAAACACACAACATATAAAACTAATGTGTTAAAAAGAGGGCAGCTATTAAGGCTGTTTTACTAAATATATGTGTGTTATTGCTAATAAACACATGATATGATCCTGAAGGGTGATACACCAAACACGGCTGCATCGTGTTCGGCTCTACTGTGGTCGCTAAAGCTAACTGTTAGCTAATGAGTTGCTGGACATGTCCATGGTGCCTCTTCTTTTTGCTCTGGGTTATTCTTGATAAAAATCTTCAAAATAAAAGTCTGAAGTTAGACTAAAACTGCTGTGCATTACACACTCACAGTGTGATTTGAAGCTCTGGAGATGATGGAGCGAAACCTTGTCTTATGTCACATCCAAGGTAAATGAAGTTGCATAAAAATCATTTCATTGGGTGTTTGCTTTGACTGAACCAAAGGAAATGTGATAACTGTTATTTTTGTATTTGAACCCAAATTTTGTTGCAATGTTTCCCATGGTTTGAGAATTTACTTGTGGTGTTAGATGGCGAGACTTCAGTTTATAGGTGTTCAGTAGCTAATGGACATGCGAGAGATCAGCAGCTGTGAAATTTACAACAAAACGACTTTGTTTGGATGAGTGTCATTTATAATATTTCTCAAACTATACACCGCCCTTCGAGACTTCATCGATTCCTCAGGAAAACATCAGTGCAGTGTAAAGGTTGTTTAGAATTGCACAAAGCATTCATGCATGAAAAATTATTTTATTTATTAGTGAGGTACTTAAAGCAAGATATGTGTTTCAGTTTGTAAAGAATCTTCCCCTATAGAAGAAAAAGAGTGTAAAAAGTTTGTTGCGCTAAGGTCGAACTGTATGAGTTAGAATGAAAGAGCTAAATTTACAATAGAAATAAAGCAAACAAAGCTTCAGTAGAAACTTCTCTAACTTGTCCTTGCAGTACAATACCTTTCGTTACTTTTCACGCGCTGTTTCAAAACACTGTTTTCATAAAGTACACGGTTTTGTTTCTTCGTGCTCATATTAAGACTGAAGTTTTGACAGAATGCAGTATTTAGATGTATTTTCATGCAACCATTTGGAACTGCAATAGTCGGCCTCATCACTGATGGGGACGACAGGGAGTACAGAGGACTGACTCAAGACTTTGTGGACTGGTGCCAGCTGAACTACCTCCAGATCAACGCCAGTAAAACCAAGGAACTGGTGGTAGACTTCCGCAGGCACAAGCATTCTCCACTGCAACCACTGAACATCCAAGGTATGGACATTGAGGCTGTGGACAGCTACAGGTACCTTGGTGTTCATCTGAACAATAGACTGGACTGGACTCATAACTCAGACGCCCTCTACAGGAAAGGGCAGAGCAGGCTGTACCTGCTGCGGAGACTCAGGTCGTTTGGAGTGGAGGGCCCACTCCTGAAGACCTTCTATGACTCTGTGGTGGCTTCTGCTATCTTTTATGGTGTGGTCTGCTGGGGCGGCAGCATCTCTGCTGGGGACAGGAAGAGACTGAACAGGGTGATCTGAAGGGCCAGCTCTGTTCTAGGATGCCCTCTGGACCCAGTGGAGGTGGTGAGTGACAGGAGAACGGCGGCTAAGCTGTCATCCCTGATGGACAACATCTCCCACCCCATGCAGCAGACTGTGACAGCACTGAGCAGCTCCTTCAGTGGGAGACTGCGGCACCCACGGTGTGGGACGGAGAGATTTCGCAGGTCTTTCCTCCCCACTGCTGTCAGACTCCATAATAAAGACTTTAACTGATCAAGCACACACATCCATACATATGCAATAATACTAAGTGCAATAATCCTTTCTGTCATCGTTGTATTTTACTCAGTTGTATATAGTATTTGTATTTGTATTCTATTTTTATCTTATTGTATATTTATTTTATTTTATTCTACTGTATATAGTATTTTATTTTATTTTATTCTATTCTGTACAGTTGTGTACTGTATTTATTCTTATTGTATTCTAATTTTTGCCTCATAACTTTTGCACTGTCCACTTCCTGCTGTGACAAAACAAATTTCCCACGTGTGGGACTAATAAAGGTTATCTTATCTTATCTTATCTTAACACACTGTGCTTCTCTGCTGAGAACGACAACAGAGAAATCGATTCGGTTGCTTAGTAGTTCGAAGATGTTCAGTGATGTTTATAATTCAGAAAAAAACCCACTGAGTTTGAGATGAATACAGCTGCTCCCCATTGAAACACAGCAAAACCTTTTTTCTTCTTGTGAACTGAAATAAAACCATGCAACAACCTTCAAAACTGGATCAAATCTAGAAATGACAGTGATTTAAACTGTTTGTGCGTTTTGGATATTTGGATACATTAAAGTTACTTGTGTTACTTGAGTAACCTGTAAAAGATCCTTGAATAGTGACTGGTTGGAGACACGTATCTTTGGTTGTGATGTCAAGAAGTCTTTTAAATTTTACAGAAAAAGAGGAATTTGATATTAAAATAATGTATCTGGAGATAATGGTCATTTCAATGGCAAAATCATAATTCCCTGAATGCATTTTACTTGTTAAACAATCTGCATGAATGCTTGATTTGAGTCTGTTCTTTACAAAAAGAGCTGTCATGACTGTGTTTCAGTTGGAGCTCACACACCATTCTCAGCCACCCAGCATGATGGTTGTGCGGGAGAAATGATTGTATTATACTATGTCAGGTCAGGTAATTACAGCAAAACACTAATAAAGGTGAATCTTGACCCACAGTCATTTTGAGGTCCTTTTGTCTTTCAGCACATTATTTCCTTTGCTTTACTTACTCCCAGATTGTGGCATGTGCAGTTCATTTCACGTTTATTCACTTATGCAGTTTTGAAGTTGAAGGAAATTCAGTGAATCAAAGGGTTTTTCTTAACTCTGTGAGAAAATAATGTTTTATGTACTTATCATTGTTTAAAAAAAGTTATCCTCCTAATTTTTGCCTGAGGTGGTGCATAATAGAGCATACATACTGTACCATACCATACTTTATTTATATAGCGCCAACACATGGCCGACCAAATGGCTGTACAGCAGAAATATAAGAAGTACAATAAGAATAATAAATACAGTTAATATATAACAATAAAATAACACTGTCAGTTGACCACCATCAAAGGCCAGCAAATAAGAATGTTTTTAACCTGGATTTAAAGACTACGGCCTAATGTGAAGAGGAAGATCATTGTAACGCTTCGGGGCCACAACAGAGAATAGATACATGGTCCATATGTTTTTGGACACTTTGTAGTTTTGCTTCTGTACATCACAACAGTGGATTTTAAAAGTTATCATTACGGTGTGATTGAAATAAGGATTTTCAGATTTAATTATGTGGCTTTAACAATGTACTGTATTAACTGTTAGGGAATTACAGCTGTTTTTATACACAGTCCCCCTTTTTTGAAGGCCCAGAAGTAATTGGACAGTTGAGTGACTGGCAGTTTTATGGGGAGTAGAGTTGCCTGTTGCCTTGATATTCCATGAAAAACTGAACAGATAAAATATTTGGAGATGATGAGGTCCAAATACATTGATGAAAGTAATTCAAAGCTGTGAGCTAACATGTTCTTTTCCTGTCTAGGACCGTTAGCACCCTGGGAATTATGACTTGATGGTGAAAAGCAAAGGTGGAAGTCAAGGCTTGGGCAGGCAGGGACTTTGAGTGGGTGAATAAGTCAAAACGGGGTGTGTGTTATATGGTTATGGATGTGACATCCGAACACGTTTGTGTGATGCTTCGTTTTCTCTTTTACAATGGAGGACAACAGCGCTAGTCATTGGCTTAGTTGAATTACTATGTGGATGTCAAACTGAATTTTACCTTCAGCACAGAAGTATCAGAAAAAAAATCTGATTTTGCAATTAACTTGGTTAGTCATTATGAAAATGTAGCAAATGTTAATTTTTAATGAATACGAATTTAAAAGATTCTTAAAATATCCTTTGCAGACGTGGCTTTTGCAGACTGTAGGGTGCCCACCCAGAAAAACAAAGTGTGTGCTCTCTTTTTTGTTTTTCTTTTGGCTTTGAGATGCATGTGTCAGAAATAGGAAAATAAAAATCTAAAAATTGAATTGAGAGCTAGAAGATGAACACAATAAGTATCCGGAGGAGGAAAGTACTTTTTCACACAAGTGTCTGATTCATTGTTCTTTGGGTTCATGTTTTATAAGGATGATGGTGCCGGCCCATGTGATTGTGCCTCTCCTCATTGTTCTTGTTGATTTACAGCAGCAGTACAATGGTGTAATAGGAGTTTGGCTTTGGTGCTTTAGAAGAGGTTTTGAGTAATGCAAGCGGGGTCTTTTGTTTGTGAGCTTGATTGCGAGGAGTGGGGAAGCCTCGGAGCTGTCATCCCAATAAAGAAAGCTCCTCTGCACAGTGTTAACACCAGCATCCACTCAAAAGAGGGGGAAAACAGATTTAGTTCACTGCTGTTTGCTTTTCACACAGAAAGGCCATGCATTAATGGAAATCCAAATATTCCAGCATTACCAGAGGATGATAATGTAAATTCAAGTTAATATTGGTACAATGTGTGTGTGACAGTTTGCCATAATGCGCTCTTCCTGGATTAGTCATTCATTAAACAGGTTTGCCATGCAAAGCCACTGTCAGATTTTTGTCAAGGAGGACAGAAAAAGAGAGAAAACAGTGCCAGCAGAAGCTCTTACAATTAAAATCTGTAGCCTGATTATGGTGACCAGTTTAATCTCACGCATGTGAGTTCCTCTGTAGAATTGGAGCAACAATTCTTTGCAATAATAGAACAGAAGAGACAGGCAAGACAAAGGATTGTATTAAAGCGCTCTGTTTGGTGTAAAAGAAGCTGGGAAGCATTGTCAGGAAAATTATGTTGTTTCACATTAGATGCTTTAGAATAACAGCATCTATTTATACCTCTTTTCTACTCCTTCAATGTGGCAGCTATTTACTTTGCAGTGCTTTATAATGTGAAATCTGAGAGAAAGATCAAGTGCTTTTGTGTTTAGTGTGCAGAGATCTCACAGAGATGTATGGGTTTTGTGTTATAGAGTCCTGTTTTGTTGTGCTTGTGGGTTTGTATCTATGGTGACACGTAAAAGTGGTTCTCCTTTGAAACATTCTACCAACATTTTTTATTTTAAATATTTATTTTAAGGTCTGCATGCAATTCTGATTATAGCTTTCTTTGGATCAGACTATCTGTTGCTTGATTTAAAATTTGTCATTATATTTATACTGTGTATATGCCCAAACACCTTCATGTCCTGTCAACGTCAAGCATTCCTGATTGAATTAGGTACATTGAGAGCTGCAGATCCTAATTCAAACTGCTTGTCTGAGTACACAAAGTTAAAATTATGGGTAGAAATAACTGCGCTCCTGCCATTCTTGTAAATTAGAATGCTTTATCTGTAATAATCATTCTGTACATACGATAATTTTTAACCCTACAACTGTTTACAACTTGCATAGTTCCCATTTCTGTATAGCTGTATATCTCAGATTCCTGTAAAGTTATTTATTTCATATTCTGTATAGTTTTTCATATTTATATCCTGTCCATATCCTGTACATAGCTTGTACTCACTACAGCCTGTACATACTTATAGTTATAGAATATTCACAACATACTTCATACCGTGTACATTATAACATACCATAATAGACCCATTTCTGTAATATACTTACATATCTATATTATTGCTAATATATATTGTAATATATCTATATCACTAAGCACTTCTGGATGGATGCAAACTGCATTTCGTTGCCCTGTACCTGTGCATGTGCAATGACAATAAAGTTGAATTCTAATTCTAATTCTAATTCTAATTTATTTTGCAGTATGTACTTTTTTCATATCACATATTACTTTGCTACATCAACAAGAATGATTCCTGATTCTCCTTTTCCATATGTTAAAATGCTTGCGGGGGGGGGCACAGGGAAAAACCCCGAGCTGATCTGTAGTGTGTTTGCTGGTCTCCCTCTAGAGTCAGCAGTTCATCAAAGGTTAAAAATGTTGGCCTTAAAAAGCTGTCAGTTGTTACACAAAGCTTGGCCAAACTGTCATTTTCATCACAAAAACACATCACACCCAAATAACCATGTAAATCCACTGTTTTCCATCAAACCAGATTACAAGTCTGATTCCTGGCTTTTAATCTGACTACTATATACACACACAGCGTGACAACCACACACACACGCACACACAAGCCCGTTCAGCTATCTTAGTGGGGACCTTCATTGACATAATGGTTTCCCTAGCCCCTTACCCTAACCATTAAAAATGATTGCCTAACCCTTACCCTAATACCTAACCATAACCTAATTGTAACCCTGACACTAGAACCACATTTTGAGCCTCAAAAAGGCCTTCAAACTTGTGAGGTCCGGTGAGTGTGTCCTCACAAGTGACTGTTGGTTCTCACAAGTATAGTAGAATGCAGATTTCGGTCTTCACAAAGATAGCTAGACAGGAACACACACACACACACACACACACACACACACACACACACACACACACACACACACACACACACACACACGATGGATACAATTCACTGTTGGAAACTAAAGATGCACACAGCTGCCACGAATTATTGGCTTTTTCTAGGTGACAATAAATGACACAGACATGATTACTTAGCAGCTTCATATATTCACGGTTTGTAATAGCGTTGGACATAACAAGAGTGTCAAAAATGAAGAATTCTCAGTTATCGGTGGAATCTGTGTGGATGAAGGTTAATTGAATTTCTTTATACAATGTATGAGATGCTTTAAATTGTAACATACATCAATTTGTAGATTTCTTTCAGTTAAAGACAAACTAGCTTAAAATATACTCCAACACTAATGACGTTTGCCTTCTTGTAAAGACATAACCTACATTTTTACCATACATTAACAATGCAGATAAAAGATGTCTGTAGCCACCGTGACGTCACCCATTGGGTAACGAAGCTGTGAAGTGATTTCTCTGACAGCTTCATGGTGTTTTGAAGACTAACAAGTTGTCAGTCAAAAGCTGTTAACCAATGAGCGTGCAGTGCCCCCAGAGTCAGCTCACATGCTAATTTACCCTCCTTTCTCTGACTCTTAGAATGTCCATAATTTACCTGACGTGAAAGTAGCGACTGAGCCCTTAAACTCTTCGGTAAGGTGTTTACTGAGGGGACAGAAAAAGGCCAGTATGAGTCTGTTTAAAACGGGGTGACTGTAGTTCAGGAGGTAGAGCAGGTCATCCACTTATTGGAAGGTGGTGGTTTAATCCTTGCCTTCTCCACTCTGCATGCTGAAGTATCCCTGGACAAGATACGGAACCCTAAGTTCCTTTCTGATGCTTCAGATGCGTGAGCACTAGATGGGAATGGCTTTTTTGTATAAAGCACTTTGTTTTAGTGCTCCACCATAGTAGAAAAGCACTAAAAGAAGCAGTCCATTTGCCATTTGTAACTATTTATTAGTGATTGTCAGTTAAACTAACTAACAGCGTATAATATGGTCTGCTTGTTATGTAGCTTTCATTTCATTTCATTTCATTTAATTTCAATTCAGTTCAGTTTTATTTACAGTTATCTCAAGATGCTTTATATTGTAAGGTAAGGTAAGAAAACAGAGAAAACCCCAACAATCAGACTACACCCTATGAACAAGCACTTGGCGACAGTTGGAAGGAAAAACTCCCTTTTAACAGGAAGAAGCCTACAGAAGAACCAGGTTCAAGGAGGAGTAGCGATCTGCTGCAAATAACTGGGGGTGAGGGGAGGAGGACAGGACACACTGTGGAAATAGTAAAATAATAGGAAAAAATAAAATAATACTGAAGTTAGTATAACCTCAAAAATATGTCTAAATAAAAAAAGACGTCTATATAATATGTGCAGTTGCATTCAGTTTTATCTATATAGTGCCAAATCACAACACGAGTCAACTGAAGGCACTTTATATGGTAACGTATACCTTACAATAATAAATCACTTTGTAATGATTCCTCAGAGAGAAAAAGTCACACTTTTCTTTAACATGTTAAGTTACTGACTTACATGTTTAGCTGTAAGCTTCATTTTGTGAGGAAGGCACACTTTCTGCTTCCATGAGGCTTGAAACTATAATTAGGGCTGCATCAGGTGACGGTACTATAGAGAGGTTTGTTAGACCCATGCAACTGGTCAGCATCCTACCTTCACATATAATGTTGACATTTTAGAGGACAGCTTGCAGTCATGTTTCCATAGCCCTGTCTCTATATATGTAAATGGACACCAGCTTCGAACCATAAATCCTGCTGTTATGCAGGTATAAGCTCAGACTGTTGGAGGACTTCCCCGATGTGAGTGCGCTGAGCACTTCTCTAGTCTCTTTTTTCAGTTATGTGCTCTTTCATATGCTACTACTGCATATCATTTTTTTTGTTTTGCCTTCTCTCTTTTGTAGTTGCGTTTTGTCCTGTTTATTTGTTGTCTCTCTGTGTTCCTTTCGAACCGTTCTCAGCCCCAACTAGTTGCTACTTTAATCCAGTGTGAGGATAAAAATATTCATTTTAGCAGCTTTAAGTAAAATTTGAATAACTGTTTATTGGGTTTATTGTGTAACCAAAAGGTTTGAATACTTCTTCTGCCACTATGTTACAGTATTCCTAGTTTCGTATCTGCAACCAATAAATGCAATCATTCTTATTCATAGTGGATTTGGGCATCTTCTTTTTCTGCTGACACATTTCTTCAAGGATTTTCTGTAGGGTGCGGCTAGTGCCTCATTCATTTTGAAAGAAATAACGAGATACAATGCACCCGTTTGGATAAAAAACGGCAGATAGTAATACAAGTTTGTTTGACTGCTTTTGTGATCACCACCTTCAGGACGCACAAGCATCATAAATACTCCATACATCCTCTCATACAATTCTGGCTTTGGGTGCACGCTGTTTGTCCCTCTTTGGATTTGATAAAAAAAGATTGGTCTCTGGAGAATGTGTTGTTACTGTCATAAAGAGAAGGCCATGTCCACATTATTATATTTCTCATCACGGGCAGCAGTGTGCAGCTTTTCAGAGCACTTTAATCTGCTCCCCAGCCGGACACATGGGACTTGGCCTTGCCCCCTCGTCACCCCGGCTGACTCACGGTGGTAAATATCAGATGGGGCCTCTGCACAGCACAGACACGATACAATCAGCATTCAGAACAATGCCCTGCATAATAAGAGTTTTTCAACTGGTGGCTACAGCCCAAAGGACCATTCTGACATGCATATATGACAAAAAATAAGAAAAGAAATCTTCACTACCTTTTATTACCCTCGTAGCTACCTGGAATGTAGGTTTTGTGAACTTCTGTAACACATTCATGTCTACAAGTTATTTTTCTTTTCAGTTTTCTGACCTTTCTTATAGCAATAAATTTACTTTTCTATTTTTTTACTTTTTCTTAAATAAAGACCCTTTTCAGACGGCTTTGAAGACGTATAAATACTTTCTTTTGACTAAAGGTCTGCATATTGTTGTTGCCGTCTCTTCTTTGGTTTTCCATTTAAAAAGGTTCAATTGCTTGGCTGCCTGGTTCCCCTCCATTATCAAAAGAAATCACAATCTTTCAGTATGTGAATGAGTGATGACCATGATTTTCAATTATAAGCATTTTGAATATATCATATGATTTGTTTCTCTTGCTGTTGTGTTGTTGCGGTCTCACCAATCATGCTCAAACACATTTTATCCTGATTTTTGGTGTGCTTAAAAAGCTCTGCTTACTATATGTATCTTTAGATCTGAGATGTAGATCTTGGACTGGTAATTTTTTTACAAAATCAGTCAATTTCTACCACTAATCACAATTGCTTCCCTACTCCTGCACAATTATCCTTTCAGAAGAAATGTTATTTAAAATCTGTTTTTAAAAAAATCATTAAAAGCTAAATCTAGGCAAACAGATTTTTTCAGGAGAAGACGCAGCAAAGTTTTAAGATTTTGTGTGTGGCACCAATTTTTTGAAAAGCTGTAAAAATTGCAGAAATGCTGCTGAATAATTGTTTTCCTTTCATTCTGACTGACACTTATTGTTATTCCTATTTGAGCACCGTTTTGTTATTAATCAGTCAGGTCATGTGGCGAGTGCTGTCACTGTTGAAATAGCTTTAATATGGACTGCCCCTCTGGGACAAACTTGGTCATTAACTCTAATGCCATTTTCTGCTACAGAAACCTTCACCCCTCCTATTTCACCCCCTTCATTGATTCCAAAATCAAGAGGCAAACGACTCCCAAGACATTTAAGCACACTCAATTCCCCTCCTCGGAAACTAAAGAGGCAGGATCGAGTCTTTTGTCTGAACTCTGACCTGTTACTCCTCTGCACATAATCTGCGTCAGCCTGAGGACACAGGGACTCACTTCACCTAGACTGACTTAAACAATTTGTGTCTTGTTAAAAGCACGTGGGCACATCATTTACGGGGCTAAGTAGGGAGGGGTGCAGGGAGGGCGTTGGGAGAGCGAGCCACAAAGCCTGTGATGAGGATGAGGGGAGGACAGGTCAGATGGTAAGCTGCATCTTTAACATAGCTGCTATTGATTTTAGATTCTCCCCATGGGAGAGACAAAATGTCAGATGCACAGAGTGAACAGTTAGCACCTCTGTCTGTGTCTCTATTTGTGCTAAAATTGGCAGTAAGCAACAGACTGAAGGCTTCAGGTGCACAAAATATCTAATCAACTCTCATAATACAAAGCTGACAACTTTTTTATGTCCTGCTCTTCAGACGAGTTTGTTCTGTTTTGTGAAACTGGAACTGCACTATGTACGTATGTAGTGTAACAGAATTTTAAACTGGATTATTTTTGTGCTTAGGAATCATCTCATACTCTATATCCTTTAACATTTTTAGACTTCTGTGCTTATATAGACAAAAAATTACCTACAAAGAAGAAAACCTTGGTTATTTGTTGACAGTCTTGGTGTGGCAGGTGTGTGAATATTTGACAATGTGGGGAGACTATCGAATTATTTATTATTTGAAAAAATATTAGCATGGAAAAAGACACAAGAGATAATTTTAATAGGCAGTAATCTAGTTAAATTAACGTTTAACATTGCTGGCCATTTGTACACCCCCTGAAAGGTTGTCTGATGCTAACATGTTGTCATGTTTATATGCGCTGGGTACTCCTTTAGCATCATTGACCTTTGTCTAAGTTAGCATTTTGCTAGATGAGGGTGTCTAACAACCAATAATGCCATATTTTCTTCCTGTTTTAGAAAAGTGATTGGTTCTCAAATATTTGATAAAAAAACAGCACAGTCATTCAAAATGACTTCTAGCTGAAGTTCTTGAGATATTAGAATATTTGATGTAAATATATTAAATAGTTAAAGACAATATTAGAACACAATTGGTCATCTGTAACAGACTCCAACAACAAGAAGGCTTCAATGCACTGTAGAGATCTATTACTGTTATAACTGAGATCCACAACTATCCAACCTCATACTTAGTCACTCTCCTCCTCCTCAGCCAAACCACCAAAGCTTGTGTACCTACTTCACTTTACTATGTACATCTTGCTAGTACCAGGTCAGACCCACTTCAGAACTGCCTTAAGCGTAGCTTATACTCCATTGCAAACACAGTCTAGTTGGAGACCTGACATCTTTGAAGTTCAAAGACTTTGAAGTCAATGACCACAGTGAAGATGGGCACACTGTGGTCATTGAAGACTGAACAGCAGCAACAATGCTCCGGTAGGCTGTGGTGTTTAAATGATGCTCAGTTGGGACTAGAAAAGCTGCCCAAAGTGTGCCAAGAAATATTCCCTACACCAGCGGTCCCCAACCTTTAAGGTGTTGTGGATAAATACAACAAAATAAAACCAGTACCGGTACCAAAAAAAGAAGATTTATTCACAACACACGAGAAAACACGGAAAAAACGGGCAGGGATAGCTCAATAGGTATAGTGGTCGCCTCACGATCGGAAGGTTACCCTGAGGTACCCATGAGCACACTGCTCCCCAGGTGCTAGATTGGTAGCTGCCCACTGCTTCACTGAGTTAATGGGTTAAATGCAGAGAGGAATTTCCCCACGGGGATCAATTAAGTATACATTATTCTTCTTATTATTAAAAGACCAAGGGAAACCGAGTTAATGATAATAACGATAAAAACCGATAAAAACCCCGAAAACCATAAATTTTATACCCGAGCCGATACTCTCGTGGCCCAGTACCGGTCTGTGGCCCGGGGGTTGGGGACTGCTGCCCTACACCATTACACTAAAACCATCAGCCTGAATCGTTGATACGAGGATCCACAAACGTTAAAACCCACAAAAAATTTTGACCCGACCATGTGAAAGTGGAAGCAGAAATCATGACTCATCAGAATGTTGGTCCAATCAAAGTCCAATCTTGGTGAGCCTGTGTGCAGTGTAGCCTCAATTTTAGCTAACAGGAGTGGTACCTGGTGTGACCTTCTGCTATTTTTCTGCTCCCTTTCTTCTTCAAGATTCAGTGTGTTGTATATTAAGAGATGCTCTTCTGCATCTATCAACTTGAAGAAATCTGGCCATTCTTCTCCGACGTCTGACATCGACATGGCATTTTCTCACAGAGAACTACCGCTTACTGGATATTTGGTCTTGTTCTAATCTGGTCGTGTGGGACAATCCCAGTAGATCAGCAAACACTAAGATTGCCTTTCTGGCACAAATACCCATACCACATTCAAAGTCACTTAAATCACCTTTCTTCTCCATTCGGATGCTCAGAACAAACTTTAACTCATTGCATTGACAATCTCTATTTGCTTAAATGCATTTAGTTTTTGTGATATAATGGGCTGCAAATATTTTCATTAAAGTGTAGTCGAACAACTATACTTAATGAAGTGGCTGTTGTAAATTTCTTATTGATAAATCCTTGTATCCTAGTGAAAAATAGTAGTGAAAATAGTAAAAAAATGTGGATAACTCAGTTTTCTGTTTCCCTTGGGCATCAGGATACGGGCATCTCTCACCGTTACAGGAAGTGGTATTCTCCTTCAGTGGACCTGTACAGGGCATTCCAGCTTGATTGGATAGCTGTCAAGATCAGTGTTAATACCAGGTGTTAATACCTGGTGTGCATGCTATGTAAAGCTTTATCGGGGTTTAGGAAAGCCAAATATCTTACTAGCATTACCTAAAAGAAGTCCCACACCAGTGAGAATTCTTTACCTCTCAACTGAAGGTATCAGCACAGCGTTAGCTCTTAAATATATGAACTCGGATTTTTCTAGAAATAACTTCATTTTCATTACTACCTTTTAGAAAAACTAGACCTAATCTAAAATTTGTAAAAGTAGTTCCATAAAAGGATGTACTGAACCAAAAATGAAAAACATACTCAAAAGCATGCCTTTTATAAACTACCAATTCACTATTGTATACTGAAGAGGTCAGAGAAAAATGCCTGTACAAGTGCTAACAATATAGAGAGTATAGTAAATAAAGCATGAAATCCCTCTCTACCAAAATGAAAGGTACTAATGCCCGTTGAAATAAGCAATAAGGCATTGAAAATGATGCATTTAAGAGAAAATATATTACCATTTGAAATGGACTCAGCTGTTGTCTGTTAATTAGATGTCCTTGAGCAATAGAGGCTGTCTTCAAAAGCAACAATAGATCTTTTCAGCATGTTTCTATGGCTTTGCTATTTAGGCCTTCCCTTCTAGACTGTTCAAGGCAACCACGAGCCCCTCTTTGGACCGAGCATGTTTTCCTTGTTGTCTTTATCGTTTTGTATCATTTAGAGTCACTGTTATCCTTATCGAGATATTTCAATTACATGGCTTCTTTGCCACAATGTAATTTATTGAATCACTGGTTTGCAGGAGATGTGGCCTAATCACGGATTCTTTCTGTACTTATCAATGAGCTCTAACAGGAAAATCATTTCAGTCAATAAATGCATTTTTGTTTACTATTCATATACCATTAAAATGTATTTCTGCTTCTCTGAAGTTATAATCCTTGAAGCTTTTCATCACATGACAGTGCATTCTTGATACTACATACAAACTTTCATATTTACATCCGGTAGTTACCTTTCTGAAATCCTCTTTAGTTTTAATTCTGTGGCCATCATTGCTTTGGAAAAAAAATCATGATGCATATGCATTTTTTAAACTCTTGGAGCTGTATGATATTGTAGACAAGGTATATTCTTGATAAGATCATCTCAGGTGTAGATCTCTGGCTGTGTGCACACCCCCTGCTGTTCAGACATTTTGTTTGAGAGGCAAAGCTAGTTGAAAGAAAGTTGTCTTAAAGGAGGAGGAGCTAAAATTGCTTTTTTTCAGACACGATGAACTGAGGGGCCAAATAGGATTGTTCTGAAATATAATTTAAAGATACTGTAACAGAGTCCAAGAAAAGAAAGCTTGCACTAGATGTGTACTACTAATACTAATACTAATACTACTGCAACTACTAATAGTAATAATAATATTTAATTACCACATTTTAATCTTGTATCTAACTAATTTTACTATATTATTATAGTTTATATTATACTATATTTGATTGGGGGAACTGCTGTATCAAAGCAGATGGCACCAAATATTACAATAAAAACACACTTTAACAAGGACAGATGTGAAGTTTAAGAAAAAGGTGAAAACTTGCAG
The DNA here is from genome assembly GCF_057382095.1 of Aulonocara sp. 'chitande type north' Nkhata Bay. Lineage (NCBI taxonomy): Eukaryota > Metazoa > Chordata > Actinopteri > Cichliformes > Cichlidae > Aulonocara > Aulonocara sp. 'chitande type north' Nkhata Bay. The sequence continues at coordinate 15,680,487 of NC_141365.1, forward strand.
TTTCAGATATCTCCTCCGTGTCACCTGCAGGGGAGTGCCACCTCTATTTCAAGCCTAAGCTTTGAATATTGCAGTATTTAAAGAGCCTGTCCAGGGTGTAGACAGGTGTCAATCTGATGCACAGCTAACACAGAGAGACACACAACCATTCACACTCAAATTCACACCGATGGGCAATTTAAAATCGCAAATTAACCTAACCCCACAAACTGGGTGGCTTTGGATTGTGGGAGGAAGCCAGAGTAGCCACTCAAACACGGGGGGTACAGGCAAACTCCCCACAGAAAGGCCCTGGTCAGGCCTTCTTGCTGTGAGGCAAGAATGCAAACCACTAAATATAATGTAAAAATATATGTTAGATTAAAACTCTGATGACACCCAGCTATACTCAAAAGAATTCATGCCACAATTGCTTTATATATGTCCAAGAAACAAAAGTATTTTGTTTCCAGAGCTGTAATTTTGTAATTTATTATTTATTTCTGTATTTTTTTGGGGTGGGTGGGTGGTGGTTTGGTTGGAATGTTTAGCTGTTTGCATCAACTTCCTGCCGGCGGAGTAAGAGAAGAGACTTGACGCAGCAGTCTGGTGTGGATCAGAGGTTTCCCTTCCCTGAATCAGTAGTGCACAGAGCAGGTTAACAGTCCTGTGCCCAGGGAGATGAAAAAGCATAAATTAAAGCGCTCCCTCAAGGAGAAGAGGGGGTGCTGGGTTACCACGGCATTATCAGCGCCGGGTGAGAAGCACACAGAGCTCAGTTTCATCCTCATGTTCTTTGTTAACACAAAGGGGGTCACCTCCATATGAAAGGAAATATAATAACACACAGATCCTCGCACAATGGCCGACTGCTGACAAATTCTCACCTAATTCTGCCCTTATATTCGCCATTCTAAACTTGGGAGAGGCATCAAGGCTGATGTGATACAGAGCAAGAAAAAAAAAGGGAGAGAGAGCCATGTGGAACACAATATATTTGCTGATGAAAAATATAGCACGAAAATAAAACAAGCATGCACATGCTCACTTGAGAAATGTTTTAATTATATACAAAAGAATGTGGCTAATAAAGGAGGGAATTAAGGCAAATGCTCAGAGCGATTGTGGGAATTTGGCCAAAAGGAAATGAGTTGCCTCACAACCTCGCTCCCTCTCTCCTTCTCTCTCTCACTCCCCGCCATTAAAAAGCATGCAACTTCAAGCAGTTTTTTAATCAGCTAAAAAACATATGTGGCTTTGCAGCTAAGACAGCTTGCCCAGGCGCTGATAAATGCCTATCACTAATTTGCATACGGTAGAAGCTACCCTTTAATCAGAACCTCTAATCCCTGACGGTATTAATGATTTTTTTTTCCTGCTCGTATAGTATCATGTTTGCTAATTCCAAAGTGATCAGCTTCTTGTATGCGTCTCTTTTTTTGTGCTGGCATAATGGCCGAGTTGAGAACTTCTGTTATCCTACTTTGGCACATAATTAGGACTACAAAGGGGGACAAATCATGCTGAATGGGACTCACAAAGAAGCGCTCCTTTTTTCAACCCCTTCTTTTTCTGCTGAGCTCTCGTTAACAGTTGTGTCACTTCATATATAGCCGCAGAAATGGGGAGAATTTGATGCCAAATCTCGAGCACACGCGACAGCGCTTAAGAGTTCTGCCCAGGCACTGAGAAAAATATCAAAATTTACCATGTAATTAAAATGTCTATCACCCTTCGGCTGCTTTAGAGGTTGCATTTTCTCCTTAAAGTGCCACTCTAGGCTACAACACATTCCTCTTAATTTCTTTGCTAAGCACCTTGCTGAGTACTTGTGTTTGACCTTATTTTCTACTTTCATAAAAATAAAATCTGCTCTGACTTTACTGAATTAAAATGAAAACAACCGAAGAGAAAATATCACCGGCTTGACGAGGACCATTGCTAAAATAATTGCTAAGTAAAATAGTCCTGTACTGGAAAAGTAAATACCTCAAAAGCAGCGTGGCCTGTAGTTTTGGGTCACGATGCTGTGTGTGTGTGTAAGAAGTGGATTAAAAATGAAATAGAATGTCAACTAGGTACACACGACAGCTGATTTATACAATTCATTTGGGCCATTACTTTTCATTAAAGATCAAATGAAATGGGTACTTACTTACTAAGAGGCCTTTGGGGAGCTGAATTGCAGAGAAGAAAGAAGATTAAACTTTACATTCAGCCCCAAATTTAATTCAGAAGTAATCAATCGCATAATGGGCCAGCAACTGTAGCCGGGGTGATTGAAATGAAATTACCATATTTTTAATCTTAATTTTCCACACTGTTTATCTGACACTGTCAATATAAAATACAAACAGATAATGAAATAGCATTATATTGACACTACAATCATCTCTCGAGCAGCCCTCTGTGATTAAACCGCTGGAATGTTTGATTACATTTTGTTGGCTGACATTACAAATGACACGGATGCTTCGCCGAGACTTGCTGCCGGCTGGAAAATGAGCCTATCCATCAAGGACTCCTGGCAGCTTCTCCCTTCCAGTCGATGGCTACTGCCAACGGTCTGGGCACCCTTCTGTCAAGCCGTTTAGCACCCTAAAGAGGGAGGGAAGTGTGGTGGTGTGCGGGGGCTCTTAGGGGGTGGAAGGAGGTTGAAAAAGATGGTGGCGGGTGAGGGGGTGAGACAAGTGATTCACGGCTAATGATACAAAAGCAAAGAAGCCACAGAGTGGGAGAGAGAAAAATGTCTCAGGCAACATATCGCCCATGCAGGTGTCTCTTGGCCTACCATAAAGGGACCATAAAGCCCTCACAATGCAAGGCCCACACTCTGCAAATCAACAGCTCAGCCGCTGCCCTGGATTTGGTCTGCACTGCAGTCATCAAGCCCTGTCCACAGCTATACCTAACCGACTCCATGAATAGCCTAATTACTTTTTAAGGGGCTCATCAATTATTGGTTTGCTCTTTGGAAATCAAGACAACGGGAACAATATGACTACTTCATAATATTCACACAGGAGGGTATTTCGTTCTTATTCTTAAGTTTATTTTACAACTTTACAGTTTAGGTGACCAGCTGCCTGTTTAATAAGGAACATTTTACTATAAGAACAACGATTGTGAACAGTTCTCAAACTAACAAATTAATGTTTCATTTATTTATCAAGGGGAATACATAAGTGAACATATCAGATTTAGCCCAAGTGATCATTTTCAGTTGCAGATTAATATATATATATTTTTAAATAGCTGATATGAAATGCTTTGAGTCCTACAACCCACAGTTGTTTAAAAGAGACGAAATAATGGCTGTCCTCCAGTGCAACTCATTGTTTCATACAACAACGAAAATGAAAGAAAAAGCTGATCTCCTACACAAACGCAGACAGATGAGAAAATTGTCTGCCTTTGCACATCTGCACTGTCAAACTGTGGGAGAAACATTAATCTGGCAAACCACCTGTTGAGGTGACACAGCATTTTCTCTGCCGCTGAAGTGCCAACCTCAGATAGCGTTATTAATCTCGCTGCGGTTTGCTTAAGTGCAGCAGAAGCCTTTACGATGTCTGTCGTGAGATTCGTCCTTACTCTGCACTCTTAATATTGCATTCTGCATTAACAATGAAAGCACACTATTGTTGTTACATTGTGACAAAGTTGCAGGAAGACAGCGAGGATGAGCTGAAGCAGTCGATCTGCAGCTGTCACAGCTGATGGATGGAAGAGCCGCTTGACAGAGGGGTAGTTACCATAGCTGCACTCTTCTTTTCTAAAGAACAGGCCTTGAGTGTTGAATGAGGCTTTTACCAGGCTAAATATGGGACTGTCTCATTCCCACTATTGCTACTATTGCTGCTGCCGCCGCCACCTTTAGTGCTGCTCCTGAGAGTGGGAGTGAACTGTCTGAAGTAAGGTCATATAAATCAGAAAATATATCATACATCAAAATTACAGACAACGTTACTGTTTTTGCTTTTAGAACAAAAATGACAAAATCATGGTTTGCAGTGTCTCAGAGTTGGAAGCAAACGATGGCCGCATTTGTGAAATCAGTGGTAGTGGCAGTACTGAAGGTCACGCTGATAAGACCTAAGATTTCCACCCCAGAATTGCATTGTGTGTCGACCTTGAGGCCCCCCGAAGTCGATCAAACCTGCATAGCGGCTGCTCCACCACAGGACAGCCAAGTTCAGAGAGATGTGGAATAACTGAGGATCAGTGCTTAGCCTGGGACCTGGTGAGGCAGAGCCTAACAACACACTGAAATTATTTGGGTCAGAGAACCTCAAACCCAGACTCACGTTCCAAGTAACTATGTTCAGCATTCCTTTGATGTGATGTCTCATTTTCTGATTGATATGCTTTACTTTTGTGAAATTTTACTTTAATGTAAAAGGTTTTATAGTGTATTTTAATGTAGTTGTATAAAAAAAATCTTGTTTTGTAACAAGTGTATGAAACATTAAATATCAAAATCAAGCAAGTTAATCTTACCTGAAAAGTTATTATGGATGGATGAGTGGATGATTATGTGGGTGGATGGATATATCAATGATACGTTGTTAATACTTAAAATCCTGCACTTCATATTTGGTTTGAGCAGTAAACATGCTATATCTGTGCTGAATATTGTACATAAAAGTAAAAGAAATCTCTTTTTGTCAAGTAAGATCTTGAGAGTTGAACAGGAGCCTAACTGAGCTAAGCTCTGTTTTTTGTACTCTACTGTGATTAAATGATTTAGTTGGTGATTAAGACAAGTTTTAGACACTTTTGCATTTTGAATGAATGAATGAATGAATGAATGAATGCTTTATTGGCCATATGCAGGTTGCCCCACAGAGGAATAGGACCCCCTATTCCTTTTGTGTTACAACCTAAAAATAAACGGTTGTGAATTTTGAAGCTATTAGATGTCCCAGACATGCTATTTGCTAAAAAGAAAGCAGCTAAATGAGACTGCAGAATCTTTAAGGACATTCAGGATCATAATGATCATAAAGTCATGTGACCATACTGTAGCATTTTAAAAACCATAAAAGAGGGATCAAGTATCTTGCTGAACAAAAAGTCTAATTATCACACACGTTTCCCCACAGAGCTTCCATTATTTTTGAAAGTTATTTAAATTTTTTTTTAAATTTCTGATGAAAAATCCTGAGAAAGCCTGAGATCATAGAAAATAGCATTAGCTGTTTATGGGAAGCAGGATGATGCTTCCTTGTAATTTTGCCCACAAAAAACTGGCTTCTGTTTTGATCCCTTGCATATCTTTTCATATAAATTTTAGTTGTTGATTGATAAACACTAGTTATATGTATTTATAGCAAGTTATATTATTACAATTATTATTATATTGTAGTGATTTATAAAAGTTTAAGCAAGTTGTTAGGCACTTCTGTACAGCTGGAATAGAGGAATACTTACTTTGAATGCTGATCTATTTCTCAGTGCCCAGTCACTGAACCGTACTGAGGCTTGTCACAGTGCTGTTATGTGAAAAAAAACCCTTACATAACTATAAACCTTATATAACTAAAATACTTGCAATAGAAATCTCGTGCTTAAAAATATCCTCCCCTTATCAATATCTATACCTGTATCTACTCTGCAGGGAAATAGTTCCTATGCAGAGCTGAAAACCTCGCAGTTGGATCAAATTTGATATTCCAAATTGGGGTCTTAGTAGATATCCTGGATTAGATGCTTCTGGTACAAAATAAATAAATATATATATACTGAGTTGTTATATACCCAGATGCCTTAGACTGACCCGAGCAAGATGAAGGAGACAGAAATACATCTCGCAAGCCCAGATATCGCACCGGACGTATATAGCTCTGGTTGTAGTACAGCTAATAGGCGATGTTCATAAATCTCAGACTGGCCTATCGATGTTTAATTAGAATATTAGTGCACTTGTGTACAGGAGCTGTTAATCTAACTATGTGGCCGAATTGTAAGTGACCAAAACATGCAGAGCTGCAAAGTGTTGTTCACATGGACTTGTTTTGTGTCTAGAGACTCCAAAAAGATAAAGTTAAAGGACATTCATGCAGTGCAGGACTCGATATGCCTCACAAATCTGTTGCAGAATTATGATGTTCACTCTAAATGTTTTTAAAAAAATTATATTATGGAACTAATAGAACTATAATATCAACATGATATAAGCATTTCGACATGAAAGTTGCACTTTAAACATAAAGTGCAACTGAATTCTGTATCATAAACAAGTTTCCAGCATCAGTAATAAAGCAAACCATAGCTGCCACTGATACACAATTTTGTGGAACTTCCATAGCCAGTCTAACATCTGAACAATTGACAGTTCATAGCGTACGGATAGTTGATGCAGTCGGTTTTGACTCATGGCTGACTTTAGGTGGGGTCCTATTGTTGGCAGCAAAAGGTTTCACACCAAGCATCAGAGGTGTGAACACAGAAACTATCCTGAGGCATGTTACTGTTCAGGTTTCCTTTTATATTTCTGCCTCCCTCTGTCTTCCAACTCGTCTTCCATTTAATTTAACATCTGTAGACAGGTGTTCCACTAATATTATTCCTCGAGGTAATTCAATCTTGTATTTAGCTGCAAAGTTTCCCCAGAAGAGTGAAAAGTAAGCGTCACACATAAAAACAAACCAGATAAATATTTGTAACCCTGCTTCTGTGCAACTCCTCATTCCTCAGCATATCTACAAAAGAGGAGAACACTGCAAATTTAGCATGTTAGCATCCACACAGCAACAACGGCTATATTAATGAGAAATATGCTGAGATGAAACAAACCAAACTTGTCTTTTCTAATGGTTGTTTAAAGCGAATTACTGTTCTTTACTAGAATATGTAGTGCAGTATATCCAGATATTAGAAATAAATACATATCACAGTGCAAGGTGCAATCTCCTTTTGGGAGGTTGGAATGGCAGATAGACAAACACTATACCCCACTTTCATTTGCAATTAAAACCTAACCTGTGTTAATTTACTGTGCCACCTGTGCTAAATATACCACGGTCACTGACGCTGGAGCTTGTGGTTAAAAAAACCGCACGACAGAATCCCAGCCTCTGGGATCCATATCACACTCTTTGTATTGAGTGGTGCTGTCACAGCACAACAGTGTCACACAACTTCAGCCTTTGCTACTGAGACAGTCTTGTGTGCTCAAGTGCAAAAGCTTGCTTAAAAGGAATTATAGGGCTCCACACAGAGGTGTCTTCATTCAAAGCTGAACCTATTCCACCTATTCATGAAAAGTCGGACCCGTCCTTGGACACTGTGGTATGTTTAAATAATTACATTTTTTATTTTTATTTCTGTCTTTGTTCAAGTTTTTGTGTAGATTTAGGTCTTCTGTATCCAAAGGAGAACCTTGATCTCAAATATAAAGGAACAGAAACTATAGGAAGCCTCTGTGTAAGAAAGTACATAACATGAAATATCAGGAAAAGGCCAGTTTTGTAGATCCGTGGGTGTACTCACAATGATGGGTGAACATCACGAAATACTGCAGCTTTTAAACCCTCAGTCATATCCTGCAGGTTCTGGAACCTAGTATGGCCTTTGCAACCTGTTGATGCTACGCTGCTTCTAACCTTAGTAACATTTACACTACCTGAAAATTATGTAATTTCATAATCATTTAGAACTTGTTGACTCCTTGAAACCTCCTCCTCTGCATCCTCTTGATGCTTTTGCAACATTTTGTCCTCTGTCTCTGCATCTGTTGATACTGTTTTGCTCTTCCAGCGACCTTTTACCGTTTGCAAATTATCTCTTGTTCGGAGACTTTTTGCTAGCAGGAATTTCCAGCATCACCCTAGTCTGTTTCTCCTTTAGCTATTTTTAGTCCTCCTTTACATGAACATTACATCTAACGGCTAGTTGAAAGCATAAAATACACTTGGGTTGCTTGTAAGGCTGAATGCCCTGCAAAGATGAATACCTGAAAGTGAAAAAAGAATAAAGATGTTGTTGTTGTATTATATAGCTGTCAGCAGAGTCTTGCTTGAACAATACTGAAGTAAAAATGTATGCTTTAGAAATGTCAAAGTGGTAAAGAAAACTGCCTAGTTAAAATGAATTGTTGTTTTTCAGCATTTCCCTGTTTTTCACTGTTAAACAATGAAAGGAAGGCTTTATTCAGTGCTGAGATCAAATTAACCTCAAAACACTTGTTTAATAAAGAGCTTGTCAGTTTTTTTAAATTCATAAAGTCTCTGGGTACTGCCTTTGTGTTTCTTTTACAGAGATTCTCTTTAACCCAAGGACTAAACATTTTAAGAAATTTGTGAATAGCCTTTGCTTTAAGACTCAGTTGAGGAGTTTTAAAGCTAAGACCGTACCTCTAGAAGGAACAAAGTTGCATGAAGAATCAAGCTCATTTTTAAAATCATTTTGCCTGCTAGAACATTGGCTTGGTAATTTAGGTTGGTCTTTACAGATTTAGTTTGGATTGCATTAATATTTGATAAAAATGATTATTGTGAGGTAGTGAATTCTAATTTCTTGTGACCTCACCTCATTTTTTCTTCAAAAAGCACCAAAATTAAGCTGGGAGTTTGTTCTAAAAAGTCTTCATAGTGGATTAATACTGCTGTCCTTCAAGGATATGTATTTCCTTTGGTGCTACTAGTTAGTAAGAATGAAAGGTGGAATGGTTTTTATGATCATCTAGCCTTCTGTTGCCTTTTCGGTGAAACTTTCCAACACATTGAATGGAAGGCCGTTATAATGTTTTAGACACGAATCAGTCATTTTTCCTGCATGGAGTACACAGTTATTTTGCTTTACTCCCATTTTTGGTCTGAAAAAGTGCTGGTGTCATTAATATACATAAATGTCCTCCTCCATCAACACAAGGTTCACATCTACAGGTCTAATAGACTTGAAGTAGCTTTAAACAATACAGACACTGGAAAATCACCCTGCCACTCCATGACCCTGAAGCAAACTGGTAACAGTTGTTTTATATTAAAGCTTTTGAATTCACAGCAATGGCCCCACATTATGAGAACAGTTTGAACTTTTGTTGTATTTCAGTGTGATTTAAATTTGCATCACTGATTTGTGTCGTGAAATGACCTCTTCATCTTCTTTCTGTTGTCTAATTAGGCTTTTGATGACAAACCTGCGTCTGTGTGAGCGCACTGTAACATCATGACATCAACAACACTGGACATAAAATCTGTTGATGGGTTAACAATATAAAATGGGCATTAGGAGCAGAGTTGAATTACAACAGAAACTTGCATGTGTGTATGAGAAGGAGGAGCTCGTGGTGGTGGTCGAAGGTGTCTACTATCAAAAAGCTGTTGCTTGAAATTCCTTGCTGCTCATTTCATGGCTGAAATCAAAGTAGAGGCTGGAGGTGGCTCATGGTGCATGGTCCTGCCTCTGATATTTATGTGAAAAAAACCTTAAATATATATTTTTCCAAACCCCTTTGATCAAAACCATAATGAAGACTTTCAGAATCACAGTGTTTACCCCTCAAAGTTTGCAGTTTCAGGCTACAGCTCTATGGGGGCCCATTTATTGTCACCTATCTTGTGATGAATTTTGGTGAAAAAAGAGAGTGAAAGAGAGGTATTTATTGCAATTAAAAGGGTTGTGTTCTAACATTATAAGCTAAGATGATGAGTATGTTAGACCTAGCATAATATAAGCATGTCGACATTGTGATTTAGCATGTTAGCTTTAAGCTTGGGGCAGTGGTAAGCACTTTGCACAGCCTCACAGGCAGCCAGCATGGCTGTGGCCTCTCTGTTAGTCAATCTGGACAAAAAATCACACAGTAGTTGAACTCCAGCCATTCTGCCAGAATTTCAATGATGGAAAAAAAAGGAAGCATTTCACAGTCCCCCTGACAAGCTAGCTAAGGGACAGCGGCCACTTAGGAATCACGCCACCTGTTGGAGGACAATGAGCCTTTCACATAAAGTGAGACAGACATCCCCTTACTCCCCCCTCATTTTGTCAAGGCATAACCTTTTTCCCCCTTCAAAATGCAGCAACTCTTTCCAATTGAGTTGTTGTTGCTGCCATTGCTATTGGCTTTCAATAAGGCACGGGGTTATCAAAGAGTGAAGGAGAAATTGCCTTGGCTCTGCCGTAGCCCTGATTGCACTATCAGAGCCGTCAGGGAGGTTCTTTATAAAGGGAGGGCACGAGGGAGAGCGAGGTGGCGGCTGGCGTTGCCCCCCTGATAAATCAGTGCGTGCTGGCAGCCACTGCTTAGTGCAGCCAGGCAGCACCAGAGTGTCGCAGTTCAGGGTCGGTACTTGGCAAGCCCCCCTCTCAAACAGGGCTGTCTGCACCCGACCGCAGACCGCGCTGCTCCCCAGCCTGATCCTCCACCGCTGCCCTTGTCAAGGTTTGTTTGTTTATCCCTCATCCCCCTCTACTCACCATACAATACTGCTTCCCGCCATGCCAAATTATTCTCCCCCTTTTTTCTAACTTATTCTGCATATTTCTCAACTTCATTTATTAAATTAGAAAACTCTCGTCACATGAATTTGAAACATGCCTCTGTTTTGTTTTTCTTTATTTTGGGGTCTTGCAGCTCTTTACAGAACCAGAAACGGTTACCTCATAGGCAGAAAAAGAAAAGTTCAGTTTCTTAGTTTTAACTTTTGTTTTGATTCTTTCTTTAGCTGGCGGGGTTTTATGACTATACACCGAGAATATTACAGTTTTCAACAATGAAAATCCTTTTTTTTGTTATTTTTTTTAAGAAAAACTAAGAGAAAGAAATGCAGAAATGTTTCAAGAGCTTACACATTTATGATTAACAAGATTGTATATTTGTTTAAAGTGCATATTTAGATAAACTTCAATAAAATCTCACCATCTAGGGAAGAAATTATGCCACCATTAACATTTCTCATAAATTTGTCCTCTTCAGCTCCCATTGGATGCTCAAGTTTATAACCCCCCAATAAAATTCTTGATTTGTTGTGCTCTCAAGTGTTTGCTTGATAAGGCCACAGCACAGCCATAACTTCCAGTGAACTGACAAACCTACACCTCCCTCCCGCTTGTCTTCCACCGCCGTTTTCATTCTGCCTTCCAAAGAAACGTGATTCCGATTGTTGAAACTCATGAAATCAAATGAAATTAAAGCGTTGCAGTTACACAAGGGAGAACGAGAGCAGGGGAAAAATATTTAATTAATCCTCCACTCCAAGTGCAGTGGGTTAATGCAGATGCTTCTTGCTGCTGCTGTGAGATTGCCCTTAGTGTTCAATTACACATACCTAAAAAGGCACGGGTTTAGAGTCCTGATTAATTTCAAATTTATACTGTCATTTGCTTCACCTCTCTAATTTCTCCTGCCACTAGAAATCAGTTTGGAGATGCACTGCACCTCAACTTTTCCAATTAGACGGACATGAATATAGTGGTTGATGACATTAAGAGTGTATTGATGTACATGAAGCGCTGGGACTGTGATGACACCAAGAGACCAACCATCTGCAAAAATGTTAATATTAACAGGCCAAGTTCTGTTAGCTTCGTTTAAATTTACATTTAAAAATATGCATTGGAACATCTGAGTTGATCATTGATGCTTCCTTATGTATCTGAGATTCTCATTTCTCATTAGGGAGAGCTGTACATGTTATACATTGGGGAGAAATGCATACATTTACATGACTCTTGTGTGCTTGCACATGGATGCTGCTTGACGTGAGAACAGTGAGGAAAATGGTAGTGCATAGTAAAACGATGCAAAAAAGGTTGAAAAAGTAAAAATAAAATATATAAATGATTTGGTGGGCATTTACCTTGGAAGGATTTGACTGACGAACCAGGATTTACATGCTAGGAGATGTGTGCTACAGTATATTCAGCGACACGACAAAGAACTGGCCATCAAACACAAAGTCTGATGTTAAGAGTGCGCATTTAGAAACTCAGTGTTTAGAAAGGTTTAGCAACTCTAACTTTTATAAATAAGATAAGATAAATTTACAGTCCTGAGGTAACTACTTACTACTGAGTCCCATGCTATTGGAGGCTGTATCTATCATCAGTTTCGGTGATGGTAAATTGTTAAACTGTCAGTGAAAAAGTGTTTTAAACCTGCATTCTTTCTACTGGCCTGCAGGGGGCAACTCAACTTACAAAAGCACATCCAGATGTCTATGATAAAATGACTCTTGGCTCTGTTTGTCTTTGACCTCAGTAAAGACTTTCCTGATGAATTTCAGGCATGAATTGCTAGTTTGAACCCAAAAAGACATAATGTCTAATTTATCAAGTATTCCCGTTAAAAATAAGAATAAAGCACAACTTTACCCGTGTTGCCCGGTTTCTCAGTCAGATCCACCCTTTGTTCGTCATGCTTTAGAACAGCGATCCCCAACCTTTTTTGCACCATGGACCGGTTTATGACCGACAATGTTTTCACTGACTGGCCTTTAAGGTGTCGCGGATAGATACAACAAAATAAAACCGGTACCAAAAAAAGAAGATTCATTCATAACACATGGGAAAAGACCCAGGGAAACCGAGTTAACGATAAAAACAATAAAAAATAACCCTGAAAACCATAAATTTCACACCCGAGCCTCAACTCTCGCGGCCCAGTACCAAAGGACTCACGGACCGGTACTGGTCTGTGGGCCGGGGGTTGGGCACCGCTGTTTTAGAACACCAAGATGGCAACCATGGAACTGTGCTCAGCTTGAGTCTTCACATGATGGTTGTTGTTGTCACGTTGCAGAGCTTTTATTGCACTCATAGAAACATGATGAATTGTTGTCTCACTGTCTTACCTTTAATATGCTTCGATGTGCCGCTCTGCTCCGTGTGTCTTCTTTCAAAGTGACGCACTCAGAGTGTATCAGAGCAGAGGAGAGACATACTCAGAGAAACAGAGAGAGCAACAGAACTGCAGCGATCGTCACAGTGAGCCAAGACTCCAAACTGCTTTGGACTGTGCTGTCATTTTGCTTTTACAGTGAGGTGTGGAAGTCGCTCTTTCAGGATCTTTCATTATTAGTAGTAACATTTTGCGAGGCATGGACTAATGTGCACTAACATACCAGCCATACCAGCTGCCTGAATAATTAACAGAGAAGCTCAGATTCCTACAAAAAAAAAGGTATTGACACAATTACTCCTGTCTAATGTAACGCGTATAAAATGTTTAAAATATACTTCTACAATCTTTATTTTTATGTGTAGATTTAATATGTTGCTATAATGTTGTTAAAATCTAAACTCTCTTTCATTTCCTGCAATATTACTAAATCTAATAATATATTAGGTTTGTTTAAGTAATCACTTGTCAAAATAGTGTCAACAAGTGAGTCTCATCATCCCTAAAAGATCCAGAGTGTACTCCGGCAGCTTCCTGCAGCACTGGAGACAGACCCCTCGGCTGGGCCTCCTCCTCCTCTTCTTCCTCCGCCCTAGCCATGAAGCCAAGGGACGCGTGGGGCCTTTTGTCTGTGCAGTGTGGGGGGCCGCAGATGTCATTCCCCAGAGACATGGCGGAGGTTAATGATCTCACAGCCTCTGCTAAAATAAATAAATCATTTCCAGCCAAGAGTGTGCATAAATCTTCGCTCAAACGGCGATTTGCTGGAGCAAGCACCACCAGTTGCTAATGACTGTGTTTTTTTTTCCTTGATTGCCCGAGGGGATAGGCTATGACACAGCTGAGTTCTTTCTCTCACTCTCTCTGTTCCCTTTCTCTCCCTCTTGCTCTCTCTCTCTCTCTCTCTCTCTCTCTCACACACACACACACACACACACACACACACACACACACACACACACACACACACACACACACACACACACTTTTTGTAGCTATTTTAATTCCCAGCATGTTTTGTCAGGGGACATTAGCTGGCTGACGGGCGTCTGGTTTGGATTGGGGGGGGATTGGCAGTGACAGTGGTAGCTGTTTCTTGTTATAGTATGAGATGCGTGTGGGGGTGCTGCTGTCATGCGCAACACAGGGCAGCATAACGCAACACAACCCTTCACTCACAAATCTGTACAAATCCGTTTTTGTAGCCTACATCAGCGTATGCTTTCCTTAAGTCTGCATACCCAAAGTAGACAATTTTAATATTACTTTGAGCTGTGTTATTGTTATTGTGGTGTCATGCTGTCTAGAATTTATACTCATTAGTTGAGCCATTGATGAGCAGCTGTATCATATCTTATACTATACTTATACTAAGTACCAATAAGTAATTTTAAATTTTTTTCTAAATAAAATTTTAGTTTACAATGATCTGTTTACATACAACAGAAATTATTTTTTTTAGTAATTTTTCAAGCATATTACTGATATTTTTAAATGAGGATTTCTGTATTTAAAAAAAAAAAGTTTGCTAAAAATTATGAATCTGTTAACTATTAGTTGCAATATTGGTTTTATTCTCTTAATTCTCTCACATGTTTAGAAACACAATAGGTCACTTTTGTTCTTAACACTGACAAATGCATTAACCTAATGATGTAACACATGCTTTTATGTGGTGCCATGCAGTGGTCCCCAAATTATGAAATGATATGGTAATTTATGCGTGCACTTACTCTCAGTCTACAGTATGTTATAAGATAATGACTGACAGGTTGAACAAACACTGTGCTGTATAATGACACAGCAGTAACTTGTGTCACTAATTAGAGAACAGCCTCGTCTTGTGTGGCTTTAGCTGTTAGCTGCTTAAGTAGTCTCATCAATAGACATGGTTCAGTAATCAATGAACACATTCAGAGCTAATTAAGAGAGTCACACTCAATTAGTAAAAATTCACAAGATGAATGATTTATCTTTATTGGAAATGACTGAAATAGAAACATATTTTATAGAATGATTCAACATGTGGAGCATTTATAGAAATGGCATGAATTTGCTTTTTTTTAAGCAAATAAATTACAACCAGGGTTTTTATTAACTTACATTTTCACATGTTGTATTTTAATATATCAAAGCCAACTCGAACAGTTTTACTCGTGGTACACTACCTCGACAAAGAAAATACATGTATGGATCTTTATTTCAAGGTGAACGGGAGGCCAAACACTCCTAGAATTCATAGATCAAATCATAACTGTATTGACTGGTGGGTTGTTTTTTTTTTCCTAAATAAAAAAGCAACAACAAAGTAAATAAATAAAGTCATTACCAGAGCTTAGAACAGAGGCACCCGATTTTCTCTTTTATCCTGCAACAACAAAAAGAAGAAGACAGAGGAGGAAGAAATAACAAAAAAAAAGGAGAGAGAGAAAGAATTGCACAGAGGCTTTTCTTTTCTTTAAAATGCTGCATTAGGTCTTTTCCTGCAGTCAGTTTTCATAGTTCAAAGCTGGCAGTTCAATAAATAGCTGGAACTGGCACATCTCTGTTCTTGCAAAAAGAAATCAATGTTAATCCTATTACCGGCAGTTATCACCTAGCCCAGAAACGGTGGCAAGTAAGGAAAAAAAAACTGAGATGTCAAAGCGGGAAGGGGAAAGAGAGCGAGAGAAAGGGAGAGAGAGAGCGAGTCACCCTTCATTCACTTTCAAACACAGTTTTGATAATTTACTTCTGTAGAAGAAGAAGGGAGGCGGGGGGATGGGAGGAGGGGAGTGAGCTTCAGTTACTAGGAAATGTGTGTGTTTATATGTGTGTGTGCGTGCGTGTATGCGTGCGCTTGTATGCCTGTGGAGAGGGGGGTCCAGGGCTACTGATGTATTCGCACATAATGCTTGGATCAGACCCTGCTGCTGTAAGCAAGATGTTTGAGGCACAAAACATCATTTTTGAAAAATGTTCACACCGCTTAGCAATCCTCTTCCTGGAGCGCCCTGACATCTGGCCTTTCTCCTTCTCCCCTTCTCCCACTTCCACTCCATCCTCTTTGCTTCTCAGTCGGTTTTTGGAGGAATTGAGGGCTGGTACTGTGGCACATTTGAAAGAAAATTATCACTGTGCTAAATGTGTAGGTGCTTTCCTTCCATTGTAATGTTTTTCTTTTTTAAAAAAAACCCCATTGCAATGGAATCAATTAACAGGAATGATTCCGGTGGATTTATTTTGGGGTGCCGTTCCCTTTTCTTGTGCTTTCTCACTCTCGTTTTTCCTTTGGATAAGACACGTGATATTATCTACAACAATAAATTGTTTTAATAATATAATCCTTCTTTAGTCTACTGAAATTTCAGAAAAAAAGCCCACTATTTCTTGAATCCAGAGGTGATGCCTTCAGATGCTTTTTTTTTTTTTTGTAAGAGCAGCAATCCATATATATTATGCTCGGAGTCACATAAAACAGAGAACAAGGACCAAGTATTTATAATCAGGAAGCTGGACCTGGGGCATTTTTGTTTAAAGCAAACCAAAAACCAAATCAGTTATTGAAGTATTTTCAGATTAGTCTTGTGCTGATCAGAAAATCAAGTATTTAATCTCAAAACAAAGGCAAACTTCCAGTGAACTCAGTCCATATCAATGATTGACTGAATCCAAATGATTAATAGTAGAAAATATTTATGATGGAAAAAAACAAAGGTTTTAGAAAACGCTTAAGGCTGGTCCCAGCTTGTCCAAAATGTATTTTACTCACTTAGGTTTTAAACATTCAGAAAAGAAAACAATAGAAAAGACATTTAAAATTTAAGAAGTCTCTGCAAGATGATGCTGTCATTTTATAGACAGAATAATAAGTAGTTGATTAATCTGTAAAGAAAGTTGATGCAGCTTTATAGGTAAGTACTATGCTCTAAGACAAAATTCAGCCAGAAAACTTTAAATGATTAGCTGATTAATCAGTTTGCAAGAAAATAAGCGTTTTTAACTGTTAGTGAGACAAAAAAAAGCACAGTCTGTTTGTATTTGACAAACCAAACAGCCTTTTATGAGAGAAATTTAAAAAGACAGTTTTAATTCATATTTTTTAATAAAAATTGGTATTTGACTTTTGTTATCGCACAAAATAAAACGTTAAAAACAAACAAAAAAAGCCAAACATTTGCTGTTTCCTGCTTTTCAGATGTGCAGATTTGATGCTGGTCTGTCATATGTGATGGTAAACCTTTGGGTTGTGCACTTGGTTGGAAACGATGAGCTTCAGCAGTTATCGGAGACTTCATAGACGAGAGGTAACGATCAGCAGATTGACTGTTAATGAAGATCGTTTTTAGTCGCAGCCTTCCTGCCCCCCTCTGCTGAATATCAGTGCCACAAAAGATGGATTGCACTTCACTTCAGTGTTCTATAACTGTATATACTGACTGCAAATAAAACTCTCACAAAACAAAACACGTTGCCATTTAAAATCGCATTTCTCCAATGAACACACCAAAACCCCTAGATTAGGCCTAATCACTGTCACCAGGAAGCAGAATCGGGCCCTCTCACTGGCGGATTAAGTCTTCTGTTGTTGTTGTCCTTATTGTTATTGCTGAGAAATAATTACAGCTGAATCTCATCAAAGCCAATTCAATTCTTGGCAGGACTCTGCTCCGTTTTTCTCTTCCTTTCACAGAGGAACCTGAGTTTTCCCCTGTATGAAAGTAAAGATTAAAGTAGTTAAATACTGAGGGGGAAACTGAGGAGACGTGGACGGACGCAGGAAAAGTCTCGTTGCTTTCAAATACTGTTGTTCCAAAGAATGACAAAATGCATCTTGCTGACATAGCTTTTCACCTTGACTTGAGTGACTTTGTATGAATTTATTTCCTGTGCCGCGTGCAAGCAAGTGACCCCATTCCAGACTAGCCCATTCTATATTCTTATAATAAATTAGATGGCGATGCGGGGGCTTTAACATGTAAAATAGTGGTGACATGCTAAATAATGAGGCAGGCCAGAATTATGTAGCCCTGGCGTGCGGGCTCTGGGGTATTCCCAGGCCTCAGAGTAGCCCCGGCCTCCTCCTCGGTGCCCGCTGAGGAGGGGAGGGGGGGACGGCGGAGCACTGAATATGAAAATGGAATTAATGTACCAACGCCCAAAGGTAGATTACACTGTGGCATCCCTTTTGGCCATGCTTCCCTCTGTTTAGGACTAACAGCAAAAAGAGAAACGTTTTATTCATCATGGAAATTGGGGTTTTTATTACTCCCCGGTGGAATTTGAGATGTATTATGCTGTTCTTTTTTTGATGCTGTAGGTCATTTCAACACAGCGCGTTGAGGTGTAATGTCCCGATCATCTCGCTCATGTTTGGGCAGTTCATAGGGCACTTTTGGGAGTGATGCACATCTAGGAGTGAGTAATGATTGCGATAAAGATGCAGAGCGCTGTGAATTCTAGCCAGAATGTAATCATCTTACAATGACTTTGTGACTTGGACAACTGCAGCTATTTGACTAGTATCATTGTTACTTCTGAATACTGAGTATATTTGGCGCTTGAGTGTTGTGCAACCTTGAAGCTCTATGGTAAACTCTCCTGTTTTATTGCCATTGTTGCAGCAGGAGACAGATTTACCAGGTTTAATACAGGCGATTTTAGTTTGCTTGTAAACCTGCTTTACAACCCCCCTGGCTTTTTGTCTGGGGTGGGGGATTAACTGATGAGCATTACTTGTCCTTCAAGTGACAAACACACAGCAACCCAAACTCGTATCAGACACTTTATTGCCATCTCTCAGCAAATACAAGAGTGACTGATCTGTTAGCCCATTAGGACATTTAGCAAAGTAATTCCTATCTGAAACACAAACGCTCGCATTCTTTGAAAAATATCTGAGCGATAAACGCAGACACGCTTTGGGATTTGTTACAGGATGAAAAATGACCTCATCCTCTCTGTTTTCTTTCACTTTTTGCCAGCTTTCCTCTTTGGCACAGACACTGTCCTGGCTGTTATAATGGGTGATATGTTATATGTGTGAATGCTGGCTGGATTAAATTTTTAATGGCTCCAAGGGCAGTCATCCTGACCGTTAGGGGGGGAAAAAGGAAAAAAACCCTCCCTTGCTGCAACGCACGTTATTGCAAATACATTCCTGTTCTTCTCTCTAAGGATTGTTAAACACCTTTCTCCTGCGACAGTTGTCACAACTTTCTGATACTGCTGCAAATTAGAAAGCTGTCTGTCTGAGCTCAGGATCAGCAAGGCAGAAGTTGCATCAGATAAATGGCGCGATAAGAAGGCAATCAGTATTCAAGGGGTGATGTTATGAAGTGGGAGATCACTAAAAGCCCGACGTGAGTTATGTGCGCTGATTGTCACCCAACATTATGCACACTGTTTGAGGCTAAATAACCCAGTGTGTGGATCATAAACTGTTCCTCTTGCATGCCACCTTGAAGCAAGGGAGGCACCCCCTTCATAAACAACTCTGTCATTTTAAGTAAGTATCACCCTGCTTACCAGGCACCTTTCGTGCGTGAGCTGCACCTAATTTAGAAGCTTTTAAATCTTTCGCAAGTGTTGTTGTGAGAAACGCCTGGTTGCAAATGTCTTTTATTGAATGCTGACTCTGTAGTATTACAGGCTTGCAGATATGCCTTGTGTAATATGTCCCTATAGCTTTATCTTGTAATAGTAAAGTGTATTAATTTTCCTGGACTGGAAGAGAGAGAGGGAGACAGTGTGTGTGTGTGTGTGTGTGTGAAGGGTTAGAATTGACTCTATTTGGGATTGGAACGACTTGCCTCGGACGCCAAACACGGTTTTCACGCAAGGACTGCAAAAGATGAAGTGTTTAGGGGGGGAAAAACGTGCTTTCAGCTGATAGATTTCTTAAATAAGCCTACTGGTTTATCACAATCCGCAATGAAGAGCAGGATCGGAGTAATTAAAGACTTTTACAAGAGTAGCATTCTCGAAATTGGAATTCAAAGTCTACTTAGCATGGTCACTGGCAGGGGATTCACCTATGACGTTGTGCTTCATACTAATTTACTGTATAGTTAAAGTACATACAGAGCTATTTAGACAGGCCAGTGTGTGCATTATACATAGAGTATAGAGGCAGACTATGAGGTGCATGCGAATGGTGTGACTTTATGTGAACTGCTGGTGAGAGACTCTTATAGCTGCCTACTTTATAAGTAATTTGATTTGCGCGCAGAATTCATAATTCAACCCTGTTTGTGACTGGATTTCGGCTAAATATAATGAACCAGTAAAAAGACTGTCACGCATGTACGTCCTCAGAGTTCAGAAAAACATCACCTTTTCTGTTTTATTTTAGTCATGTCCAGACAATAAATCTGTCATTTGTATATTTGGAAGGACGGCAAAGCTTCATAAACTCTTCACAGATTGTCCCTTATAGCTGTTTAAAGTCGCCCCTAAAATCAAGCTGACTAAAGAGTCTCGTATTTGCTCAGATAAAAACACTATACACACCACTCTAAGCAGTGAGGAAATGGCAAAAATGGAGGAGACTGCCGGTGGTCTCCCAAGTTTGTACAGCAGTGCTTTTCCTGATAATGCCACACATTCGGGTTTCTGCTTTCAGTAGCCTTCGCACGAGTGCTCCAGTCTCACACGGCACTTAAGTGTGATTAATAAGGTGCAGCGTTGTGTGTATGTGTGCGCGTATACGTGTGTGTTGGGGGGTGGCGGTGGTGGGGGAGTTTATGTCAAGATAAACGTGGAAATGACCTAGCAGTCACCAGCTTTTTCCTTTCGGCAACTGCACAGCGCCTAGCTCGAGAACAGGAGAGGCTGGGGTTTTTATCAAGCCGAGGGCTCAGACCACCAGAGGCTCTTGTGAAGGAAGGAAATTACCGGGTGCAAACATTCACAATACCCCAACTCAATTCCCCCTCCCTCATCTCTCTCTTTTCCTTCTCTCTCTGACTTCCACTCTCCTGTCCCTATGTTTATCAGGTTTTGGGGCACTGTATTTTGATGTCAATAAGCAATTTTTCTTGCCTGGTCTCCTGCCTGACCCCTTTAATCCATCAATATATTATTAGAGATAAAGTTTTGTGGACGCCTGCTGCAGTCACAAGATAAATGACATCTCTGAAGTCACGCATTAAAGACTAGATTAAGGCCTTGTGACTGTGTCTTCAGTGCTCATCTGTGCGCCTCTGTCCAACCTATCACACTAAGTGACAAGAAAGAAAAATAATGAACTGAGGCAGAAAAAGCAAAGAGATATTTCTTACACACACAACCCGCGTCTGTCTTCAGCCGGGATTAGGACGCATTAGAGGCGTGCTGGAGAAGAGGAGAGAGGCAGCGAGGGAGCGTTGCTGTTTGTGTGTGTCTAGGCTGAAAGAAAGGGAATTTTAGCCCTCTATCCTCTTTAAACCAAAGGGAAACAGGCGCTTTGTCTGAAACATTGTCAGCCTTATTTGTTGATCCAGCAGATGGAAAGATTTTATTATATTTAACACGCACAGAGTATTTGTATGCAGTCCATATTTGAGTGTGGTGTTTATTTAAGATTCAAATTAGATTCTTAGCTTGATAAATTAAGGGACTCTGTGAAAATTATTCAGGTGGGGTGGAGAGAGAATTTTATTACATTTTCCTCTTTTCCGGCATCGCAAAATAATACAGTATGGAAAAATCGTAGTATGTTAATGGGACAGCAGGTGAAATTATCAGAAATCCTACTAATTTGGGCCAATTTGAGGGTGCAGATTGGTTGTTTTTCAGAATTTAAATTAGCTGAGATCGGCATGATATCATATGTCAAAATCCGAATTTTGTCAGTAAAATGCGATTTGTTAGGCAACTGCAGTCATTTCCATGTTTCTTTCTCTGTTCTTATTGGGTATGTCATGTTGCCGTCTTTATAAGAAGGAATGTTTTTAAGTAGCACTGATACTTCTTTTTTAAAGTAAAGTAATATTTCATATCCTTTCATACTGAATATCTGTACATCGAGGCTCGTCACTGCTCTCTTTATTCGACAGTATTCCTCTAACAAGTAGGCCCGTAAAACCTCTGACTAATAGACAGGATTACAGACGTAAAGTGACATTTTTATAGCTTAAACTCCTGACTACCTGGACTAGCAGATATTAAAAGCATATCTGGTAGCACTTAGCGTTAAGTGGGACCAAGTGCTTATTAACTTTCTGATGCTCTAAGTCCGTGTCTGTTCCAGCCTGGGCTGATACGAGTTGGAAGTCCACGGTAAATGAATGTGGATGGATTTATGCTGGTCTTAGACCCGGTTATCAGCAGTTGTCACTTAAAACGGCGCCGGCCACGCTGACATTGTCACAACTGTGCAACGATGGGCGATATTTGAATTTCCCATTAAACTCTTCATGCCGCTTGTGTTTTCATGTGGAACCCCTTACCTGAGCAGGCTTTCCCTCCAAAAAAACACAGCTATATTCTCCCTCCAGCCGGAAAAGAGAAGAATCTGTTGTAGAATTATTCTCGCTCACATTCACACGTAACCTCTTTAGTGTTTTTGCCCTTTGAACCCGTCGACATGCATTCCTCAAATTCTGCATCCATTCGGTGGTCAGTTATTAGTAAGGAGAGGGCATGGCATTATTGTGTTTGTTTTGTGCAGAAATACATTGAAAAATCTAACTTCTAAAATCAATTAAATCCTTTTCACATGAGGTTGAGATAAAAGAGAAAGCAGACATGAAGCAGATGAATGCCTCAAACTCAAAAGTGTGAATTCATTTGACTGGCTTTAAGAGACAAAATGCTCAAGGTTTTTCTGCAATAGCCAATTATATTGGATCTGCTCGTTCTCTGTATTTATCGTTACTTTAAAGGTGAGGACTGAGGTAAATGGGGCCCTTCCGTGCTCACATATTGTCCCCTTGTTTCTTTCTGTAGACAGTTATTTAATTTCATGCATTCCATAAACTCCATCATACAATTACAAATTAATTTCTTTACCACAGTCATTGCTTTTAGAAGGTCCATCCTTTCTCTTTCACGGTGATTTCAAACTTAATCTCTTACATAGTTAACTTAGTTTAAGCTGAATATGACTGATGTTCTCTCTGTTATAAGAATCTCACTTCATTGAATGGTTTGAGGCTTTTGTCAAAGAAACAGTCCTTTTAGCCTTTAGCTTTAAAGTCTAACATTTAGCAAAACCATAGAAATAATTGTAATTGTAAGTGAACTGCTTGTGATACAAATTGGAGCTATTATTCATTCAGTTTTCATATAACTAGATTTAATTTTATTATTTAGTTCTGCTACAATTCACACTGAAAGTATGTATTTGCACATTTGAAAACTTAACCTTGTATCCCTGCAGGAGCTATTTTATTATGTGACAATATTGCCACACATTAACTTGAATTTTTTATTTTTATTTTTTACATCTTGAATGTTTAATGTTGGCTTTTTAATCTGCTACTGAAAGCCCTGCTTTTCAACCATATAACTCCATCAGTAATTTTCATTCAGTGTTTTCAGTTCCTGTCATGCGGAGTGGAACTGAGGTTAACTATCAAGTGTTCCGCCAATGCTCTGTGCTGTCATTTGTTTACATTTTCATCCCTTTTGCCGCCTGGTTGTGCTCGATGTGTTTCTGCCTCAAGTAGTGAAGCAAGTTGTTGTTTCCACTGTTAGAGGGAATAACCTTCTTGCATATTTTGCAAAGTACTGTGCTTTGTTGGAGGTTGTCATAGTAGCTTCCTTTTGGTGGAATTAAATCATGCAGACATGCAGTTCTTATTCTCACACATGCCTGGGCTTGTCTCATTGTTTTACACTAGGTAGCTCCATGATGTTGCTTGAGCATGTTATACCGACATATTATTGATAATATTATATTACATAGCTTTATTGACCACCCTCTGTATCACTTACTGGACAGACAGCAGAGCACCCTAACAGACTGATTCATCTCAGCTGCCACAAGGACAAATACTGGTAATCTTTTATACTTCATGCATTAAGTCTTTTAATACTTTTTTTAGTACTCCAACTGCTGCAAAAGAATAATTAATAACAGGATAAATAGAGTATTTCTTTTTACTTCCTATTTTATCAGAATGTTTTAGAAGTCTGTTCTTTATGGCCTTTCTAAGGCTTAACACATCTTTTCTGAATAGTGTTGATTCATGTAAAACAAATGGTTAAATCTTTTTTTTTTTTTGTAAATTGAATCTCCACCTCGTTCACAAGATACTGCTGTGCTTAAGTTTTGCTAATAAGTTTGTACTGTATTGGGAATGGATGACACTTAAACAACTGACCATGTTATTCTGGCTGATATGGCTGAAAAAACATTTTGGCTTATAGCCGTTGACTGACGGTTGATGGTTTTCTTTCGTCTTTCGTGTCTTTGTTCAGTTTTTTGAGCTGGACTGTGCAAAACTGATAAATGTTGGCCGCTGACATGAGTGACTACCATCGTATTTGTTGATATATCTTTCAGCAGGGCTCATATTTGGTTTTATATTCATGTTTTTAATGTGTTAATGAGAGCCAGTTTCCTTAACGCGTTCTCCAATTACTCGTATTTCTATCTACTGCTAACATTTTAACCTCATATATAGTTAAAAATGGAAGACCATAACATTCTTCTTCCCTATGGCAGTGAAAACAAGGATCGCAAGAATAAGATGTGAGTGGTGGGTAAAAAATTCAAATCATGTACAGAAGCCCCACCCACCTGTTGTTCAGAGGAACTACCATTTAGAAGACAGCTGTCTTAAATAGGGCTAAATCTGCTTGTTTCACACTCTGGGTAACATGAGGGACCACATAGCCTCAATATAAGAAGGATTATTTTAAACCATGAGTCATACAAAGCTACTCAAGAAGAGTCCAAGAATAGAAATTTAGAGCTTGAAATGAGCAGAAAAGATGCCTTTTCAGATACTAACAGCACTCTCCTCTAAATGGTATCATAAAAGTTGTTTGTGTAGCTCATAGTTCATTTGCAAAGTTTCTTTGGTTTTAGTACTTTCTCCTTCATTAGTCAGCAAACAGCTCAACACTTCCTTCCTAATATTTGCTTTTTTCTACTCAGCAATAATTACTATTATGAAACCCTGCAGTGGAACTTTACTTTTCTCGATCATGACTACTTAAGGAACCCATATGGAAAGGAAATAGTAAAAACATATATGATTTACTCATGAAAGTGGCCACTTTCTCATTACTTTCATATATTTCATATATACAAGTTTCATTATATAATTTTTCAAGGGATCTTATATGTGTTTTCACTCTTGTATGCTTTTCATACAAGTTTCATACAAGACAGATAAAAACTTTATAAGACTTATATATATCTTTTCCATATGGGAAGTGCCCTCTTTTTCTATGCACGCATATTTTTCATTTATTTTTTGCTGGGTGAATTTATTTATTTATTTTTGAGCAAATGAATGTGACGGCACTTTAATAGCTGCATGTTCTTGGACATACAATAGCAGCTCTTTGAGTGTGGTGGGCTGGGGCTGATGGCATTGTGAGTTATGTGCCCCCGCCCCCTATGAGAGCTAACCAAAACAGATCAGTAGATAGCCTTTCTGAGCATGCTGAGTGTTAATCTACACTGCAGGGCCCTGTGGAGTGCATGATGGATCTGTAGTGATCAGTTAAAACCACATTGATGATAAACTAATGAATCAAGGCCTGCATTAATCACATCGCAGCTCGCACAGAAAAGACGAATGGAAATGCAAAAGTTCCATGCTAATGATGAACTACTAACAATTTGCAGGTGCACAAGGAGAAGGGGAAAATTACACACTGCGGTTTCATGCATAATCTTGGAAGATATTAATATATCTCACCCCCCTCCGCCTTTAGAGGCATAATCAAATTTCATTACCAGCCAAACCGACATGATTAAACAGAACAGAGTCGGAGTTCAGAGCCTCACACTGCGGCACACGTTGGCTGCCACTCACAGACGTCTCCACCCCCTTCATCATTCACAAACTCCCGCCCCCACCTCCACCCCTGCACCCCGGCACGGCCGGCCCCACTGGCTCACACAGATCCAAATCAGCATTTCATGTCCAGCCTCACATCTTTGACCACAGGTTTACTCTGCTTATGCCTTTATCTGTCAGTCATGTGAGTCCTGGGAGAGCAGCTCATCTGGAGATTCTGAAAAAACTGGTTTCTCTCAGGTGGGATAAAGACAACAGTCGTACAGTGAATACCTGCCCCGAATCATGTCTGACAAACTGATAAACTGCTCTGACGTGCTATGAAATGCATACCGGCTATAGGTTTTGAAATCAAATAGTTTCATGTAAGAGTATGATTCATGCCATGTAGCATTAGGAGGGATAAGCCTACAGTAAATGCCGTTTCTGTTCAAATTTCTGCATTGGTGCTTCGTCTCCTTCTGAATTCATTCCTTTACATAAACCGCCCGACTGTTATTTTCTGTTCCAGCTGTCTGCATGTCAACTACGGTTAAATAAAGTCAAGCTGTTCCCATCCTAGCCTGAGTTGGGTTGGGGTCAATCCACTCTGCTCTTCTGCTCCATTGACCCCTCCAGTTTCTGTTATCTTCTCCCATCATGCTTTTAGAGTAAGAGTATCTGCTTGTGACCTGTTTCCTATTCGTGCTCTTCTGTTTTTTTAACAATTCATTTATTAACTTAACTCTGGATCATATGTGTTTCCTCCTGTAAATGTGTGTGATGCAGAGTGAAAGGGATATTCTACATTTTTTTGTATCTGTCATTTTCTTTCTATCTCCCGTATGACTTCTTAATCCATCTGAATGCATAGAAGATAATGTTTTGGGCGAAATAACATAAGAGGAAAGATAGACTCCCAAGGACCAATATCTTTATTGCTTGGAGGATAAACGGATTATGTCAACCATTTTCTGCTGCTGACAGCTTTTCTTATTAACCGATTTTATTTTTAATCTGCCAAGGAAGAAATGCGGTTTTATGTCACAATAAAACGCTGGTCACATCTAATGCTGCCCTCAAACAAACAGATTTCTCAAAGCCATGCTGGGAAATTTGAAATAACTTTAAAGAGGGGTTTTGGGGAAAAGGGTGGTGGTGGTGCTAGAAAGGGGGTGAGGGGAGGGGGGGCGGTCTTCATCCACAAGCTTGTTTAACTGAGGAGTAAAAAGATTTTTAAAGTCCTTCACAGCTGTATTCTTCTTTTAAATATTTATTTCTTTATTTTTGCTGATCTCCGTAGAAAAAGCAGCATCCATCATGACAAAATAGCTTGCGTGTGGGCTCTGCTGAGTCCATTCACGCGGCTCACATTAGGATAATACAAAGAAAAGCGCGGATGCTTCACTTAAGTGTGTAAGAAGGCAGCAGTGGCTTCGATAAACAAAAGTGGGCATCGTAACGCTGCCAAAATCAGCCTTACTGTCTCAGGTGAACCTTCTACCTCTCCGTTAAGTGTGTGCAGGAGATTCTGGGGATAATCTAAAATGAAACCATTTGACCAGATTTATATGGAGGGGGTGTTGGGTGTGTGGTGCCACGGAGCTATCGTTAACCTCGGGGCTTTAGCGCTCACTGCTCTCTCATTTCATGCTCATGATCTGAGGGTGTGAATTAGCCATTGCCCCCAGCAACCCAACTTAGTTACCGGCTGGACAACATGAAAGCAATACACAGAGCTGCATAAAGAATCCTCTCAAAGCCCCCTCCCTCCTCCACACCCTACATCCCTACCTTCTCCTGGGGGACTGAGAGGGTGGTGATGGGTAGGTGGGGGAGGCCCGTGTCATGTCTGTAATGGACAAGTGGCAGGATCATCTTTTCCTGGGCTGGGGAGCTTAAAGTAAAAATATTCAGATTTACTTTGTGATTTTCAAATGTACTCAAGCTTCTAGTAAGTCAGAAATAACACAGAGGGAAATAGCGCATCAGGAAACACAGATCATGACTGAGAATAGAATCATTTTTAATTTCTTTATGAGCACAAAAGACTTTACTTTTTTTTTCTTCCCCTTTTAGAAAACTGAGAAAGCCCCCCCAAAAATGCAGAACAATTTGATCAACAGCTAATGTATTTCCAGCCATATTTGCCTACATTCACTTAATCCATGTGGCCATAAAGCAAATGCAATTCTATATAGCGTAAGTCTGTATTTTGGTGAAAGTATTTCAGCATTTTAAATGGATTTGGTTTGTGTGCAGACTGTTCCAATGATGGAATAACAACGCTGTTTTTTTCAGGAAGGAATGATTGAGCTCGATACTGTCTGTGTGTGTGTGTCTGTGTGTTTGCACTGCTGCTGCAGGAGTAATACTGACATCAGTGCAGATATGGAGGCAGACGCCGGAATCAAGTCGCATGTCATTAAGGCATCCAAATTCTTCACAAATACCCATGACTGCATGCTGACACACTCTGTGACAGGCAACAGTTTGCCTTAAGAAGGAGCAATATCCACTCCTGTTTAAATGTTTATTGGAAACTCATGGAGACAAAAATAAGGAATAATGCATAAACAGTAAGATACAGGAACACCATATGGACCATTTAGAGCTCATGCAGGAACTTCCTTAAACTTGCTTAAACATTTAATAAAATCTCGTCATGCTGATTACTGTGATTATGATCACATTTTTTTAAATCTGCTTTGACGTCATCTACTTTTAGGTGTTCTGCGAGTGACATCACCTATGATTTTTCCTCCAGCCACACTGTGGCGCTGCTTTGTGAAGCTGATCACACTATGGATTCATTTCATTTGACTAATGCGACACCTCGCTTCCTCTTGACTCGGCTCCTCCCAGCGGGAGATATAAGAGAGGGAGAGAGATGTGAGGATGGAAGGGTTGTGTTTACCACACAGGATAACCTCACTCCCTCCCTCCAGCATCATTTTTGAAGAGACGGCAACTACTCATGATTCACAGCCTCTCAAATGTCAAAGAGTTCCCCTGAAAAATGCTGCGTGCCTCTTGACACAAAATCTACGACTCAGATAGTCTGTGAAACACTGAAACCGCGTTCTTCTTGGGCTCAGGCTGGATAATCATAATAAACCTTGATATTCTTTATTTGATAATTAATATGCTGCTGGTACTGCCTGTTCCTTTTTACCTGCAGTATTAAAAATGATCAAGTTCTACTACAGTAAAGGTGTTTCCACAACTGCTAATTAGATAGTGAAGCTCATTATGATCAAACGGGGGAGACCTTTCATTAAAACTAGAACTGCAGAATACTTCAATTCAATTCAATTTTATTTATATAGCGCCAAATCACAACAAAAGTCACCTCAAGGCGCTTCACAGATACAGAGAAAAACCCAACAATCATATGACCCCCTATGAGCAAGCATTTTGGCGACAGTGGGAAGGAAAAACTCCCTTTTAACAGGAAGAAACCTCCGGCAGAACCAGGCTCAGGGAGGGGCGGGGCCATCTGCTGCGACCGGTTGGGGTGAGAGAAGGAAAACAGGATAAAGACATGCTGTGGAAGAGAGACAGAGATTAATAAAAGATATGGTTCAATGCAGAGAGGTCTATTAACACATAGTGAGTGAGAAAGGTGACTGGAAAGGAAAAAACTCAATGCATCATGGGAATCCCCCGGCAGCCTACGTCTATTGCAGCATAACTAAGGGAGGATTCAGGGTCACCTGGTCCAGCCCTGTTATGACCCAGGGTCATTATCTGCGGTACGGTGTTGTTATTGTTTGTGTTTGTATTCAGTGATGCTTGTTTCCAGGTGGAGGCCGCCCATTGGTGGAGGAAGGAAAGAGGCCAGCTACAAAAGGGGTTGGACTGGGCCGGCGAGGAGACTTCCTGGCTTCCCGTGAGCTGTGTGTCTGGGGGACCGTCGTGGGGTGTGACTGTACGGGGCTGCAATATAAATGTTGAAAAAGAGTTTACCTGAGCTTGGTAGCTGTAGGAGTGGGAAGCCGTTTTCTTTCATTACCCTCTTTTCTCCTGTTTCGGGTAGGGAGACAGGTTAGAGAATTGTATGTTGTTTTGGAATCGTGGGAGGTAAGGTAGTTTTGTTTTTCTTTCTACTGTGATTTGTTTGTTGTTTTGGCATCGCCCACCCTGAAGCTCGCTACCTGTTCAGTAAATAAATTAACTAATTCTCGTCAATCTGCCGCGGTGTGATTTATTTTGTCGTTATTATGTGTAGGGTTTATCTTTTTGTTGTGTTGCACCCCGGCCTCGGGCTGGTGTGTAACAAGCCCTAACTATATGCTTTAGCAAAAAGGAAAGTTTTAAGCCTAATCTTGAAAGTAGAGATAGTGTCTGTCTCCCGAATCCAAACTGGAAGCTGGTTCCACAGAAGAGGGGCCTGAAAACTGAAGGCTCTCCCTCCCATTCTACTTTTAAATACTCTAGGAACAACAAGTAGGCCTGCAGAGCGAGAGCAAAGTGCTCTAATAGGGTGATATGGTACTACAAGGTCATTAAGATGGGGCCTGATTATTTAAGACCTTGTATGTGAGGAGCAGGATTTTGAATTCAATTCTGGATTTAACAGGAAGCCAATGAAGGGAATCCAATACAGGAGAAATCTGCTCTCTCTTTTCAGTCCCTGTCAGGACTCTTGCTGCAGCATTTTGGATTAGCTGAAGGCTTTTCAGTTTTTTGGACATCCTGATAATAATGAATTACAGTCGTCCAGCCTGGAAGTAATAAATGCATGAACTAGTTTTTCAGCGTCACTCGGAGACAGGATATTTCTAACTTTAGAGATGTTGCGCAAATGGAAGAAAGCAGTCCTACATATTTGTTTAATATGTGCGTTGAAGGACATGTCCTGGTCAAAAATGACTCCAAGGTTCCTCACAGCGTTACTGGAGGCCAAGGTAATGCCATCCAGAATAAGAATCTGGTTAGATACCATATTTCTAAGAGTTTCAGGGCCGAGTACAATAACCTCAGTTTTATCTGAATTAAGAAGCAAAAAGTTAGCGGCCATCCAGGTCTTTATGTCTTTAAGACATTCCTGCAGTTTAACTAATTGGTGTGTGTTATCTGGCTTCATGGACAGATAGAGCTGGGCGTCATCTGCATAGCAGTGAAAATTTATGCTATGTCTTCTAATGATGCTGCCTAAGGGAAGCATGTATAATGTAAACAGAATTGGTCCTAACACTGAACCCTGTGGAACTCCATAATTAACCTCAGTGTGTGAAGAGGACTCTCCATTTACATGTACAAATTGGAGTCTATTAGATAGACATGATACAAACCACTGCAGCACAGTACCTGTAATACCTACAGCATGTTCTAATCGCTCTAATAGGATATTATGGTCAACAGTATCGAATGCTGCACTGAGGTCTAGCAGGACAAGCACAGAGATGAGTCCACTGTCAGAGGCCATAAGAAGATCATTTGTAATCTTCACTAAAGCTGTTTCTGTGCTGTGATGAGCTCTGAAACCTGACTGAAACTCTTCAAATAAACCATTCCTCTGCAGATGATCTGTTAGCTGTTTGACAACTACTCTTTCAAGGATTTTTGATACGAAAGGAAGGTTGGAGATTGGCCTATAATTAGCTAAGACTGCTGGGTCTAGGGATGGCTTTTTGAGTAAAGGTTTAACTACAGCCAGCTTGAAGACCTGTGTTACATAGCTGATTATTAGAGATAGGTTGATCATATTTAAGATCGAAGAATTAATTAATGGCAGGACTTCTTTGGGCAGTTTTGTAGGAATGGGGCCTAGGGGCAAAAGTTTGTTGTTGGGCCCCATTTGATACCTAGGCTCCACCTGGACTTCTATGGCTGAAAGGATTCAATTTGTTGATTATCTGAACAACAAAATACAAATAATCCCCAGGGAATGGAGCAAAATAGTCATAAATATAAATTATTATTTCAGTATCACTTGTACATTTTCTTTAAAAAATTATTTAAGTCATATCACAATTAACTTTATTGTAATCACATCATTATCAAGATGTGATTACAAGACAGTGCTGACCTGTATTTTATTATATCTGACTGTGGATAGGTTTAGGCAGAAAGATGGCATGGTTGACTTTAGTCAAGACCCAGTTACACACTTGCCTTAGACACCTGTCGTCAACCACCTGGTAACCACCAGTTGCTAGGGAAAAGCGTAAATTCTTTATCTGCTTGGCGAGTGCTTGCTGGAGATTTCTGGTATTGGTTGCAAAGAAGTATATGAAACCACTGATGTGATTACTTTCATTGCTAGAAGGTTTCTGGGGTTGGCAGTAGTTTGCTTGGAAGATTTGTGTGATTTGTCTACAAATGCTTGTAAACTACTTGGAGCCGCAGTGAAACTGTGAAAGCTGGATTCAAACCAGAAACAGAGAACATTCACTTTCAATGTGAAAGATTTGCTTTTTGAAATCTGTAGGTTGGAGCGGCAATGCACAACTTTTGCTCCACAACATCAGTGTGTGCAGACATATCAGTGTCTTGCATCTGCAGCTTTTTGCAGCACTCTCACTGCCACCAATGCCACTTCATGACAGCCAGCAACCACTCAGCAACTGGTTGGGGAATACGCATAGGTCTCTAACCGGTCTCTTAGCTTGTGTGACTGAGTCCTTTGATCCTTTTGTAGCATTTACTAAAAGTTTCTCATTAATTTTCCTGGTTAGTGTAGTCAGGATTTCAGAAAAAATAAATTTTTCACCAAGGCAAGATGTTCCAGAGCTTAACTTGAGTCTGTACTTTAGTTGTGCAAATTTAAAAATAAATGTAAAATGAATCAAATTGGGAACAACCAGCTTCATCCAAACTGCAGCTGGTAACTGTTTCATAAAACAGTCTTATCTTTTCTTATTTTCTAAATGCATCTACTGTAAACGCCATGTGTGATTTACATTTACTTTTGACATTGCACCATTTCTCCGCTTGGACTGTTTATTTAAGCAGTTCAAGTGATGCTGATCAGTCTTATCTGTAGAAAGGAGAGCAGTGCAAGAAACATTAACAGAATTAGCGGAGATAGATCCATCCCCTATCATTAATAACAATCCTCCTCAATTTCTCCTCAGACTTTCAGATGTTTGCATATCATTTGTATTTTTAATTGGTGAAGTTTGATTAAACCCAGCCCCTAGTGTTATATGGCATTAGGCACTGCCATATGTTTAGTTGTGTGCAGATACCCATTTCCATAATCATTTTGCCTGTTTGAGGCGCTCGTCTATTTGCTGCTCGGCTTTGATTGCATCTGCCTCAACTTAAATGATGCCTTGTGAGTTTTTCAGTTCATCGCTGTGACCTTTAATCTACGACTTACAGAATGCTCCCATCTATCATGGTTGTCACTTTGAAATTCCTAATCTCGTCTGAAAAGTCTTTACAAGTGCAGCTGGATTTAGTCTGTGATAATTAATCATATTCAAATGCATGAAAACAAATTTTGTTTACATGTTTGCGATCACCTAAAATGAGAAAAATGAGGGAGGAGTGTGTGGCCCTGTGAGTGAGGTGAGGTGTGCATTTGCATAACATTTAGTTTAAACAAGCAAGAGGAGGATGATTTGTTTAGAGCAGCACAGAAATGAAGGTTGGGGGGGGGGGGATGTGCTTCTTTAATTTTTCATTCAAATCTCATTCAGATCAGAGCATTTTATTTTCCTTCTTATATTTCTTAAAAGCAGAGCTGTTAATTTGACAGATCATGTTCATTTTTTATTAATGTAAATGCTGTTCGGCTGCGTTCCACCAAAGGCA
The DNA here is from genome assembly GCF_057382095.1 of Aulonocara sp. 'chitande type north' Nkhata Bay. Classification (NCBI taxonomy): domain Eukaryota; kingdom Metazoa; phylum Chordata; class Actinopteri; order Cichliformes; family Cichlidae; genus Aulonocara; species Aulonocara sp. 'chitande type north' Nkhata Bay. The sequence continues at coordinate 15,713,997 of NC_141365.1, forward strand.
GCAAAAGTTAATCTGCTTTATCACACAAGCAACAGGGGGCAGTTTTTGTTTTACAACTTATAGAGTCATTAAGTCAAGTCAAACATGAAATTCAGTATTTGTGCTACAGAAGTAATCCTTGTGTGCTTATGGGGTAATTACACTTCTGCCTTGATTTCACGCATTTCAACTTAATAATAAATGCCTCCACCCAATCGCTACTCGCTCGCCATCCTAAATATACCATACAGTTAGGGCGGCCAGATCCCTGCAAGCTAAATGTGTTGCAAAGAGTCAGTTTGTGTGGGACAGTGTGGAACATGTTGCTGGAGCTCAGACATACATATGTGCAAACAAATTCTGCAGTTTAATGACTTTGGTGTTCAAATACACTGTATTTTAGTTTCTTGCAAACATAATGAGACGACAACATTTCCGATTAAAGAGCAATAACATTTTTAAGCGTTTTGAAAAATCTACACAGATATAATTGACATAGTCAAAAACATCAGGACAATGGTTTTTTTATTCATCGCCTGCATTGCATGCAGTTTGGCAGTGCTGATATGCATTGTCTTCAAAAAATAAAGTTCCTTAGCTGTACTTACTTAATTTAAGGGTGTTTTTTTTAAGGATAAGTCACATGAACCTATATATACAGAATATTAAACTAAACTTATTTAAAGTCAAATGCACTTTACACAGCCATAGTTTATGGCTTATTCACACTAGAGTAAAAACAGGATGTCACCTTCCTTGTGACTATGTGAATCAGGTTTCCCAGTGATTACATTGAATTTATTTCCTGCATCATGCAGGCAAAACGTACAGATCAAAAATTAAGAGAAAATATATTTAAAATCACTCATTTAAATGACGTAAAGGCGTTGTTTGCAACTCAGTCTTGACAAGCTTAAATTTCTTTAGCACTTACTGGGATGGGTTCACATTTTTTCAAAACAATAGCTGCACACCCATATACGCACAGAGCCATTAATACCAGGTACAACAATGTATCTGGAATTTCCATCTTCATAAACATGTACTATTTTTGAAGATGGGTGAGGTCCGAGAACTCATTGGCATTTCAGTTGCTGTAATCACATCTAAGGGTTTACTATAGGGTGTTTATTTATTTATGAAATAGATTCTTCTCTAATAAATCTCTAGACCTGTGAAACCACTGCATTTAACTTTGTCAATAATAATAATAATACTGATAATAATACCTAAATGTTCTTCATTTTGTTTACTGTATTAACACAATCATATTTATTTGTGATTAATAACTTGTGATGTCTGTTTTCCAGTCAATAATTTCACTGTCAAATGTAGTATAATTTAAAGATTGTAGTGGATCTGCATAATCACACAATTCCCATGGAACTAAACAACAATCCCATTTGTATTTCTTTATGATTTTGGAGACCCCTAACTCTTCTTTTCCACACCTTTACATTACATTACAATATGAGATTCAGCAGCGTATCAAAAATTTGATTAAAGATGTTCCATATGATTCTCACACAGTCTTGGACACTTTGGCTGTGTGTTCTAAACTATAACCTATTTAAAGATGGCTGAGGTTGAAATTCTTCTTAGAGATCCCACTGAACAGTGAAAATCAGACTGCTTGAGACAGTTTTTTTTAGATTTAGAATCACAGATTGATTAGGAGCAATGATGACAACAAGCAAAACCTGTTCGAGTGCTCATACAAGCATGCGATTATTGGTATAAAGAAAAGAAAACATGATTGCAGTGAAGTCTTCTCAAGTTACCTCAAGTGATATACACCAATGCAATAATCCTTTATCTACACTATGATGACTTTCCGCCTTTGTCTTATGCCCATGATATAACAATGTTGTGTAATGCTCCAAAACCAACCGTGCGGTATAAACAGTAACTGCAGTTTATTAAGACCGACTTCAGATTTTTAAAAATGCATTATAAACTACCAATAAGTGCAAACTTGGAATTTAATTGTATTTATTAATTATTTACCTATTATATTTGTTAATCTTAATTGTGTTTTGTTGATTGAAATTGTAGATTAAAATATGCAGTCAACTTGATATCATCTGACATTAATTAACAAGGCATTTCTGTAGGTTTAATGTACGGTTTTTTGAACTACCATTATTATGTGGTCTTTACCTATAATTACCTTAAGGTGACTGATGTGATTTGGTGCTATATAAATAAAACTGAACTAAACTGAATTTAATTATATATTTAATTATATAGTTATAAATGTTTTGCATTGGTCTATTTCTGTTCATCATAGCTGTTTTCACTCAGGATGGAAAAGTTTGCCACCATGAAATCACCCAGAAGTTTAACCAACTGCATCCCCAAACTGTAAAGTGTAAAGGCACAGATACATGCATTGGTTGGTTAGTGCTTAGTTACAGACTAATGAAATGTGAAAAATCTCTTACAAACCCACACAGTAAGATTATTTGTCAACTGACATGAAAAACAAAAGCACGAACACAGCAGAGAGGTCTACCTTTGTGACTCCTGTAAGATGTAACTATGCTTAAAATGTTTGTCAGTTGGACGTAGTTAAATAGAAGTCTGTGGGAAACGAGTCTCAACTGGCAGTTTTTGGCTCTTTGACAGTGACTTTATTTTCAGTCTTGAAGGTTGTTGCTTGGTTTTTGCACATGAACTCAAGACCACAGCTTGTCCAGAATTGTGTTTCTAATTAGTTAACAATAATTGACATTGTCAAAGGAGCTTGCAAAGAAAAGCGTCTGGACTTCTTTAAGTTGCTTGAAGACGTTTCACCTCTCATCCGAGAAGCTTCTTCAGTTCTAAGGTCAAATGGTGGAGAGTCCCAGATATAAACCTAGTGGGAGTATCCCCCCACAGAGGGACAAAAGGACCCCCTGATGATCCTCTAATCGCCTGAGCCAAGGTGGGAAACTGGGCGTGGGTCCCAATCAGCCAGAGTTTCGGGTGTGTTCATTGTGAAACCTGGCCCCACCTTATCATGCGAATTCCTGAGGTCAGATGGCCCAGGATGTGAGTGGGCGTTAAGGCGTCTGGGATGGGATCTCAAAACTGGATTATAGATGGAAGAGAGTTGGTGTCGTAAACCCCCGCCTCTGTTCAAAGATGGTCGCTCACAGTGGACATAGATGGCTTCTTTCACTCCTCTTTCAAACCATCTGTCCTCTCTGTCCAAAATGTGAACATTGGCATCCTCGAAAGAGTGTCCTTTATCCTTAAGATGCAGATGGACTGCTGAGTCTTGTCCTGTGGAGGTGGCTCTTCTGTGTTGTGCCATGCGCTTGTGAAGTGGCTGTTTGGTCTCTCCAATGTAGAGGTCTGAGCATTCCTCGCTGCACTGTACAGCATACACCACATTGTTAAGTTTGTGTTTTGGCGTTTTTGTCTTTCGGGTGAACCAGTTTCTGTCTGAGCGTGTTGCTGGGTCTGAAATACACTGGGATGTCATGTTTGGAGAAAACTCTCCTGAGTTTCTCTGATACGCCGGCTACATAGGGGATGACAATGTTGTTGCGTCTGTCCTCCCTCGCTGGTGTCTGATCTTCTTTTCTGTGCCTCTTTGCTGACTTTAAGAACGCCCATTTAGGATAGCCGCACGTTTTGAGTGCTTCCTTTACATGTGTGTGTTCCTTCTTTTTCCCTTCAGGCTTAGAGGGAACATGTTCTGCCCGGTGGTTCTGCCCTACACCACCGGGCAGAACAAAAACGCCAAAACACAAACTTAACAATGTGGTGTATGCTGTACAGTGCAGCGAGGAATGCTCAGACCTCTACATTGGAGAGACCAAACAGCCACTTCACAAGCGCATGGCACAACACAGAAGAGCCACCTCCACAGGACAAGACTCAGCAGTCCATCTGCATCTTAAGGATAAAGGACACTCTTTCGAGGATGCCAATGTTCACATTTTGGACAGAGAGGACAGATGGTTTGAAAGAGGAGTGAAAGAAGCCATCTATGTCCACTGTGAGCGACCATCTTTGAACAGAGGCGGGGGTTTACGACACCAACTCTCTGCCATCTATAATCCAGTTTTGAGATCCCTTCCCAGACGCCTTAACGCCCACTCACATCCTGGGCCATCTGACCTCAGGAATTCGCATGATAAGGTGGGGCCAGGTTTCACAATGAACACACCCGAAACTCTGGCTGATTGGGACCCACGCCCAGTTTCCCACCTTGGCTCAGGCGATTAGAGGATCATCAGGGGGTCCTTTTGTCCCTCTGTGGGGTTTCACTCCCACTAGGTTTATATCTGGGACTCTCCACCATTTGACCTTAGAACTGAAGAAGCTTCTCGGATGAGAGGTGAAACGTCTTCAAGCAACTTAAAGAAGTCCAGACGCTTTTCTTTGCAAGCTCCTTTGACTACGATGACCTGGATGACTGAGAACCTTCACAGACAATAATTGACATTCTCACTCATGGAAATGCTTTGTCATTTTTTTCAATATAAAGATGCTTTCCGAATAGATTCTGCAGGAGACAAGATAGAGTTTCACCAGCTATGAATACACTAGACTATAATCTACACTGTTCTCATGCAAGTGCAGTCAGATTTTGTACCTTTGTCCTCTTCCATACATCTAAGTTGGGTAACATCTTTTAAAAGTTGCACACCCATATACGCACTGAGCCATTGTTGCCAGGTACAACAGCTAATGTGGAATTTCTACCTCAGTAAACATGTACTATTTTGAAGATGGGTGAGGTCCGAGAACTCATTGGTATTTTGCATCTAAGGGTTTACTCTAGGATGTTTATTTATTTATGAAAGAGAGCTTTCTATAATAAAACTCAACTATCGTTTCTAATTAGTTAACATTTAGCAAAGATTGTTAACTAATTAGAAACACACACACACACACACACACACACAAAGATGCTTTTCGAATCTATTCTGCAGGAGGCAAGACACGAGATAGAGTTTCACCAGCTATGAATACACTAGACCAGCGGTCCCCAACCCCCGGGCCTCGGACCGGTACCGGTCCGTGAGTCGTTTGGTACCGGGCCGCGAGAGTTGAGGCTCAGGTGTGAAATGTATAGTTTTCAGGATTTTTATCGGTTTTCGGCGTTATTTTGTTATCGTTTTTATCGTTTACTCGTGTGTTATGAATAAATTTTCTTTTTTTCGGTACCGGTACTAGTTTTATTTTGTTGTATTTATCCGCGACACCTTAAAGGCCGGTCCATGAAAATATTGTCGGGCATAAACCGGTTCGTGGCGCAAAAAAGGTTGGGGACCGCTGCATTAGACTATAAACTGTTCTCATGCAGGTGCAATTAGATTTTTTACCTTTGCGCTCTTCCATGCATCTAAGTTGGTTAATATATTTTAAAAGTTCAGGGCTTCACTGCATTTGTGAAAGTGTCTTATGTCTATATATTGTTCATGTAAAAACTCTGAAATACTTTAGACAATGAAGCCTAAGCATGATGATCCTCTAACAAAATATTCACTTTTCGTTATATTTTTCTACAATTTGTTACCTTTCGTATGTGTATTATTATTTTTTGCATCTTCAGATTCTATTGAAGTTTGTAGTGTTTTCCTTTAATAAAGAACAGATTGAAGTAGAAAGGACACTCGCATTCATGAAAAACGAACCACATATTCCGCCCAACAACAGCGTTTTTTTTTTATTGTACGTCTAAACTGTAGTAATGAGAAAGAAGCTGACCTCCAATGAAAGAAGATTGATATCTTTGTAGACTTTCTCTGCTGTGGACGCTCCTAAAGGGTATTTCTTTAGCAGAAGCGTGTCCTGGTTATGTTTTCTCTTTGAAAAAGACACATTCTTTCTAAAGAGGAAGGGAAAAAACATTTCACTTTTCAATTACCCCCAGCTCCTTCACCTCTCCCATCCTCCCCAGGTTTAGTTTCCAAGGAGAGGAGAAAAAGAGAAGGGATGCTTTTCATTGGCATGGCAGCAACCCTCCCTCTCATTCTTCTCCTATCATTCCAGCTACCACTTTTATGCATGAAACAGAGAGGCAGATTGAAAGCATTCACTGGCCATTCAGACAATGAAGAAAGGGGATCCTCAGAGCTTTATTAGATATGAAGATCTACAATAAAAATCAATTTCTGGGCTCTTTATGCAGTTTAAATGACAAAGCCTCAACCCATTCAGCCATTGTGTGCAGGAAAGTAATTCGGCAGCACCGGCCGAGACAAGAGCACCGTATACTTTCTGACCTGCGATTGCAGATTCTAATATGATACAGACCTACTGAGATAATAGGAGGCACTTAATATCATCTGTTGAGAAGAAAAAAACTTATCTCATATCTTTTGGTAGATAGATGGATGGGGGGTGAGGTTTAAACCATTTCATGGGCAGAATACTAAACAGGCTGAGATGGACAGTTGATCATTTCACCCTAATATATAATGTCAAATGTAACACTGAATTAAGCTAGATGGTTAAGTACTGGTGGGGAAAATGGTAATAACAAGCTATGGTTACTATATGAGTTTATATATGATCTTTTTGTATCAATCTGTATGTTTGATTTTTGTCCTGGCCAGGCCAGGCGCTGTTAAAGAAGACTGATAAGACAACGTAAGCCTGTGGACTTCGGATGATTAGATTTTGATCGCCTAATGCCATCAATCTGATTGGTCCCCAGATTCATGCAGCAACATAATAATGAGCCCAAAATACTGTCAGTCGTGATTGAACCTAGAGTCCTGAAACGCATCATATTGTGTTTCACCAACAGAACCATGACTTCAGTATCATTAATCAGTGCGTGATTACATCAAGAGACGGAACCGAGCCAGTGTAGCTCTACAAACAACTCTGGAAATGTCTTAAAAAATGTGCAAAATCTGCCTTAAATTTGGGCTTTTTTTTAAAGACAAATTATGGCAAAAATATTTTTTTAAGACAAATGAGCTTGTCAGTCTGTCCAGTCACAGTTTAATCAAAGTTTCACACAGTGATCACCCAAACTGCACAAGGTCAGGGTCATATTTGTTGGTTTCATTTTTTTTCTAATTTTCACAGCATAACCTTTATGCACACTACTTAAAATTTCACCAAATTCTCGCTCCTGATTTATTGAACAATGTTAAATTCAAACTGTTAAGAAGGTCGTTAACGTAAGATTCTCCACAATGACAAAATCTGAATGCAAATAATCATAAAGAAAGAACTTCATGAAACTGCAAATTATGTGATAGCTCCAAATATCACTTTGCCAGAAGTGTTGCATATCATGTGTTTCCTGTTAGATGGTATTGATCATGATCATGAAGGGAGTAGTCCTACAGGTTGACTTCCAAATTAGGAGGAAATGGTTAAGGCTTCGCTATCATTATTATGTTAAAATCAGTACCGTATTTTCTGCACTATAAGGCGCACTTAAAATCCTTTAATTTCCTCAAAAATCGACAGTGCGTCTTATAATCCGGTGTACCCTATGCATGAATTCTGGTTCTGCTTATTGACCTCGAACCGATTTTACGTGGTACACAGCGCTCAAAAATCTGTCAAAAAATGTTTTAGTACGACTTTAGTAAGCTACAGAGCCGCACCGCTTGATGGATTATCGGAGCATTGCGGCTGCTGTAGTCAGGAGCCTCACGGAGTAATCTGGGTCCAAGCTCCACTTCAGGTCCCAAAGCCAAACAAAAACTGCGGCATCACTGACAGTTAAAAACTGTCTAAATTCTTTCATTTTTAATAAAATGATCAGCTTTGCTGCTTTATCAGGTGTAACACTTAAGTTTAACATTCAAGCATCCATGAAAATAGAATTTATTAAATTCAACGGAGTTAGAAGTTAGCAGGAAGTTAGCTCGCTAGTTTCCACCAAAACATGATATAGCATGTTCTGACTGAGAGATTTCTGAAAAAATTTAAACATACAGCTCTGCTATCGCTTCCAACATAAATGAAGACAGAAAACTAAACAGCAGTGACGTTTGTAGGGTTACTGAAGTTTGGCTAGCTGGTATATAATGATGTGCTACGTGATTGCTAGCGACACAGCTATGTTAGCATAACATAAACACAGTGAAGCTGGAGGATGAACGCTAATTTTTTTCCACTCGATAAAAGTTAACGTAAGGGTTCCTGATGGTTAGGGACAAATGCAATTGCATGGCAGGATGCTGTAAATGGACCAAACTTCAGTCAGGAGAACAACTGAGATAATCCATCCGCAATACGAAGTTAGTCATTAATATACTGCAACAACACGGGAATAGAGCAGCTGCGAGAGAATGAATCAATGGTACGGAAGTGGAGGAAGCAAGAAGAATGAGTAAAGTTTGACTTATCTGATTGTTTTGTTTCACTTAATGCGCCTTATAATCCAGTGCGCCTTATGGTCAGAAAAATACGGTATTATGGTCATTGCTATGCTGATGTGTTCACATGTTTCCAAACTTTTTATGGTCATCGGTACTACTGACAAAATACTCATAGTACTCGTAATATTTCTCAATCAATACATTTGTCATGGATATGACTGTTTGTGAGCCAACCAATAACAAGAAAACATATAATATTTTTTCTGTACTTCACCAATTAAAATAATTTATGAACTCTAATGGATCATGTGCAGGATATGCTTCTGGTTTTATGATGTTAACCAACTAGAAAAACAAAAAATAATAATGGCCCTTTTTCAAAATTTGGTGCCTATACACTTTATGCAGAATTGAAACTGTTCCATTTATACTGACTACTTGATGTGTGATGGCGCACTCGAAACTACCATGTCTTTAAGTAACGATGTGTAGATGTGAATTTTAAGTTCAAAGGCTGCACTGATATGTCAGGTACAGGTTAAGATCAAAGCTGGTTCTAGTGATACAGTCATGAGTTTGGAGGCTCATCAAATACTTCGCACAAACTCACTTTAATTCTTTTGAGAGTGCTTTTTCTGTGTCTTTCTATGATTTAGTGATTTTTCAAAAACATCAATAAAGCAAGTTTGGCTCACTTTGTTTATGCTCAAAACAGAGAAATTGTAGTGAGCATCTTTAACTTAAGACTTGTCAGAATAAATGACAAACACATTAAGTAAAGAAAATACGGCTTCTGTGGCAACATAGTGGCCTCATTTAAACCAAGAATGCTTTTTAAAAATGTGGCACTAATGAAGCTTTACACTACCATGTGCCCAGAAGATGATGATAGACTACACCCCAATTTCCAATCACATTACTCTATCTCAAATGTTAGGTCTTTCAGTGTTTTAGGAGCACTGTGTATCTTACCAGCTGTCATATACAAGCTTGCAGTGACAGTAACTTGAACTGCATGTTGCTGTAAATATCTAATGTTTAATGAAGAAAGTCATTTGATGAAAAGGAGCAGTGGGCAGTGCAGTAATACAGAGATAATGTGTTTGAAATGAAGATGTAATTGCAGTTAGAAGGCTGTGTTTATGTTGTTTTGAGCCTTTCGTAATAAAGTACATTAATATATAATACTATAAATCAAATATTTTTCCTGTCATATTTATATTCATTTGTTCTGTGCCTGTAGCTCTTCTCTTGGTGTCTTAGATGTTTTTGTTGCAACCCCAGCTGTCGTCTCACATTTCAGATGATTAGTTGTTGTGTTACACCTTCCTGCTTGTGACCTGAACTGCGGTGTTCTACTGTTTCAAGAAAACTCTTGTAATCGATGACATGTGACGGAGCAAACTCAACATGATAAATGATCCATGTAGCTGTAATGAAAAGGACTCCTTTTTTTGAGACCATGCTTTCATTCTTCTCTGATGGAGACATGGATGAATTGGATGTGCGTACCACATCTCCAAGGGCAGGGAGATAAATATTATGCTTTACTTCTCCTCCGAAGTGTCACCTCAAGTCTGGTTACCAGCAGAAAAGCAGTTGTTTCACTTCGGTGTCTCGACTGCAAGACATGTGCTATTTCAAATTAAACCTTCAAGGTCCCAAAGTCATTTATTTGTGTCAAAACGAAGGCAGAATGGAATTCTGAGAAACAACAATAAATTCACTGCGGATGTAAGAAATCACAATAAATTCTCAACATCTTAGCAGCAAGTGCTATTTGCTTGTGGAGCAGAATAATATCCAGGATGCAGCGCGTCATTCAGGGCCTGAAAATGTGGAACTAATCTTCCTAAAAAGACTACTATTTGGCTTCTTTGTTTTTTTTTTTCCCATTCAGCCTTCCCCAAGTGTCGGATACCCTAACGTTCGTCCATGGGGAAAGTCGATGAATATGACTAGCCTCCTCCACCTCCTGTGCCATGAGAGTGTGAGAGGATCCTGATTCAGTGATAGCGCAGAGAAGCCTCCTTGAGTGTTTGCAAAGTGTGGACCTTGAGAAGAACGGCTTTGCCAAAAATCCTCTTGTGGCCCCAGAGACCACAGCACAGTGCTCAGTGAAAACAAAGATGTTATAAGCTAGCTTAGCTATTATCGCGCCTTTGCACTACATCTCCCCTGACGCTGCATTCAAATCAGCCTCTATTTATTTGCTTTTTTATTTATTTACTACCACATTTTTCTCCCTTTTTCTGAAGCAAAAAATCACTAAAAGGATTATTTGTGGAATAGCTACAATAATTAGCAATGCTCACGCCTTTTAAATTCAGGCAAACTGGGCTGTATTTTCCTTCAATCCAAGCATTACCATTAGCATAGAGTAGGTGAGAGGCACAAAGGGTTATGAGTCTGTGAAACTGACAAAAGGGCGAAAAAGGAGACTACTGTACTTCAGTAACAGGCACACAATTTTTTAAAAGCATGAAATAAATAATAACATCAGAATTTAAAGAATCATATGTTTGTCTCAATAAAACTGTGTGTACATCAGTGGGGTTCACAGTTCTTCCGATCACTTTAGAGCAGATATTTCAGCATAATATAAAATATTGCTCTACACAGATCAGAAAAATGCTACTAAATGGTGACATGTGAGAGGAAATATTAAAAATCTCCACAAGCGACATCCCTCATCCTCCTGGTAGGTAATTTAGTAACAAAATGAAGAGGACTATATGCAGAGGTGGCAAGAGTGCAAGTCAGGCACTTAAAAACAATCTGGTAAAAGTTCAAGTACTGATTCAACTTCTTCACTCAAGTAAAAGTGAAAAAGTACACGCTCTGAATTGTACTCAAAGTAAGACAGTAAAAAGTAGCTCTTTGAAATACATTCATACAAGCTTCTTTTGTGCAAAGCTAACTGAACTTTGTGCTATATTAATATACTGATATATAAATACAATAATATTAACACACAGGAATATAAACTTTCTTTGTATTGCCATTACAGTGGGGGGTTTAAGTAGGATATGGCAGGTGGGGAAGCTGTAATCTCAGTTGCAGTAGCCCAACATTGGGAAAAGAATCACAACTCACAATAATTTCTGATGTGAGCTCCAGTAGATTTTTTCTTTTCTGTAGAGGCGGCAATCAGCTGACCCGTGCTGGTGCTTTTATGGCTCTGAGGTTTACTGCTCTTTGTGGATTTTCACAAATTAATTCAACGCGATGTAAGCAAACGCTTTATCGCTAACCCTTAGATTGACAGGATACCATTTATACTGTCCTTATACTAGACAGTATACAGTTGGTATAAAGACTTAATTCATTGAATGAATCTAAGCATCATCAGCTTAAAGTCAAATTAATCTCTACTGTAGCCTAACGCTGGCCATGAACTGCAGTCCAACACAAGGCTTTCCTGTAAATTCAGTACATTAAGGTAATCTGTCCTGCTCTAAACTGCCAGTATTTGAATAACACAAAGTCAGTATGTCAGTTTGTTTTCACAAGGCCGTTTCACAAAATGAAAAAACCCAAGTTCAGATCCAGTATCTGATTTTTAAAAAAATGCCACTGAGCAGTCCTTACCTTTAAATATAACCTCTCTTTTTCCTCTCCCGTCCTGTCTTTCTTACATCTTTCTCCATCTCTGAGTGAAGTTATCTCTCACTCTTTTCTGTTGTTGGGAAATACAGCAGGTGTACCTTTTGCTAGCGACACACTGTGTGACAAACTGCACACAGTTTGTGTGTTTGCTGATATTTGTTGAGCTGATAGAAACGTTGCATTTAAAATTACCTGCCACTTAAGAAACATTACTCCCTTTATGCTCACTCCTCTTCAGTAGCACTAGCTAGATGCTGAAGTACCGCGAGCACAACTTATGGACATTTGCACCAAAAAGGCTGTTTGTTCCAGCCCACTTTACCCCCTGAGTATAGTGCTACAAATGTGCTATAGATGCATAAATTACATATTTTTTTCCCTTTCATCTCTTTGTATTTGTTAGGCCCCGGTGATAGATAAAACAATAGGATTCTCTTTTATGTGTTATTGTTCCCTCCATTTAGTTTGATGTTTTAAGGCACGCAGTGATGGGAAATAATAATTCCCCTCAAATACATTAGACTAAAAGTAATGAGCCTGGTTTGTAAGGATGTAGGAAAGTACAGATATAGGAAGTAAAAAAGTTGTCAGAAAAATAAATAGTCAAATAAATGCTCAACAAATTATTTCCCACCTCTGATTATAACACTATAAATAGATACAACAAGAGGTGATGTTGCAGCATCATCTGTATCCGGTCGTTAAGTGATGACGTGACGAATCCTACTTCCGGGCCTAAAGTAGTCTGCGTTTAATATGGCTTTTGTGTTGTTAACATGTTTAATGTTATGTATTTTCTTCTATTTGATCTCAAAAAGCTCCTAAAACAGTCAGTGATCACTGTTGACCTCCCTCGGCTTTTATTACCGCTAATCATTTATTTAAGCTTAGTTTTTAAAACCTTAGGATGTAACTATAGCCCAGCCCATGCAGCAGTATATGAATGACTAACCTCGTATTATGGATGGATTATCTCAGTTGTTCTCCTGGCTGAAGTTTGGTCCATTTACAGCATTTGGCCCGCGAAGCCATACCAAATTACTATTAGAGCTGGCCTACTGGTATTATACAGCTAATATATATATTGTTTAGTATTAAGCTTTGCTTGTTCCATATTCAGTTTTTCAGCAAAACTTGTTTGAGTCCATAAGAAAAGATTCATTCTTATATCTAGAGGAAGATTTTTTTTTCAATAAATATTAACGTTAGCCCGCGACTTTGTTCCAGTTTTGAATTTTGGCCCGCTGTGTATTTGAGTTTGACACCGCTGATTTACAGCATCCTGCCATGCGATTACATTTGTTCCTGACCACCGAGAACACTCACGTTAACTTTTATCGAGTGGAAAAAAAGTTAGCTTGTTTATATTATGCTAACATAGCTGTGTCGCTAGCGATCACGTAGCACATCATTATATACCAGCTAGCCAAACTTCAGTAACCCTACAAACGTCACTGCTGTTTAGTTTTCTGTCTTCATTTATGTTGGAAGTGATAACAGAGCTGTACGTTTTAATTTGTTTCCAAAACCCCGCAGTCAGGACATGCTATATTGTATTTTGATAGAAGCTAGCGAGCTAACTTCCTGCTAACTTCTAACTCCGTTAAATGTCATAAATTCCGTTTTCATGGATGCCTGGATGTTAAACTCAATTGTTACACCTGGTAGAGCAGAACGCTGATCATTTTATTAAAGATGAAAGACATTAGACAGTTTTTCAACTCTCAGTAATGCCATAGTGATCGTTTGATATATGGACCTGCAGCGGAGTTTAGGCCCAGACACGGCTAGTGACTTCAGACTTAACGACTGGATTGTTTAGCGCAGCGTCATGCTGAAATAAGTATATACCAGAGAAATCTGTGGATTTGCATGAAACTTGTAAGTAAAGTGAGGTCAAAATAATTCAATAAGAAATAATTTCTAGGATATTACAGTGTACAATTGGCTAAAGTATCATTATTCTGCATTTCTAAAAGATTTGTATGTAACACAGACTCTCTGAGGTACATGCCCTGTGGATCTTGCAAGTCTTTTCCATTGTAAATAAACTTTTTGTGTTCTAATTAAGGTGTAAAAATAGCAGTTAAGTATCAGCGACATGAGCTAAAAATACTAATGTTGGTGACATAAGGTTCTCTCACAGTGCTTGAGTTGGAAGCATTTGTGAGCGCCAGTTGACTTGGCTACCAGTTTCCGTCTGCTTCCTAATTACATGAGCAATGTTTTCTCCAACTGTCTTCTCAGTGCACAACCACACAGCTGCAATTGCATGATGGTTCCCTGAAGGCAGACGCCAGCTGTTGTTGCTTATAAAAGTGTGTTTATACAGCGTGGTAGAATAATGTATAATGTGACATATGATTAGAAAGGAACGGTAACAAACAAAACAATTAAACACCTGCAAAGTAAGAAAATAGAGAAAGAGACTGTAAATGTGTTATTGTGAAAGGACAATTTAAAGAAACTGCCTATAATGCACTAAACAGCAAGAATATTTGGTAATTTTGACAAAAAAATAGATTTCAATAAATTAGAAAATATGCACATACAAGCAAAACAAAAGTGAAATGATATGGTTATAGAAAAGAGGGCAATGGGTTAAGACAAAACAGTGGGATGTGAGGATAAACCTCATCGTTCCAGTCATCCAGATTGGATTTTAATTTAATTTGATTCCCTTATGATTAAGAAACCCCGCTTATTTAAAAAAGAAGAAGAAGACAGCTTTTTGAAAAACAATCAAGCTTTATTGCACTGATTTTTAGACAGTTGTTTAAATGAACCAGTGAATCCTCGTGTTATCGTGAACAAAGACCGTGATCCTGCTATCAGACACTTCATTCATGTCTCCTCAATGCCTGAAAGACAAAGTGGGTAGCACAACAAATTCATTTCGAGCAGTGCTAAAACATGATCGGCATCTGTATAGGCGCGGGGTCTTATTGCCAAGATTAATTATATTCATTATACGGCACAGTGCATACAAATGACCTCGTTTCCTGTTCGATACATGCTCTGTTTTTGAATATTGTGCTCAAAACAGATTTGTTAAGCCATAGATACAGCAAGTTGCATTAACTGTGCTTTTTGCCGGTTTATTTTAAAAACAAGGGCACGTCTTGTTTCTAAGACGTGTAGTATGTGGTAAGTTCTTTATTCACAGGTTAAAGATGAGCGTATCATGTTCGTGTCGTGCTCTACTACTTATCAACTCCTGTGCCAATGTCCTCATGCTTTCTTCAGTTATGGAAAGTGTGGTTATAAAGCATGGAAGCAGCTTTTCTATCTGTAGTGTGTCATTGCTGGTTTATTTGAATGAACAGGGAGCTTTGATCAAAACCAACTGAAAAGACTTAAATAGGAGCTACGTGCTACTTTTTGTGTGCAGAGTATGAACTCTTCTTTCATTGATGATGATGCAGGGAGCTGGAGGTCAGTGGCACTGCTTACCAATGTTTTCGTATGAGATCACAACCTGGGTCATTCAACTCAATACAATATTGTAAACCGTTAACAATGAAATTAGCTTACTTGATGATATGTATGTTGGATAGAGTTGATATATTCTAACGAGGTTTGCCTGAGTCCGCTAAGTGTAACTCAGAATAAGTACTTCAGATGAAGCACACTTGAACTGCACATTTTTCCAGTGACAGTGTAGTAGCCCTTAGAAAAATTCTACATTCTGTATTACACTTTGTATTTTTCAGAAAAAAAAATGCAAAACTAGCAGACTCTTTGGAGAAAGTGACAAATTAGGAAGATGGCTAAATCTATAAGAGTTTGTAATTGATGGGTTCAAAGTTGTAAGGAATAAAATCATCAATTAGTTTGTATGTTTTGTGAAAAGAGAAGCAGCCACATTTTTTAATGGATTATTAGTTAATACTCCGTATTTTGTAAAGATAAACAGAGGATCAGTTGTCTTTCAACTGTGTGGACGCACTCCATCTGCACTGTCAAAGACAGCTGGTGATGTTTTTCTGCTGTGCAATGTCGATGAGTTCAGTAAAGCTACACTTAAACTAGTTCTCCACCTGCTGCGGGCTCTGGTTCACAATTGTGGAGCTGAAGTTTGTCCAAGTACAGGTGTCTTTCTGGAGAAGTGAATGGAACTCTACAGCGGTGAAAGTAGAGGGGAACATGACACAGAAAGGACCCAGGCTAGTGAGTTACAACTGACTAAGCTTTCAGAATAAAATGAAGGGGATTGTTCACTAGTAAACTGACTAATTGATGTTGATGTTCTCGGATGGATAAAACAATCAAGAATATGCTAAAATGAGTCACAAATGTACTTGATTTAGATGCTTGACTGCTATTATACTTGGGCTGCCTGCTCAAGTAAAGTGTGCTGTTAAGACACTTTCTAAGAGCTCATAAGTATATGGTGGATACTGTAGATAAACGTGTTTTGCAGTACATGGATGGATTCAGGATGAGTTTGTATTATTATGCTTCAGCATCACTGCTTCGATCTGAGTTTTATTTCTAAATTTCTTGCTCTTAGCCATGAGCCTGCAGCCATCTAAGTCTAAACGTCCCCCTGCAGAACCTCGTTACGGTTGACGGGCGCCTCTGTAAAGATGTAACGTCAGTACTGGCCTGGAAGTGCCTGAGCTGATTATTTCTTTTTTTTAAATTTTAAATTCGAGTCAGCTTTGAAGCATTTGAAAATTAGTCCTGTGTTTTTGTCTCTTTTTTTATTTGGGTATTCACTTGGGACATCAAATATGTATCTTTTAATTGCTTGCTTGCTGTGCTCTGTTGTGCTGTGTGACACAATACTTGGTCTGTTTGTGTTGCTTTTATTATTGTTGTGTTCATATTGTCATTTCAGTGTTCTTTGAATGCCTTTAACCAGGTTTCCTTTGAAAGACAAAAAAAAAGAAAGCCATGACTCGCAGCACTGTACGATCTCAAAGACTCTCAATGACTGTCAACATTCACTTTAGCATCTTAGTTTTGACTCTAACACTGGTCTTGCTTTTATACAAGTCATTTATGAGGAATACAAGTAAACTAGCTATTAATGTGCTTGTGTTTATCACATTGTGCAGGTTTGTTTTTTAATCATCTGTATTAGCATTTCAGACAGCTTTTTCCAAGCTTCATGTATGTTTTGAATATTGGTCAGAGATCCGGGTTTTAACATTGGGATGAGAGGTTTGAAATGACAGCACACAGATACTCCAATCAGTTAAAACTTAAACATGTAATTTGCCCACAGATACAAATGTGCATATGTATATTTTTAGCAGCATTTATAGGTTTTAGGACACTTCTTCAGAAGTCAAAAGTGTAAATTTGATCAGTTTGATGTCTAATAGCATGCAAACAATTGTATAATGAACAATGTTAATAATAGCTGTATTTCACTTTAGTGTATCATGGCTGGTTATTGCAAAGTCACATGAAGTCAGTGGATTTGCTGTCAGTGGTTATGTGTATTCACACAGGTTTCTTTGTGTTCAGTTCAACTCTGGTGAACTTCCAGAAATTCATTGCACTGACCCACAAAACACTCCTTTATATGATTACAAATGGTCTGCAGACAGTTATTAAACAACAGTCTGTGGTTGTATGACTTGTGTTGATCTGTCTGCAGCCAGCAGTTAGCTCGGAGAGCTTTTCATACCTTTTCAAAAGAAAATCAGAGTGAATTATTAGCTGCATGGATAAAATGAATTGATCCACGATCCAAACATGCCTTTTTTTGGCCCAGTGGGATTGTCAGCACGATTCAGTAGCAGCATCATAAGTGCGTCTCTTAACACATATATACATATAAAAAACATTGTTGGATTCAGATAACGTCATTGTTCAGAAAAAGGAAAATAATTGAGTTGTTTTTGTAGCGTTTTAGCATTTAACTTGTCCACTAGCCCTTCAGGGCTTGTAGAGCACAATTTTCTTTTAATAATTATTAACATTTCTTTCCCTAGAATGAGTTTGGATAAGAGCACAATCAGTACAACGAACCAGCAGAATGAATAAATACGAACAGCATGATAAGAGTGTAATAATGTTGTTAAAAATATGCACATCATCCCTTAATTTGTACTCTAAGTATCTGTATTTTTTATTTTTAATACTGAGCAGAAAAGCACTTTCTTTGCATGACACTGACTATAAGATATAAGCAGTACGAGTTGTTGTTTAAACAGAATAATGACAGACAGCCTCAGGTACACTTCTTAGTAATACCTGTGCTTCATAATGCAGGGCATACAGTATAACCTCTGCAGCGTTTATGGAGTAGTGATGGCATGATGGGACCTTAACTTTCAGCATTCTTATCCATCCAGAACTATTACCACACCAGTCCTCCGCCTCGCCTCTCCACACTAGAGAAAAAAAAATCAAAGAGGGTATTAGGCAGCGGGGTTATTCCCGACACTTTGCTGGAGGCTGGCGTTAATCTGTGCGTTTTGGAGAAACGAGGTTAGTTAAGCATTTTAATGGCCCTAGCCCTGTGATAATTAGGCCTGCCCTGGAGGGAGCTCCAGTTGAGCCACTTGGGCCTTGAAATGGAGCCAGGGAACTAAAGCTCTGCACGCACACAATGATCCTGAACTAATTCCCTGAGTAAATATTTTCTGCTGTTCACTCCACAGCCTCTTTCTCTTCAAAGTTGTAAAAGGCCTGTTTCCTTTTTCTTTCACACTTTCACTTTTTTTTAAATTCCCCCCTCCCTCTGTGGATATTTTTAGTATAGACACTTGGAGCAGTTTTATAGATATTTTAGTCTTTTCTTTCTTTCTTTCTCGCTTTAGTTCTTTCTTTCTTTCCTTCTTTCTTTCTTCATTATGTGATAAGGCTTTTGCGACATGGTTTTGAACAGTTTTCTAGCGTACATTTTTACACAATCAATGAGCACTTAGAGACGGAGACATTCTGTTGTCTTGTCTGACTGGCATGGCCCTTGACCTCGGGGCCCGTGGAGGGGCCGTCTGACTGACTGATCCGATCGTCCTAAAGGGGATAGGAAGTCTCTGAACATTGTGTATCCTTCCCTTCCTGTGTGTGTCTGGGGCTCCCACAACACCGAGAAGCCCCTGAGCTACAGCTGTTATTGTTTCTCTGCACAAAAGACAGACATCACATTAAAAGTCCTCTGTATCATCTTGAACTCACATTAGTCTTTGTCAACAGAAGAATCAAAAGCATGCATCGGCCCTGACAATTGAGCATAAAAAATTATTCATGAATATCAGAGACGTGCAGTAATAAGTCTATTAACGTGGAATAAAATGCACAGTTCCTGATTTGTATTTGAATGAAGGCATCAGTTTAGGCGGAACATATCCTGCCATTAAGTTGTCAATCTACAAGTTTGTGCCTGGGTGATAAAGTTGGTCAGCTTTCAGAGTGGCTGTTTGGAGGATGTTTTGAGTGACACGTGGCCCTCGAGCAACAGAAGTCAGCGTCCGGGTTTCCCGGGGACACTACTTGTTTGGCTCAGGGAACCTTTGTGAGAAGTATCTTCATCTCACTGCTGCTCATTCGGCCCATTTCTCCAGGCCACAGTGTCAGGCATCATTTATCTCTGACAGTGAAGCTGTCTAGAGTGTGTGAGCTCAGGCTTGTGTGTTTGTGCGAGCACGCGTCTGCCAGTGTTTCTGCACTGGCTGCGTGTCGCTGCGTGTCATATGGGTGTCCCAAGGACAATCCCCAGCGCAGGCCACAGTGGAATGAGAGGGGAAGATGAATGTTTTGTGAACATTGGAAAATACCATTAAAGCTACCTGTGCTGTGCTTGATTGATTTACTGAACCACAGTGGCTGGATGTTAACATAAAACCAGCAAATGGCTTCAATTTAAATATGTTACTTATCAACACTCTACAGTCCATCAATGTAAAAAAAAATCTTTAATTTAGTAGGAAGTGTGTAATTTTTCATTATACAGTAATTAGATGATATTAATTACAAAACATTTGTTAAGTTGGCTGACATGTGATGGCTGCCAGGCTGACTAATGTACATGCTACTTCAACTCCACTAATGCAGAGGGGGAGCTGCAGGAACAGGTGACGGAGGCAAGTGTAACAGGAACTTTTAATTGTAGTTTAGCCCATTTAACCATCTTGTAGGCATAAATGAATGCTAGCAGGAGCAAAGGAAATAAAACCTGTGAAGTCTAAGTAAGGTCAGATACAATGACAAGGTGTGCCATACATGTGTGATTAATATACATATAGATTTTCTTTCTTTGGTATGAAGAGTAATACTCTGGTGTGGTAGTATATTTCTCAGTCATGTAAAGTCATGTATAGGAAAAACACACCTCCTTTAATCATTTTTTTTTTATTATCTTCGGCTTTGTAGTGGATCTATTCAGCTTTTGTTATTTTCTTTAATGTCTTTATGTTGAACATGACCAAAGTTTCTTATACTAAGGTCAGTCTATGCACAAATAACCCCAATCCAAAATCTTAAGTGCTCAATTTCATGCTGTTTTTTTTCTCCTCTTAATTCTGTATGATGTCACAGAGTTTTAAAGGACAGCCAATCAGAATAAAAGTTGGCACTATTTCTTAATACAAGATGAAAAAGAATTATTTTCAACTTTGAATCATGCAGAGCTACTCTAATGGAGTCCAGGCATTAAAATATGGAGCTGGAAATGAGCAGAATAGGTTTCATCTAAACAAATCCGATCGGTTTTATCCACATCTGTTTCAAACAGGAATTAATAGCTAATTCTGTGAGCATTTGATGATTGGCTTTAAAAAATGTAAGAACGTATTTCTTAAAAGCTATTTTTTCCTACGGTGTCAGTCTCTAAGAACCCGTCCTTTAAAACATTCAACACTTTCATAAACAACTTCAGATACTGAAGACAGCTTTTTATGAACATGAGGTACATCTTATCCCAGTGTATTAGCTGAACCCTTGCCATGCACATTCTCCTTTTGTCCTGCACTTCCTCTTCAATCCCTCCTCTTCTCTGGGAGTCCTCTGCACCCCGCCTCTTTGTCCCATCTCAAGGCCGTGGCCAGTCTGGTCTCAGGCCCATGCTCCTAGCAGCTACTGACCCTTTGTGCCACCTTTATCACAGACTTCTTCACCGTGGGCTACTTAACCACAGCGCTAACTGCAGGTCCTGCGGGTCTCTGTGATTGTGCTCT
Organism: Aulonocara sp. 'chitande type north' Nkhata Bay; assembly: GCF_057382095.1. Classification (NCBI taxonomy): domain Eukaryota; kingdom Metazoa; phylum Chordata; class Actinopteri; order Cichliformes; family Cichlidae; genus Aulonocara; species Aulonocara sp. 'chitande type north' Nkhata Bay. The sequence continues at coordinate 15,735,010 of NC_141365.1, forward strand.
GCATTGAGCAGAGAGATGAGGATTAACACCGACACTCGATAAAGGGGTCAGAGGTGTGCAGTGATTATTTGTGTGTGTGTATTACGGGAACGAGAGAGAGAAAAAGAGAGACGGAGGGAAAGGGAGTGTGCGCAAAAAGGTAAGCCTGTGTGTGTCTGTTTGTGTATGTGTGCAGCTCTCACAGGATAGAGGATGAAGCAGGTGGAAGGGGGTTGGGGACATGGCTGCAAGGTTGAGGTGAAATAGATGGATAAGGTTAGCTGAGTTATCAGACAGGAGCATCACAATCAAGCTGTCAGCTCAATGCCTCCCTCTCTCTGCTCTCTCCCTCTTTTTGATAAACAGAGGAATAGGATTACAATTTGGACTGGTCCCGGGGCAGCGAGGAAGCCTGCCCTGCCTTTCAGCTGCATTCTCTGCTCTATGAAAGGAGCACAAGAAAGGCACAAATCTGCCAAGCAGGGCTTTCTGGGTGGGGAAGCCTAGTGGAAAAAGGAAGAAGGGCATTTTGCCAAAGAACAAGGTGTTAAGGTTAGATCATAATAGAAAAAATCTAAATCCCAAGCATTTCTTTAAAAGTCGTGTTCATTGACATTACACCATCATTTCTCACTCACCTGCAATGAAATGTAGCCACTCGTCCATGTGTCACTTTGATCATTTGAGTTTGTAATGCTTGCACCACTAAACACATAGAAATTTCACTTTTGTGCCAACCAGCGGGCAAACTTTAGACATTACAATTCATTTTAAATTAAATTATCTCCTCTTTTACTCGTTATTTAAATTGCTTAGATATACTGTACTTTAACCTGTTAATATGAAGTTTAATTATGTGATGTTTTATCTCCATTACTGGAGATTTTGAATTTTTTAAAGAAACCAGATGACACCAAGTACTTTATTCTTGCTTGTTTAAATATATTTCTTTAAAATAGAACATCGGATGTAAACACAGTATAAAAAACATGATTTTTTCTTATTATATTATATATAAAAAGAGAGAGAGACAGATAATATTCCATTTTGTAGTGTAAATATCTATTTAATTCCGTAATTGCTAGTGAATTTTTTATTTAACTCTTATTTGAATAGCTCAATCAGCAGTCGTTGCTCAATAATACACATGACATATGCATAGATGAATTGCAGAATAAAATACAGGCACATCCCAAATTATTATAACATTAAAGAAACATAGGGGTATGCTCACATGTGACTTGCCTGTCTTTTAAAATGACCCCGATTGAATGTAATGAGATGCGTAATGAGCTCCCTAAAATTCAATTGCTCTTTACAGCTGATTCCCAGCAAAGGGTTCAAACCTTATTTGAAGTTCATTTATAAAAATTTAACATGTGATGCCCCAAATAAGAAGAAATTGGTTATTTATTAGTGTTGATAATTCAATCTCAGTGCCCTGAGACGTAGTGAGAGGTAGAGAAAGATCAAAGCCTGAGAATAACATTAACTTACATGAATACTAAATATTGTCATTTCGAACAAGTTAAATATATTTCTATGGCGTTTCCTGGTAACTACCGCTGAAACCATTCAACACATTAAATGCTGCAATACATTAATATTAATTGGATGACACTGTCCTTTCTTTTCTAAAAGTAATAAACATTATTCCTGTGATGACAGCACAAAAGCCCACGTTGTGGTTGTTTTGTCTACTTTGTTCGGGACACAAAAGGCTCACTGTTCCTGCGGTCCCATTGCTGACTGATCAGAGAGATTTTTTTAAGCGTTAACTCTGCAGAGAGTGGAGAAATAATGTTGGGACAGCGACCAGAGCAGCAAGGCAATTAAAACAAATTAATTATGGTTGGGGCGCACGAGCAAGACCCGCTAAAGCGTGAACTCGCAGAGGCATCGGAGCCTCGTATCAGAACCCTCCAAGAAAAAGGGCCGGGCATTTGCTATCTCATTATCTACAAGGGAAGAGGACTTCCACCCTGTGACCCCGATGTACAGAGACCCTCAGTCCCCGACTATAGACACAGCGAGAGTGGCCGTCTGCTGTTCTGGCTGGCGAATGCATGGCTGAGCAGGAATTAAACCTGTGCTCCTGCTCCCCCAGCCAGGGTCCATTGCAGTCACTGACCCGTTTTTCTTCTCCTCATCTGCATGTACATAAATTCACTTTTCAGCTAAGAATTACTCATTGAAATATCTATTATTCTTCCCTTGTTCCCTTGCCATTTTACTGGCAGGGGTTGTCCAGGGAGCCAAGTGACCTTCATGTTGTTGCACTCAGTCCTGTCTGCAGTGCAGCAGTAAAATCCCACCTTCTCTTTGTGGGACAATATAATCACTAAAACTTGGAGGTGGCCAAGTCTGGTTACTTCCATATTTACATTTCTTTCTCCCATGCACCGTATTTGTGTCACGCCCAGATTTTGTTGTTTTCAACCGTGGAATCAGATAAATGAATTAGCATTGTATCAGCAGCTGTAGATTTCCACATTTATGTTCCTTTTGTTTCATGGAAGTAAAAACTTGTTTGGCAGCTTTAACTCGGAGCAGCGACAATTGTTTTTGTTCAAATAGGATCAGTAGCAGCAGGAGAATCATGAACATCTCATCATAAGCTCAGGCAACAAGTGAATCGTCCCCCAAAACCTGAACGAGCAGAGACACTGACACAGATCCATGTGCTATTCTTTTGTAAAAACCAAATCCCTCTTTTCCTCCTTTCTCAGCCATAATATGGCTTCCAAGCAAGGTCCAGCCAGAAATCTTGCGGCATGGCCGTGAAATAAAGGAAGTGCTGCCATGCCTGACTATGCCAGTGAATAATGCCAAAGCAAATTGCTTAGGGAGAGTTTGGTCCAATTGGATGCCATCCCTTGGTATGTAATTCCCATGGCACGTCGTTGGCAATAGCGTTGCACGCCTCAATCAGGTGTGGGGGCCTGGAGGAGACCCTGCTCATTTGCATGTCCAAGTATGAGGGGAATTCCTCTTAGGAATGAGCCAGCCTTTGATGTGGGCATTCCTACTTGGATTACTGGACTAAAATAGACAGTAATGGATCAGTGAAGTCATTCATCACCAGTGTGTGGTTTGCCCAGTCCTCCTTCACCTCCTAAACCACACTTGGCTTCAAAGAGAGCCATCAATTGAGCTTCTTTTGCCAGGACACTTGCTGGAGAAGAGACTGATGTTAATGACAAGCGATGACTTTAATTTCAGATCAGTTTGGTGATCGATCGCTGTCATAAGGTGACTTCCAAATAATGTCTGCTTTAGATGCTTTTTTGTTATAAAAATGTTAGATTGTCTAGAATTTGTGTCTTTGTAAGGGTTTCTAACCACAACAGAAATGTACATACACAATATTGCGATAAATTGCTACGTTTTTCATACTTCAGAAGATACACTAGGCAATGCTAGCTTAACAGAGCGAGAGACCGAACTAAGCGGTAAGTTGTGGGTTCTTTTACAGAATTTATAAAATGGCCTTTAAGTCAAAATAGAAGTTGTATTATTTAATAGTATTTTGTTTTGTTTTAGTTTTTTTTCAGATATGTTTTGATATAATCAGGTGGGTGCTATGAATATAACCTGCCTTTAATACAGGGAACAGAGTGGTTGTACATGACATATTCAAACTGTCAAGATAATTTTAGAAAAGAGTGTGTGTGGAACACAGTGTACAAAAGATGGACGTAGCCTCAAGGTTATAAAATAGCATTGTTTCTAAAGACCAGCAGGGGGCGACTATTCCGATACAAAGAAGCTAGACTGTGTAACGTGCTACAGAACTACAGTTAGCATTTTTTTAGCTGCTTATTAACATTTGTTAGCACTCTAAGGAGCTTGGAAAGAAAAGTGTCTGGACTTCTTTAAGTTGCTTGAAGACGTTTCATCTCTCATCCGAGAAGCTTCTTCAGTTCTAGGGTCAAATGGTGGAGAGTCCCAGATTTAAACCCCGTGGGAGTATCCCCCCAAAGAGGGACAAAAGGACCCCCTGATCATCCTCTACTTTATCACATGAGCCAAGGTGTGAAAACGGGTGTGGGTCACAATCAGTCAGGGTTTCGGGTGAGCTCATTGTGAAACCTAGCCCCACCCTATCGTGTGATTTCCTGACGTCAGTGGGTGTTAAGGCGTCTGGGAAGGGATCTCAAAACTGGATTATAGATGGCAGACAGTTTATGTCGTAAACCACCGCCTCTGTTCAAAGATGGTCACTCACAGTGGACATAAATGGCTTCTTTCACTCCTCTTTCAAAGAGGAGTGAAAGAAGCCACTACAATGACCTGGATGACTGAGAACCTTCACAGACATTTGTTAGCACTGTTGCACTGTTTACCAGCTGTTAGCATTTAACAAATGTGACTGCTGAAGTTGATGCGGACATTCAATATCATCACTACAAGCACAGTTGTGTTGCCTGTGTAGATCATTTAAAACTATCGTGACAGCATTTAAAAAACCAGGCTAAAGTCGTAAATGTTCAAGTTTTCCTGTTTTGTTTCCTGACATTGCAAAGCTTCTAGATTAACATGTTCAAAAAAAAGTCTCCTTTTGTCCTTATGATCTCAATATAGAAATAGTCACTCATTGCACATTCATAAACGATTAAACTCTTGATAAAAACTCTACTAAGTTTATTCGAAACTGCTGATCAGTCAAAGCTTGCATAGATTTATCGCCACAGGCTATAGAGGGAGAAGCGCCAGCATCGCTAAGGGGGCGAATTTCTCTGGCTGCCCGGTCAGGTTGCACGGGTGGGTGTGCTGAGATGATTCAATGATTTTTGGTTAAATCGTGCATTGTTTACTTGCAGTTAATACTTTTACGAAACTGTTCAATAAACAAATTTTTTAGGACATCGTTTTGAGAGATATTTGAGATATTGTGGAAGTTAAGATAAGAAACAGTCGAACTATTGGATACTTCAGTTGTTCCTGAATGCGTCATTGCTTTGCTGTTATTGTGTTTAGCTGGCATTTTCAGTAACAGGCTTTATACTAAGCACACTCTTACTTCCCTTTGCATTGTGTGCACAGTACAGAATATGTATGCAGGGTCACGAGTGCTGACAGGCGTTTGTTGAACAATGCTCACTCATCCACGGCAGAGCGAATGCCTCTCAGTGGAGCTATTCTCCATGCAATGCTCAGGACACAGAAGGGACAAGCACTCGGGGTGTGATATTTCACTCACTGTTGTTTCAGTGAATTAGGTGACTGACGCTTGAGGGCCCACTTATTTGATAACCTAACATATGCATTAGGATGTTATACTCACTATCAAAGCAGTGGAGTTGGCCTGATATGGATGGCGTGGAGCTTTTTGTTCATTTACTCTTGAATTTGACTGTCACTGCAACTTCCATCATCTGAAGAGTGAAAACTAATTATTTGCTCACCTTGGCTGTAATATATTGGAATAACCCTGCCGGTTTGATCTCTGACTGAATTTCTGTGGCCGTAAACCTGTCTGCTTTCCATACAGTAACAGCTACCAAAAGAGTTTTTTATTGCAGCTGTGTATCTTACCACAACAGGTAAACCGAGAGAGGACAGTTGGAGAAGAATGAAGGAGAGCGAGAGACATGGGAATAAAAAGATAAACAGTTCGACCTTCTGTTTCTGCCAATTTCCAGTGGTCGCCCCCCTCCTTAGCCTTCTCTTTCCCTTTTTCGCCCTCAGCCCTGTGTCGGACGAATCCTTTTTGGAGGGATAAATAGCACTGCTGCGCTTTGATAGCCCCAGTCCCAAACAGCAGCTACCGATAAATAAAAGGAACTTTCTCCATTTATCTCTGTGAGAAAGAAGTTCCTATTAGGGTCCCCATAGCCACGGGGCATTTCCCTCCTTCACTGCACAGCTTTGTAGATTGCCTGCTTGGTTTAAGGTGCTATTGAGTGCTCACCAGGACAATTACATGCCAGGACCCCCCTCCGGAAATGTCCCTCCCCTCCACTTCCCTCACCCGTCCTGTACCTCTGTGCCAGTGTTGTGGGAGATGCTATCCGTGATAGCGTTGGATGGGAATGGTGTGCGCGGCGCGTTGTGTAATTGCGAGTACGTGTGTGTGTGTGAGTTCCCTGTTGGAAGAGGGGACAGAGGGGGGAGAGTGATAATGGCCTCTCTGAATGGTATGGAATAAAGTATCATTGCTTAGTGCCTGGAGTCAGACAGTGATGCTAATGCAAATGGTTTTTACCCCCACCTTTCTGTCTGGTATAATGATAGCCCCACAAACAGTATGTATGAAGAAACAGAGCAAAGGAGGTATATAAATAAAAATAGCACGCACCTCAGTGAAAATGACTTTTTGTTGCCTTCAGGGAACTTAAGACACACCTTTACACTTTCCCTCTGGGCCTCCTCTATTTCCTTCTCTTGATATTTTTTTTTATCATTTGATAACATATAAAGTAGAGATTTCTGCAAGGAGCAATATAGCAGTTAAAAAAAAAATCGTGTTGGGTTTTAGAAAGGCTTGGCCCTAGAACCGGGCATGTCAATCTCATTTCCAACAGCCTCACAAAATCAACGTGTTTTCAACACATAAATTAGATGTGTGTATTGGTTATAGGGTGCACAAGTCCAAGGCTTCACCTTGAGAAGATACTGATATTTTCCAGCATATTGTTAAATCATAAACAGCCAATTGGTTGACACGGGTGTGCTTTTCAAACGGCGCATCTTGCCGGATGAATGTCTGCCGAAGAAAAAGCAAAGAGTCTAAAGCCATTGTCTGTCTTTCAGCCGGAGTCTCGGAGGAAAGTATCGTCACAATTGGAAGTGTGGGCAGTTTGAGCCGGAGCGTATGCAGAGAGCGAGGAAGACAGAGTGGGAAAGCGATGCCATAAATCTCTGACCACAGAGGGGAGAGAGGGAAGGCTGATCCAGGATCGAGCCGAGGATCTTAGATTCTAGAGTACCACAAAAGGCGTCTATCAGAGCAAGGACAGCCTCAGCGCTCATCTCTACAGATGCATCATTGGGATGCAGAGAGTGCCGGCGTGTCGACTGTATCAGCTTCCTACCCTGCAGCACCGCCAGAAGAGGAGTTCACGGACACGGGGAGGAGGGGGGGGCCTGCTGCCAAGAGGTTTCTGAAGACAGCCTGCAAACTGATAGAGAGGGCAGCGCTAATCAAGGAGCCTGCAGGCCCTTGTGCTCATGCTCGGGCCTGTTTCTATATCCCCACTCCTCCGTCTGCTGCGTTCACTCGCTTTTGCTCTCGGAGCCTAAGCTCCTTTTATTTCATGGTGTCAGTTTTCAAAGGCTCGTCTTTTGTCTCATGAAAAGCTGAGTGACTTAGCCATCCATTTGTGGAGTGGACTTATTGTTGAATTGTTGAAATTGTCTCTTGTACAGAAACACTGACTAAATCTTGAGTGAAACAAAGCAAATAATGATATAATTCATTATTAGAAATGACTCTGTTCTCTTCTGTATTTATTACAGGCACAATCAAAATTCTCAGTTTTCCTTGGGCTGAAATGATAAAATGTTCACCTCGCTTTTTCTCCAAAATAGTAACTCTGCTTCTTCTGACAGCTGGGGCAGCCTTATATAAATACTATAAATGGTCACTGCCTTACACAATGCCTTTGTAATATATCTTTTGGCTTCACAGTGCCCTAATATCTGGGTAAAGTTTCATAAGGGTGCCTTTTGGCGGCCTGAGCTAAGTGGTCTTAGCTGCCTGTGATAGGCCTGTGTGCTGAGCAGGTTCTGGAGATAGCAGCTCTCTGGTGGCATGGCTTCTCTCACAGGTCCCTCCCTGGCAGAAAGCAAAAGAAAGGGAATAAAGAGGGGCTGGGAGAGAAAGGAAGGAGGCAGGAGGGAATTGACACAGAGCTTGGCGAGGAGCCAGAGCCGGCCTCCTCGCGTCTAATGTACGAACGGGGATTTATTTAAACAGTGAGAAGAGAGGACAGCTTCACAGTGCCAGATTAATTCCGCTTTTTATTCAGAAAATAAAAGAGACTTTGAATTATTAAGAGATAGCGGGATTAGAGGCCTCTCTTTCCAACCCCAATCTACGCTCCTTTTAATTTCCACTTTATTAGAATTCTTTTTGAAGTATTTTAATGTGGACAAAAGGAGAAGAAGAGAGAGAAAGCAGAAAATATTAAATATCAGTTAAACTGCATTAAACATAAGCCCAAGCCTCCATTTTTTTTTTCACAGTCATATTGATCCTACTCTTTCACTTCTCAATTATCAACTTTTATTGTAGGTTCAGCCAAGTGCAGAGGCCGATTTTGAAATGAAACGGCTTCTATCTTCTATTCATCCTCGGGGCTGTGGTGGGGTTTCTCGCTCCCTCACACTCTCTCTTCACTTCACTTCCTTAAACCCCACTCAAAATGTGTCAGCGAGGGCGATTGTGTAGCACTCGGAGGAGGAGGAGGTGGAGGAGGCTGCCGGTTCTCACGTCTTTCTCGGCTCGGGTCAGCACAGATGGTCGGCGGTATCAACAGGGGAAGACAGGCCCAGGTCAGATTGTCCCGGTGAAGTGGACCGCAACTGCCATCTTACTTGGGGAAAATAAAAAATTCAAACACCGTTTTCCTGCCACCATTCCCAGCTATAATGCTATATTTTTAGCCACCCCCTGTTTACTTACTATGCACTTTATGCTATATTTGCTTCTTAGCTCTCCATCGAGGGAGAAGCTTGCCCTCACATTACCGGCGAGCCGAGCAGTACAGCATTGTGCCCTCTCCAAATCTCAGCAGCCATAGGAATTTCATTGTGCCGGAGGATTCTCTCTGTCAGACAACCGGTCCATAATCTCTGGCAATTCTTTGTGCAGGAGGATTACCACTGAAAGTGTTACCACATATTTACAACTACTCCACTAACTCTCAACAGGCTCTCCTGCATCCAGCCCAGCCACAGCTAAGCCACAGTTAACATAGGAAATCAAGCTGAGATTTAGGACATCGCCTTCTAAATCTAAGTGTGCGAGCTCTATCTGTACAAATAATAAAACGCTGGTTCTTTTTCACTGTTGAGTTTAGCTCAGATTTAACCTCAAGGATTACCTGAGTGTAAAAAAAAAAGGGGGAAAAAAGAAACGGGTTGTGGGAGTGAGGGGTACACATCTGTTTATGTGTAAAGCACTTGACATCGTCCTCCCCAGGGATAGATCAGTTGCCCCACAGTAAACACAGCCATTCATGTGAAAATGATTGCTCTGTAATTAACAATTCAGGTTTACACAAAGCTATATTGGTGGAGAGGATGTAGCTTAAAAATATTTTTAACTTGATATTAATACTATTTTCCTATGTTAATAGATTGAGCTTAAAGGATGAACCAGTTCATGAACCATGAACCAGTTCATTAAACTATATGCCATTTTTACCAGTATTTACCACGTTCATTTGCTCCATGAAAACAAGCAAGGCGAGGGTCAAGGGGCCGTTCCAGCAGTCCTCCTTTTTTAGCATCTGTGTCTTATCGCTCCATCGGAGCCCAAGTGTTTCATTCAAAGTCCAACTAGATAGGCCTTGTGTCTGGCTGTTGTTATTGAAATAAACTGGGCCTGCGCTGCCACCCCGGCCTGCCCCCCTCTTGCCCCCGTCTATTCTGAACAAGTGTATCTTCAGAAACACGCCAGCTTGTTATGGTAATGACCTGCATGCCCCCCCCCCCCCCCCCCCCCCACCATTCTGTGTGTGCCGTTGGGGGTGAGGCTTTGCTCTTTTTTAGGGGGGGTGTTTAGAGGGGACAACCCAAAAGGATGTACGAGGGCAGGGCTTGTTATGACAAGGTAAAGCTTGAGACATAATAATAAAAAAGAAAAGATGCCCCACTGTACATTATAATTTATGACATGTTTGGGAATTTTAGAAACAGTAATAATTATTATAGAGTTTATTTCATTGCAACACATAAATACATATCTTTTTGTTGTTGCAGTTCAAACATGCAGGCATACACACACACTCACACAAGCCAAAACCAAACTATTATGTCAGCTCGACTCATGGCATATGTGAGATCTTATTTCCATCATTACAAAAATGCTGGGCACAAACTGACAAGCATAACCTAAGCACTAAATGGAAATCATCCAATATCTGATGCTAACAACAGCCAACAGTAGGGGGAAAAGTGTCGCTTCTCTGACAAGAGAAATCCCTGGCAAATAATCCGCTGGAATGTTGACTGGATGGGTTTAGGAAGAAGAACTACAACTGCAGTCGGGCAGGAAATATTCCTCACTCAGTCGGTCCTGCTGCACTGAGCGGCTATAATTAAAATAGCAATGAATTCAACCCCTGGACAGGAGCCTCTCTAAAAGCCAATTGTGTGGCTAGATAGCGCAAAAAGAATTGTGTGCAAAGAAAAATAAACAGAGAACAATGTCAAAACTCTGTGTTGAAAGAATGCCGATAAGGATCATCTATTTAAACAAACCTAATGCTTGACTGCTTGTTGTGAGCTACATTTCATACATAAAATATGTTCTGTCACTGATATTGGCCCTTATCTAAAGGGAGAGAGGCAGGCGAAATTTGCAGCCTGTGTGGAAGCAATGGGCTGTTTGTGGAGAGTGATAGAGGCCCAGAGCTGGAGATGCACGCCAGATAGCATCTGTCTGTCTGTCAGGCGTGCAGGCGGGCTGGAGCGGTGGGGAAACACAGGGAGACAGAGACAGAGGAGGGGGCAGGAAACACGCAGCGCGGACCAGCAGACCAAAAGGCCCTGCCTCCCGAGGAAATAGGTGACTCCCAGCGCACTGGGCTGCCGCCTCCCCCTCCTCCTCCCACATCATACAGACCCCCGTCAAATGCCAGTTCACTTGTAGGATGTTCCCCAATGGACCGTGACAACAAAGAGAGGAGAGTAAACAATACGCAGGCTGCCAGCGCTGCGGTGGGTGGTGCACTGTATGTGTAACAGCAACAGGGACATGTTAAGTTAAGTCGCAGAGGTTGAAGGGTAAATGTGAACCTGTAAGGTGGTCGTCTTTGGGCCCTTTGCTGCGATCCAATCAGAGCTTTACCTTTTATCACGCTGACCCGCCTCATTATGAGAGCGACCTTGGTGTTAGCGGCGTGCTCGTGATGAATTAGTCTGGCGAACTGAGAATAGACTAACACAGCAAAGTCAAGGCTGCAGCAGCCCAGGGGCAGATACTGTTAGCTTGTAGGACATTCCATATAACAGAAGCGCGGAGGTCAGGTGGAAGCCGAGCCCCAAATGGAACAGGAAATACAGCAAGCATCCTTTCTGTTTGTTTTCCTATAGGAACTGATCACAAACCAACGTAGATGTGCACTTTTGTTTGTGTTGCATTCATTATATGTAGGTATGTGACAGAAGAAGGTTAAACACGTGCATAAGTATGCATGTCCAAGTGTTTAAAAGCAATTTGCAGATCTTTCCCTACCTGGGCTGTGTAAACCAGGCTGGATATTTAAACAGGATTATCTGTTGGAATAAGGTTTGAGATGCAAGATGCTACCGTGCTGAAAAATTCCATTTGTCAGATCACTGGCTTTCATGAATACTTAAGAATGAAGGAGGGGAAAAAAATCTACTGCTGAGTATCCCAGACTAATTACACTTGTAGAACACAGTGAGGCATATGAACAAATTAATATATGCACTTAATTTAAAGAAAGAGAAGCGTTTTAAAGTCAAAAATCCCATAGATTTGGAGGATTGTCGCCGCTTGTGCTAACCGCAGAGGTGAATGACGGCACGGGAGGGATTACCAGGCAATGTCACGTTGCACATCAGTGACCTGAAGATGAACACTGCTTCAGTTCCTTCAGCCTATTTGCACACAACTATTAAGAGAACTCCACAGTTTACTGAGCCTGATGGTAAATCACAGTTTGATCTGTGAAAAAACAAGTGCAGACCAGTGTGGGGGCGCCTCTTTTGGCTAGTCCGGTTAATTTGAGACTGCTCAGGAAAAAGTCTGTATTGTTTATTTGCCGTATTGACCAAACTGATCAATACTTACCTGCTCTCTTGTATAAATAAGTTTCCCCTAGATGACACTGTTAATCTACAGCAATGTTATTCATGCGCAGTTCAAACATTAAAAGCATACGGCTGCTTATAGAAGTCACTATAGCTGCTGTTCAAGACATCAGTATGCATTGATTAGACCTTGCAATGACATTCATACATTATACACAACGTGACTAAGGACCTTAAACTTGAAGGGGAAAAAACTCCTTTAAGATTATTAGGATCAGATATGACAGTAATGCAAACGACTGCCTTAAAAATCAATAACATACTAAGCTCTGGTGAGTAATTATTTCTGTGATTAGTATTGATCAGCCGCTATGTCGAGTTTCCATTTTATTGGTAGAACATTGGTGAGACAACTGACACTGGAGATGTGTATGTGTGTGTGTGTGTGTGAGTCTGCAATAGAAATTCAATCATAAAGTGTCTGCATGCAGTGAATTAGAGGAGAATATTTAATCCACTCAAGTGAAGTTTTGCTTCTTTTCTTCTGCACACTTTTAAAGATACCATTTTTTCTGTTGCCCAAAAATTTTATCTGCATTCTAATTTGCTTGTCCTTTTTTAAGTGGACAAAGTTCTATATTTTCATATGACATGAATTATAGGGTGGAGGTCAGAGTAGATGGTGGGTGTATGAAGCACGACACTGGGAACTGCATCCTGACAGTGAAAGCAGGAAGTTGACAAAGTAGCAGAAGTTTCTGTTTTCTGTGTGTGGACTGAGTGATGATTTCATTTAACTTTATTTCATTTGAGTTTTTAAGTTTTGCATGAACTTCACTGCAGTTTTTATGCAGTTTTATGACCAAGTCGTGGTTTCCATTTGCATGGAAAAATGTTTTTTTGGAAGTTTAATCCATTCAGAGGAGACTGAGACAATCTTGTGTGCCCTATTATGTTTAGGTTGAATCTACAAGTTTTTGCATACTATGACCAAAAAGCCATGATCAACATAAGAGAATGTCACGCAACATCAACAACATGTGGCTGGTGGACCTAAGAGCAGACCACAGCGACCTCACAGAACAAAAACCAGTCAACATCCCAGGTCTCACGAATGAAGAGCTGCACATAACTGGGACCTGACATGATCGGCACTCTTCATGAACACCTGATAGCACAAATAAGGCAGCTGCTAACAGCCAGGCAGTCATCTGGACTGGCTAATACAGTCACGACCATCAAAATACCAGCCTCTCCACAACACGGGAGCTCCTCTCAGGCATCGTATCGACCGAGCTGAGTACGCACATATGTCAACAAATGACAGCAGCTCATAAGGGCATTGCATCTGTGCTGATACGTTGAACGCTTCTTATATAAAACATAATTCAGGCACATTTTCTTTCAGCATCTATAATGTGCATCTGCAAATTATTATAAAAACATTTATTTTTTTCGTATTAAAGTTCTAGTTTAATGGTTTAAGTGTTGCAGTGTTATTTTTTTAAATTTTTATTTATTATTTGTACAGCTTTACCATATTATTTCAGAGCTGAAACGCACATTTTTCTCCATCACGTTTCCGTGGTTATGCTAAAGGGAGAAGAGGCTGAGATCAGTAAGACAAGTGAGTGATCTATAGTTTTTTTCCTGAGACAGATTGTGCGGAAGGTTGCAGAGATTAGTCACATCTGGGGCTTTTAAGAATGCTGCAAATTGTGGCCTTTCTTTAACGCAGCCGATAAGGCATTAAATGAAGGGAGCTGCCTTATCAGCCCGCTGCTACCCATAAATCACAATTGCCTGCTCCCCTTCTGTACCCCTGGTGGTTTCTATCTGCATCCTGGGGCTGGCAAGATCCCACCATCACCGCCACTACCACTACCACATCACACAATAATCACACCATTTGCCTCCTAATTCACCCTCTACAGACAGTGCATTAGAAGCATTCTTCCATTATATTTCCCACTCATCTGTTCTCACTCAGTCTCTCTTTCTGTCTGTTCTCCTCTGCCTCTCACTGTCTGTCTTGCCTTGTGTGTATTCACAAGTCTTCAAACGGGGGGAATCATTCTTCCTGTGAGTGCTATCAGACTTTAATCCACAGAAAAACACTGACACTTCACTACCAATTCAAATGAATAGGATGTGGAAACAGCCTTTAATGGGATATTGTTCTCTCTTTGTCTCATTCAAACCAAAAGGAAAATAGAGTGGATACCATAAGCTTTAATGAGCTTGTGTAACTGACTCACATTTAATTATTTCTTTATTTTCTTCTCAATAATTATATGGCACTGACAGTGATTTTGTTGTGCTTGCCTGACACTTTAAATTGCCTGAGCTCAAGAGTGACTGAAACAGAAATATTACCGATCAAACACAGGAGGAATTCGAGTCCGGTGAAGAGTGTTTGGCTTTTTCTGGATATGAGAGATAAACCGACTAGAGGAACAACAGTTTTATTCAACATACAAAAAAATAGATTAGCATATTGTTTGTAAATGTATGGCTAACCTGATATTAGCAGGATAGAGAAACAGTAAACACAAGTCAGTAGTTGGAGATGCCGCTTGGCTCATTGTTAGTATGGAGTCAGGCTGTCTGTTTGTATGATAAGCTACCCTTGCCCAGCCTTTACACATAATACACAGACATGAAAGTGGTATGGAGCTCTGGGTAAAATATTTTAGTTAATTGATATAATTACTTGGTCACCGTGATTAGATAATTGACACATTTTAACCACAAATATACCACGGCACATTTTCTTTATCTTTCCCTCATAACATTAACTTATCTAAGAGTCAGGTTAAGGGGTTTACCTTAAGTTTTCCTTGTTGTAAGTTGATGTTAATGTTGAAAATTAAATACCAGTGAAAATAATTGCAAATATTTGTATAGATACTTTATGTCATAATGTTTTTTTTAATATACTTGTTCTTGAAACTATCTTGTCACCTGACTCTCACTTTCTTTTCTTGGGCTGCAGGACTAATTAATCGTTTTTTGTTTGGTGGTATCGGGAGACATCCACGATTGTGTTATGCAGCTTTAATATGTACAATTTTGAATCTTTAAATCTTTATTAACATGTCTTTTACCCTTAACCCGTGGAATAATGTATAGGTTTTAGTGTACATGAAACGAAAACATCAAATCTGCACCACTGACAGACTGAAATGATGTTTGGCAATTTTTTAAATAACTATTTGATGAAGCTAAATCAACTAAGTGATTAGTGTTTTAACTCAGTGTTTGGATCAAATAATCTTAGTTTTATTCATCCAGATGATATTTCTAGAGAAAGAAACTCCAAAGCAAGTCTTCAGCAGTGCTAAAATAATGGCTTTTCACAAAAGCTGTCAAATTTAAAATTCATCCTAATTACTGGGAGAGATTTCTGTGGCTGTGTGCGCTTATCACCCGGTACCTGTGTGGCAGGTGATAGAGGTGAGAGTGGAGGCAGCCTACGTGGCAGCAGCAGGGATGATGGAGCAGCTAAGCCTGAGGAGGAGTGAAAGGCGTGGGCCTGGCCTGTGTTGTGTTGCTGAAGCCCTAACTGGAGACAGATTAAGGACTGTGCATTTATCTTTGCTTGTAAATGAGTGACTGGCCAGTGTTGTTACTGCCAGGCCAGGGTATTGGAACAAGAGGCTTAAGATGTTATCAGCGAATGCTGTGCCTGCAGGCACTCTGAAGATTATAAGGCATGGAAAAAGACAGTGGGAAAAGTGTTGACAAACAACCAGGGGTTATTAAGCATTAATTATATGCTAAGCTAACGCTCTCTCTGACCCATCAACACAAAGCTTATGAGACCTTAGGGGTTCAGCGTCCCTTTTATCAAGGTCAAAAGTCATCAGTTGAGTTTGATTGGCTCTGAGCGTCGTGTGTAAAACAGACAAAGAGTATCAAGGTCCTCCGCTTGTCTTCTTCTGTTTCCAACTGAGAAAAGTCAACAACCCCTTTTTTTTGGATTTTGTCGATATGATCAAGATCTTGTCACATTGCGCTGTGACATTAAAAATAAGTACCACAAATATTTAACCAAGTAAGTACAGTTGTTGGCCTTGAATCATATTTCACAAACAACAAAAAAATTTATTCTGCAACTAGAAATGGTAGCCACATGTTGTTGTACAAGTTCTGTATTTTGTCATTATTTTTTTGTATTATGTAAGTAAATTGGCACCTGTTTTATCCTTCAAGTCATCTGACCTGAAAAGTCATATAGGTCACAGTCCCTATCGCCTGATAGGACCCATGGGAGCTCTTGCTGAATAAGCTTCCTGGTCTGGAAGATATACAGCACAGATATTATTCCTTGTCTGTTCACTTTAAAGGATTAAGTGGGTAAAAACTCAGTTTAAAGAAAGACTGGAGGTCTGGTTGAAAGCTCCATAGCTGAAGTCACCTGCCTGTCAGTGGCAGAGTATCCCTAGTAGTTGCTATTTTTTCCACAAATGTTAGATTAATGTTCAGTATGATTGCTTTGACCATGGATTACAGTGCTGGGTCATCCTGCAAATAAATCTTCTACATAGCATTAGCTAGCGGTATGTTATAAATTAACATTACATTAGGTAACCATGTCTGCAGCTATTAGGATGAAGTAACAAAAAGTAAATATAATGTCAATATGACTTTAATACAGTTCCTTATTAGTGAACATCGTAACAGCTTGAGTAATGCTAGATAATAGTATGTAATATCATGATCTCATCCTATTGTACCTCAATGAGCTTGAGATCCCTCAGCTCAGCCCCATCCAGAGGTGCAATAGAAGGACGTAATATTTATCCTTTTGACGTGTTAAATGATACAGAGTGCTATAATAAAGTTGATCTGTATGTGCATTGCTAATAGTAAATCGTCTTTTTTAAACCAAAGTGAAATGAAATGGTTGTAATACCTGACCTTCTGACCTTTTACTGTGATTTGGTGTGTGTGTGTGTGTGTGTGTGTGTGTGTGTGTGTGTGTGTGTGTGTGTGTGGGCTTGTTTTGCACCAGCAGGGAATGTAAACATGGCTCATAGCCATAAACGAGCTCGTCTGAGGTCTGCAGTGCTTGGTGTGAATGACTAAGCAAATATTCAGAGAAAGTTTGGTTTTAACATTTAACATGATTTAATAAGAGAAATGCAAACGTTTTATGTGAGAAAAAGTATTAATGTTACTGAATTAACGAGATGTCGTGTCGTAATGAAGTGATTTTAAAGTTTCGATTTTGTGCTAAGTCATGTTGAAGTGAGCCCACAGGAAGACAGAGAGGGTGTGGAGAGAGGGGATGATAAGGTGTGGCGGATATCGGGTGACTGGATGTCAGGAACGTGATTGGATAAACCTGGAAATAGAAAAAGAAGTTTGACTGTTGATTTGGGAAAACGACTCTTCTCTCAATAAATGCTTTCCTGGTGGGTTTATTGCCTTAATCAATAGTTTAAAGACTTTTTGAATACAACTTGATGGATGAAAACTGGAGATTGTTTTATGCTGGGCCTACCTTGTTATTATCCAACATATTCAGCTTGTAGCTTCAAGTTGGAATCACACTAAATTTTATTTTATTTAAAAACAGTATTACTATTACGGAAGAGGACTAGTGCCACTGGGGGAAAACGTGGGCACGTTTTTCTCTTTTCCAGAATTCTGAAATAATTCTGACTTTATTCTGAGATTAAAGTCAGAATTATCTCAGAATTCTGGTGTGTATAAAATGGTACAGACAAACATGCAGTCACTTATTACAAGAACACATAATGCATAAATTAAGCATAAATTAAGGGAGGTAAACATAATAAAAATGATCGACACATAAAAATGTTTTTTGTTATGTATAACAAAGCCTCTTCCCTGGCTTTGGATATGATCTTTTCTGATGTTACTTCTTATGGGGCTTATTTACACGTGTTTTTTTTTCAATACTCTTAAACTCCATAAGTCTAATATTGTGGCAAAAGCATTATAGACTGCTTCAGGTTTCTCATTAACTGATGTAAAATCGCTCCATATGGCCCAGACTCAGAAATTAGAGGACTTCATACTCGACTCCTCAAATTTAATCAGACTTGCGACTCTACTTTAATTTCAATGCCTGTGACTCATGACTCACTTTGGGCTTGACAGCAGCTGTGACACCTTGACACCTGTTCTGACAATCTCTCTTTAGCTGGCAGATAAATAAAATACTGTGGTTTTTTTCTCTCTTCAGTTTCACATCCCCTCTGAACCAAAGCCACCAGCAGCCATTCAGAATAGAGCACGAGTGGAGATTACCTCCTGAAATCTCCTGTATCCCTTCTAGACACCACCCAGCTGCAGAGACAGTTACAAATTGGTATTTGGAAGACATGCTTCTGAAGATAATTAGCTTTACTTTCAAGGATTACACTGTCGACAACAAAACAAGAACTGCAATTTGCAAGACCTGAGGGTGGCAGATTGCAGGCAGAAATACTACAACTTCAAAGTTTGTACTATTTGAGATTTCACAAAGAGAGGTTAGACTGAAGGGTTGGTTAGAAAAGCTTTGTGTTACAAGGTAACTATTAAATCTGTACTTGCACGTGCCCGAAACTGCATTCATACTAAAATAATGCATGAGCAATGGTCCTGACACAACAACACAGACAATGGAGATAGTCAGTGCTAAAAGTATGAGCAAAATACACTTTACAGTCTTCGCCATGTGTGGTGCTTCAAAAACAGTGCAGCCTACCTATGAGCTTATCTGCTTTATTATATATCAGATAACAGATTTGATATGATTTCACACTGGTACTTTGCAGTGTAAAGTGCAATTACACGTTCCCAATGTTCCAAAATGAATACTGCCTGTACACAGTAGCACTGCATCCAGGATCCGTATAGCTGGAACATACCGTTGCATCACAACATTGAGCCTTGAACTTTGACCTCACTATTTGTGGCATAAAATTGTAAGTAAAAAAAATGATCTGGCTACATCCTTTAAATCATCTGTTTGTGTTCTCTTGCAACATATACAACATACTGTGCTGTGGAGAGGGATGTGGGTCAAAATGGCTAGAAAAGCATGCTGGCTGAAACCATCAGGGCATCCTGCTATTCATAACATACCAGCATGCCAGAAAATCTTTTTCATGTACACATAGCATAGAAGTATAGCTATATTCTTAAATAGCACATGCTCTTATATAAAACATACTTGAAATGGCAAAGAAAGAATTTTATCATTGATACTCCAGCAGAATTGAACAGAACAGAACAGAATAGAATAGAACAGAATAGAACAGACCTCTATTGTCTATTCTGTTGATCGATTGCTGTTTATTCTGGCAATGGAGACAAAAAGGAATACTTACTTTATTATACCATGCAATAATATGATCACTCATTGATTTAGAGTGCATTTCCCTTCTTGGGGAACAAGTAGACTCAACCTATGCCATTAATAAAATGCCCACACAGCAACAATCAGTGTTTCCTTTCTCTGTAGGAATCAAGAGTTGAGATTTTTCTATAATATTCGCACATCTGCACATCCTTTATACGAGCACAAAGCAATAACAGCTAATCAAATTTAATAACAAACAAGAAAAACTTCAAGGAGATGATTTATTGTAACATGTTAATTTTAACAACAATCCTGTCTGGACTCAGCCCATACATAGACTAGACAGACAGATAGAAAGATATAGATAAAGGTATAAATATAGATAGATAGATAGACTGTATCTCATAGATGGATGTAGCTTCCAGGTCTAAGGGACGCTGATCTGGAAATGCCTATCTATCACATGCTCACATCCTGAGTAAAGCATCAAAGGATTCAGTATCTCTCCCAAGGACACTTCGGCATACAGACTGCAGGAACTGGGTTGCCACAGTTGCCCATAGAAACCTATGGAAGAATTCAAAATTCCGACAGATAGTTGATGATTCACATTCTTAAGTGCTGCTGCTCCTGATCTTAGTCCAGCTTATTGCTGCCACTGGTAACCGGTTCAAGTTCAAGGCTCGGAGATAAGAGTATTTTACCCAGTTTATTTGTGTTAGCTTCAGCGTAGCCTGTTATAGATTTATTACAGCAGCGTACGTTTCATATCAGTCTTTCTCAATCTGCCTCCCAGGGCAATCCAGGGAATCCCAAAGTAAACTTCTCACATGAGGATAGATGGAGCATATAATAAAAATGTACACAGGATCATTTCGTTTACTTTGTTGAAACAAGCTTAGGGGGATAATAACTATACTTCTAGCAACATATGTCAACGCATATGTGAACACTAAACCTATAATGTGTGACCGCAGGTCATACATTCACATTTATTTTGAGGGTCCACAAGCTAATGGCAATGACTTACCATGTAACAAGCAAACAGAATACCAAAAGCACTGTGGAGCTCTGCAGGGGCACATTTTGAGAGACACGTTGAAGGTGGAGGAGTATGGAGTGGTAACAGAGAAGGCCCCGTGCTTCTGTCATGACACCAGCTGACCTCATACTGTAGGTAAGGACTCGGAGAATACGGATTCAAGAGATGAAAGAAGCGACAGATGTAAAACCCGGGCTTTTGGGCATTCTGAGCAAGATTATGCTTGCCCTTCTCCCTGTGCCCTCCCCAATGCACTGTACTTCAAATAATCCTGTAGCAGTCTGCGGACTGTGTCTTACTTGTTAACTTCACTGCTACTAGTCCTTTAAAAAGGTTATAGACTCATAGAATGGATGCCAGGAGTACAGCCTGAATAAACGTGGCTGACACCCCGAGGCGGGTTTTGAATTTTTCATTACAGGTCACAGGAAAGCAGGAGAATTCGGATGTCAAAGGTCATGTTTTGGTGTCAGGCCTGCAGAGTCTAAGTGCAAGGACTTCTTCATACACTCGCTGCTGTCACACAGGGAGGAAGACAAACCAGTTCCTGCACAGACTTCAATAGCTCACCGCAACCCAACCTCAAGACACATTCAGTGTTTCGTGAGAGTCTTAGCTGTGAATGGATACACACCCCAGAGAATGCAAGCTTGCAGGCCGTGTGTAAGAGCTCCTAAAACACAGTATGTGACTAGTGAAAAATGACATTACTTTGCATAAATAAACTCTACAAGAAATACAATTTCAGAAATGTGAACAAGCCAGTCCCTTATTGCTCAGTCACGCTACCGGCCAGCAACCTCCTTGCAACTAGGAAAAACTGGTGGTCAACATGGTGTTTCCTTCAAAACTATTTAGCCTCAAAGTTAACAGTGTAACAGTATCTGCCTCAAACTGTTTAGTACAGAATCTTGACTTTAGTTTAAGGCTTTCTTGGTGATCCGAACAGCTACTTTCAGACACCTGCTCATGCTGCCGTACTTGCGTAGCTGTAGATCGACTGATCTTTTTGCCCTTGCATTATGAGAGATGACTTGATCGAAGTTATTTTTGGGTGTCAGTGAATCAGGCTCTTTGTTATGTTACTTATGCTGCACCTGATCAGGTTATTATGTAGGGTGGGACGTATTGTTGGGGAAACAGTTGCTGTTAGGGAGTGTCAGTGCCTTCAGGGCTGAGTGCTTGTTCTGCTAAGAATCCAAATGAATCCCAGGACCCAAGGTTTCCCAGCATAACCTTTAAATTTATTGATATGATGAGTGTTCTTCACCGCTCATCATTCATCACTAGTTTTATTGTTTCGATCGATCGAGGCGAACAACTGAGCAAAGTAGCCGTTCCACTTTTATCTGGAACATATGGGATCGATGTGCCATGTTGGTTTTCATGTCGCTCTCAATCTCTTTCTATTTGATGAATTTCCATACTTTCCCCAAAGCCTACCTGCACTTTCATAACATAATTGAAATGAGAACATGTGCTTCATCACATGGGTTTGATGAAGCCTTTGACAGATTGTGATGAATAAGCTATATTTTCTCAACATTAGGTTAATTACTGTCATTTGTAACAAATGGAATTTAAGTGGTGCCAAAGCAAATACTGGATTCTGACTAAATATGAGTAATCTGTCACTCTGAACGATTTCAAATTTCATTTATGTCACAGAGCATCATGTAGTCACCACTATAGCTTGAAGGAAATTAAAGATTATGGCTGTGAGGATTACATTCAAGAGAACCTATCCTGAGTTCATACCCTGTTTGTCTTGTCTTTAATTTTAGTCATTCGTACTATACGACTACTGCAGACAGGTGGGAAGGCAAAAGAAATATTTAATTGAGAGTATCTTTATTGATTTTAAATGATAATAATAATAATAATTACAAACAAACAAATAAAAAGAAACAAACAAACCAAAACAACAACTCTCTCCTTCTTTTCAATCCGCGGCAATTTACGTCTACAAATAAAGTCTTCTTCAGAACACAAAAGGACAAGTAAAGGAAACAAAATGTTCCAATTCACCCAGTAAATCCTTCTCATCAGTTACAAATACTGCAGGGTTATTAACTGGGCCACTAAATCATTTTAATCAAATTTTCACATGAATTAAAACCTCAAGTATATCTTTCATTCTCTGTTGAACCTCTTGAAAGAGTTCTCCACCGGGTTTTCATTTTTCTTTCAACTACATTTTAATAACATTAGTTTATAACACATTTCTTCTTTAAAACCGTTTTTCACGACAAATTGCACAGTGGAATAACCTTTTCGCCTTCTGTTTCACAAGGTCTCCTGTAAACTTGTAAAGGTCGGCTGGATGTTTATCAGGCTCCTTCCTTCCGTGCTCTATGCCAACACAAAACTCACCCCAGCATTTTGCAACTCTCAGCGACACCCAGCTGCCTTTTCCTCACCTTTTTTTCTCAGAGCAACATGAAACAAACCAGAGAGCAAGCAATTTTATTGTTCAGTGGTATCTTTAATTGTGATGAAAAAGGATTATGCAGATTTCTGTAAGCCTCCCTGACAAGACATATTTCAAAGTGAATAGGCCATAGAACAGGAATATGTGTCAGTGGTGGAGGCTTAGTGGAACGTCTTCTCAATAATAGGGTAATCCTGGAGTCTAGGGATCCCTCATTTACCCTCTCAGCCGAGAGATGATGTGCAATGGTCTCCAATTATAGCCCATGGTGTCTTTAAAGACAAAGAAAAGGACTCAGACTGTGTGACTAAATGTCATAAAGATATTGTTTTTATCTTAATTACTCTGACCAGAAGTATAGGGTAGCATTACCGAAAGAAACAAAATAAGTCAGTTGTCTGTAATAAAGACAGACAAACATGTGACAGTGTTCGGTTACCTGATTGAGAAATCAAAAATGGCAAATAAACCTCATAAACAAAACTTTTTTTGTATCATGTTCATCAAGGTCCTGTCAATAATGGGAGGGTAGAAACCTTGTTATTACAATGTAATGACAGTATAAATGATAGATATAAAAGAAATATATTTAAATACATACATAAAATAATAATGCTATATATTTTTTCCTCACATTTGATAAAATAACACCTATATTTGACAAATTATTGCCATGATAAATTATTTCCTTCTTTTTCTTCTTCTTGTTATTGCCAAAGATGTTTACTAAATGCATTCAGAGACATCAGACAGCGAACACAGGCGAAATGAGGAAGGAATGTATCTGACTGACAAACAGCCTTGCTTGCTACCATAAACTAATCAAAAAAATATTTGCTGAAATCACAGTTTAAGCGAGCTAAGCGAGTTGTGTTCCTGATACAGTTCTGTATAATTGGACTTCTTTTTGATTACATTTTAAGTAGACCTTATTTACAGCAAATAAAGTCATCATGGAAATTGTAATTAAAGCCAATAATGAAGTAGACAGTATGGTCTTTTTTAAACGGTGTGACCTTTTTGGAGCCAGAGGAGTTGCTCCCCTGATGGCCATTAGAACAAATGCCTGATTAAGCTGCTGTTACAGCAAAGCTACATCCATCTTTGATATACAGTCTTCGATCGATGCTGTTGCCGATCACGTGTTGTGTTTTGGGAAAAACATGAAATTTCAAATATCTGATTAAACAATTTTTTTTTTACAGTCATTAGTGTTGCTTTTGAAAGCTCTTCTTACTGCTCGAAGCATTCTTATAACTGTTTACCTTTTGAATGTAAAGTTGGTGTGTGTGTGTGTAAGGAAAAGAACTGACTAGCTGTTGTCTGTGGGCGCAGGCTGATTCAGTCATTTAATGCTAACAAAGAGAGTAAAATGAAGAGTGAAAAGTGCTGTGTGATTTCTGAAAAGGATAAACAAAAACTAAGACTAATTGCTGCTGGAGGTCAGCATTTCAAATGCATGTTCAAAGTGTTGGGTGTTGCCATAAATTTATAGCAGTCACAGTTATTTATTAACCTGAATGGGCAATTTCGCAGTGAATCTGCAGAGAAAGGGGACATGAAAAGTTGTGAAGAATTGATGATGGACTCTTTGAAAGTGAGCGAGATAAAATTGGCCATGAAATCGGAAGCTTGGAATTAAATTGGCTGGAAGAAGAGGAGGGGGAAAGGTGCGATGTGTGATCACAAAAACACAAGTGTCTTTGTGAAAAAGCCAAGTTTAATTTGCACATCAGTTAAATGCATAATTAAAGAGGAGATCTGTCTGGCTGAAGGAAAGCCTAATCAGGAGAAATGTAGCAAAAAGCTGAGATGCTGATAGCAATTTGTGTTTGCTTTGCTGTTTGTCTCTCAGTGTTCGTCCTCATTCAAATTCACCCGCAGTTTTCCACAGTCGTTAGCATAGTTCACATTTAATAGCAATAAGCTCTATTTTGTTATTTGTGTTTTTTCAACTTGAGGGAATACTTTTTTATTTTTATGGTGGGGCAAAAGAAGAAGAAAGGCTGAGAGGAATGGCTGTAAATGGTTGTGAAAGAGTTGTGCTGGATCAGTGCACATTTTTCAGGTATGTCAGAAAACCATACAAACATGTGCTGGACATGATACAGAAACAACAGTTGGCGCATGCACACGTTTTAGATCAACATTCAGGAGTCCACCACGTGATTCAGTGGCTTGCGCAACCACATTTAGTAACATAACTTGAAGTAATAATTTTCTTTATCAGCCTCTCACATTGTTACGCAAACATTTTGGCCCAGTCTTCTTTACGTTTTTGCGTCTTTTCATTGAGTTATTGAGGTTTTTGTTTATGCACAGCTCTCTTAAGGTCCAATTACAGCATTTCAATCAGGGTAAGGTCTGGACTTTGACTGAATCATTGCAGCACCTTGATTCTTTTATTTTTCAGCCTTATCCTGTGTTTGGTATTCTCCAAGCGTGCCGCTGTGCAAACATGTCCTCTTTGATCTTGTTTGTCCAAAGGACATTTTGTCAAAGTACAAAAGTGGTTTGTTCAGATGAAACTTTGCAAGCCTGTCCCACCACCAGTTCTAGAGGCTTTCTTATGGCTACCCTTCCAAACGAGCCATATTAATTTTCACGATTTTAACGTTTAACATGATAGCCGAGGCCTGTTGAGTTTGAGCTGTTGCTCTTGGGTTTTTTCCAGTTTCTTTCAGCATTGCACAGTCTGGCCTGGAGGTGCTTTTGCTGGGATGTCCACTCCTGGGAGGATTGTTGCGTTGTGCTAACACAGACATGAAGGCTCAGCTGTCCAAACCTTTGATTTTTTACGACTGTTAAAAATGATGATGAAGCATTGTTATTAAAGATCTTCCAAGTTTTATCTGCCAGTAACAAACTTTGACACGATGACAATTACAAAGCAAAATAAATTAATACAAATCATCAAAATTGTATTATAAATTTATTTATTATTGTATTATAATACAGTAATAAAGAAGCTTTTATATTGGATTGTTCCAAACACAATATATTTTCTATAGTTCAAGTTACACTGCATCAGGCAGTTATAGCCACATTAAGATTTTTATTTTAAGTGTATTTTTCAAAATTTAGATGTTAAGAGTAATATTGAAATATTGTTTTGAAGAAAAGTCAAAAGGGTGAAACTTCAAAAGCTAAAAGAGAAGTCATTTCCTGCTTTATGATAACATGGAAAATGAACTTTTCATGTTATTTCTATGTAACTTCATTATATCAAAAATCATACAATAATAGTACAAAGTAGGACTAATAGAACTTGCTGAAAATGTTTTTATTTTTCATTGAACAGGTGAGAAATGCATGCAGAATACAAGAGAAGTTTTGAAAAATATAGAATATATATTTTTAAAAATCTATTTTTGTTCCTTAAATAATTCTCTTAATATAAAAGTTCTGGTTTTTTTGCACCTTTTAGGCAATGATGGGTCTTCATTGCAGGTTGCATTCAAGTTTTTAAAAATTGTGCTTTGTTTAGTATTTAGGGGATCTCATACAAAACGCTTTCAACATCTTAAAAAATCTGTGGAATACTTTGAGAAAGAACAGATCATTCTGATTGTTGTTTAGTCGCTACGTTGCACAGGTGAAAGTCTAGTTAAGTGTCTGATGTCAGAGGTATATTACCTCATATCTGTGTGTTGTACCATTGTTTACTTAAAACATTTTAAACTGCTAAAGTTTTCTGTACTTGATAATTTACTTTAAGTACTTAATGTTAATGTAAATGTTCAGGAATGTCATTTAATATTAAAACCATTAAAATGTTCAGTACAGCTATAGATCTTTGGTTATTATAAGGAAGGGTCTGCTCAACATTTGCATTTAAAGGTGAATGTAAGTTTAATCCCGAACATTCCAAGGCGTTCACATGCAGGCCGTCAAATGCAGCTGGCCTGTCAGGCACGGCTGGATTCGCAGAGATACAGAGATCGTACGAGGTGTTCTTTGTCACTGTTGCCCGCCATGGCAGTACTGGATGCCCAGAGATAACAACCCCATTTTAAAGAGCTACAGTCCACATTAGGAGGTTGAAGGGATGGCAGTGGAGCCGATCACAAGTGTGTCAGCCAGGAGACTAGATTCAGCTTTGCACTTCAGAGCTCATTTTGGTTGTTGTTAGGTTTGCAGTTAAACTTGCACTTTCACATTGTTAACTCTGTGTCTTGAAAAATTAGACTTACTCGATGAGTTTAAACATGATACCAAGACAACCTTAACAAGAATCCATACTAAAAAGATCAGAAGCATTTTGTTTCTTGAACTTTTTAGGCTTTTAGGCGATTCAGTATCTGTGCATCCCTGCAGATGGCGGAAAGCTAACACAACATGTGTTTTCTGTATATGCATTGTTATTCCACAGAACAGAACTCATGTTGCATTGAAATGGGGTAGCTGCAGCTCATGAGGTAGAGCAGCCCTTCAGAAGGTTAGCAGTTCAGTCCCTGGCTGCTGCTCCAGTCTGCACGAGCAAGATACTGAACCTCAAGGTGCTCTCCAATGCTCCAGGTTTGTCAAATTTTATTTTGAATTGTCAGATTCAAATTGAAAAACCAGCACAATCATTTTTACTTTTTTATTTTTGGGCCGGTTAGTGCTCAGCTGGAAGTTGACAAAGATGCAAAGACTGCCTCTTTTCTCCTTTTGTTGGTCATAGACCATTATTCAGGTGTAGTGTGTGGTCAAGGTCAGGCCCATGGAGCTGGATCACTAACCCAGCAAAGCAGTTCCACAACCCCAGGAATCAGTTTACGGTGTGGCTGTTGTTTTGCGCTCATTCCCTTATACATTTGTTTTTAAAAATGGGAATACATAGAATTAAATGATGATAGTGATTTTTCCAACACCAGTAGGCGGTAGGTGAAGTGTCTTGCCCAACGACCGAGACTGTCCGAGCCGGGGCTCGAACCGGCAACCTTCTAATTACAAGGCGAACTTCCAACTCTTGAGCCACAATCGCCCTGCTTCTAATTGCTTCTGATGTGGGCAGATCTTTAAAACACACTTTAAAGCCTTAACTTAAGGGTGAATGTTTCGAAATCTAATTATAATTTAATTACTGTTTGCTTCAAATTCATTTGCATACAGCACACTGCAAACAATATACAAATGAAAGGGTCTGGGTTACAGCAGCCACGTCCTTTTATCTCACTGATTACTTACAGTTTGTACTTCAAATCATTTTATTGGTTTGACTTGAATTGTGCTGAGTAATTCTGTGATTGGACAATAAAAGGTCAAGGAAATGTGTCCTGTAGCGAGATCACTTTGTTCCAGAAATGCTGGGATGTTCTTTAAAATGTTAATAAAAAAATAGTTTCACTGAAACTCGTGAAAAGCCACAGTTGAATCAGAAATTTTATTTGGTCCGGGTTTTTTTTTAGCTACAAGTTGGGACAAGGCCATGTTTCCCATTGTGTTGTTTTACCACCTGTTTTAACAACACTCTGTAAGCCCCGTGGAAGCGAGACAAATGTGGCAGTTTTGAAAGAAAAGTCTTCTTCCATTCCTCCTTGTTTTAGGATTTCATCAACACTTCACAGCCTTCTTTGTTGGGTATTTTGTTCCATATTCCACCAAATGCCTTTAACAAGGCACAGCTCTGACCTGCAGATAGGCTACATTGTCAGCCGCGCTTGCAACTGAGCCTGGCAGCTATAATGAAGATTACAGTTTGATGTTTTCTCTACAGATTTACAAGTTTAAACACATTTTGGAATGATTACAAATCACCATTGTTTATGTATGTTTCCATTTTACTTAGCAAAACAACTTCTTTGGACACGCTGCAGCCTCACTCCTTTAAAATCATATTTATTAGCTATACATTAAAGATCATTGATGGTAAGAAGAAGAATAGCAGTAAAAAGAGAATACAGAAAATGAAACCACTAAAAATAGAAAGAATGGTTGGCAGCAAACGATTAAAACAACTGCCTACTTTGGTTTTCTTTAGTCTTTGAAGCTTTATATGAAACTGCAGTGCACATACAGTTCTTATAGTAACAGTCTGTCTGAGCTATCGAATCATTTTGTTCAGTTGTATTCATTCTGTGCTGGAACTCTGTGACTGAGTGGCTCTCCAGTAGCTGCGGTTTGTTGCGCTCAGATGGGACGGAGACCGAGATGGGTGATATCAACCAACTTATCCAAGATTGCTCGATTCAAAGGGGTGCGTTGAATTGAGAATCAAATCAACCTTCTTATTAACACGAGACATCATCTACATCAAAGTCCCTTCCTCAAGTCTGTCACTTGAAAGAGTCTGGTTAGGACCAGGGTGCAATCCGCTGCCCGGGGAGGTCCTTTGTGCATCATGGTAATAGAGAACAAAGAAGGCCAAAACCTTATGCTATTAAAATAGATTCACCAAAACCAATTGTAGTATATTAGCTCGGAAATGACACGGAGGAACTGATGAGGGTTTTTCGTGGCAGATGGAGTTTCCCCATACCATGAAATTTGTATACTTGGCTACTAAGAAAACAATTCTTGCTGGTACGTTGAGCAGCCTTCCTGTTTTCACAGGGAAAGTGACACTGGCAGAGTGAGAGAGTGTGAAGCCTCTTTAATTGCCTTCGGTCACCCACAACGTTGAACCGAAGTGCCACGCAGCTTAGCAAAGGAACCGGGCAGAGGGCCTGATAGATATTTTATCGCCCAAGTTAACGGTTAATGAATTCCCAAAGTGAAATCTGTCACTTCAAAAATAAAGAGGAAGGCAAATTAAAGGGAGATAGAGAGAGACAGGGAAAGAAAGGGACTGGAGAGGGTGACACAGTTTTAGAATGCCCTATCTTTTGGCCATCCCCGTTTTTCAATGGAATAAAGAAAACTCAGCCTCTTTCTTCTCCTCTTTTCTTCCTCCACTTCTTTTTCTCCCTCCCATCCTCCTATCTCTCAGACCGCTTTTCTCTGAAAAAATTCTCATGAATGATTTATATGTGTCTTGTTATCAGCAACGATTTCTATAGACCCCAACGCATTCACCAAGACATTTGTGGCGTAATTGTTAATTTTAATGCCATAATGGCTTCAGATGGGAGCTCTGATTAGACATTTATTACACAATTAAATGAAACATACTCAAGAATCACAAAAGCCTTCCGTAATTATTTCAGGCCATTAATAAAATGGGCATTAAATTATATTGGACACAAAAGAGAAGTGAAATAGATTTCCATTAGAGCAATAGAGGCAGAGAGGGGTAATAGATCCTGCCTGAATTCACTCTGAAATTAATTGTTGCCCAGCCTATTTCCACACACAGTGGAATAAATGAATGAGAAAAGAGAGGAAGAGAAGAACGAGTTGGTGGCCAAGAGAGCGAGGGGAGGGGTTACATTAAGAGCCTCTGATAAAACCCTTTTGTTTGACGTACTACAATGGCCCCTCAATTTGAAAAAGAGAGGGAGAGTCAGACCAATTTCAATCTTAGTCCACCCCTCCAGAGTTCTGACTCGAGGTTATATCCTCTTTTCAAGTTCAGTTTGCTTTTGAATAAACAGCTATCACCTACCTGCAAATGCGTATATCGAAATGCGCCGCTTATTAGAAAATAATGTGTGGGGCAGCACCAGCCAAACCAGCCAAAGACAACCGCTAGTTTAAAAAAAAAGTGGAATAAATGACAGGAAATCAATCTTTCCTTTGATTAATAAATGACCCGCCTTTGACATCAGGCTGCCTTCCTGCTGCAGTCTGATGGAGGTCAGGAGATAGCTGTGATTCAATCAAAATAGAGACAGAAATGTCAGGAAAGATGTAGCTCAAGTATTAAAAAAAAAGAGAGCGTTTACAATGGACCGCATTTATTTTCCCCATTTCTGAACTGAGATTATGACAGTTAAAACACATCAAAGCCCGATGTATGGCAAAGACTTTTTGAAGCCGTTTCCAATGGGAGCTCTAAATTGAACCTCCTTTTGAACTACCAGTCTCTTGAGATCTTCTGCAAAAGTGTAAAAGAAATGGAAACTGATATCTCATAAGACTAGGACAGATCATTCAACAAAAATTAATTAATCATCCACTGATACAGATTTGGAGAATTGTATTACTCTCTCGCTCTGTCACTCTTCCTGGCTTCAAAAGCTCTTGGATTCTTCAGCTGTCTCTTCTACGTTATTGCACATTTGATTTTTTTTCATGTTACATTACCTACAGTGCAGCTTACTGGCTGTGCTTTTCTTTCCCCCAATAAAGCCTTTTTGGAATCATAATTCAGGACGCAAAAGTCTGTAAACAAAGCAGAGAGAAAACATACCAGCAGAGGCTGATTGATATGTAGAATTTGGTGGTGTTAAAGAGTCACGACGTGGAATATTAATTTTTAATTTCAGTTTTGAATTCATCACCTGACTCCCAGCAGCCTTGCAGCACATCTTGAGGTTCAGGTCCCAGATCAGTCCTGTGGTGAAAGATAAAAAACGACAGGCCCTAGGTGAACAGGAATCTATGAATATGGCTATAGGATGTAAAGGATGATCTGGCCTTTACTTGACTCTTTATATGTTGGGCCAGACACTTTTACAGCGCAGTCGACCAGCAAAATGTGCTCGCTTGCCTTTGCTTTACCCCTGGCAGTCTACATTATAACCGGCAAATCCAATTAATCAAAACATTATATTTCATAAAGTGCCATATTAAAAAGCATTTTTTCAATAATTAAAAAGGTCTGACAGAGCCTGAATGCCAATGCTGGGCGTGCACTCCAACAGACAAATTACATCCACTGATGAGATATGGCTCGTGGCTATAATGAGAGGTAATAAATGTGTCCGAGGTGTTATCGCGAATATTTTACTTAAAAGGTTGTAAAGCAGCTGTTAATTTGAAAACGTCCCCAAATACAAAATGTCGTCGTGTGACTAAAAAAAGCTGTGATTTGGGAGCTCTTGTCAGAAATGAGTTCTGTACATCATCATCTTGTTAACCATGTTGGTATTTAGTAATTAATTTTACCTCAAGCTTTGAAGCAATAAGTGAACAACTGAATGTGAAATGATGCAAGCTCACTGGAACTCAACATGGAATGAAAGCTATGTTGGAGCTATAAAGAACTCCATCTTCATTTTATGGTGAAGGTTTTTCTAGTATCGTAGGATGAAGTTTTTTTCTTTCTGAAGTTCTGCACCTGTTCCCAAAAGATTGGGAAGGACAGATGAGGACTTGACAGTGAATATTTTGTAAAGGTATTTCATATATGGTCCTAAAGCTGAATATCAGTTTCTTAAGATCCACAATTAAAGTATCTATACTTGGACTTTTGCTTTGTTTTGATTTTGAAAACTCTTTATCCTGTTGATGGAGAAAAGATTATTTGTTGTATTAAAACTTTATCGCAAGTTTCTCTTATCAATATAAAGTTGTGGCATTTGGTCATTTTTGTAGTAGAAATCTAAATTGTAAATAAAAAATCGGGGCTTACTGGGTCAAAAGGAAGAATTCTAGACGTGGTACAGTTGTGACAGATCTGTTTTTCACATGCAGTTTGATATCTGTAGTTTCCTCGTGATGAATCCAGCACAAGTCTGTTGTGGCATCTGCATCCGCCATCTGCAAGAAAGGATCGGCAGACATGATCCCATAAACTCACTCCCAAGTCCTTAGAAGTTGTTTGGTAACCCAGGGAACACAAAAGAAATTCCCTTGGTGATTTGTCTGATATGTGTGGAAGTGAGGACAGATGGTAGAAGATCTAACCTCACAGAATCAAAACATGTCGTAGGAGAACTGTATGTCAGGAATTTAGAAGTTGTGATTGTAAAAGCCTTCTTCTAGCAGAATTTCTATATACATGTATTTTATTGTTGCTCATTGCCCATTGCAGGAAGGTCAGATCAATGGTTTACAGGATTCATTTCCATAAGCAATTCTCTTCACCTCATACGTTACTCAGCGGTATTCTTTACCACAGATTGTTTCTTTTAATCACACACCTGAAGGTTAGTGTAAGTGTAATGCAAGAACGTGGAACATAAAATCAGCCTTTATGCGGATGATGTGTTACTCTTTCTCCAAAAAAGCTTGCAGATCTAACTAAATTAAACCATATCCCACTTTTAAAGAAGGTAGAAGATGATCTGGCT
Source organism: Aulonocara sp. 'chitande type north' Nkhata Bay (assembly GCF_057382095.1). Lineage (NCBI taxonomy): Eukaryota > Metazoa > Chordata > Actinopteri > Cichliformes > Cichlidae > Aulonocara > Aulonocara sp. 'chitande type north' Nkhata Bay. The sequence goes on from NC_141365.1 coordinate 15,767,832, forward strand.
AGATGGAAATCTCTACCCATATCACTCATGGGAAGGGTTGCCGCTATAAAAATGATGGTCTTACCAAAAATAAATTATTTATTCTCAATGATCCCAACTAAACCGCCACAAGATTGGTTCAGATCTCTAGATTCATGTATGTCCAAATTCCTTTGGAAAAATAAACCCCCACGTATAAGCTTAAAAACACTACAAAAGACCAAGGATAAAGGAGGACTAGAACTGCCTAACTTTCAGCACTACTTCTTAGCCAACGGGCTTCAGTTTATCTCAGGATGGCTAAAACACACCCTCTTAGATGAACCTTGGCTAGATGTAGAACAAGCACTCTGCAATAATCTAGAGACCTCAGACCTACCATTTATCAGCTCAAACATCCAACGACATGAATGCTTTAAAAGCATCAACATCAGCTCTTCTCTGACAGCATGGTGGGAGTTTCTAAAATTGACGGCGTCTTCATTAATCCCATGCAAACGTACACCTATCTGGAACAACCCTGACATATTACAAAACAATAATATGATAAACTTTTCAGATTGGAGTGATAAAGGAATCAAATATTTAGAACATATACTAGAAGGAACAGAATTTATTTCATTTGACGGACTAGTTACACAATATGGGATCAACAAGAAAAGATTTTTAGAATATCAACAAATTAAATCCATAGTAAAAAAGAAATTTAAACCGGGTCATGTTGAACTACAAACACCACCAAGTGTGGTTCAATTTCTTACTCTTAAACCCCCCAAATTACTATCCAAAATATACAGAATGCTTTCTAAAACAGAGGAATCAATATCACTTCCTATTGCAAAATGGGAAGCGGATTTATCAGTTAACTTAGACCTAAACTTCTGGTCTCAGATTTGCTTAAAAACCTTTCATCTAATTAGAAATCCCAGTCTTCAATTAATTCAATACAAAATATTACATAGAGTGCACTATACAGGTCATCGGATGTTCAAGATGGGCTTTACGTCTACCAACAACTGCTCACACTGCCAAACCAATTCACCGGACAATTACATCCACGCTCTTTGGTTCTGTCCACCAGTTCAGAAGTTTTGGCGCGAGATATGTGAAGACTTATCGAAGTGTCTGAAATGTAACATTCCAACTTCCCCCTTAGTGTGTTTGTTGGGCAGCTTAGATAATGTCACTTCAGAAAAGAATATCGCCCATATGGTTTTCACTGCCCTATGCATAGCCAAGTAAACTGTCCTCATGAACTGGAAAAATAAAAATAATCTTAATTCTAACCAATATAGAAATTATCTATTAGATTACATTAGTCTTGATACAGCCTCTGCCACCACATCAGATCAATTGCTCTGGGCTCCTTTGATCAGCTCCATCACCTAGTGGGGGTGGGGGGTCATAGTTTGGTCCCGCCTTCACTGTTGTGATTGGTGTGGGGGTAGGGACAGGCTTAGGGCGTCGGGGGGTTCCCCGGAGGCATCTTCCTTGGGGGGCTCAACCCGGGGTAGCGGTCATGTCCGGTTAGGGGCTCTGTTGGCTCTCCGGTGACTGTTTCCTCGCGGCTGCGTGCAGCGGGGCTAGGGGAGGGTCTGTGCTGACGGACGTGGGTTACTGACCTGGTAGCCTGGCTGCCCCTGGGTGGGTCCGGGATGGGCGTGAGGTTCTGGGGGCGCTCCGTCTCTGGGCTGGGACCTGGACCGGGCCTCGGGGGCTTGGGTCCTGGTTGGTGTGTTGCCGGGGTTGTGGGCGGGTGGGTGCATGGGGGCCCAGCCCTGGAGCAGGGTGCCGCCGGTGCGTCGAGCCACCTGGGGGGCTCTTCAACTGGTGGGGGAGATTGTCACATCTTGCAGGAGCTTTCCTCTCCTCAGGAGCTGCCTCTGCAGGAGGGGGAGATACAGGAGAGGTGGAGGAAGATCTCAGCCTGGGTGTTTATTGTCTTATGTAGTCTGGAAGATGAGTGGATGGTGGGGTGGGTGCAGTTTTCTCTGTGGTGGGGTTGGGTGGACTGTCCCAGGCTCTGTGGGGCCGGGCGGCGCTGCTGCACTGGGCCCGGTCTGGATGGGCCTGGGCCCCCCTTTCCCTGGCGGGTCGCGGAGTATGGGGGTGCCTACTGGGGTCAGCGGGGGAGCTGGCCCCAGGGAGGGGTCACTTGCCCCTCCCTTCCTTCCCTCCCCATCTCCAGCTGCCTCCCTCTTCCCGCTCCACCACAACCACCCACACATGCAGGGCCTTGGAGTAGGGGTATGTCACCAGGGTGCAGAGGAGGCTACCCCCCCCCTCTGTCCCCTTCTGGCTGCCTCTGCCTCAATTTTATCCCACAACTTAGACATTCACATTACTCACACTCTCATTACACATACATATAGGATCTTGGGGGTGGGCACGATACACGGAGTCCAAAGTACCATCAGGGTGTACACCCCACCCCTGGCATCGTTGCCCACCTCTCAATTTTAAATACACGTAGACATTGAGGGCCAGCAGGAGGGACCATGCGCTTACCTGCTGCTCTCTGGCAGGTAGCTCCATGCCCTCCTGGGTTTTAAATGCACCTTAGAACACACATGCATCAACATTACAATGAGCGGGTGGAGGGAGGTTCGGAGTCTTCTCTCACCACCGTTCTCTGCGACCTGCTGGAGCAGGGGGGCTAGGACTAGGAGGAGGAGTTGGCCGTCCGACTGCGGTCTGGAGTGTGGAGCCTTCCTGCTGCTGCGGAGTCGGGGCGGTCTGCCTCCCCCCACCGCAGGGAAAAGGGAAACACCACCTGGGTCTGGGTGCAGTTCCCCCCTCCAGGGGCGGGGGCACCTAGACCCGGTTTGTAGAGTATGCTTGGGGAGTGTGATCGTGTGTACAACGTCTCTTTATGTCTGTCTCCACGTTGGTTGAGTGTGGAGTAAGTGCATATGAGAGCATGAGGGTGGGAATGGATGTTTGTATCTGTGTGTGCCTGTATGTCTGTGTCTATATGTCAGGTTGGGTGTCAGGCGCCACCTCTCTGGGGACATCTCAGGCCCTCCAAGGTTTGGAGGCCTATCTCCCCCTACCACCACTTTCCCTGCCAGTGGCGGACCCCCTCAGACATCGGTGCGTTGGTGGTTCTTTGTGTCCGGGGATGGGCGTCCAGGTACACACCGGCTCACTCCTTGGCGGCCGCTTATCGGGGCCTGGAGCCTGGGGCTCGCTCGGGCCACTTCGGAGGTGGGGTGCCCCCGGCCTCTCGGCCTGGGGCTCGGTCACTCAGGCACGGCTGGCTGCCGGCGGAGCTCACGGGCGCGTCACTGCAACTCCCCCTGGCTTCTGCTCCGCGGCTGCTGAGTGAGCCCTCATCTGGGACTCTCCTCAGCTCTTTCCGGGACAGTGGCGCAACTGCCCCTCTGTTGGTCTTCCTTGGTCTCTTGTGTTCCGGGGGCCTCTGGATGTCTGGAGTTTTGATCTCCTCCATACCTGCTTCATGCCCTGGAGGACGGGGCTGTGGCCCCCCCACACCCTCTAGCAGATTATTACATGAAGGAACCTTTTAAAAAAAACAAAAAACAAGCGCGTCCATGCTCACAGGTGTACACACGGGTGATCACACCCACAAACTACACCCTTTTTGGCTCCTACCTCAAAGCACACTGTGTTCTGTTGATCTTATGTGCTGCACAATAATGTTTAACATTTAGTATTTACTGTCATATTCCCATATATCATTGTGATGTTGTTTATTCTATTACTCTTGTTCTCTTCTGCTTGCTTTCTTTTTTCTTTCTCAGCAGGTGATCCAGGTGATTGATATATGCTTTTTTTTTTCTCTGCCCGTTCTGTTGGTTTTTGTCTTTTGCCCTTCTCCCCCGTCCCTCTTCTCAGCTGTTTCTCTTTCCCTCTTTCTTTCTCCCCTTCTTTCCCCCTGTCAAGTCTGTCCCGTATTCAGTAAGTGAAAATAAAATAAACAATAAAAGGTGAATCAAATGGACCATTACGGCAAGGCTGGGATGGTCAGTTTGGTAAAGTAAATCCGTTGGGCATCTTTCTTTGCCTTTAGACAACAATTCTGATGGCAAAAGAGCCAAACGGGACAGGCCAAAAAAAAAAAAAAAAAAAAAAAGAGTTCTGTACATCATCATCTTGTTAACCATGTTGGTATTTAGTAATTAATTTTACCTCAAGCTTTGCTTGGCATTAGCAAAGTAAAGCTTTCTCATATCTGATTTTCTTTCCAATATAGAAGCAATAAGTGAACAACTGAATGTGAAATGATGCAAGCTCACTGGAACTCAACATGGAATGAAAGCTATGTTGGAGCTATAAAGAACTCCATCTTCATTTTATGGTGAAGGTTTTTCTGGTATCGTAGGATGAAGTTTTTTTCTTTCTGAAGTTCTGCACCTGTTCCCAAAAGATTGGGAAGGACAGATGAGGACTTGACAGTGAATATTTTGTAAAGGTATTTCATACATGGTCCTAAAGCTGAATATCAGTTTCTTAAGATCCACAATTAAAGTATCTATACTTGGACTTTTGCTTTGTTTTGATTTTGAAAACTCTTTATCCTGTTGATGGAGAAAAGATTATTTGTTGTATTAAAACTTTATCGCAAGTTTCTCTTATCAATATAAAGTTGTGGCATTTGGTCATTTTTGTAGTAGAAATCTAAATTGTAAATAAAAAATCGGGGCTTACTGGGTCAAAAGGAAGAATTCTAGACGTGGTACAGTTGTGACAGATCTGTTTTTCACATGCAGTTTGATATCTGTAGTTTCCTCGTGATGAATCCAGCACAAGTCTGTTGTGGCATCTGCATCCGCCATCTGCAAGAAAGGATCGGCAGACATGATCCCATAAACTCACTCCCAAGTCCTTAGAAGTTGTTTGGTAACCCAGGGAACACAGAAGAAATTCCCTTGGTGATTTGTCTGATATGTGTGGAAGTGAGGACAGATGGTAGAAGATCTAACCTCACAGAATCAAAACATGTCGTAGGAGAACTGTATGTCAGGAATTTAGAAGTTGTAATTGTAAAAGCCTTCTTCTAGCAGAATTTCTATATACATGTATTTTATTGTTGCTCATTGCCCATTGCAGGAAGGTCAGATCAATGGTTTACAGGATTCATTTCCATAAGCAATTCTCTTCACCTCATACGTTACTCAGCGGTATTCTTTACCACAGATTGTTTCTTTTAATCACACACCTGAAGGTTAGTGTAACTCAGCCATTTCTATAAGTTGCAAATTTCACTAACATTCCATAGTCTGGTCACTGTGTTGCTGTTACTCGTTTTCTGTGTGCGCTTTAAGTTGAACTCCATCATTGGCAAGAAGACAATCACAGTACCAGGCAAAATAAGCAGATGTCAGGGAGATGATGATCATGAATGTCAGTGGAGATGCTTGGCCATCGGGCAGAGACTGACGATGTCTGGACACTATAGTTGCTGCATAGAGCGGAAAGCTGAGGGTAAGGTGAGGGGGCATGTTGAAAGACTAAAGCTCTAACTCTAGGGCCTTGTAGAGTTGTTTAACAAGTGAGAACTCAGATCAGTTCTTTAATTCTTGAACATTGTTGAGTTGGTCAACAGGCTACCATAAACTGATTTATTTGGGTCTTTGCCTGAAGGCTAGGTTCTTATCATCTGTCCTTATAACTTTAGTACCTTCAACCAGGTCAGTAGTTAACAGTTTCTATTTAATTTCTATCCTCTATTGTTTTGAAATGACAAGAAAAACATCTGGACCTGGATAGAAATTCTAAAGACTAATATGAGCGTTGTGCGTCAGAGGTTCTGATACTACTGAAGACATGCTGAATAACTATGGCATCTTGCAACATGGCAGCTTCCCAAACAAAGCTCTTTTGGTTAGTTCTTCCCACTGACTCTGGATATATTTTTTAGTACCCCCGGGCATCATGTGACCATTTCAGAGTTACCTGATAGGTCTGGCATACCCAGTAAACATACTCATCAGTTAACCTGATCTGAGGGACGAAGATGTCTAAAGTCTTTTGGTTTTACCTGAACTCCACATAGACTTGTATTCTGGATGTGTTTAAGCTCTTAGAAAACCCCGGAACACCACGTTAACAGCCAGCAGTGTCAACGTGTCTGCTTATTGAAATATTTTAGATTATTAAATAAACTGTTTAGCGTCAAAATAATAAGGTTTGCATAACACCAGTTAACCCTGCTTTGAAATGGATGTATTTGTTGTTTAAATCGTATATACATATGCATCACTACTTATTGAATTTTTTTCTGAATATGCATCTTATATTATTGTTTGGTAGCAGTTCAGATTCTCATTTATGCTGGTTAAATCTTATCTACTGAGTCACAGTCTCATGTGAAAGGCTGAAATCCCCCTGCAAGGAAGGCCAGCTCTAAATGAGTTTTTTTTTCTCTTAATGAAGGTCAGGAGAGAGTCACATCTTTCCTTTTGTGATAATTTATCCCTATCTCCTGTTATCTCTGTTTTGCCCCTTTAATCCTAATTGTATTGTATAATTGTGTGATGTGGACCTCTTGGTCTTTGAAGTATTGGCCCTATCCTTTCATTATTACCTGATGCCTTGAACCTCCGTTAATTTTTTTTCAGCTCCGTTCTGCATTATCCAGTGTTGGAGAATAAAGGAGAGAGCAGCTTAAGTTCAGTCATTTTCAAATTTTATTTAAGTCTGATTTCTCTATCTTCCTGAGAAATAATTTCACCACAAAGATATATATTGAGCTTAGTAATATAGTCTGCATGTTGGCAGTACATCTCAAATGCGGCTCATTGCTGTTTTGATTGCTTCTCAGTGTTAGTGAATGGTACTTGTAAAGGAATAATGTAAAAAGATCTGCCCTATTGTATGCAGAATTTGAGTTTTAGAATCGCTTCTATATGAGTGAAAGAAAGCCCGTTTTGTGTCTTTAACATTGCACGTATAATTATCAACAGCCAAAGTCTGAATATGCATTTTTTTGTGCCATTGCTGGGGATAAACAGCTTGACCATGAACACTCAGTTTTCAATATATGAGGCTATAAATGAAGCTGATAGAACATTTTGTCTATACATGGTTAAAAAGACATTCTACTTTGTGCTTTAACTGTTAAATGCTTTTACATTCAGACTGAACATTTCATAGAGATGTGTGCATATAAGGTTCTGCAAAATTAAAGCGAAAGAACAACTTTCAAGGAGAGCTCACTATTATCTGTGCAAACTACTGAATAAGTATTGAAGCAAAACTGTAAATGGCATTGTCTAATTGCTGTATGGTTCTACTTTTATATTAGCAGATCGTCACCACCTATGAGCCATTCATCTTGAGAACAATGATTCAATATAATAACATAATAGATGATGCTGTAATACATGCTGTATCCAACATGCACTGGCCGAGTTAGACTTAATCCTGCACTGATGCTACAGTACAGGACACGCAGACATATTCTGACAACATAAAAATGTTTGTGTGCCTAAGATAATTTCTGTTGCCACAATTTATTAGTTCCAAATATGGTTCAGCAGTAGTTCTTCCACACTGTGGAAAAAATAGGCTTAAAAACATTCTGCTGGGAAGAAGGAAAAAAGTTAGGAAAGTTGTAGACCATGTGAGTTGTCTCGGTTTCTAATATTTTATTTTTACAGAGAACCATCACTAAATAGGATGGAAATACAATAAAAGGCATTGAAATGTCAACCCTAGCTTTTAAGAGTTTTTGAGGGGAGGACGCAAGTGTGCAGTAAAGAAAACCTCTTACCGCTTCAGCACCATGGACAGTTACGGTAGGGGAGCTTACCTCAATGCTCTCCACGGGAACCCAAGTTGGCTAATAGGCTCTCCGTGTGTCAGGCCGCTCCCCATTCACTTTTTAAGGCGAGATGGATGGACATGTGTCCTCAGATAATCCTAGTTTATGTGTGTGCGCACGCATGTGTGCTGTGTTTGTCTCGCGCGCTCCTCTATGTTTGGGTGTGATTTAAATTTATTAGACTCAAAATTTAAATTTTGTTCTATTTCCATAAAAGCCAACATTAAACTTCCCAGTAGGCTGATTTTCGGTGTACAATACTGATAGTGTGTTTCATTTTGGGAGTCATTTCTAAGCCAAATATATTCCGTTACAGGCATTTTTTTTTCACTTTTTAAAATTCTGTTTATATGTTGTTATCAGATCTTTTGGCATTTCCAAATAACTTAGGTTTGGACATCTTTTTACATTCAGGTGTAAAACCCAAACCCCCAAATTTCTTTACTGCATTTTTTATTATTATCTCAGAGCAAAAATGTACCGCGGCTGCATGTAATAAAACTAAAGATGGAAATAATAATCATCATCTGAGTCCTTGACGAATCAAACCCTATTGCATTTCTCATTATCCCGGTAAATTGTCGAGGGAACTTTCAGGCGTGCATTTATTAGACAATCAGTTTTTGAATAAGAAACATAGCCGACTTCTCCCTCGTGAGTATAGGAGGCTCAGCCCCTAAAATAATTTCCTCTTATCTAATTCATTGATCATAAAATGAAGCCGGTGTGAGCATGCAGCAGCAGCAGCAGCCTACATGTTAAATTGCATGCGCTGTTCTGCGATAGATAGCATAGCACAATTTAAAACTTCAATGCAAGCCGAAATATACAGTGCAAACATGCGGCATACTACCTCGCGGTTGCAGATGAGCGTCATATAGCCTGCCGATTGGGAGGATTGTGTAGGAGCTGTTTCTTTCTCTTTTTTCTACCTCTTTCCCCCCTTTTTTCCTGCCACCCTGCCATCGCGGATGTACTGGGAGGGGGAAGAAAAAAAAAAAGTCGGAGACGTTCTCAACTGATTGTTCTCTGGGTCGGGGTGAGGAGGATCTTTCTCCCAAAACGATCATATTTTAGACGATATATTCAAGTTGGTTTTTTTTGGTTTGTTTTTTGTAAAGACAGATGTGATGGAAATCTTCTTGTTCCAAGCTGCCGATTGACGCATGCGTGTGCGAGGAGACAGGGAGCGTAGAGAGAGCGTGAAAAAGAGACAGAGATGGGGATGAAATGTGGGAAAATCAGACAGAAAAACGAACTACGCTTTGCTTTATTTTGGGTCTCGAAATAAAACGAGGTTTGGGTCACGATAGTCAATGTATTGCCCGCGGACGTGTGCAAAAATCTGCGGGTTTTTTAGACGGGTCATTCTGTATAAGAAACACGCGTGTGAGTGTGATGTGATGACATGTTAAAGAACCGAAAACCATCTTTAGAGTATCTGTTTACATTAAGCCACACAAAGAAGAGAGGAAGATGAGATGATAATACGCAGCCCGCAAAATACACATATGTACAGAGAGAGAGAGAGAGAGAGAGATGGAGGCCAAAGACAACCTTAAATAAATCTGCTTAGCAGTGTAACTAACCGGGGTTGTATCTCCACTTACAGCATTTTGACGGTGTGTGTAGAGGGGGGAAAAAATCATCCGCCTGCCTTTCGCTTAATAATCACAGCTGAAAGTATCATATATCAAGCACATTAGCCCGAGGGCTATTAGGCAGTGGTCCTGGTTGACATTTGCATTTTAAAACGATCACTCTGCGCCTCCTTAAAAAGAACAATCTGTCAAATCGATGTGAACTAATGCAACAATTACAGACGCACAATGACGGCTCCTCTTAACGTTTGTAGTTATTGCTATATGTAATATTTCCTCGCTGTTTGTAATTCTGCCGATGCCTAGTTTTAGTTTTACACATTGGCACGCGTGGGCCCAAACCGTGTGCGCGCCCGTGTTTATCATCATATGTGCGTGCTCGTGGGAGTTAGGTGGTTTAAGGGAATGCTAACAAAAAAATGGACTTGTAAGAGGTTTTTGTGACCCCGTCCACACCCCCCAGCTACCCCACCAGCAGCGGGATAACAGAGGTTAAAACCGGCTGAAGTGTCATTGAGCAACAGTGGAAGACCTTTCGGTTGCAAATGAACTGTCGTGCTTTTATTATTATAATGACTATTTTTAATGTTATTTATTTATTTTTATTATGTGAAAATGCGAATAAAACCGGGTTCCGCTGTATTAAAGGCCCACAGATACGTGTGCATTTTTGGGGGACTTTACATCCAGAGTGCTCCCCGGCGTCCGTGCGTAAAGCTGTACAGTAAATTGGTTGCACGGTATAGTCACCTCTCTGGATTGAAGTCAGGTTTTAACTGGAAAAGAGGTTGAAGGTCCATGTTTGTTGCGATTCATTACATTAAATGGAATCGGGAAGGGATCCTGGGTATTACCCCCCCTCCACACACACCACACACACACACACACACCCCTTTCCTTATTTTTCTTCTTTTTTTTCTACTACTACCTCCCGCTCTTTGTTTATGTTGTAATGTACATATTTTTTCGTGAAGGTATTATAATAGCCGCTCTCCGTGCTGATTGGGCGCTCAGGTTGGTGAGTGAACGCCCTGCAGATTATGTCAGATTGCGTGCAGAAACCAAACCAGCCCAGCCTTTGAACTTCACCGCTTTTGGCTCGTATTCACGCTCTTCCGCTCATTTCCAAGCCAGGTGCTTGACGACAAACCTCAGAGAGAGAGAGAGAGCGCGTGTGTGGCAGAAAAAAAACCACCTAATACTTTTACGACTCCAGCAAACTGACTGCGGAACATCGCTTTCACCTTTGTGGATTTTTTTTACGTGTGTGCGTCTCGCATGTGTTTTTTCCCGTATTGCCTGGCGCAGGTCTGACAGAGTTGTTACTGGACTTAAACGAAGGCGCACCAGTGTTTAAACTCGGGGAAAACGCACCGGGCGCTGGATTTTTCTTTTCTTTTCTTTTGCTTTTGTTTTCCAGAATCTGAAGATCCCAGGCGGGGCATGACTGGTATCGGGCATCTAGACAGGTGAATAGTTTGCCTTCTTTCCGATCAGAACTTTTCCTCGTCATTAAAATTGGGGATAAAAGTATAGTCTTAAGATGTCAAAGCCTGCTGATCATATCAAGAGACCCATGAACGCGTTCATGGTTTGGTCCCGGGGCCAGAGGAGGAAAATGGCACAGGATAATCCCAAAATGCACAACTCGGAGATCAGCAAAAGACTGGGCGCTGAGTGGAAGCTGCTGTCAGAGTCTGAGAAGAGACCTTACATCGATGAGGCCAAGAGGCTGCGGGCTCAGCACATGAAGGAGCACCCCGACTACAAGTACAGACCCAGGCGCAAACCCAAAAACCTGCTCAAGAAGGACCGGTACGTTTTTCCGCTGCCTTACCTCGGGGACACCGATCACTTGAAGGGACTTCCTGTGTCGGCCGCGGACTCTCTTTTGGGCTCTTCAGAGAAAGCCAGAGCGTTTCTGCCGCCGACATCCGCCCCATACTCCTTCCTCGACCCGAGTCAGTTCAGCTCCAGCGCCATCCAGAAGATGACCGAGATGCCCCACACGTTGAGCACCAGCACTTTGCCGTACGCATCCTCACTGGGATACCAAAACGGCGCGTTCGGCACCCTTGGGTGCCCCAGTCAGCACACCCACACCCACCCGTCGCCCACAAACCCGGGCTATGTCGTCCCGTGTAACTGCACAGCCTGGTCAACGTCAAGTTTACAGCCCCCGGTGGCCTACATACTTTTTCCAGGTATGACCAAGACTGGGATAGACCCATATTCATCCGCACATGCCACTGCCATGTAACCCTCAAGACTCATTTGCTCTTTATAATTCACTTGAATACTGAAATGCATGTAAATATATTATGGACAGCGCGCCCTATTAAAAAGGCATGAACAGTGTTAACTGCCTTGGACTTGTTATGGCACAAAAAAGAGGAAAAAACAAACTTTTGCAGAAATCCACCAAGTTCCTGCCTGAGCAAAGGAGCTGGAGTTTGGTGTAAAGGACGGAGCCCTGTGAACTGTAAGAAATGTAAATGTTATAACGTTTATGGCAACCAGAAAAGGAGGCCTTTAACTTTATTTATTGTGTACATTTCAATGCTGATATGCTGATTTGTGTTGATTATTGATAGGCTTCACTTTTATTTTGAAAAATTGGCTTGCACAATTAGCGTTCATATTTCCTGTATCAGCCTAAGGAGTCCACATTTTTGGCAATTTTATGACGATGTTCTGGACATAGGGTCAAAATCAGGACATGTAGGCTGGATTACATACGGGTTATATTGTTATATTTATCACAAAAAAAGAGGAAAGAAAAAAGAAAACTGGCACATAAAACTATACGGTCTATTTAAGAAGACACAAATGAGGAAAAAAAAATCATTTACATCCAGATGTTTCATTTTGCATTTTTACCTGTGGTTCAGTGCTAATATAGTCACACGCGTCATTTTAGTTTGTTTTTTGTTTTTTAAGGATAACTTCTATTTGAATTCAAGGAGTTCTATGTGTATTTTCTATCTAAGATGGTAATTTAAAACCTGTCATGTTATGGAAAGGATAATGTATCTAGAAGGTTGATACCTCCTGCTCTTTGTTCAAGTGCCGAGCAAAGACATTTTCAATAAAGACAATCTGTCTTCAACCAGATCAATTTCCTGTATTTGTAGGTTATTGAGACCACAGAGATAGCGTTATAATGTGCACGTGCTGCGGGGGCGTTTAAACCGCCAAAATAAAAGTTCGATTAAATAGATATAAAAGGTTTAATGATCACAAACTAATAATTATTTTAAAATTTAAATTAAAATAAATATACAAAATTGAAGTTATAAATTAAGAAAATACTTTAATCTTTTTAAAGATTAAAAAAAATACACCCGAGCTAATCAATACTGTTGATAGTCTGCACATTAGAACAATAACATCAAATCAATCCTCTTTTCCCTCATCGATTCCCTCTCCCGTGTGCGGTAGTTAAAGCTGTCAGTTCCCGGCCCTTTGATCATTCCACAAAGCTTTATTCCTTAACTGCTTCTTTTTCTTTCTTTCTTTCTTCTTCTTCTTTTTTTATTTTTATTATGATGATTGCTCTGCTTCGTGTTGCAGAAGCAGGGTTCAGGCATGTTCAGCGGTGCAGCATGATGAAGGTGTGTTTGTGACACCGGGATGAACCGGTTTTTGATGTTTGACAGTTCAGGAGAGGCCTCCCTGGAGGGATTCCGCCCGTCCGACTCGTCTGACTGCTTAATCACTTCAAGAAGCTGCTTAATTATAGGTTTAACTAATGGCGAATACTGATTTTTTTTCTCTCTCTCGCTCCATTTTTTTTTCACCCAATCTGCGACTTTTTGGTTGGTTGTACAGCAGCCTACCACTCGACTGTGATGCAGTTTAAAAAATCTCTGCGTGTGCGATTTCTGCTGCAGCCAAAAAACTTCGTTAAAACCTCTATCAGCGCCGAGTCATCTGCACGTGTTTAAACCTGCAGCGACCTGTGAATGAAAAAGGCCCCGGCTCTCATTAAGACAGCAGAGAGTGAGCACAGCTCTACAACTCACCCAAAAAAACAAGCAGGAAAGAAAGAAAACTTCGACCCAGCGCCGGGTGCAAGGGGGTCTGTTTCTTCTTCTATTCTTCTTAATGGAGACTGATGGATTTGCGTACCGCGCGCGCGCACGTGTGTGAGTGTGTGTAGCTTGCCCATATTAATACTGTAGTAATAATTAAAAAAATCATTCCACATCCAAATTGTTTACTTATCTGCCAGGAACATATGTGGGGAGAAGTTACCATTCTGCACTATTGCCCAAGGTGCAATTCCATCCTGGGGAGGAAGAGGAGGGAGGGCAGGGGAAAGGAGGAGAGGGGGGCAGATTTTTATGACAGACTTGCTTCTTATCTGGAGCTGTAAATTAGGGTGATACTTCATTGAACCGAATGTGAAGTTTTACATCAAAACCCTAAAGCGCTCTAATTCAACTTTGAAATGAGACAATTATAATTACTTTCAGGAGTAGCTGGATAAAGGCCCGTCTGTGTGTGTGTGTGTGTGTGTGTGTGTGTGTATATATATATATATATATATATCATTCATTTTTAAAAATATATTTAAGACAGTATTGTTTGCAGTCTCTTTTATTTTTAAGTTTTACATCACAGAGACTGATTCACTCACTACCTGTAATTATCCAACTTAGTCACGGAAATTGAGTGCGGTTACAACGCCCTGAAATAAATAACGATAAACGGCATGTGAGAGGTATAATGGGAGGGAAATTATGATTTGGAATTATAGAGGGAAAGGGTGTGTGTGTGTGTGTGTGTGTGTGTGTTTAAATCTCTCTTCCCCCCCTTGACGTTTTTATTGGAGCACAACAGAGAGAATTCAATCTGCCTTATCTCTCCAGGACTCCTTTTCAGCGCGAGATCAGAGGAAAAAGGAGAGGATAATTGTTCTTTATTTTATTTAATTTAACGCGACAGCCAGCGCTTTCAGGTCATTTATATGCTTCATTTGGTGATAAAAGTCAATGAGGAGGGGAAACACCGAGTAAAGCAGGCGCTTTGACTTCTTTTCATTATTATTTTATTTCTCTCAGCAACATAAAGTATATAAAAAAAGAAGTAAAACAGACGAAACAATAATTGGATGAGGAGGTGAGGAGGTGGACATTTTTAATTAAAAGTCATGGGTCATTTACATTATTGTGTTTTAATGTCACCCTGAAATCATCAGCAGGAAATGGACTTTGATAAGTGGCTTTGAGGATGTGGTTTTGTATTTAGGCGTGCTAATTTTCTAAAACAGAGGTCGAAGATTATGATGATGAAGATGATGATGGTAGTGTCATTGTTGTTGCTTCTCTGATGGTGATGATGACGATGATGATGATAGAAGAAGGGGAAAATATGCCAAGGCACAGATCGGCTTATCACAGCTGAATTCATTTTTATTTCAACGCGAGATTTCACATTTTATATAAAAAAAAAAAAAGCATTTTTGTGAGTGAGTGTGTGTGTCTGTGTAAAAGCTGATCTCATTTCAGCATATTAAATATTGTCTAAAAAAATAAAAAAGGAAGAAGTCATCACTGGCTAAATCCTGGTCTATCTAAAATTGAATCTGGGATACCATTTTGACGGGAGAAAAAGTAAAACCGTACAGTTTTGTTGTTTGAAGACGCGGGGGCTTGAATTTGGGGGTCCCTGAATTCTCATTTGAAAGAAATGAAATGGTGAACGAGCTGATAAAGAAAAAAATGGGAGGGGGCGGCTGAGCTGAGAGAAAAGGAATCATGGCACGGTTGTTTAATGCGCTGCACCAGTCGGAAAAGTGATTTACACCAAGACTTTATTCCCCCCGACTGATGGAGAGACAGCGCGAGCGTTCTTCTTCTTCTTCTTTTGCATTATTGTTTACATATACACATGCAGGCGCGCACACGTGCACGTGGGCCTGTGCGGTCAGTTTTCTGGAGATGATCGGATACAGATTGCTTGGATACGGACGCTATGCTTCACCCACAGAAGCGAACTGCATCCATCAGGTTCAGTCTGTGCAGCGGACAGTTTGCGCGAAAGTTTATTCTGCGCTCAGTTAACCCCTTCATTTTCGGATAGTTTTCATTTTTATTTTGTACGTCCTGTAATTTCTGCAACATCTGGAACCCTCAAAAGCCACAACTTCATTTTTGCCTGTCTTATTTTTTTTTAAATTTCTTAAATTATTTTTAAATAAATGAAGTTAAAATAAACGAATGAAATAAATTTCGTGCTTATTTTACGTTAAAATGATTTGTGTGCAAAAATATTTCCTGTATTTATTTGAATACTGCTCAATAATTTTTTCCACATATTAAATCAAATCATAATTTAAACTCCTCAACTCAAAGATGCCCCCAGACATGGATCGCACACTTTTGCCACCAAATGAGAGCATTAAAAAATCTCATTCATGCCAGTGTATAAATCTTTTAATTTGACTTATTAAAAGTTATCACGTTTGACCACCGTTTCATGCTGCATATGTCAATGAGTGAGACACACAATGAGGTAAAATTCATGATCTCAGATCAGATAAAGATCTCAGATCAGAAAAAAATAATAAAAATTTTGTCTGCCTGGATTTACATTTCCCTCTTTCCTACCTTGTTACCTCTCAGATTTAATGGTTGCAATCCACTGTTTCAGGTTCATTTCTACATCAAACGTTTTTCTGTCTTTTATTTTGTTTCTCTGATTTTCTTCTTTTTCTCTCTTTATTTATCTGCATGATTTATAGACTGTTTAGCTGAGACCAGCTGTTGTTTTAGAGCCATGTGACCTGCTTTATTTTAGTTATTCATCCTTGTTATCATTATATTATAATGATGACGATGCATATGCTCAGATACCTTACATATACACTGATGTCGTGATGTACAATGAGACATCACACACCTCCACAGTTGTGTGTATGCTTCTTGTGATACTTTTAAGCCATTGTGTTGTCTTTGTCCTGAATGTTCATGCCATATAAACTTTCCAGTCATGCATGTGAGCTTTTTAATATTTGAGATGACTTTTCAGACATCACACTTTAAATCAATAAGAAAAATATAACATTAATTACAAAATGCAGAGTCTGGAGTGTTAAAGCTAACTTATACTTAAATGACACAATTTTGAAATATTCTGATATTTGATATAAACCTTTGCTTTTGCAAAACTGCAAATTCTTGGTAAAACTCAGTTTCTATATAATGTAATTTTTATGTTTTTTATTTTTAAAGACTCTTGAAGGTCTTTTTAGAAGGAAAAGGTTGTAAGTTTGTTACATATATGGAAGCATAGTTGATAAAAAAAACTCTGATATGACCAATGAGCATTCTTCATTCCTTCATTATTTATAAATAAAGTTGCGTTTTTCAGTGAAATTACTGCATTTATTTGTTTCATTTTTAACAGTTATTCTTGTATGTTGCGTTACATTGGATTTATTTTTCAATTCGCGTAAGCTGTGCACGGTTCAGTGGAGGCCTCTATACTGTTATGAGCTCATGTGACTCTTTTCTTTAATCACGGTTACTTCTTTAACCAAACAATCTCCTCAGCTAATCTTTACAAAATACCCTTTTGGAAACATGCCACACCACCGGATGATACGTCATACCAGAGAACAATTCCCGCTATAATGAAAAGTGATGAGTGTTGAATATAGAAAGATGAATATGCTGTACATGTATGGCCAAAGCAGCTGATTACAGTTTAAAGCATGAAGTGGTCTGTATTTGTCCCACTGCACAGGGTGTAGCTCACTGAGGATTTACTGAGTTCATAAGTATCTCAAAAGATTTTTTTCCAACCAAGCCGAATTGCAGAGACAAAAACAACACATTTAAAAAAGGAAAGATGGGGTAAATCTCCTGATATATATATATATATATATATATATATATATATATATATATATATATATATATATATATATTTTGGCTGGTCTCTAGTGCAGCCTGATTGTTGCCTCATTCATGACACAAAATAAAGGAGAGTATTGCTGCTCACTGACTACAAAGCAAGTAAACAGAAGAAAGTCAGCTTCTGACATCAAGTTGTGAAGGTTGGATGCAAATGCATACACACTCTGTCTCTCTCACACACACACAGAACTACCTGGCTGTTTTAGTGCCTTCAGCGACTCAGGTCGAGGGCAGCACTGGCAGTCCGAGCCAATGGAATCCCTCGGTAAAGAGGATGCTAATCGTAGCTTCTTGTGCCTGAGCATGTCTTCCTGGGCCAAATGAGATTAGAGGGATGTGGGATATGGCGAAACGATGTGCGTGGGGTTCTGGAGGTGAAAGGTAAAGGCACTTATCAGGAGGGTTCCCCTCGGGGTCCTCGACGGCTGACTCAATCAAAACCCTGCACGCACTTCTCACTGGATTAGACTAATCAGGAAGGAGCAGGGGATGTATAGACCACTTATCTGAAAAAAAAACATTGGGCTCTCTTTCCCTTTGAAAAGACCCTACAGAAATGTTTGTTAATTTTATTTATTACAGGAATGCTTGTCGATGTGGCAATCTTCCATGGAATCATTAAAAAGGGCTCTTCCACTCACTGAAGGCATGCACTGTTTACATGCTGCAAAGATAGAGGAGCCTTTGATGTTCCAAATTTCCCCTCCTCGTTCACTCATTGTCTTTATTATTTATATATTTACTTAGATTTTTTTTCTTAATTTATTTCCACCATTTGTTTCTCGTGCCACAGCAGATCAGACTGATGGAAGGTAGTCAACATAACAAAGACCCTGAAAGGTATATGAATATTTATTACCGGGATGACTTCAGAGCCAGACAGGCCGTTAGCAGTCAAAGGAATAGTGAGAAGATAACAGCAATTTTCACACTTATGATTACCTTCAAATTAATCTCTATTTCTTGAAGGGATGTGGGATAGTTGACTAGTCTATCTTCCGCTTCTCGATTAAAAAAAGTTATTTAATCCAAGTTTGAGTTGCTTGTTTGACAAAATAATTCCAAACAATTGAAAATCCTAATGACAGCACATGTAGAAAAGGGTAAAATGCTACTGAAAAATTATTAGGATAGTACTGGAAAACAGCTTTTAACGTATAATTCTGGTACAGGATAGCAGCAGGTCCTACGTGGCAGCTAAAGCAGATCAGTGCAAACTGAAAGTCTTCTATCAAATTAAAAGTTGAATTCATGGTCTGACCAGAAACTGAGGCTAACAAACAACAGATGCCGCAGACGCTGAGCTAGCATTAGTCACTTCAGTGACTCTATCACGCTTCTCCACTGTTCCCACTGTCAAACCGCTAATCTTTATAAACAGATGCGCACATGAATGTGTAGAACCAGACTTTTGTTTCTGGTAGTTTTCTGATTTACAGTTGTAGTCCATTCCAGTATCTTTTGAATAATCACATCTAGTTAAGTAGTTCATCCAACAAAAGACAGATGCCGTTCAATAAAATGAAACACTATCAGCTATCGTCTGACAAAAATTGATCTTTTTATTATCTTTTAATAATGTATCTGTTTTGAACCAGATATCTTGACCACACCAGAAGCCGGGCTTGTAACATGTGACGATGATGTAATGTTTGAAGTTTGCAGATTAGCTGATCAGTTGCCAGATTGTTAAACCTTATACTACACAGTTTACATATTTGTATTTAGCATCATGTTATTGACATTTTTGCCAAAGTCAACATAGCCTTGTTTTAAAAGTTGTGGTACATATTTTAAACAAAGGATTTGAAATTGGTTTTTGTTGCTCACTTTCGCATTGACAGCTCGGAGATGCTTGAAGTCAGGAAATTTACTTTGTCTGCAGGCAATTAGAATTTTCAGCATGTGTGCGCTGCAAATGTAACGTCTGAAAACGTTTTTTATATGACATTTGGAGCTGATTAACCATCTTCTCTTCTTCTCAATCCATCAAGGGGTTCAGAGGCTTCAGTCAGCTGCTGATCTGAACGCACGCAGACATTTAGGCCCGTCACATAATCTGCTAAAGATGACCAAATAGGGTTAAATGCTTTCCTCTTATATACATTGTATGTTTTACGAATAGCAGCTCCTCAACCCAGCATTCGAACAAGAGTGTGATTTCCATTGAAGGCGTATGACTTTTTGTGTCAGTAATCCTGTGGCATTTACCTCGGTTTACCTATGACTTGATTCTGATTTTGGGGAAAGCCAAAAAAAGAGAAAAAAGGATGCTCAGATAGGCTCCAGATGTATGTGCAAAGGTCACAAAAATCTGTGCCAAAATCATCTTAAAGAGCTTCTGTACCGGCAGGCATGTGTTGCACTATGAAGGCATTTTTTTGTATTCTGGGTTGGTGTTAGTAAAAGTACTTTTCACTTGAGTAATGCAGGCGATGATATGTTTTATGTCATACATGGGTCATCGGGACATTTTGTTTTGTGCATGGTGTTTCAAAGGGAACGTGTTCCCCACTTAACAGGATTGTGTTGTGTTTGGAAACAGATCGTGGTTATTTTTTTGCAGGAATCTGCTTGAATAGTCCAGACTAATATTTTTCCTTAACTGAAACTGGGATCTTCAACATCTTGATTTCCTGGAAAATATTTTATTTTGATTTAGCATCTCTAATTCATATATTTTATAAGAGGTTTCATGCAGGAAATCCAACACAGGCTTAAATTATGTGACCCCACCCCACCCCTCTCTCGCCAACCTCCAGCTAAACGTCATATGCTTGCCCATCATTCACCTCAGTAAATCAGTCTAGATGATGGATCAGTTTCTGTTAGCTCATTAATAGGATCACCGTAGATGTTCTATAACATTAAGCTAACTTTGAGGAGACGGGATCTTTTACCGGCTTGTAACATTTGCCAGTCGTTGAGTTACTTGAGGCTGATGCAGAATATTAAACATTCAGTCTGTTGTTATTTACCCTGACCATGCTGCTCTACTGTACCTCGTGTTTGTCCTTGCCTATTCATGCTGTTAACTTCCAGTGAATGCAAGCAGTCACGGCCTGACACACCCTGAACTGAGCAGCCACGGCATCCGATGAAACCAAAAGAACGGCCTTGAGTGCCTTACAGCTGTGATTTATAATCACATTGATTGCTTCAAAGTCCTCCAGTGTACCAGGATGGAATCGGCATGCCATTTAAATCGTTTGCAGGAAGTCTTATATGTGAATAATACGATAATCTTTTTGTCCGCTGTACTGATTTACCTTGGCTCAGGAATGGAATAAGAGTCTGTATGAGAGGTGCCCCCTTTACATTCATTCACCATAAAATGATGTGCACTGTACAACACTGTTATCACCACAAAGCTGTACAGGGTTGATTATGCCAACTAATTATGCCAGCAAATACTTGAGGTAGCACAGAGCAGCAGATGAATAAGATATCAGCCTTGTAGAGAGGCTTGATTTTCCGTATTGTTGAATAATGTAAGATTCAGGTGCCTCCCAGTACATGACATGATAGGGGGCTTCATACAAGATGCACGGTTAATTTCACATTGTTTCAATTGTTACATTGTTGCTAGGGACGACCTCATGAAGAAAAAGAGTCCAAATCATCATATTACAACCTTCAGAGCTCAAGTGTCATGTTAAATACGAATTAAATTGCACCATGTGATGTACTGAAATAGGTATTATCTTATTTAATATGTCACTGAATGCAGTTATGCTGTTGCCCTGGATGACTCACGCTATCTGATTCTCTGTAGTGTCTTCAGGTAATTTGCTTCCCCAGTCACGTTTATTTTACCAGCAATATTACATGAGAGGAGAATGTCACTCGAAGAAATCTGTGTGAGAACTAAGTAATGCTAAAGATAGTGCTAGAAGTATAGTAAATTTGGATGATTTACATTACTTTACCATTACTTGGTAACATGACCTGAAATTCCTTGTCACATAATTAGCAGTACACCACAAAAACCTGTGAAATGTAGGAGCTTCACGATAACTAGCCAAATGAATGCTGAGCGCAGTGACCTGCTTCTAGAAGGACTTTCACTTTAAATATTTAATGTTATTTAACCAATAAATTGTACTTGAAATAACAAAAAACAAACTAAAAACTATTTTTTTATTCATTATTGTTGTTTCTAATAGTAAACTTGTTTCTCCCCTTAAATAAATGAGCTCTTTTTTGACTGTCAAAATGGGATGAAAGTGTGTCAAGAATATTGTGCATGACAAATGAATGAATGAGAAAAATATGCAGTACAGTGTGGCGTTAAGAGACCAGTGAATACATGTAACAAACATGCAAATGAAAGCCATGGGCAAATGCACGTAACCAACAGAGATCCAAAGAAACGGAAGCTGTGAGAGCTGTCCTGCTAAAGAATCTATCGAGTGTGGAGCTCCACGTGTGACGTGAACATACCAACAGGAGGATGGAAACCAGGTATAAAGACACACCAAATTAATACAGAGTCATCTTTTCCCCCTTGTGTTATTTAATGGTGGCTCATGTCTAGTTTAAGTTTGCGGTTTTCTCCTGCTAAGAGGTGGAGGATGGCCTTATGAGCAAATGGCCAGCATAATGAGGTAGTCTTGTTTTGATCCAAAAAAAAAAAAAAAGCACCATTCACGCCATTTCAGCATCATAAAGATGCCCCATGGCCAAAGATGATACTAAATTTATGAAAAAAATTACACCACAGTTCTTAAATGTCATTTGGTTGTAGCTGGAGGAGACACCGAGGCAACATTTTACAAGCAAGAAAAGAAACAGTGTTGTACTTGTGTTGTAAGTGGTTATCCACCAACAGGCAAAGGTTGTAACATTTGGATTTTCATGGATGATGTGGTGTCATGACCTGACAGCATATTAGCCAGAGATTATGAACAATGTTACGCCCTCTGACAGTGGACTCTGGTAGGTATCAAAGGTACTGTGCTGTATGTAATACAATTCAGTTTCTTCTAAGGTTAATTATGAAGTTCCACAGGGTTCTGCGCTTGGACCAATTTTATTTATATTACATGCATCCTTCAGGCAGCAATATTAGAAGGCATAGCATATTATTTTCGTTGCTATGCAGATGATACCCAGGTTTATCTATCCTTGAAGACAGATGACACATCAGTTAGTTAAACTACAGGAATGTCTTGGGCAACTCCAGGCCTCGAGGGCTGGTGTCCCGCAGGTTTTAGATCTCACCCTGGGTCTACACACCTGAATCAAATGATTAGGTCATTACCAGGTGTCTGGAGAACTTCAAGACATGTTGGATCAAGGACACATCTAAAACCTGCAGGACACCGTCCTCGAGGCCTGGGTTTGGACACCACTGTGAGGAATCTTGAAGCCATTTTTGACCAGGATATGTTCTTCAATGTGCAAATATGTAGAACTGTGCACAAATGCAAGCAGTTTATCTTTTGGGTGTTTGGTAGCACTGCTGCCCATAAGTGTAAATGTGGGTGCAAATGGTTGTCTGTTTCTCTTTATTAGCCCTGTGACAGCCTGGTGACCTGTCCAGAGTGTACCCCGTAACCTGCCTATTGCGCTATAGCGGCTGGGATAGGGTGCAGCCTCCCTGAGACCCTGATAAGGAGAGAAGCGGAAGAGAATGGATGAATAACTGTTCCATACAGTGAAGTGCAGGTTCCTCACTACATGAAAAACATTTTGTCAAGATGAACTTGCGGTGACTTAGGGCTTTGTAGGTCGGAGATGAGCAACTTGCAGGGCGACTGTGAGAATGTAATGAATGGAAAAACATCTTTCTGTGTGCATAAAGCTTCAAACTTCCTCTTCAAAATGGAATATGCCAAATCTTCTGGATTCACTGGCAGGTCAGATACATTTCATGTTTTAGCGGGAAATGAAATCATGCTGTGATGTCGCCACATTTGTTATAGATTTTGATAGTTGAGAAAATCTTTGAGGATATTTATTATGTAAAATGAATTAATGTTGCATACATTTTTACATAGTAGCCACAGCCCCACCCTCTTGTGTTATTATACAAGCCTCTTTTGTCTCCCTGGAAAATGTCAAGGCGTAATTGATATTTCTCAGTGGGCTCTTTATCTGTGTGCCATGTTTCAGGTTCTATGATCTGGGTTCACGCTGACCTTTACCAGTGCACTCTTTTCTCTCGCTTTTTTGGGGCCTCTCACTGAAAATAGCTCAATAGGATTTCAATGGAGTGTCTTTCATTTGAGACAATCTTCCCTTCCTCTTCCTACCCGCTGGCTCTTTGACGGTGGCTCTTTATTTTGGGACCCAACTTTTCAGCATGTTATTTGATCTGAGATTTACTGCGGATGCTTTGTCCACTGAGATCTGAAAAATCACCCTGTTCCTCAGCTGTGACAGAGGAAATGTGCTGCTGCTGCTGTCCTTGGATGCTCATCGAGGTAAATGTGCTCAATATTATGTTAACTCACAGCACAAAGATGAGGCTGGATTAAATAAGGTTTTGTGCTTTCAGTAATTAATTGAACAAGTTTCATAAGAGGTGATGCTTTAGAAAAAATTGAAGTTCAAAATGTGAGAATGTATTTTTTGTGATTGGGTCTGATGCTGGCCATGCTGTATTTACCTTGAAATGTCTTTTTAATTCACCGCTGTCTCTTTCTCTCTGCCTCTGTGGCTAGAACTGAAACTATATTTTCTCTTTATGATGAATGCTGCCATTGTTCCACAGAATTTACACTGAAAATTGCCCGTTTTTATGACCCCAATTGCATCTTTCTTCACTTCACTGGAGCGTTTTCTGTCTAATTCAGCAGTGGCTTCGAAAAAGGAAAAACTCAATTACTATTTCATAACCGTAAGAAGATCTTTAACCCTCAAATATAAAGCTGGTTTCAGACACTGTTACATATATTAGGTTGCCACAACCTGCCATCAACTCTGTCTGAGGTAAACTAGGCCAGTTATTGAAATCATATAGTTTTTCCATTTGTCAAGGTGTGACATTATCAAAATGCCAATGTGGAATTCATATAATAAAATAAGTCACAAAAAGAGAGCATGTTTTTTTTTCTTGACCTGAGTTCAAACACAACTCAACATGTTGAATCTAAAGCTTATTTTACACTCCTACATTGAATCATAGAGGAGCCTATCATGTAGCCTGTGCAAACCACCAATGCCTAGTATTTATACTTGGTGTTTCTCTGCAAGGTTGCTGCCAAAACAATAGCTTGCAGTGTAGTTTTTCTTTTTCGATCCATTTTCTTCTAGTACATATAAAAAATTAAAATGTCCAGAGAAGCAGGAATGACGACACTGAACGGGGCAATCACAGTAACTGTTTCAGTGTGACACAGTTTCACTTCATGGGACGTCCACATCAGGTTACAGCAGTATAAGTTACAGCATTGGGTTTCAGGAGGTTTTTTCTTTTCTTATGTACCTACAGTATATATTTAATACAGAAGCATAAATCCGCTCTAAGATCTGAAAATAAGATAATTAAAGTTGTTTTAAAAGAAAGGGCGATTAGAAATAACCAATTAACTCCATGTCTTTGTGAGGAAGGCAGAATACCTGGAGAGAACCCACACAGACGAAGGAAGAACATGCAAAACATGCACCTACAGAATGGTGGATTTGAACCCAGGACTGTCTTTCTGTGAGGCAGCAGTCCTAACCACTGCACTGCATTAACTGACAGTGAAAGTACAATAAAATGCAACCTATGTACACCCCAAAAGGTTGATTCTGTTCATCTGGACGTAGGTGGACCTATTTATCACTCTATCTGTATGACAGTGGATTGATTACCATTTCTCATCACTCATACTATGTACAGCCTTATGGAACATGCTGTGACAAACCAGCCAAAAAATACCAGACAAATGCAACTGAGAAGCACAAATGTGTTATACCTGTATCGATACTGTATATAAATGTGGATCTTTTCTAAGAAAAAGTGGACACGTTTATGTAAAACTGAACGTTTTCAGTACCATTAATCTTAGCCGTCGCTATCTCAGATGTTCAGCCCCTCTCCTTGACCGGCCGCTGCTATCTTCAGTGCTCTTAGTAACACGATAGAAGGAAACTGGGAAGCTTCCAGTTCTCGCCTGTGAGGCGCTTGTGCCACCAACAAGCCTGTGATGCATTGCTCACTGACTCCTTGTCCTCTCCGCTTTCTCCTCCGCTCCTTATCTCTGGGTGATCCGCACAGATTTCAGACCCTGGATTCCCTCTACTGCAGCATTTCTTCTGCACTGGTGACCTTTAACTCGGGTCAAGAGAAATCCCTTATTCAGGCAGTTGATGGGGAGCTTCAGCTCGCTTTTCTGTTTGTGCTAAGAAATCTACAGAGGTGGTGGCTGTTATACCAGTAAGTCGATGATATCATTCAATAAGCATATTGTCAGCAGAGCAAGGTGAAGACATGTTACTGTATATTCAAATCCAATGTGCTGTTTAGGCATCAAGATGTGTGTGTAAAAATACCTGATGTGTAGGTTTTGTTACGAGATCTTTGAAATGTTGCAAAGGCCGAGATATTTTAACTGTCAAAGCATTTAAATAAAGTTTCGTATTTAAAAAAGTGGTTTATAATCATCACAAAACATGTAATTGAATTACTTGTATTATTTATCCCTTATAATAAAGTTGAACTTACAATGGAACAAATGTCTAAAGTAATGTTTTAGAAACAACGTCACTCTACATTCTTCTCCAGTTTTTTCCAAAACACTTTCTTTTTACCCACAATGCAACTTGTCTGTAGTATAGTCAGGTATTTGTTACACAACTACCTGCCAGTGTGACCTCAGTATGGCATTAAGAGAGCTAAACACCATGGTCTGTATATAAAAGATGGATGTGTGTGGGCTCAAATTGTGGTCATAAATATTTTTTACTTGTAAATCAGTTTTGTAGTTGTAAATTAGGATTTGTATGTGTAAAAAGAATTTGTGTGTGCGTAAAAAAGATTTGTGTGTGGACTTACAGTTTGAATTCAATACAGTTTGAAGCTGGAGGATCTTTATATAAATATCCGATAGCAGCTAGGTCCCCTAACTTTCAGCAGCTGTTGAAAGAATAAAGTTGTGGTATATCAGTGGTTAGAAATACCATTATTACTTTAGGATTAGTTTAACACAAGGTCAGGGCTGCCCCGGGACCATTGCTGTGAGTCACAGTGCGCAGCATAAAGGTCCTTTCACATCCGACGCAGCGTGTGCTGCTAATGCTAACTGCTAACTAAAAGCCAAGGATCCAGAATTTGTCGCGCTGGCTGCTGAGCTCTGTGGGTTTTTGCAGCAGCTCTACCTGTACTAGATGCACCTGCTCCTTGTCGTTTCTATCTCTGACCTGATGTCCTCTACAAGAGTTTCTGTTTTTTTATCTTCAAATGTTCAATAAAAACATGTATCGCTAATTCATAACGAAGAAAGCTTTGTAACTATCTCCACTAGTGAAGACTGTGGGGACTATCCCCACAGTCACACAGACTTGCCCAGCTTGTCTGCAAAAGTTGCTGAGACCTTAAGTATTTATATAATGTTCCAAATATGCTTCTCTTTATTGGCTTCCTGTTAAATGCAGAATTGAATTCAAAATCCTGCTTCTCACATACAAGGTCTTAAATAATCAGGCCCCATCTTATGTTAATGACCTCGTAGTACCATATCACCCCGTTAGAGCACTTCGCTCTCACACTACAGGCCTACTTGTTGTTCCTGGAGTATTTAAAAGTAGAATGGGGGGCAGAGCCCTCAGTTTTCAGGCCCCTCTTCTATGGAACCAGCTTCCAGTTTAGATTCGAGAGACAGACACTATCTCTACTAAAGCATATAGTTAGGGCTGGATCAGGTGACCCTGAATCCTCCATTAGTTTTGCTGCATTAGGTGTAGGCTGCTGGGGGATTCCCATGATGCATTGATTGTTTCTTCTTCAGTCTCCTTTCTCACTCACTATGCATTAATAGGACCTCTCTGCATTGAATCATACTTGTTATTAATCTCTGTCTCTCTTCCACAGCATGTCTTTTACTCTGTCTTCCTTCTCTCTCCCCAACCAGTCGAGGCAGATGGCCGCCCGTCCCTGAGCCTGGTTCTTTCTTCCTTCCCACTGTCGCCAAAGTGCTTGCTCATAGGGGGTGATATGATTGTTGGGTTTTTCTTGGTATGTATTATTGTAGGGTCTACCTTACAATATAAAGCTCTGATAAAACAGAAACTCTAATTATTGCTCCTGACCATATGAATCCAGAAATTAGTCAGCATATCAGCTTCTTAGACCCTTATGTAAAATCGAGCCTTAGAAACCTCGGTGTCACATTTGACAGCTCGATGTTGCTCGAGCAGCGGCTGGTCCGAAGCTGTTTTTATCATTTAAGGAATATTTCAAAACTCAGACTAATGGTGTCAAAGGCTGAACTTGAGATGATTATTCATGCTTTTATTTCTTCACGTTTAGACTACTGTAATGGTCTTTTTACTTGTTTTAACTAATCATCTTTAAATTGTCTTCAGACTGTGCAGAACGCCGCAGCACGACTTTTAACAGGCAACAAGTGAAGATCTCATATCTCTCCAGTTTTGGCCTCCCTTCACTGGTTGCCTGTAAGTTTTAGGTTTCATTTTAAAATTTCAGTTTTAACCTTTAGGGCCCTACATGGTCAAGCCCCACAGTACATATCTGACCTGCTGAAACTGCTCTAAGGTCATCAGATCAGAGACTGTTGATGGCCCCACGCACTTGATTCAAAACTCGTGGTGATCAGGCCTTTCAGGCAGTGGCGCCAAGGTTGTGGAATTCTCTCCACTGGTTTTATGCTGTACAGACTCCATTGATTCTTTAAAAAAGCAGCTGAAGACATTTTTATATAGGCAAGCTTTTAATTAATTTGTTGTATTTTACTGTTTTACATTATTATTTGTTGTATTTCCATTCTTTTCATTTTCTTTGTTGTAAAGAACTTTGATTTTTATCTGTGAAAAGCGTTTTATAAATACATTTTACTTACTTACTTGAAGCGCCTTGAGGCGACTGCTGTTGTGATTTGGTGCTGTATAAATAAAATTTAATTAAATTGACTTGAATTGCATTAACCCCTCCAAATATTTTGGCCTATGGTTGATAGCAATGCCAGTTATCTCACAGAAAAATTATTTAGGTGTGCTTAAGGATAAAAATGCAAAGTACTTTCATACTCAACTCTCACTGCTTTTCTTGTTAATAAGTCAGGCCGAAGCTGTCACAGCAGCTGCCCTAGTCACAATCTTCTATGTGTAGTTTTTTCCTGTAGTTGTTGGGGTTCTATTTCTTCTTCACGATGTAAGGCTAGATTACAACACGTGCTAGTCAGTCTATGTTGCCCCTGTCAGTTCCAGAACCCCAAACAAACCAAAAACAATTACCATTCATTTTCAGATTTTTCTTATGGCAAGGTATCAAAAACGTTGGTTCTGGTAACATCCCTAAATAACACCATGTGACAAAAAACAACAACAACCTTCCAACTGCAATCAAGGCTTAAATTATTCTCTCTAGTGTGATTTTTGTCTCTTTTATATTGCTGAAACCTCTGTAGCATCTGGAAAAGTAAGTTGTATTTTCAGAATTTCAGAAGAAACTGTGGTGGATAAGTGAAATATTAATGCACACGGGGAAAAATATGTTTGTCCTTGCTGGGTGAAGAACTTTCTTTCAAGAAAAAGGGCACCATCTTGTACCCAGTTCTCCTTACATGGCTTCAGGTATAAAGACTAAAAATATAACTCCAAGCTTTATTTGATTTAAGTGAATCAAGTGATCAATGTTAATTTGAGTAAATCGAAACTTGACTTTGTTCACTGCAACACTTTGATTCTTGAATTTTTCAGCCATTTTGTTATAGATTTAAATTGTTTGTGTTGATATGTTGTGTTTGGTGTGTTCTGCATTATGGCCAGAGATCTCCATTTCTGTCCAGAGGACATTGTTCCAGGAGTTTTGCTGTTTGTTCAGATGCAACTTTGCAAACCTAAGCCATGCTGCCACATCCTTTTACAAAGAAGAGGCATTGCACAGTCTGACCTTGTAGTGAATTTACTGGGACATGCTCTCCTGCGAAGATTGTGGTTTTGTGTTAACACACACCACACTGGCAAACTGCTAAAACGTCTACTGTTATAGAGATAGTCACAGTGGCTGATGATCAGTACAAGTGCATTACATACATTTGATTAGCAGCACTTGACTACTACTTACTCTCTTAATTCCTATGAAAACAGTAAGAGTGGAATTAGTTTACCACATGATTGCAACTGCGTTTTAGGATTACTAGGGAAAAAATGAGAAGCCCTTTTCATATTATTTATAAATATTTATTAAAGTAAAAAGTATCTGATTGACCTGTTTGTTTACTAACATCCAGTTTACTTCCTGGATTAGCATATGTATTTAAAGTATTAGTTAATACCAACACTACCAAACAGAAGGGAGAAACCAGGTACTGAAACTTAAGCATGGTTGTGTGGGCTTGATCTAAAACAACATTTAGGCTGGGGATACATGCTGTAACAGCCACG
The DNA here is from genome assembly GCF_057382095.1 of Aulonocara sp. 'chitande type north' Nkhata Bay. NCBI lineage: Eukaryota > Metazoa > Chordata > Actinopteri > Cichliformes > Cichlidae > Aulonocara > Aulonocara sp. 'chitande type north' Nkhata Bay. The sequence continues at coordinate 15,797,681 of NC_141365.1, forward strand.
TGAATGCCAGGATCTGAGATTTCTCAGCAGGACATTGCAATGTAACGACTTAACACGCACAAGTTTCAGTCTTTGCAGTGTAGTTGCATCACTGCTGTTTGTTTGGATATTGATTTCCCAGCCACAAAAATGAGTATCAGCTCAATGAAATTAGATTCAATGAGGAACACTGGCAAATACTTGTTCTGAGGCATTCACGACTGTTGTCATTTCCACAAGCACTCTTTGTGTAGCTGAATTTGTAATCCCTTTTGAAATGCAAAAATGTGCTTTATATATGATATGGTTGAATGCATCCAATTATGGCCTTTAATTTTTAAATGATTTGCTCTTGAAACATATTCCAGGCAAGTGTTCCTCACTAAAATTTTAGTACTCTTTAATCTCGCACTGAGCAAAGGAGAAGCTACGTCGACCAAAATGGGCTTTCGTAACTTAAGTGAAAATCAGCCAACCTCACACAAGTGTTAGGCTGATGGCCTTGCAGTAGTGTGTCATTAGCATTCATTATAGTCCTATAAGCCAGAGTAATTACAGGCCCAAGTGCAGGGAGGAATAGCAGTTTACACTGCTAGTAATTTGATTTGCATCTACGCTAATAACTTCTTTTGTGTGTGTTTATGTGCCGTGTCAGAACACAAGTGCCATTTGGCTGCAGGCTGTATGAGGCAAAAAAAAAAAAAAGCCTTTTAAATTCTAAGATTGAGTTGCCTTTGCTTTCAGCACTCGAAGCTCTCAATCTGCTAAAGCGTTCAGATTAGCGTGATCACAGAACAAGTGATACTGCATTTTTCTGAAAGTCGTTTTGATGGGCTTTGAAGGAAATGTGGGGCTGTAAAGGAACAAGAAATCAGATGGATGCAGCTCAAAGTTTTTGAGTGCAGATTTTTCTTTGCAGCCCGTACATTGTTCCTCTTTAAACTGGTGATATATGACAGAGAAATACCATTACCACATCAAGGAATTAACCTTTCCATAAATGCATGTTCTTCAATAATAGGTGAGGTGTCTTAACGGCTTCCTTTTTGGAACCATTAAAGTAAAAGCTCGTGTTGCCACAAGTTGCTGTGTTTGTATCCCATTCTACAAGTGTACCAGTGGGCCCTCGGGGTACTAATACCTGTGGTATCTGGGCAGTGTCTTGAAAAGAGCCAAGCTCCCTCTTCTGATGACTGACTGAGAATAGAGAAGCATTCCCCAAAGCTGATGAGGTCACAGGGTTAAGACTATGCTTTTGTTATGGCACAATAACGTCCTATTTACCTGGTGGAGTCCGGCTTTCTTCTCCATGCAACTGTGACCTCAGCGTGAAAACCAGACTTTTGTCTCCTTGACAAATAGAGGCTCAACGTTCAGATTCGCTTGGTTGCACCTCAGTGGCCTCTAGCTGCGAGACCTGCGGGCTCCTGTAGTCACAATGTCTGTCTGTGCTGAAGATATTGCAGCAACAGCTTTGCTCTTGGACCTGGGTTTTTGATCAGTCGACAGGTTTGAAAACCACTTATGCATTATCATCTGCAAAATCTTGAACATTGTAGTTTGAAGAAATGATCTTTCTGAAATGAATAGGGTTTTTTTTAAATTTGTAAACAATTCATAAATTGCAAACTACACGTAAAGTCTTTTTTAAACAGTGAAACAGAGCTGTTTCAAACACTTAGAGCAAGCCCACCATAAGTTGACTCCTCTGCACCCAGCCTTTGAACTAGATGATGAACACATAACACAGGATATAAAGAGCTTTCATGAGTTTTAACAAACCACAGCTAAAAATTGCTAAAATATCTGCTTAGATTAGGCTTCAAAACTTTTGGCCTTTCCATCTCTAAAGTTGCCTCCAAACCACTAAAACCTGAGCAGTCCCTGTGATGTATTCTTTCTAATCTTGTCCAGTCTGGTCACTCCCAACGAAAATCTTAACATCTCCAGCACTGCCACCTTCAATTCAGCCTCCTTTTTTTTAGTGCCACTGTCTTCAGATGTGGAAAAAATAACTAAATGAACCTTCTAAAGTCTCTGCACTCAGTGCCAACACAAACACAATCAGTGTTAGTTCATCAGATCAACAGATCACTGACCAGATGTCACACAAATTCATGTTACGCATGAAGCAAAAAAAAAAAAAAAAGGAAACGTATGCTTACATCTTTATTCCAAACATGACTGCACATAGTTACAAGTACTCAGTTGAACTCTACTGTTCAGAGTCCCAACATAATTGGATCACATGTTTCCCGATTCATCTGTCGATTGGCTCATTTGGGGGTAGTGACAGGACACGTACCATCTTTTGGTCTTTTCTAGATTTTTATTCACTATACTTTTAGTGCCATGTCTCGGCTAAATAAAGTCTCTGACTGCCTCCCATCACCTTATTTGCCTCCTCCAAGAGCACGATTCCTTCTTCTTTCCAAAGTTGTTCCAGCATAAGTCATTTCATCTGGGAAATGCTAAAGCTAAAGGGGAAAGCAGAAGCTTTATTGTTTTGGTTGCTCATTTCAACTTTAATTTTCCTAGGGGTCAATATTCTACCTCTACTACGTTGCACAAAAAGCATTTACTTCATAATGATAAAAAGAATTGCTTAAACATTGCTCTCACACCTTAAAAGAAACAATGAAATAAAAAGCTCCAACTACCGCTTCACTGCTACTTACTTTTAAGGTCTTTGCGACGATTTGTGCTTTCTTTTTTTTTGAAGGTTCCTTCAATATTTGAAGTCAGTCTTTATCATTTTCTCTGTCCCAACTGATTTCTTTCAAAAAGCTTTAAGTTATTCAGTCTCTTGATTAAAAGTCTGAGAAGAACTTGAGTTATATCGGGTTGTTTACCAGTCGCTAGTGATAAAATCTTATGGCTCTGTCTCAACTGCTTTTTTATTAAGACGAAGCCAAGTGTCAGTAAGCCAGTGAAGACTCTTTACTTGTTAAATGGGGCGATACCATGACCATCAATTGCCACCCACTTTGCTTTTATGCTCTGCTAATGTATTGACACTGTCAAGGATAGGAGTAAAATGCTGAGTGGAAAGGCAGACTGCAAGAGTAAAGCTGCTCACTTTCACCCTGAGGAGTGTTGTTTTTTTAGCTGTACACCTCGAATTGATACAGCTTTATTTGCAAGTTTAAACCCGAAGCCCTGACTGGTCATCTGAGGAAGTCGGTTATGAAAGCCACCTGATAGCTAGCCCCCGGGGCCCTTCTTTTTCCGTTTACGCGCTCTCCTAATCCAGCGCTAATGGTTAGCAATGGAGGCCCAGAGGAAGCTTCAACCGTTGGTGTGTGGAAATCCCTGCTGGAGTGGGAGTGTCGCGCTTGAGGAAGTACTCAGCGAAGCGCGCCACAGACAGCGACGGGACCCTCATGCCATGTGCACCGCAATGCTCAAGGTGACCCGGCAAGACAAATTTACCAGCCGCTCACACAGTCACACAGCACAGCGGACACACTTTTGATTGTGATCGCAGAGGAAAGCTATAAAAAAGGGATATTCCTTTTGGAACATCTTCTAAATCTGTCAGTTGGTGAATTTAATTTGTTGTGTCTCCACAGTTGTTGTAATAGTTGCGGCTTCTGTGGTATTTTCAGACAAGGATATCTGAGGCTTGACAATGGGACAGAGGCAGAACCCAGACGCCAGCAGAAACAAAAGACTTGAAAGAAGTGTTCAATATCAAACCTGCTGCAAACTGCTCCAGGCATTTAGGGTGATTGTAGAGAAGTGGTGGCAGAGATGTGATACAGCTAGATAGTACATAAACTGCTAATTAAATGTTTCAGGGTCGCAGCCGTGTAATTTCCTTCATCGGCTGATAAGAGACTTAAAGGTTTGTTCTCGCTGTCTTCTTTGCAGCGTTTTGGCCTCAGCTTTGTTAGCCTTTGATGGATGACTTTATGCATTATTTCACAGGTCTAACTTTTCATACATGAGAATTGTTACACAGAAGAAACCATGTTGTTTCACCTCATTGTTTAGCCTTGGGGCCCAGGGTCACGTTTAAATGCCATTTGTTAGTGTCTGCACAAGTGTTTGGAGGTCTGAACTTTGACCCTGCTTGTGTCTGAGTGGGATGCTGCTGTCGGTGTTGAACAATGGCAGTGCGACAGGGCGGACTGATATGGTGTGGTCGAGGCCGATGCCGCAGGCCTTTGGTCTAATCTTTGTGCTGTCAGTAAAGAAAAAACACCAATCAGAATACTCAAATCGGGCTTAAAACTGAAACTGCTGATGAACTGTGTATTTATTCCTAACATTGCTTCAACTGATGGCTGCAAGAAGAAATATGAATCTTCTGTGTGTTCGTGTGTGGGAGAAGAGTTAATCTGCATACTCGTGTAGCCTCACCAAAATACCAATTTAGGATTTTATTCTTCCAGAGCAAAGTACGTTTCACAGTGTCCCTATTAGACCAAAATGAGTGTCAGAAAGGGGGAGAAAAAAGGGAGAGGTACTAATCTCAATGAAGAAAAGTGTTAAAAGAAGATTGATATTAATATCAAATCAGGGCATGTGTGGGAGAGGCAGCGTAGCGCGAAATGCTTAATCTAAACTGCACGGACGCCCATCGAGGAAGCACTAAATGTGGACTGACCTCCTTAACCCGTCCACCAGGATCCTTTTTGCTGTAATGAATAATAGAGGATCGGTTGGGTCAAGCAAAGCACCGAAGGGTCCGCTTGCCGATCGCCCCTGAACGACACAATGTGCAATGTGTCCCAGAAGCCTCAATCAATTATTGATGCCTGATGAGAGAGGCGCCAAGACAATCTCTCAACTTCTAACTTCTTGGTGATATGAAAGTGAGATTGAATAGTCCTGGTGTACACGGCACACCCTTCAGGTTAATTGTGGTTAAGCATCATTTGTGTGCGTGAAGCATGATTGCTGCCCAGCACAGCTGAGATGAGGCTGACCCTGAAATGGGCGCTTTGAAATTGGTTCTGCGCACAGATTTTGTCTGGAGTCCTATTAAACAGTGAATTTATTTGAGCTCAATCGACCAAATATGCATGCTCACTTTAAAATCACCCACTTCAGCTTGTTTGCAAGTTCTAGTTTTCCTTCCCACCCACCCCCTCTCCTAGTCTCTCTGGCCAGTGCGCCTTAATACCAGTCGCTGTCTGATAGAGATGCTGAACAAACATGTGCAGATCAAAAACAGTCTCACATTTCAGCCTAAATACATGTAGTGTCCTAAACAGAGATTATCTGGCCGGCCGATCTTGATTGTCTTCCCTTTTTTTGCGCTCCCAGGTGGCAGAGCGAGGTCCACATGTTTGCACAGGCACAGCAGCAGTCCCTCGGGGGCGATGCTACTTGCAGCTAAACCCTCTGATGCTTCTGATCACACATCACACTGTGTGTCTGTGTGTTTGTGTTTATCTGTCTATGCATACAACGCGCGAACACATCGGCACACTGCGAAGGTGCAGTTGATGTACTATATCGCATGCTATTATGCCACCAAAAAAAGAAAAAAAAAACCCAGATTGAGATAGCAGCGGGTTTGCGAGATGCAAATCTCCTTCGTGGAAATGTAGTTTTATGAGAAACTCGCGAGATAATCAAACACGAGACTTCTTAATCTGGCTGCTAGATATAATATTATGATAAAGTAATGAACAATAAAATTGCATTAGTGGCTTTGTGCAGTGAGAGCTGACTGATTTGCCTTCACTTGGATCCATGACAGTTGTTTATTGATGCCTTGGGGCCAGACGACAAAATGATGAATAGGGAGGAAGTAATCAGAAGCACTCTTGAGATGCACCACAGATACGCTTTCTCCACAGGGCCTGCTACAGTGCCTTATAACAATTAGGTTTTATTAATAGTATTATTCTCATTAAAATGTATCATGTCAAGCAAAAGAAATTCAAATTGACCTGGATTCTTCTTCTCAGATAATCAAAATTAAAATCAGAAGATGTTTCCAAAGTAGAAAAAAACCCATTTTTTTTATGTATTTCCAGTTTCTCTATCTTTCATCTTAAGGTGTGGAGCAGTTCTGGTTTATGTGGGGATATCGCTGCCCAAGGTTAAACACTCTGTGTCAGGCAGCAGTTTTTGTTTGAGCTTTACACAATTAAAGAGAATTAAAGTCTGTTTTCTCCCCAACATAATTACAGGGTATGAAATGAGTCACAGCGGAGCGTTTGAGGCTCAACAATGGTGGAGGAAAAAACTTGTTCATCCGATTGTGACTGCCAGAACATTGCCCCGTGGAGACAGGAGGGAAACAAACACGCGGGAAGGAAAAATAAATCCAAATTCATCTCCTTATTTCTTTCATTCTTTTATTTGAATACAGATGCATTCAGTCCTGTGTCAGTCACTCTTTTTAAAAAATACCCGTCTTGAATTTTTTTGTACAGTAAAGCTGTACTTACTGTTTGGGGATGCTGAATGGCAAAGATTTCGCTCTCATTGTGACAAATTTCCCGCTTCTGCTCGGAGACAGTGACAGACTAAACTTTCTTTTACACACCCAACTCCTCTTTTTCTTTTCTAAATAGAAGGACACAAAGTGTTGTGTTGGGGGAGGTGATGTGCTTTTTTTTTCTTTTATCAGAGGGGGTGGAGGGGGGACGTGAACGAGAGGTTGCTCACCCTGTGGGAGGATTTGACATATTTTGCAATCAGGAATGAATCAAACAGATAACAAATGTTTAAGAATCTCTGAACCCTATGGAGTGCGTTCCCTTCCCCTTTTATCTGATGCAACTATCGGTTGTCTTTCCTTTATCAGCTTACAGTAAGGGATGCCACACAGCAGCAGCAGCAGCAGCAGCAAAAAGAGCAGACGTCAGAGGGAAAAATGCTTGGCTGCAGTGCCCTCTTGTGGTGGCTGGTGGCATTTCAGTTGCTGAAACTTCCTTGAGGTCTTCAGATAGATTCTCCAGTCAGTAGAAAGAGCAATGACTAAAGTTGTTTTCAACCAGTTATTTAAAAAATGTCTTTAACTCTCCTTTTGTACTCAACTAAGACACTAAAACACATTTTAAAGAGTAAAATGTTGGTAATCTCTCTGAAGTACAGTTTTAAAGGCCCACAAAGCAGCAGAACTACCAAGAAATGAATGTTCTGACAAAGTTTGAAGAGTCGAAGTCACCCTCTCCGAACCAAATCCTCGGCCCTTGTTTGGATTTTTTTGTCCGTCGCTTGCCCAAATAAGCCTCTCTCCTTGCTGTGGGGATGAGAGGACAGGAGATAGGATTATGCGATGACTTGTGTTTGTTCGATGATGAACAAGCCCTCGTTAGCGAGCACTTTAATGTGTGGACAGATAGCGCGCTCATTAGCTCTAGTAATGACCACTTCACAGTGTACTGCTGCTCTAATTGCATGTTTTGTTCTCTGTGAGGCTGCGGCGCTGCACAGTGGAAGGCATCTCTCCCCTTCCCTTCCAAGAAACTCGCTCGTCCTTTCTTCTTCCTCCTCCATCTATCACAGTTTGAGGATGCAGCATATTTTGTGGTCACCGTTCTGTCTGAATGAGGCATGGCGGATTAGAAGCTCCCAAAATCATGTCGACTAAATGGAACAGATGAGACTGGATGAAAAGCCCCGGTATTGTCCCTGTAGCTAGGGCAACTGAGGTTCCGACTCAATTGTACTTCTGTCGATTAATTCAGTTATGCGGCAGTAATAATTTTTGAAGATATTGAACGATATGATGGGGGACTAGAAATATGGAAAACTTATGATCTCACCTTTTGATGCCGAAAAAAAATACGAGTAGCTTCCAGCATCAAAAGCCCTAATCATATCATATTTTCGGAACATAAAAGGCTCTCTCCTTTCCCCATTTTACTTCCTCAGCTGTAGATATGTCATGTCAATCGTTACATTATGCACAAGTGCTGTCTTTTTTATTGTGAATTCCACATCGGGTGGGACATTTGATATGGAAGCTCAGAGGATTCTGATGCCCTTCTATTTTCCTTGATTTCGTTACCAGTGGGACATTTTTGCCTCCGTATTCTTTCATGTTCCTCCCTTCTCTGAAAGTAAGTTGTTTATTCTCCATGATGACTATCTCCAGCTCAAAAAAAAAAATATCTTCTGAAAAGACTTCTGAGCAAATCTGTCCAGGCTTGGTCCCTTTTTAAATCTAAGGCTTGGGTAGAAGCCTACAATGGCTTAGACTCCTTGGAGGAGGCAGCTTTCTTTTACTCTCTTTCTCCATTCCCAGTCATCTTTGTGATACTTGTGAACACACAGCTTTATGACAAGGAGCTAACTTAAATCAATTTAAAACAGCTTTTGAAATGCCTTTCGATATGCCATTGTGTTTACTTGAAAAAGAATGAAAAGAAAATCTGAATTGTAACATCTGTCGTATTGGGTGCCCCCCTCCCGTGCAGCTTTCGTTACACACACAATGCAGTATTGATCGATTCAAGTCCATTTAGGTTTTGAAATAAATAAATATATATATATAAACATATAATCTATCCAGGCTAGAAAGCAGAGAAAGCGGGAAGAAAGAATCGGAGGGCCTGCAGGCAAACAGACGCATTAAAGACATCCAGAGCACAGAGGCAGCCAAGCTATGCTAAGCCAGCAGGATGATTCATTTAAGCACATCTCTGTAAGCGCCACAGTCATTGTTGCTCAGCTGCGTACACTGCAGTGAACAGCAGCTTTAAGTGGAAGAGAACTGCGGTGGTCATTCTTTGGAACAACAGTAAAAACTATCAAAGTTTGCTGAATAAAGAGCTGCTTGCTCACTTCGTCTGCTTGCTGTATTTCAGACCTGGGCTCGAGTGCTTTTGCTCCCCAAAGAGGATCAAGTGGCTCTTGAAATCATAGGAGGTAGTGACCATGAAAAAGACCTTAGCCTCATGTTCCACATTATATCTCATAGACCATCAGGCCAGCGCACAATGTGACTCAAGACCCTTCAAGTGACATCTTAGTACGAACAGAGCGGCAGAATTGCACTGAAATACCTCTTTGCCGAAGCCAACCTGAGCTACAAGCAAATCCTTTTAATCCAGTACAGTATACTTAAGGACTGACCATTGGTAAACCCCAGAGAAGAGAGAAGTATTAATAAGCTGTCACAAGGCTTACTCATTCTATGATTTCCACAGACACTTAACTGCCATGGTGAGAGGCAGGGGAGGGCTCGGGGATGAGTGCTCACCCCTGATCTTTACCCCTCTTAAAGCAGTAGGGAAAATGGAGGCAGGCAGGGGATTATGGAGTGCAGTAATTGTGGAGAGGTGTTGGAGTCAGGATGCAGCGTTTCTGCTGGATTAAGACAAGAAGACAGGCTAATCTTGGATTGGGAGAGGAGACACAAGGGTCGGAGTTGTTCTGGAGCCCTGAGGCCGTTTGGAAAGCTTAAGTGGCAAAAAAAAGAGGACCGCTTATCCACACCTCTCTTGTGCTGCGAGTCGGCCCTCCTCAAAATCACGCAACGCTACCATCTTTCAGCATATTAAATGCTTCCACATGTTGTCATTCACTCCCATAGAAGCAGACTCGCCCCGAAGTCTAATTTTCTTGCTTGTAATATTCAGAAAGGATGAGACTCTTGGAGAATGGTCACTTTCTTCTGCTGACATTCAGCAGCCCTTGACGCTTATTAGCAATAATAATCATGATGGAAAACGCCGGCACGTTGCATTTTTTCTTTCCCGCTTTATTTCGCCCCTCTTCGCCTTCCCCTCGATGCCTTTGTGCCGCCACAGTCCCCGGTGCTTCCTCACTCCAGTTTGTTGTTGTGCTTCCATTGTCTCCCTGAGGGGAGGTGACCCCGTGTCTGTTGGTTGTATCAGCAGCCCTGCATTGTACTCGGGGGGGGATTTAGACTCTCAAAGCATCTTCCCGCTGCAGCTTTCCCAGCAAACACCCAAAGTGGTATCTCGCCTTTTCTCTCGCTCAGACATTAATCTTGCTCTACCCTTCTACATCAAAAATGCTTGTATTGTCAGCGCGCGCTAATGTTTGCCTCCTATTCACTATATATACACATATATGTATTTTTGTGTCTGAGGGAATCAGTCGAATGCATTGTTCCCAAATCATTGTAATATCTATTTAGAGTGGCAACAGCACTGGCTGCCGATGCTCAGTATTCATGGAGCATAAACCAGCCTTAAGACTTAGAAAAGCTGAAAGGGCTTATCCCTATATTCTTAAACTCCCCTCTTTTATGTTGGTCTTAGGCATTAAGGATAGGATTGTGAATAGCAATTGTTCAACTGCTGCACTGAGAGTGAGTGTGTATACGTGGGTGGGGGTGTTTTATTCCTTGGCAAAATCCTTTCCCTTTCTCCCATTTTTTTCAGCTGTAAATATTAACTGTGTTCTTAACTCTTAACGGTGTATGGGACACAGTAATGTGCTTTTAAGGATATATTATGTGAAAGATTTTCCACTGCATACACTGCTGCTTGAAATAAGAAAAGGCTATTTTATGGAGCCTGAAAACAAATTTGCTACGGCAGAAAGAAAAGAAGAGGAAAAAGAAAAAAAATAGATAGAACTTTGCAGTATCAAGTCGTCAGCAAACAATGAAAGGGAGATCTCAAAGGGGGCCGGGCGAATCTTTAAAAAAGAAAAAGATTGCATATCGTTTTTATTTATTTATTATTTTCTTTGTTGCATCGCAGTGTTTCAAATCCGTGCTCCGTCTTTCTTCAGAAAGTGTGTAGTGCTAATGCATTTCAAAAGCCCTTTTTCAAAGCACAATAGAATATCGCCACAGAAGTTTAGTGGTTCCGCTAAAGAGAGTGGCTCAGTCATTGAGAGCTGTTCCCCATTGTGCCCGAGCCTAAGACATTCTCGCTGAAAAGTCGCCATCGTTTTTTCACTTTTCATAGCTGGAGTTAAAAGGTTGTTGAGAAAGCTTACATATATCTCCTGCCTTATAAAGTGTTAGAATAATTACTGTTGTGAATCTAATTATTTGGGGTCTTACTATGAGACAGAGCGAGATCTGGTTTATTAAAAGAAAAACACGCACAGATCTCAGGTACGTTATCCACAAGGCTGAACCAAAGTCCTGGAGTCCTGACTAGCATACACCGCCTGTATAAACATATTTCAAACCCATTTAATTTAGCTGTAAGAGCGGGAATGAGCAAACCGTTACATGTACTGTAAAGTGCAGTCAACTGTGTATAATCAAAACAGAGAGCGGCACTTAGGGGATTGTGACAGCTGCAGCCACTCCTGTTGATATCAAATAAGACCTTCTGAAACCTTAAGGATGAGTTAGCATGAAACAAATTGCTCCTAATTGTCAGGAGGATAAATTGTGACTGTGAGCGTTTGTAATTCTGTCAGCTACCATTCACCCCCTCATCTCCATTCATCTGGGCTCAAGCACTTTAATTGAGAGGGTCTGGGCTGGCTGAGTGAATTGGTAATAGAAATAAGGACCCAGTGTGGATATTTTAATCAGTGCTGACTTTTGTACCGGGGCAGAAATGAGTCAGTGCACCATGGAGTGGCGGGCCATCTATCTCCAGGGCCTCAGGTGGAGATGGAGGAGTGGCTTCTCCACTGGATGTGACAGTCACTCAGAGGATCTAATGGCTCAACACTCACTATTGATTGTTATTGGGATTTACACTTCCCATCCGAAACAATAAATCAAATCAACCACAAGGATGTAGAGTCTCGCTGTAAGAGCCAACTCATTCAATACATTAGATAAAACAACTCTTAAAAAGGGAATGTGGTAAATAATAAATTAAAAATATATGTAAATAATAAGTTATAGTTAATATTGGTACTAATGTACTTACCTGTTAACTTGCTTTTAGTAGTAGTAGTGTATATAAGATCAATATCACTCTCATGATATGGCAAGGCTCAGAGGGTAGCTAGCTTAGCTTAGCTTACAGCGTAAGACTGGAACAGGAGGAATCAGCTAGGATTGTCCAAAGATACAGGTATAACGATTGAAACAATGCATGCTATTGAATCTATATACAAATCTGTTTTAACTGATAGGATAGTGAGCCTGCATGCCCCTGTGCTGCTTCTATGTGGTCATCTTTTATATCTGCTAGCTTCATATGTAAACGGCAGTGTTGTATAGTTATGGTGTATGTCTCAACTCAGCCACTCAACTCAGCCCACCCATATAAAAACAGGTATTTTTTGGAAAGCAAACAGATTTTGTTTTTGCATAGATGAAGCAAAAGGGTAAATATGTAATTCTTAGCATCCTGCATGCATTATTTTTCATTTATTTGGACAGAGTTCAATTAGCTGTAGCCCCAAACTGAAATGAGGGTAGTATTGCGCTAATTTTTTCTCACGAATGCAAAATGTTTGGTGTTTGGACTTTAGCGCATAGCTGAACCGCTTCTTTTACTATAATATAAAATGTTAGCACTTCAGTATGTTTGCTCATTGCTGTGCACTTTAGCTGTCCTTTTCTTCTTCCTTTGTGCTTTCCTGGTATCTACCTCCATGTGTGTTTCTGTCTTTGCAGAATTTCCATGACTATTTTTTAGCTGTTTCTTCTTTTACTTTGTAATGGCTTTTCCTTTATCAGGTTTTGTTTTGCCTCTTGTTTTGATCTTTTTTCTTCTTTTTTAACATTACGTATGATATCTCAATGCTTTTGTTCCCTTCATGGGTGCCATTTATGGGAAGGATGGTGTAGCTGTGTCCCTACCACTTTTCTAAAATTGTCCCCAACCACTAATTTAATACCAACTGCATTTATGGATTTGGTACATAAACCATATTCCTGCCTCCCTCGGCCAATTTTGGTGATTAGCTCTGCTATTTCTTGCTAATGTACAAGGCTGTTGATGTAATAAGGCACCGATTTTAAATGGGGTGCAATTGTCCATGTCAATCTAGGTTTTTTGCGTCCTTCCCCATACTGAGACCAAACATCCACCCTACAGTACCTCTGATGTTCCTAATGTTCCTTGTCATATTTTCTATCTATCATGTCTTTAGTACTTATGGTCTGTGGCTCTTTTTCCACCTGAATTTGTGAGTTTTTTTTTTTTTTTTTTTACATTAACATTAGTTCTTAAACTCCCTTCCTTAAACTCTGCCTTGATGTTTCTGTTTTGATGTAGTGCTGCTGACGACTGGATGTGTAAATGCTGATCATTCACTCTCTGTCTGCAGTGTTATTACATGTGACAGCTGAAGCCCCTGTCCATTTAAAAACACATACTGTAGTAGTTCATAAACAGGAATATTCATAGGAATATTTATAAAATTGGGACAACAGGGAATAGATCAGAACTCATGTCTATTTATTCAGCTCCAGGATATTTTGCGTGGCTCGCACATGCTAACTTCTGCATATTCTAATTTGTCCTTGTCATGTTTATCATTAATCTTTGGCCCTGGTTTGCTTGAGACACAGTGATTTGTTGAGATGCCCCCTGGGAGAACTAAAGATATTCTCCAATATGATAATGCCATTACACCCGCCTCGGAAAACCTGTCATATAAATTATACATTAACAGTGCCTACATGCACTATGTGTTGATGTGACAGTTCTCAGTCTGGAGGAAAAACACTTAGACCTGTCACTTATAATGCATTTTCCTTTTTCCAGTTAGCTAACCTATCAGTGCTCAAGTGTGGTCTTTGATTATTAATTAAATATTCATAAAGGAATGTGTATAATTGACTATAGCTGAATAACACTTCATTGACGCTGTTGGATTTTATCAAGCCATACACGGGATTTCTTTTAAGTTACAACATTATCATTATTTTACTATAATGAGCTGGACATATCGACAACTACGATGGAGGATGTTGGCAACATGAACACGAATCCTGACTGAGGTGATATTAGCTTTTCTTTTCATTTATCATTAATTTGACAGACGCATAAACTGTTTTAGGCCATCGCTTGACAAAACTCATCAATCAAACGACACAGTACAGCACACTTGATATTATTGAGCATTATTCACCATTGTGCCTCAATGACTCCACTTTTTGAATGTGGTAAGCTCATATATCAATCAGAAGCTTTGTTAAATGCTGATTATTTTAAACAGGCGGAATCGCGAGATTAAGAACAAATGATTAATCACAAGAGTTTTTTGAGGGGTTTTTACTGCAAGAAGTGGGATTTTTTTCCGTGCTTAATATCAACTTTTGCATTTTATAAACAGAAGCAGAGAGGCTGATGACTGGGCGGATTGGTGGACTCTTTTCAGTGCAGTTTGGGAAGAAAAGGAACGCAGCAGAGACACGTTGCTGGCAGAGATGAATTAGAGCTGTGGAAAAGCACTCAGATACTAGCAGGTGACATTTTTCGCCTTGCCTCTCTGTTCCCTCTCTCTTCCATTTTCTCGCCAGCAAAAAAGGGAACAGAGGGTAAAAAGGGTTGCATTGTGCAAAATGGGACAAAGTATAAAACATATTCAAAGAAAGTATGAAATTCTCCAACTTCAGAAAGCCATTTAGATCATCCATCCGAGTGACGTAAGGGAAAATAATATACTTGACCCTTTTGTCTGTACACTTTGAGAAGTTTGTTATAATGGCAAGCCCTGTAATAATTCACTGTACCTCATGTATATTAAGTAGAAATTCACTGGCTTTTATGATAAATTGCTAGGGTAACACCAGGACACCTCTTTTGCATTTCAATGTGAGAGAGTGTCAGATTCTTATTTCATTACCAGGCGACACATTAGCTGATGGATTTTAATTTTCTTTTTTTTTTTCCCTACTGCAAGCAGGAATCCACAGAGACCAGGTCGAAACAGAAAGGCTTTGAATGCGAGGATGGATGAAAAATGAAATAAATAAATATAAATCATTGTCAAGAGCCTTTATAGCAATTTTGAGGCCATCACCAAAAAAAAGGAAGGAAAAAGTAGTCAGTTTGTGTTGTGGTTCTCTGCATACCTTTGCCGATTGCCTGTCCAGAGTGGGAAGCGGTGTGGAGCTCACTTGCTGACTGGACAGAAAATCAAGGTTTAATTCATATTGTGATAAAAATCTGGATGCGGTTGAATCTAAGACATGCTGAGCAGGGGCAAATGTGGAGCAGACGAGAGAGCGTAGCCTTTTCAGCGCATCGCACAGCGGGGTGCTGAGCCACTCCTCTGCAACCCTCCCTTGCCTTTGCCACGAAGCTAAAAACTCTGCTGAGGGATTCTTTCTGCTCGGTTACAGAGGAGAGGAGAACAAAACACAGGTGCCGAAAGCAATTATCAAATTACCTAAGCCTTTCTTGCCTCTGTTTAATCTGTTTGTAGCAAATCCAGCTAATAATACATTAGGGCAATAAATGTGGCCCTCTGCAGTGGTAATAATTACAGTCACTTCATCTTTCAGTGGGAAAAGAGTGAACAAAAGTAGGTCAGTGTGAAAACTCTGCTGTGGTGAAATATTGCAGGCAGGGAGGAAAAATGTTTTATACTTGTGTTGTAAGTGTACCCATGAGCAAGGCACACAATCCCCAGTGAGTATTTAGCAGCCTCTTAGCCCTGGTTTTCTGCTTCTCATGTGTATTTGAGACACGAAGACTGGGTACAAGTGAAAAAAGTCACGATTTCAAGTAAGAAAAGTGTACACTGAGTGTCAACAAGAACACAAACAACAGGTTGGCTCAGACCACAAGGGGCAAAATGCTGCTTAGTTTATGTGTATTAGGAACAACTACATTTTGAGGAAAGTTTAAGGTATCAGACTTGAAGTACTTGCATGGTGTTTTTTCCAGTATTTTGCTTCTTTTATAGATGAAATGTAGCAAACTGCTCAGTGACACTAAAGTATAAAACAGCATCCTCCTTGCAGGTGATTGCAGTTAGTAACACTTACCATTTGGTTGCCCAGAGGTTGACTGTGCAGCACTAAACCTCTGGACAACCACTTTCTGATACAAGGCGACTGCACAGGTCATGTGATGGGAGACAGCTTTGCCCCAAATAATCGTGGTCTGATTTAAACTGACTGCAGTTACTCTCAGATTGGTTAACAAATAATTGCTGTCCAATTCAGATAAGCAAACAGATGAGCGCAACTCATCTGCGCAGCAACTCGATTGGTTGCCACTTGGTTGTATTCTGTTTATAAAATCAAGCTTGCTGAGTGCCCGTGTTATTTTATGGTTAAATTGCATTCGTGCAGCAACTACATCGCCATTTCTGGAGGCGTTTCTGAATTTTGGTATCAAATCTATGAGGTTCTGGCTCAACTCTGGACGTAAAGAGTGAATGTCAATTTCTGTTTAATACAAATTTCTTTTTATGTAGAGGAAAGAATTTTTGTGGATTTAACACATTTAATTGCCATATCATTACAAACGGATTGCATGGAATTACTAACTTGATTCCATTCTGTCACAAACTGATGGCAAACTGGCACCCTTTCATTGCCCTTTATCACCATCTTGAGACACCAGAACTTATTTGAAGACTGACGCTGACTGTTGCCGTCAACCAGTTTGCAAACTAATTGTAAACAGTTGCAAAAACTTGGATTGTGATGCTGTTTCCAACCACTGATTTGTTAGTGTAGTGTAAAGGCTGCACGGCTGAAACACAAGAAAGTGCTGAGCTAGTAAAAACTTTAAAGCTCAAGCTGTAACTGTTACCAGAAATAATGCATTTTGATAGATTAAACTCAACTAAAACTTTTTGTAAAGGAAAGCATTACTTTCTTTTATCTATATGTGCATACATATATTAAAACTGGCTGTTTGTGTGATTTAAGAAAGAACATAAAGCTCGTAAGACTTTGCTAACCAACAGTTTTTACTTTTTTCATTACCATTATAATGCTACGATATGCTGACTGTATTTCACAATATCTTTTATACTCATATGTCTGCAAAGGTCATGCATTACCAATTTTGCTTTGTTTTTAAGTTGCTGTTCAGTTGCACCTGCAGTTAGTGGGTGAAAACCTTTTCAAACCAATTTTTACATAATAGCAACCTTGTGTGGTGCAACTGTGTTAATCAGAGATAAATTAGAACAATTTTAATTTCTACTAAATAAAAAGATAATGTGACTCTTTTCTTAAATGATTGGATGTGGTTCAAGTGGAAGCTGTTTGGTGCAGCAGGATATTGGGCCATCATGAGCTGAAGCTGTTGGTGTTTGGCCTAAACCATTTCTGTATGCTGAATATTCTCATAGCCATCAGCAAAGAAGCAGCACTGCAGTCTTTCTGCCTCTCAAATCTGACTATATTCACAGAGAGAACAAGAACCTCCCTCATTTCATATCCAGTCCTCCGTCTGTGGAGCGTCTTCCTACTATCCATTGTCACCGCATTAACCGTAGGCTAGCATAAAAGTAATTGGAAACTGATGCGAGCCAAAGCTTCAATTAATGCACCACCAAAGTCCCCGTTCTGTGTAATCGGCAATAATGGTTTCATGTTTGGGAGGGCGTTTGGTCACTCGCATTCAGCACTCACCTCCTGACAGAGGCTGTTAAACCCTGCTCAAAATCCCCACTCCACAGTAATCTTCATTTCAGTCATTTTCCTTCTTTCTCCATCTCTGATGACAGCTCCAGTGTCTTCGTTTTGCTTGCAGTCAGATTGTGCGCCCGAGTGAACAGGAGGTGTAATTGACTACTGACA
This sequence comes from Aulonocara sp. 'chitande type north' Nkhata Bay, assembly GCF_057382095.1. Classification (NCBI taxonomy): domain Eukaryota; kingdom Metazoa; phylum Chordata; class Actinopteri; order Cichliformes; family Cichlidae; genus Aulonocara; species Aulonocara sp. 'chitande type north' Nkhata Bay. Next base: position 15,815,241 of record NC_141365.1, read on the forward strand.
ACTCGGCGACAGGATTCTTAATTATTACTCTAGGGTATGGTGGCTGGCCGGCCGGGGTTCAGCTCTCTTACTGAGTATGCTAACAGAGTCATTTTTCCTCTTCTCTGTGAATATTGAAATGTAGTTTTGTTCGCTGCGTTTCCACGTCAGACCCCGAGACTTTGAATTTAGGGAATGATTGCAAATGAAATGCACATGCTGTGGGTTTAACGCTGCACATTTTTTATACAAGTGCACTGCAGGCTATAGGATACCTGACCCTATCAGTGCTGGTGCAACCAAGTGTATTAACAATATATTACAGTTTTCCTTGTGAGAATTTCTAATCAGATGTAAATGTCTGATTAGAGCTGTTAGTTGAGAATATAGAACTTTTGGCTCGTAACATGAGGCTACGTGGTACCTTTGGTTTCTTTTGGCGTTGTGTGTCAATACTTCATCTGCCCTTAAAGCGATAAGACATTACACTGAGGCTTCTGCTGCTACTAGTAAGTACAAGAGCATAATTCCTCTGGTCCTTGCCTGCGCTGGGCCTGCTCAGTGTGATAGAGCACAGTAAAGAGGGTGAGCATCGCTTTGTGCTGCAGTCTGTATCTTTTGTGCGGGTGGATATGGAAGAGGGCGTGAAACAATTGGACAAAATGGCCCTAATGTGCTTAAAGAATCTTCTGTCTTTAATCAAAGCTCACACACATGCACCACAAAGGCAGACAGAGCAAACCCAATTCTCCGCTGCTTCTGCCGAGTGGCTGTTCCTCTCTTGGCTTCAGTGCTAGAAATCAGGATCAGGTTGGCTTTGTGTGTGTGTATGTGTGTTTTTCTTCCGCTGTCATTCTCATATATTCATTGCCTCATCTCTTAAGGAAGGGACAACGGGGATTTGCTTTAAGACAAGACGGTAAACTTTGTGTTGTCATGATTGCGTCCTGTTGTTTGATCGCTTCATCCATTCAGAAGTCATGATTTGCTTAATCGTCTCGCAAACAAATAGCTTCAATAAGAAGACAATACAAATACAGTCATAAAGCAAATCAAATTGACCACAGACTGAATAATACGCTCATGTGGACTGCTGTTGTGTCTAAAATTGTGTAGCCCTTATTGAATTTATTGTGAGTATTGCTATACAAATGTAGTGCACATGCCTCATGAAGAGCAGGCTTGGTATTGCAGCGTATTGCGTCAAAGCATCGTCACAAGAATTTGATGTAAGTCGATCTGTCATGATTTGTCTGAGCATCTTTCTGATGACCTCAGCAGTTAGTCTTCTACATAGAACTCACTGCATAGGTGAATGAAGAGGGTGAATGAGATTTCTGCATGTGTTTTGCCATCTATGATGGGCAAAAGAGACAGAAGGCCAACAAAACAGGTAGTGACCAAGCAGGGAATCACGCAACAAAGACAAAGACATGACGACAAGACACCAGAAGACAATCGAGAGCCGAGACTAAACAAATACAAGTAATCAAATATAAAATATTCAAAACACTCAAAAAACAGATTACAAGTCTGTAGCCAAGAGCATCATAACATTATAATGAATGTACATTTCACACTGCTTGTAAATTGCTCTCATTGACTCAGTAATTAAACTCCTTCACAAAAAAACATTATCAGGTCTCGTCATGAAACTGCCTCTCTTGGTTTGCTGTTCATACAAATCTTTAGCTACAAGTAGCAACCAAAATCACAGCATTTATAAATCATCTATAAACTTACATGATTTTGTTGGACATTAAGCAAATTTATCATTTTCTTTCTTGACCATATCAGTCACAGGATGGTCACTCACTAAGCAAACTAAATGAAAGAAAATGTCGTTCTGGGGCGTTTTCTTTCAGCCTGTCACATTTAAAACAAACTTCACAGCTACTGCTAGCAAAGGTTTGAAGAGTGAAGAACTAGGTTAGGTAACCTGGACTGCCCTGACTATACCAGTAAATGAGTTACATGTACAAATACTTAAATGCAGAAGATGTGCGTTAGCTAGATGCAATGTTCTATGAACTGATTACTGCACAGGGTCTTGCTGCCTTTAGGTGCACCAAGGCGTCAAAATGCCGTTGCTAGTTTATTAAAATCTCTCCGCAGAATCACACACACACACACACACACACACACACACACACACACACACACACACACACACACACACACCTTCATACTCCAAGTGACTTTTTTTGCACGATACTCAGTCTTTTGCACATATCGATTGCACTGTTGCTTCTGCACTGTCTCTTGTGTCTGTATTGTTCTGTCCTGTCTGGTTTTGCACTGTCTTTGTTTTTTTGCAATTTTTGCACATTGCACTTTATGAAGTTCTGTGTTGATTGTGTGTTATATGTCATATGTAGCACCGTGGTCTAGGAGGAACGTGTACCATTGCACATGGTTGGAATGACAATAAAACCTCCAGGTACGTTGGACCTTGGTTCTTTCTGACATGCAGTAAGGTGATGCTCTGTTCTCCTCAGATGTACGCATCTCTGCGGTGGCACTGTAACAGATCAATACTGGCTGAGTTTGAGTTTAACCTACAATATAAAATAATAGATCAAAGTTGTATAGAACGATTTAAACAGTGTTTAACAGCATTGTTGCCACATTCTTTAAACTGTTCTTTAAAGGCATTTGCCTTGTTCAGTGTAACACTATCCTGTTTTTGCTTCAGCAGGTCCAACAAACAGAAATAAATCTGTATTTGAATTTCTCAGTTTATCTTTTATCAAGCATCTAAGAACTTATTTGTTTAAAATTAATTAGGTGGAAATGTTGATTAAAAAAAAATCCTAAATGCACCTGCCAGGTGTTCTCCAAAATTATAAAACTGACTATCTTTTAAATCAGATATTTAGCTTTAGCATTTATAAGAAAGCAAACAGCTGAAAACGAGGCAGACATTAAACATGAGAGAAACCACAGATCTTATAAAGTCTTTTGCACTGCTATGAATGTAAATGGTTCTGTGCAAGAATATGAAGGTGACAGGTGCAGAAACAGGACCTAAGGGGAGGCTGGGTTCGACAAAATGGTCAGTTGTTCTCTTTATACACATTCAGGCTTTGTTTGTTGGTGGGGGCAGAGTTCATGAAGTTTTAGCGATTACAACACGGCCCATTGACATCCGATTTTTTTTATTCTTGTTTCTGTCTATTCGGCACAGTAAAGAGATCAAGAGAGTGATCAGGAATGGCTGCTCATCTCATCTGTAATTTGATGATGAAATAGAAGGGAATGAAAGGGGAAAAGAAGAGTGCATACCTGGGAGCGTAAAAATCATGATGGTTGCTTCATGACCGCTCCTCTTGCCCTTAGTGTAACATTCAGGGGAAGAGTGTCCCTTTGTTATCGCCCCCCTCTCCCTGGCAATTATCACAAACTCCACTTCCCCTGCCCTCCGGAGCCCAGAGAACTGAGCGGCCGGAGTGGGAGAATAGCTACATTTATAATTTTTTTCTTCTCTTTCCATAGATTAATTTTCTAGGAAGCCCTGTCACTGCTGTACAGGAAAGCAGAGCGAGTGGAATGGAGTGTAAAAGGAGGGAGATGGGGGTGGGCGGGTGGAGAGAGATTGGGGCTACAGTGCACGAGCCTTCTCGCTTTTTCGTTTCCTTTCTTTCTTTTTTTTTTTTCCTTGACAGATCATTTTCCATGCAGGGGTATCAGGGGGTCTGGCCGATAATTGGCATGCAGATTGCAGCTGATGGCGTCCCGCAACAGAAGAAAAGAACTGGCTAGTTAGAATAATGAGCCAGCCTGCCTGATGGATGGGCGAGGGAGGAGGTCATACAAAATGTTTCAGACACAATTCCTGCCTCCCCTCCTTTCTCCCCCTCCTCCTCGCTACCTGCACCTCCCATTTTTATTTTTCTATTTTTCACAAAGGCCTGATATTTCATTATTTCCTCCTCTCTCTACCCTTCTAGGGTAATGAAAGCGTCCCATCTTCCTCTTACTTCCACTCTTCTTTTATTTATTTTTTTCTTTTTTTTTTCTCTCCTTGCCCAGCTGCGAACACTTCCTCTCCCTTACGTAGTGCATGGTGACAGTACAGTTTTGGGTACGCAGAGACTCTAAAATGTCACATCTCATTAGGAGCCTGACACCCTTTAGAGACTTTAGTGTTTTAATTACAGTAAAGGAGTTAATTACTCATCTCTCAGCGGATTTCAGTTTCTCACCCTCAGTTAGCAAGAAGAAAAGTTTGAAACACGGGAAGTAGGCCTGAATGTAAGAATAAGAGGTTGACGTGCTCATAAATGCCATTGATGTTCTTTTTTTTCGATCTTGCTTGTGTTGAGTGTTTTCTTACTGCTAGAATTTTAGTCAAAGTTTTTCTTTCTCTTTAAATCTATTAGGAAATGATTTCCGTATAGATGAATGGATCTCTGCTCCCAAGGATTCAAAAATAAAACTTCAGGCACTTTAGCAAAAGCTTAAATTTAGTTCAAATCTACATCAACTACCTGCTCGGAGGAGAAAACAAAACCAGCAAGAAAAGAAAAACAGGTCAATTCAAGCTGAAGTTAACGATGACACCTTTAACCCTTAGCATCCTCAGTCAGGTAATGTAAACGTTCTTAAGATGAAGCAACATTTCAAAGAAGCAGAGAGCTGAGTTGGAGTGCTCAGAGCTTCGCAGCTATGAACTCAGGGTCTCCCTCAGTTATGTATCAATAACTTGAAATGTTGTGTAAGCGATGGATTTTGGTTGGGAAAAACTGTTCTTGCTCTTGTTAAATCCATGTAAGATTTTCCCTCATTTGCATTTTATTCTGACTGGCTGCACTGGCAGCGTGCATGCTGCCTTGTCCGTGTATTAACTCTTCCCTCAGAAACGTCTTAAGATCTTAAATTATTACTTGTGAGATTCCTGTGTACTTTTGGGGGGAGGACTGTGTTTAAGGAACTGTTAAACAACATGTAAACTTTTATTTTTTCATCTGAAGAGGCGCTTGCATTTTAAATGATGTGAAATAAGGAGACATTTAGTGATGATGTTACCAGCTGCACTGGTTTTATTCTGTGCGTATATAACTAAGCCTTGTGTTACTTATATAGAAAACGAATGTGCACATCTTGAATTCTTCAGTGACTGGCTACTGCAAATTTTAACTAATTAGTAACAATTACTAATATGTTGGATCATCATCTCCATCAATAAACTCTACTTACTATAATAACAGATGCTGGTGAGTTTCGGCATGCACTGCATGACCCTCTTGCAGGGCAGCATTGCAATGAAACAAAATATTTTTAAGGATGCTTTAATTACTTTTGCAATAAATAAATAAATACAATATCACACAATGAATGCATGGTGCTATCTTTGGTTTATGCTGAGATAAAATCCAGTCATTCTAACACAGCTTCTCTGTTTGGGCGAGTGTGTTTAAGAGTAGATCCTGGGCTTTCCCTTCAGAAAACGCGTTTTACCTTTTCACCACCCCGAGGGTTGCATTTTACTGCGAATGCCTCTAATCCCAGCGGCTTTACAGATAATTAACCCAGACTGTCATTTTACCCTGCACATCACGCCGCTTTTGATCAACCTCCTGGGTCAGGTAGCTATAGGTAAACAGAGGAATTATAATAAGTGTTATTAAGCGCCGTGTTGTGCATGAGCGGATCAAATTCAAATTCAAATTCAAATTCAAATTTTATTTGTCACGTACACAGTCATACACAGTACGATATGTAGTGAAATGCTTGGACAACTGCTCGTGACCTAAAGAAAACAAAAAAGGAAAAGGCTATGAATAAGATAGGAAATAAATATGAAAAATTAAAAAGGGTAAATTTAACTAGGAAGGAATAGAATATAAATTAAGGTTAAAAATGAAATAACTGTACAACACAAATTAGAATGAAGGGTAAATTTAACTGGGAAGAATAAGATAAAGATAAATATATAAATTAAAGTTGAAAATAAAATAACTGTACAACAAAATACACAATACACAATATAGAACTATATAAGAATGTATGAAGAAATCTAAATATAAATAAATATATACACAATAACAGCAGCTGTACAAGTATTAACCGGAAATGAAGAATATAGTGACCAGTGTTGTGCAAAACCAAAGTCCAGAAAGTCCAGTGTGTGTGTAAGAACTGTATGTGTGGGTCAGTACTGTGTGGTGGTGTGATTGAGAGACCATATCGCCTGCGGGAAGAAGCTCCTCCTCAGTCTCTCTGTGTTGGTCTTCAGGGAGCGGAATCGCTTTCCTGACCTCAACAGAGAGAACAGTCTGTTGTTGGGATGGCTGAGGTCCTTCACGATCTTCCTGGCCTTGGTCCAGCACCGCCTGCTGTAGATTGAGTGCAGGTCAGGGAGCTCGGAGCGGATGGTGCGCTCAGCTGACCGCACAACCCTCTGTAGAGCTCGTCTGTCCTGCATGGTGCTGTTCCCGAACCAGGTTAAGATGTTTCCCGCCAGGATGCTCTCTATGGTGCACGAGTAAAAGTTCCTGAGCACCTTGGAGGGCAGTTGGAAGTCTCTCAAGCGTCTGAGGTGGTAGAGACGCTGTCGGGCCTTTTTCAACACGGTGTTGATGTGACAGGACCATGACAGGTCCTGCGTGATGTGAACTCCGAGGTATTTGAAGCTGTCCACTCTCTCCACTGGGCACTCGTTGATGACGGGGGTCTGGTAGTTCCTCTCCTGCTTAGTGCTGAAGTCCACTATCAGCTCCTTTGTCTTACTGACGTTTAGAAGGAGGTTGTTCCTCTGGCACCAGTTCTCCAGATTCCTAATCTCCTTCAGGTAGGCCGTCTCGTTGTTATCAGAGATCAGGCCCACCACGACGGTGTCGTCAGCAAACTTGATGATGGTGGTGGAGCTGGTAGTGGCCACACAGTCATATGTGTACAAAGAGTACAGCAGGGGGCTCAGAACACACCCCTGGGGGGCTCCAGTGCTGAGAGTGGTGGAGGCTGAGACATGTCCGCCCATCCTTACTGCCTGTGGTCTGCCAGTTAGGAAGTTGGAGATCCACTGACACATAGATGAGCTGAGTCCCAGATGCTCCAGCTTGGTGGTGAGTGTGGAGGGAATTATGGTGTTAAATGCAGAGCTGTAGTCTATGAAGAGCATTTTAACATAATTCCCCCTTCTAGTGTCCAAGTGAGTGAGTGATGTGTGGAGGAGATGAGAGATGGCATCGTCTGTGGAACGATTTGGACGGTAAGCGAACTGTAGTGGGTCCAGTGTGTCTGGTAGTGAAGAAATGATGAAGTCTCTGACCAGGCGTTCAAAGCACTTCATCACTACTGAGGTGAGGGCTACAGGGCGATAGTCATTGAGAGAAGCAGGGTGGGGTTTCTTCGGGACAGGAACAATGATGGACTCTTTGAAGCATGTGGGGATCACCGACTGAGATAAAGAGATGTTGAATATCTCAGTGAACACAGGAGCTAGCTGGTATGCGCAGTCTCTTAGGATACGACCTGGGATGCCGTCTGGTCCTGCTGCTTTCCTGGTGTTCACTCTCTTGAAGGCTCTCCTTACTTCATGCTCGGAGATGACGAGCACGTTTCCGGTGCTGGCAGTATCTTCCTGTCTGCAGCCGTTAGCGCCGCTAACATTAGCATTGTTGGAGACCTTAGCTGCAGCCTCGAAGCGAGCATAGAAAGTGTTCAGCTCGTCTGCCAGAGTCACGGCCGCGTTCGTCATACCGGTTGTTGGTGCTTTATAGTCCGTTATTGTCCTTAGTCCCCGCCACAGGCTCCTAGAGTCACTCTGTTGGAGTTGTGACTCTAGTTTCCTCCCGTAGCGCTGCTTCGCCTCTTTCACCGCCCTCCGCACGTTATATGACGCGGCTTTGTACGGGTCCATGTCCCCCGTCATGAGTCCCGTGTTGTAGGCAGCGGTGCGGGATCTCAGAGCGTCGCGGATGGTTTTATCCACCCACGGCTTCTGGTTGGGAAACGTTGTGATAGTCTTTGTCTCCACGGTATCATCCGCTAGTTTCCCGATGAATCCCACAACCGCTTCCGTAAACACGTTGACGTCATCGTCGGAGCTGTTTCTGAACATGCCCCAGTCTGCGTCATCGAGTGCGTCCTGTAACGCGGCCACCGATTGATCCGTCCAGCGCGCGACCTTCCTCTGAACCGGAACTTCCTGTTTCAGCCTTTGTTTGTATTTTGGCATGAGGAAGATGGCGGCGTGATCAGATTTGCCAAACGGGGGGCGGGATTGTGCCTTGTAGCTGTCCTTGACCGTAGTGTAGCAGTGGTCCAGTGTCCTTTCACCCCTGGTGGGGCAGGTGATGTGTTGATAAAAGTTCGGCGCTGCGCGTTTGAGGTTGGCGCTATTAAAGTCCCCCGTCACAATAAGCGCAGCGTCCCGGTGTTGTGTCTGGTGCTGTGTGAGTGCCTCATGCAGCTCGCATAAGGCGGTGACCGTGTCCGCTTGTGGTGGAATATAAACGGCACTTACAATGACCGATGTAAATTCCCGAGGTAGATAAAAAGGACGACACATGATGGACAGTAGTTCCAGATTTGGTGTGCAGGAGCGTGTGAGAGGAACAACGTTCGCACTGTTGCACCAGTTGTTGTTCACCATTAAACACACGCCGCCTCCCCTTGACTTCCCCGAGTCCCGTGTCCTGTCCATGCGGTGAACCGAGAAGAACTCGGCCGGCTGGATGGCGTGGTCCGGCACCGCTGGGTTCAGCCATGTCTCGGTGAAGCAGAGGAGATTGCAGTCCCGAATGTCTCTCTGGAACTTTATCCTGGCCCTGAGGTCGTCAAGCTTGTTCTCCAGTGACTGGACGTTGGCGAGCAGGATGCTAGGCAGAGGTGTGCGGTGTGCACGAGCTCTCAGCCTGTTCCTGACGCCGGCTCGCTTCCCTCTAGGCCGCCGCCGCTTCCCTTTGTTCTCCCTCGAGATCTCACTCGGCCAGCTCGGATCCGGAGTTAAAAACTTCGAATTGTGAGTACATTGTATACCAATAGAAACAAGAGTGTCACTGTCATACCTAATGTACCCAATGGTGATGATTTTGCCGATTTAGAAACGCTGAAAACTAACTTAAAAAACAAAGACAAAGAAAAAGTGGTCGGAGCAGTCGTGACGGCAGCCGACCTCACCGGCGCCATCTGGCGCCATCAAGCACTTCTTCTTGTTTTTTGTTTTGTTTTGCTGACATCTTTATTGATCTTTACCTCTGCCTATAATGCAACACCAAAGAGCACACTGTGGTCTTTCAGGAAACTAAGACAGACAGTGCTTTAGTTTAAAAACATTCATACAACTTCATACTTAAAGTCTCCAGATTTCAGAAGGAAATATTATACAGTGGTTAGCTACTTTACAGGTTAAAATTTTACCTGAAAAATAGCTTGTTACAGAACGTGCATCCAAGGAAGTGCATAAAATGACTGTAATAATAACCTATTTGTTTTTATTACCTACCAGTTACCATGTTATACACATCCTTTAACCATAAAACTGCTTCTTATTATAATGGTTTTGTACCTATCTACCACTCGCATAAAGGCTAGAGTTTTGTCATGATTTCTTATTTAATCTGATACCTGACTCATGTACTAGTACTTAATCATTAATAAAAAGTATGAATCATATTTTATAATGAAAATTTAAAAGAAATATGCTGAAGTGATTTTAGAACCACAAGATAAAGTAACTTCCCTTACTTTATCTTGTGGTTATAGATCGGCTTTCCTTTCTGTGGCACTGTCACCTTTAACCTGACCTCTGACCTTTTGGATTTTGCTGTATTTGATTTTGGATAAGCAGATAGCTCCCCTTAAATGAGCTATTTTGTTTTGCATATGCCTTAAAAATTTGAACTGGTTGAGCCATGAAGTTTCTATAAAATTGGAATTATTGATAGTAGTAATCAAATTAACACAAGGTGGTACTCAGGTAAGTCTATGCATGGGAGCTGCTACAACCTACACATATTCACAGGTCTCAAATGTTTCTGTGGAACAAATAAAAAAACTTGCAATACTTTTACTTTGAATAATTTCAAGCTTATTTCTGGAGCTATCTGGTTGGCTGTATTCTGTTTTTTTTTTTTTTTTGCTTGCTTCTACTCCTTTTTGAGAAAACATTCTCCACCAACAGCTTATAAATCGTATTTTTTTTTTTTCAATAATGGTGTTGTGGGAATTTGATTTTTCCCCCATTTCCACTTTTTCCAGCATGGAAAAATAAATAAACGCTACATTACTTCCGTAAATGCCAACAAAGAACAAGAACCAAAGAAAGTTTAACGCTGGTGAGAATCTTGATCGAGTTCTGGGGCTGCACTCGCTCTCAGCAGCTTAATCTCACTTGCACCCTCATCAACACAACACAGAAGAGAACAAATTTACTGTTTCATCCTCATTCTTCCAAGCACGCTAAGGAGCTGTATACAGTACACACCAGATCAAAGCCTTAATTGAAAAATAATTATAGGTACTTAATCATAGAAAGCACTGGGCTAATTGAAGTGAAAACAAGGAGGCAAACGCGGGCCCTCAGAATCGTGGCAGAAAGAGGATATTGTAAAAGCTTCTTCTTCAATCTCCATTGTCTTCCAGATTAAATAGGAGAGGGCTATTAGCAGAGTTAATTGGCTCTCTAATTTAGATCTCGCCCCACTGAAAGCATAACGGATGTGAGCCTGTCGACCAATGATGTGTGCACTCTGTCACACTGTCCTGCTGGACTGTGATTGGTTAATTGCTCAGGGATTTTTGAAGTTTTCTATCATTCTTCAAATGTAGCAGATTTGTGGGGGCTGTGCTCATCTCCCTGGCTGCCCAGGTAGCGTTCATTGTTAGGATGTTTGAAGTGGGTGAGTGTTACTCATTTACCACAGCTAGACCACTCACACTGCCTTCTGGCTCCTGTTAAAGCTGCTTTTTTTCTTTTTTTAACCAACACTGTTAATTCATACTGATTTCGCTCATGCGCCGCCTTATTCACAGGAGGGAAAATGCACCGAAATGCTGATTGTCCTCCTTCTGACCTGCTCATATTTTGTTGAAGTTCTCGATGCCCTCAGAGAAACAGCACTCCAGGCCCTGTAACGTGAAAGCCCTCCTTATCACACTCCCTGCAAGTTAGCTCCCTGCTGTGATCGCAGCCTCTGTTCTCTGCACTCACTCTGCCCTCTAGTGTTCGTCAGGAGGCAGTGCACTGATTGCTGAATAAAAATCCATTTAGACTCCCAAAAGGTGGAGGACAGTAAATGGGCCATTTTTCTACCATTTTCTGAGACAGCCTTTCATCATTTCAGCACATCTCTTTCTAGTGTTTTCTTATTGTAGCCTGAGTGGTAATGGAGCTCTTGACTGGAGTTCAAAATAGAAGTTGGTGTGGAAATTTTCTTTCAAGGTTTGTCTCCAAACTTTCTCTCTTTTTTTTCCTTAAAAAAAAAAGTTATAGAAAATGACAGCAGCAGATTGTGCTGTATCCCCTCCTACATGAGATATATCCACTGCATCAACAAAGAGTCATTATACAAGTTTTGAAACTCCTCAACTAAATATTTGAATCCAGGCAAAAACCAGTGAAAAACATTCACAGTCAACAGAGTATGAGTTCTGATGATCTTTTGCGACTTTTATGCACCACAAGAAAACCTCTTGTATTCACAGAATCACGAACATGTCTTTCCAAACAAGGATTTGCAATGCTAACAGCAACTGCAGCTAGACGGAGAGACGTTTACTTTCACCAGGGAGGACTCTTCCCAGGAGAGTTGCAGCTTGTTGTCTTCACCATCATTTCTCATAGGAGCCAGGACTGTCTATAAGGAGTGCAGCTGTTGCCCTTCACACTCTGAAAACACTATCAACCCACCACCTCAGACCAAATTTGCACTAGCTGAGTAAAAACATTGGTCCAGATATGGGTAAACGTGAGCTACTTTAGCTACATTGTGCTAAAGTAGGTATTCAAGTACAACTCGTTCCTAAATTTACTGAAAAAGATTTTGACACATGTGGGTTTTCTTAATCTACCTTCTCAACTGTGTCTGTGTAAGTTCTCAATACTGAATACTTGAGTTCAAGGCAGGTTCATGAGGATGTGTCACTCTCATCCGGGAGGCTTTATCGGTTCTAAAAGGTGATGGGGAGCACCAAGAATTTCACTCCCAGTGAGGTAGTGATGGTTCACCATCAATGAACAGAGGTGGTGGCCTTTGAGACCAGCTATAACTCAGTCTTGCGATCCCTTCCCTGGCAATTCAACCCCCACTCACGACTTTAATAACTCACAGGAGGACAGCCTAGGTCATCATGTGACATGTCTCAGGACTACCTCCAAGGTTGAAATGCATAGGTGTTAAATACCTGTTCCTTCACTTCGGCTCTTAGAGGTGAAGAAGCCTCTTAGATGAGAGATGAAACATCTTCATGAAGCTATAAAACAAGTCTAGTTGGCTTCGACTCCGACATTTGAAAGGTTTCCATCCCTGTTTCAATCCAGAAGAAGTTTGTAGCTGGCCATTAAACCCCTCAGACATTTCCCCAAGTTGCTATAACCCAAACACGGCTAAAAGGAGTATTGGACACAAATATGTTATAGTAATAAGCCGGTATTTTATTTCCAAGTTGTTGGTATGATGATTTTTACAGCTGTTTATTTTGTGAGAAAATGCATGTTTCTTAATTACTCTTTTGTCTGCTTAGCTATATATGGATCAAAGGAAAATATCAACATTTTGTGCATTAATGTAGATGTTTAAGTTTTGAGTATTGAGTATTGAGTATTGAGTGGTACAGTGAGAGTTTGTGGCTGCAGACCTACTGACATGTGGAGGCAATGTCAGCTGTTTCTTACAGTCTTATTCACAGCAGAACAAACACCTTCAGTGAACAAATCTCTGTGAAGTACCTTCTCTTTTTATGTGCATTTTCATGGGCAGCTCGTGATAAGTAAACAGTGGTTCTAGCAGAAGCTAGAGAAGTTATTTGCTTAAGGTTTGGCCTGCTGGGGGATAAATGGCTTTGCCCAGCAGACAGCAAAAATCATTAGTACACCCTGTTACTAGCTGCTGGTATTTCAAAGGATGTTAATCAAATCTGGCCGCCTATGTAAGGGTACATTTCACTGGGTGGGCCATTAGACTTGTTTTCAGAAAACTTTCAGGAGTAATTTTTGTGTGGGAAAAGAGGCCAGAGAGGCGGTGTAGTTTAATGTTTTTTAACAATGTTCTTCTCTTGTATTTTATTAGGTTTAATTTCCTTTATTTTAGTTTGTGTATTAATTGTGTGCTTGCACTGAGACTAAGGGCTGAAACTGTGTTTAGGTTATTTTGAAATTACGAAATCATGGCAACAGCAGTTTTAATGTCAAATGAAAAGATGAAAAAGTAAAGAAATTATATATAAATGTGTGAATACTGAGCGGCAGAGGCTGTGTTTTTACTCCGAACAAGGCCCCAACCCAGTTTCGATTCAGTCCCGGTGTCTCAAATGTTCTCCCCGACATATCAGCCACAGGCAAATTGGTTTCAGTTCACTACAATCGTATCAGTATTTACTTTCGCCTGACTGGCTGCTGGTGCCACAACGATACGCAGCACCCACCCCAACAATGCTGTCATCCAGTATCGTTTAACAGCCTGGCAGAGGCATAGAACAATATTTAATCTGCAGATGTTGTGCTTCTAAACTGAAACCATTTTTACAAGTCTAACATACAGTTTAGTGAAGAATTACGCTCAAAATAAATCTTGAAAGTACCATGTTAATGCAATCATCTAAGCTGATGAAAGCAAAACTGTTGTGGGTGCAAGCACATTTTAATGCTTTATTTCCGACCGCTGTTTCTGTTCACCTCTCCTGGGGAAAGATTCAGAGTGAATCAACAGAGTGAAATGCTTGAGTGCTACCTTGGATGACAGACAGAAGTAATCGGCAGTAAGTGGGAGAAGCATATTTACATCTCACAGCTACTGACACGCCGGGCTTCCCATCTTCAGGACATGGCCTAAACCCGCATGCCCTGTTCTGAAATAACCTAATTTTGTCAGTTATTTAAAAGAAAGAAAACAAGTCCAAGTACATGGCAGCTTATTGCAGTTTTTTCAAAACTGATCTATTCAATTATAACATAACAGAATAAAAATAATCTGATTTGTATTAAACCAGAAAAACTGTCCTCATCTTTACAAGATTGTCTTAATGATATCATTCTCGTTATTGTTTCTTGTTATGTCGTGACTATAACAACATATCTCGGACAAAAATATGACCAGAAACTGAGATGATGTTATGTTACAACAAAAAAGGGTCGTACTTCATTGAAACCTTTGTAATCATTAGCTAAATACTTTGGATCCCATCTCACCAATATGAAATTGTTTACACAGCTTTTGTATTGTTTGTACTGTAAATTTGGATTTTTCCAATATTTGTCTTTTCCTGCATCATTCTTGGGGGGGGGGTGTAAGTGATGATTCAATCCAAAAGTTTCACATATACTCATCACTTCCTGTTGCTATGGTTTTCAATTTAGTTCTTGGGGAATTTGGCCTCTTGGCATTTTCTCTCCTCTTCCTTAAAATATTCTTGAGGTTGTTTTTGTGACAGTCGCCCTTCTACTGAGACCATTTCTGTTGAGGGTTTAGCGAACAGTAGATGGATCAATGGTCCCTGAAAGATTCTTGTCAGTTTTGAATGGTAGCATGTTGGCTAGCTTAACAACTTTGCAGAAAATGCTTATGACGTTACGATTAAATATTAAAAGACTGCTTGTTTTTTGAAACGTTCAAGAGGCGTGTGCTGACATTTGCAATCAGAGTCTGCTGTGTAATGCCTGACTGTGCAGTTTCAAGGTCCAAATGTGAGCACGCCCCTCTTGAGCCAAGTCCCCACAATCTGACTGTCTTGTATTGTTCTGGATTGTTTGGCTTTGGCTTTACTTTTATAAAACAGCAACGTATGATCCTCATTTTCCAGCTACTGTCACTCAAATCTGACCAAACCAAGTCTGAACAGTCCAGGTAGAAAGAACCTATTGGACTTAGTTATAAAAAACCAGTCTGCACACTATGTGTTCAGATTCATTCAGAATCAGGAAGTAGGTCATTCTTGTGACACATTTATTGTGGTGACGTGTTTAAAGCAGAAGAAAATAGTGTAAAAGGATCAATTTCATGGCATGACTAAAACATGACCTTGAGTGTTTGTTAATCTAAAATCAAATGAAGTGGTCTAACTTTATTTCTTTTTAGATTAACGAACACTCAGATGATTGTTGTATAAAGCACTTTGAGTGTTCCAAAAGAGTAGAAAAGCGCTATATAAGGCCCTGTCTGTTTACCATTTCTACCCAACAAATCTGGTATAGAAGCTGAATGACCTCCTTCTCCAAATTTACCAAAAGACCATCATCATTTCCTCATTTTAGATTTTCAAAGACCATTTACACAAACTCACAAACAGACTTCCAACCCTCTACACGACGAACACTCCTTACCAACATTAATCGACACTGATACTGATACGCTCCACCCAAATCTGTACATAAGTGCAAACACGCGGGGTTACTGGTAAAGTCCTTTTAGACTTCATACTGGACGATATCATATTCAAACACAGCTGCAGTGCTGAGGAAAGGCTGAGCTGAGAGCACTTGACGGTTTCCAGCGGCAGAAAGAAGACGGCAGCATGGCGGCCACGTTGTGTCAGGGTTTAGGCTTCGTTCTGAGTTTGATAGGAATAGCGGGAATAATCGCCGCGACGGGGATGGACCAGTGGGCCACACAAGACCTCTTTGACAACGTTGTGACAGCCGTGTACTCGTACTCGGGCCTGTGGAGGTCCTGTGTTAGGCAGAGCTCCGGCTTCACAGAGTGTCGACCATACTTCACCATCCTCGGCCTGCCAGGTATGTTTTAAATCAATAATACCAACGGACATGGCAAAAAAATGAAATTGACTTTTTTTTTTGGGGGGGGGGGGGGGTTATGCAATACATGTAGGTGGTTTAAATATTAATTCAGAAAGAAGAACAATACAAAGAACCATGTTTGGCGTGTGTTTTCACACCCTGTTTCGAAAGGAGGGGAAAATGTGCTCCCCGCAGTTTCCCGGAACCTGGAAGTAAGTCTTGGGTAAACATCAGATAAGGTCTGTTCCATGTCGAAGCCTACATAACAGCAGGCAGCAGTCAAACACTGCCATTTCATGACTGTCTGACTCTGGTGGTAACTCAGTTTGAGTGGAACATCTAAAATGGCTGCCACAATGACCCAGTTAATAGGATTCATGTTGTCGACGTTGGGCCTGTTTTTAATATCGGCTGCAACAACAATGGACGAGTGGAGCTTACAAGACCGATCTTTTACAGTAATAACAAATTTTTATACCTATTCTGGTTTATGGAAGTCGTGTGTAGGGACGACGTACGGTACCACACAGTGTCGGCCTTATTTCACCATACTTGGCCTGCCAGGTAAGAGAATTACACTCCAAGAGAAAAAGACATTTATCAAATATTTCTCGACATGTCGGATTAAGGAGAACATTTTCTAAAGGACCTCGGAAGGTACTTTAGAATATTTGGGAGGTTTTAGGGCAGATTTTCCCCCCCATTTCCACCCCCTGCCACTTTTCCGACCAGCCCTGGAATAAAAATGCAGTCGACTGCAGAAAAGATGGTGTCTCTCCGGAATCAAATAGAAATTTGATGAGACATCCAAAGCGTAGCTGAGCAAGCACAAGCTTTAGCAGAGTGTCACACAATGTAAAGTACATTTCCACACTCTGTACTTAACAGCTGAATGTAGTGTAGAGCATATTGTATATAAGGTCTTAAGGGATTAAATCTAGAATAATACAGGTACAATATCTGAGGACGCTGAAAGATGGCATTTAGTTCAGTGTGTTTCACCACACGCTGCTTTGATTTATGAGTGCTGGAAAATAACTGTAATGTGCTTTTTTTTCTCCCTTTTTAAAACATTTTAATTGAAAGTGAATGCCGTGAGTGTCGGGCTTTTCCTGCCTCTATTCATGATGCACATGTGCATCAGTAAAACTAATATATTTATTATTGCTGGGGATTTTGATCCCCTTTCAGAGACTTTTTAGAACTACTGCTAAACTTGTAATTCAGCCCAGTTATTCTTGTATGTCTATGGATTCATATATTTCCATAATATATGTAGAAGAAGGTAGAAATCCTTGCATAATAGTTGATTGTATTATGCTGTAAAACACCTTGATCTCTTTTTGTATTACATTTTACTCATTTTAACCACGGTTTCAAACTAATTACGAAAATAAAAGCAAGTTCAGTTTCTAATGACGATATCTCTTGTCTCTTTCATGCCAGATATTATCTTCAGCGGAAACTTTTAATGATGGCCAACCTGCCGTTTTCCTGTGACAAAATATATTGAACTATTGAAGCTGCTACCTTACAGTTATAATTAGTTTCTAGTGTGTGATTTGTATTATGGTGGCCATGATCAAAGAAGTACTCAGAAGTAAAAGTACAAAAATATAATTAGCGAAATGTATTGTCAAAACTTCAAGTGGTTTTTAAAAAGAGCTGATTATGACTGGATGAATATAAATGATGCTGAGTAAAAGTTAATTTAAACCTTTTAATATAATGTTGCGTAGTCAAATCATAATCACATTTTTTGTATATATTACCTTTAGTACATAATAACTGAAGCTGTACAAGGCACAGTGTTGCCTTCTAAAACATACAGCGCAGTACATTAACCATAAAAAGAAGATATTTTAACATGCATGCTTAACTTGCGACACTCCAGAAATATTTAAACCTAAAATTTGAACTTATGTATTATAATACATTTCAATTTTCTACTCATTTGAAATATATTTAGGTTTGGGTTGTTTGAATATTGTATATCTTTTATTTATTTAAACTCATTGAGTTAATTGGCAGCATTTTCTTTTTCTTTTTTCATTTTCTTTTTGATAAATCTTAAAGTATCTACAAGGTAATACCAATCTCACAAACAGATATATCCTAAACATATGCTAAATGTCATAACTTTGATTTTCAGCTCTGCTCCAAGCCGTCCGAGCCTTGATGATTGTTGGGATCGTCCTTGGCGCTATCGGCTTACTGATCGCCATATTCTCGCTGAAGTGCTTGAAAATGGGGAACATGGAGGACAACTTGAAAGCCACCATGACTCTGTCGGCTGGGATCATGCTTCTCCTTGCAGGTTACTTCACTAACAATGCTCAGGTGATATCGAAGAAGAACGGTTTTGCGATAATACCAGCATTAATTCGGATTTTTTTTCAGGTGTCTGTGGGATTGCTGGGGTGTCAGCCTTTGCTAATTTGATTGTACAAAGTTTTCAGTTCACTACATTTGCCAGTGGATTCAGCAGTACAGGCAATGTTGGTGGACTAACGGGAGCTCTGACGCCAAGGTAAAGATAAACTGAAATTAGCATATATATATATAGTAATATATTACCTGCTGAATTAATTTTGGTAATGTTTAACCTTAATAATCTTTCAGGTATACTTTTGGCCCTGCACTTTTCGTGGGTTGGATTGGTGGCGCTATCTTGTTCATCGGTGGCATCTTGATGTGCCTGGCCTGCCGTGCAATGACACCAGAGAAACACCGGTAATTTATAACTATTTGTGATCTTTAAAAAGATTGGTAGGGACAGTAACCTCTCTGTTCCTGAACAATAAAGTAGCAGAGATGTGAAAACTGCAAAATAGGGCAAAATACAGTACGCACATAGATTATATTTTCAGTGTTTGATGTATGTGACGCTATCCCTCAGGTATGATGGGATGGCCTACAAAGCTGCCTCCCAGAACACGATGTACAGGCCTGACACCAGATCCCGGCCCGTCTACAACGACTCCTACAAAGCTCAGAGTATGGATGAAAGGCAGACAAACCAGAGGTTTGACTACGTGTAGAACCATGTCTGTTTTAATACGCTCTGTGATAACTTTTCTACATTCAGCATTCATTTTTTATTTCTCTCTACTTTAATTTGGAAGACCGGTTTCAGGCCTAATTTCATGTTACTTTTTCAAATGTAATCACAATTATAAAGTCTGTGCTGTATATTTTGTATGTGTGTCTGTGTTAAATAAAAGGTGATTCTTACCTGTTCTGACACTAAATTCAGTAGCACAACACATAACGCATATATTAAACTCAGTGGAGGAATGTGCAAATGTCATGTTTGACAGGGATAAAAAATAAAAAATTAAAACAAAGGGATATTTGCACAGGTTCTTGTGAAATCTACCCAGTAGGGAAGCACTAAGATGCAATACAACAACTACTACTACCTACTGCTCCCACAGAAATTAAGAAATCCATATGCTAATTAAATGTACTTGATTTACTGATTATCAGCAAGTGTGAGCGCCTCTACAAAAGCAGAGGTTTTGGCAGTTTGCTGGTCTCGAGCTGTCGGACGTGTGTTGACATAATGTCCCTGCAAATTCACCTCAAGGTCAGATTGTACAGTGCTCAGAGATGTTGGAAAACTCCAGCAGCTACATCTCAGAATCCACAGTCTTTAGTTATTATGTAAATGTTAAAGTTCATGACAGTTAAATTAGAAAAACACTGAACAAGTATGGCTCTTCCAAGCAGAGGTGTTCATACATCCGTCGGCACGGTGTGTGAAGGTTGATGAGTTGTTGTGAAATTCTTCCACAACAACGTGAGACTGAGTCATACAGAAAATCATTCAAGTTACTGAATCATGAGGTGGAGTTTAGTTTTTCACAGGAACAGAGTCTTGCGAAAACGTTCTTTTTCACATGACCCACCTCTTGTTTTAAATGCTCCCAAGTTTTAACAGTTTTGTTTGTGATATTATGTCAGTAACGTATCTTCTACTTACTTGGATGAAGG
Source organism: Aulonocara sp. 'chitande type north' Nkhata Bay (assembly GCF_057382095.1). NCBI lineage: Eukaryota > Metazoa > Chordata > Actinopteri > Cichliformes > Cichlidae > Aulonocara > Aulonocara sp. 'chitande type north' Nkhata Bay. Next base: position 15,835,114 of record NC_141365.1, read on the forward strand.
TCTGTTTCCAGGTTGGGGCTTTCCAGTCAAAGTCTTAATAGACAAACCTTTGGTATGCCTTTCGAGGAATTTAGACACACATCAGCTCAGTGGAACCACGGTTAAATTGTATCTGAGAGCCTCTTTAAGTGAACCTTTCTTTTCTTTACAAAGTCTTACAGAGTCTCTTTATGGACCCTTCCTTAACATCATACTATTTTTTTCAAAATGCAGCTACTGTTGCCAGCTAGCTTAGTCAACGTTAGCATTAGCAAATTAGCATTAGCTTGCTAATGCATCCCCATTTTGAACTGGAGTGGAAAAGACAACATGTTTGCCACATTAACCTGATACTTTAATAAATAAACAAATAATAAATAAATAGAAATAGAAAATGTCATGTCTAATTCTTGCCTAACTGACCAAATGTTGTTGTTGGTACTATTGGTTAAATGGAATTAAAGTTTATTTTATGAATGTATTATTTTAATGTGCATTCATACATGCAGCAAAGTCATACCTGCTCTAACATGACTAACCTTAAGGCCTTTTATCCACCTAAAACTACTGTTTTAGGGATTATTTTACAACCTATAAAAATACAATGGCTTTGTTTTTACAGAGGCTAGTTTACTCTCCTCTTGAGCATGAATATAGCTTCTGGGTCTGAAAAGTAAAACAAATGCAAATGTATTTTGAAGGGGCCACTCTTCTGGTTGCAAAAAGAAATAATCTCAGTCAGAATCTGATAGACAACTCAGCAAGTGTTATAAAATACCAAGATCTGCTACTGTTTTCCAGACAGGACTTTATTAGCCAGAGCTCCCTCCTCACCATACGGTCTATGAGCCATATATACTGAAGTGTTTACTTTCTAGGACATTGGTTATGTTCTAATGGTGCAGCGACATTTAGTAGGTTTGTACAGTTTGAAACTAACCAGTGGAAAATGAGTGTGAAGAGGCTTGTGAAATGTACATATAATGTAGTAATTAATTTAGGGACAGCTGATTTTTCATAAGACTGCACCATAGTTTTGACACTCTTATACTTTGAAAGTTTTAACATGATTAAATTTTCTGCACTTTGTAAAATGTGTACTTGAAAGAAATCTTGAGAAAAATGAAATTACATTTATCAAAAGCCAAAACAGTTTATTTCTGCTTTCATACAAGTCATGCTCCAACCATCTGAAACAACACTCATATTGATTATTGTGTTGTTTATCCTATTAGCGTTATCAAAACAAGTGGTCATCAGTTACATGTTATCTCTTGCCCTGCAGCGCCCAATGATAAATAAAATTACTTCCACATTGTTTCAGTGTAATTGAATAAAATCTGTGCTCCTTCCTCAGATAGATGCTGTGTCTTTGGTATAATCCTTGCTGACTGTTCAGATGTAACAGGACTGATCTTTCATACCACGACAGCACAGCTGTCTGTTACTCTGCTGGATTATGCCCTTAAATCCAGCAAAGAGAGTTTCAGTGATTTGCATGAAATCACATTTCTTGATAATTGAAATTAATGAAAGTATTAAGTAGTAGTTACATTTAATAACATTTAATCACTCTTAAAGTGAGTCATTAATTGTTTTAATTTAATTTTAAAGGAAGTTATTGAGACTATGAGACAACCCTTCTTAAGCTTCTTTTCTGCTTAACAATTTTTGGCACAGCAGAATCATGTTCTATTTTCTTTTCCTAAAGCTTCACCAGTTATTAAGTAAATGTAACTGCGTTGGGATTGCAAAGTATTGCTCATGCATTACTTATTAACTCCCTAAGAAAAGTAATGTGGCACATTAACAGTATGAAACCTCGCGTGTTCATATGTTACACCTGATCACTGCAATTTTGCAATCTCAATCTTGTCCTTTCTGCAAAGCAAATCCACAGTACTTTGATCTAAAGTCACAATTATGGCAAAAGCACACACGAAAATGTTAGGATGCTTGGGTCGTTGACCCAGGGTTTTTGAGTTTATTATATTATTTATCATTTCTAGTCTTTGGTTTCTTTGAGTTCTGTCTTATGGTTTATGTCTCTGTCTTCTCTAGTTGCTCTGTCTCCCTTGTCAGCTGTATTCCCTTGTCTAGTTCGCATCTCTGTGTATCCTTAGTTGCTATATCCCCGTGTCCAGTCAGTGTCTGTGTCTGTCCTGGTCCCACTGTAGTGCCTGCATGTGAGTCTGTGTCTTTTGTTCAGTCTGTGTTATGTGTTTCCTGTTTTACTTTGAAGGTCTCTGTCTTATCTCAGTGTGTTCAGTTTACGCTTCCTTGTCTCGTCAGTTCTGATTTGCCCCAGCTGTGTTTCCCTCCTGTTACCCATTCCCTGATTGCTCCTCTGTGTATTTAAGCCCTGTGTTTCTTTGTGTCTGTGTTGTGATCTACCGTTTACTTAGCTGTGTGTTCTGTCAGTCTGCCGGTGTAAGTTTATTTTGATTTTTCCAGTTATGTTATATTTGAGTTTAACATTAAAGTTGTTTTGAGTTCACATCTGTCTCCGGAGTCTGCACCTTGGGTCCTATTCCTGTCTGCACACAGCCACTCACAACAGAAAAGGCCTGAACTAAAGTGATACAATTGTTTGATGAATAATAACAAATTGGGCAATGATTTTATGAACAGTGTTTCTTTAGACAAATAATATGATTACAATAATGTATTGCTTTTTTTTTTTCTTGCCCCTTGCTTACAATGCATGAAAATTTTAATATTTTCACCGACACCTAGGCACCAGGGATTACTCTAGAGCTGAATAAATTAGCTGATTAGTTATTTGACAGAAAATTAGTTTCTTAAATGTGAATATTTGATCATTTTGCATGTTTCTGTGGTATAAACTCCACATTTGGAAGTTTCTGAAAGTTAGTCAGACAACTAAAGATGTCTAAATAGGTTCATTTGGCACTAAAAGAATAATAATCCCTGTTTTTCGTTTCTTTCTGACATTTTATGCACAGACAGATTTCAAATATTCAGATGTTTTACAAATACACCTGACGACTGGCTGCAGTCTTGAAGTTCACTATGAAAAATATTACCTTTCTGGAGGATTTCTAGCCTGAAGTCCATTGGGGGTCCAAAAACCAGTAATCTAAAGCTTTGCAAGGCCGGGGCCACAAGGCCGAGCATGGACCCATTACATTTCATAGTGCTCTTCAGTAACGTCCAGCGGACAGGGCCCAGTTTCCATCACACTGGTCTTTGAAAAATGGCTCTTTTACTGAAAACATGTCCTCATACCCGGACCTCTGGCACCACCTAGCGGATCAGTTCAGCATCACTGCTTTTTTAATGAAGCGTAAATTCACGATTGAAGATCTTTTTTCCTTTTGTTGTTCTTATTTCCTGATCACTCTAAGAATCTGATCTTATCTACAGTACCTTCCTTAAAAAAATGCAGGAAAACAAAATATTTGGGCGGTTTTTCTTTCTCCCAATGTTGGAAGCCTAATAATCATCCCTGTATGACAGTGCAATCCAAACACTCCTGATTTTAAAATAGCAGGACCATAAAATAAAAATGTAAAAGTATAAATAATTTGAATCCATGTGTCCATGTACCCAGTGTATTACTCCAAATCAATAGGAAGTTGTTATGAGTGATGACCTTTATCCTTAAAATGAGGCACGGGGCATTCCACATCTATAAGGCGACAGTGGGTTTGGTGAGCACTACCATGAAGAAATCAGTAAATGATTCTACTGCGTATCCAAGTCCAGCTGCGACCAAAGCACAATGATGCAGTTTTTCTAGAACATGTCCCAGCAAAGCCAAAGATCTGTTAGTTATTTGACAGAAATACTAAGCTTAATTGAAAGTCTAAAAACTAGAAATGTGAACCTCTACATGACCACCGTAGTTGAAAAAAATATGAATTGTAGTGGGAAAAAAAGTAAATAGAAGTAAAAATTCAAAAGCAACAATAACTACTTTTAACACTATTTAATGTAGAAAATAATTAAGAGAGATCAGCCACAATATTAAAACCTTCTTCATAACTCTAAAACAGCTGTAGCCAGTCGTTGAGTGGACAGCAGATCTCTGAAACTGGTTGCTTTGCATTAGGATGTTGGAGGTTAGACCTCTGGATCTGTGGGCTTTAGCGGTGGTACCTCTCTGACCCGGGCTGGTTCAGTTGTATCCTTAAGATGCTCAAAAATATTGTGATCAACATCTGAGCAGATGTTGTCATGTGGCAGGGGTTTTTGTTTTTATCATTCTAGTGAGGTGTCGTTTAAAACCCTGGGTACTGGCTGGAATACATTTACTACACTTTAGTTGTTCTCAAACATCTTCTAGGGTCAAAGCTCGCATCCAATGGCCGCTTATACAATTTGAGTTTGCTGTGTTCACTGAGAGGAAGCGTCAAGATCCAACTCACAACACAGATTTATGAGGGAAACTAAAGGTTACCTGATACATCTCAATGCTCTGATAACTCACTTTGGTATCTCCCCCCTCTTCCCTACTCACATTGGACAAGGAAGTTAACTTATCTGTGAACAGCACACGTGCAATGAGACTTCTGTTTGACCTTTGAGGTGTGGATCAGCTCTGTTACCACCACCTCATGCATGCTTTTTTTTAAGCCCGAGTTCCGTCAGCAACCTGAACTTCTGCTGACAACGTTATCAGTACAATACCAAAAACATGCATTCACTTACAGAAATCAGTTGTCAGACCTCTGAATAGCTGCAATGGTGAAAAACTTGAGTTTCTTTATAATCATCTCAAGTTTCTAAATATTTGGCTTTTGCCTGAAATTCAAAAATCCTGTAAGGTTTTTCATCTTTACTCACCCACAGATCCAAATTACATTCATTCCCCTCTGTGTTTAATTGGGAAGAGGCCTCCACACTATGTCAGTTGTGCAATGTAGTGGAGAACTAAGAGCATGTTCAGCATTTTAATAACTCTTTGAGATGGAGATGTGAGATAAGTTAAACATCTTCATAAAGCAGGTGATAGATTGGACGAGGTTAAGAGATTAAAACAGAACAAACAGTTTAAGAGATCTGTAGAAGATTTGTGCTTACAATAAAACAGCAAAATACACAGCCAGTAACAACATAACATGCAAACAATACTAAATAAATAACATGAAATATTTTACAAGCTTTTAAACCATGGATTTCCCAAATGATTAAAATCATCACTGCCACCAAAACAGTTCTTGATTTATAAAGACATTTCATAAAAATAGATTCTTAACTCCTCCTAATAACAATAAAATACCAAAATTCTCATCTTTTCCCAAAATCTGCCAAGATCAGGTTCAAGTGGAAGGATCTCTGTTGCAATTATGCAAATACACTTCTTGCTAAGGTTGCAGTTATCCAGGGTTCAGGGGTGTAGTTCTTCAGATTTGGAAAGTAACTTCTTTTTCCTTGTTTGTTTCCAGCTTAATGTAACCTTTTATAAAATAAATAATATTTTTAACCGTTTACTACCTTGCTACCATAATCATAGTGGAGAAAAACCTTTAAATCAGATGAAAAGTTATTGCTAAAAACAGAGTAGCACCTTTCATTCAAGTACTTCCTTGTGGAAATTTGTCAAACTTACCTTTCTTAATTTCTGGTACATTTTTTGCATTAATTTATGAAGGAAATGTCTTTATTTATATAGAGAAAAATACAAAAATAAGACACATGGTTGATAGTCGAACTTATAATGGAATGTAAAGCAAACCTTCTGTTATTTTTGGGGTTGTCCTGTGTCCTCACATGAGAGCCAGACTGCAACAGTGTGTTTTTTTTAGTCAGAAGTAACTTAAAATGTGTGAGCGTCACATGATCAACCCTTGGATTGTAGTAGATTAGATGTGTTTTAACAAAGTTTCTGCACATCTTTAAAACTTTCTGTGTATTTACATACCACAAATATATGTTTGTTGGGTTGTTTTAATGAATCGTGTATATCTGAACTATTGTATTGAGTTTATTTACTGACTTTGTTTTCTAAAAAACTAAACAAATACTACATTTATTAAATTACATGCATAACTATACCTCTTAGATTGTGACAGAAACAGCAGTGTAAGAATTTAAATATGGTTTTTGTATAGTCAGTGATGATGAACCATCTTTAAAGACAGCAAAATTAAGGTTTTATATATCTATTGGACTGTTGGGCTAAGCATGGTGGTTCTAACCTTTACTTATTTTCCGTCTCGTCTTCTTTTGATTGGTCCCTTTAGGGCAGGAATGGATCATCTACCTTACCCACCCTATCCCAAGCACCCTCCTGTTTCTGTATGGTCTTCTGCTTTTTCTATTGCCTGGCAGCTTCTATTTCAGCAACCTTTGTTCACTGTATGCGCTCTCTCTTCCGTGCACATGTCCACACCATCTCAGCCTTGCCTCTCTAACTCTGTAAGCACCTGTCCTGAACTGTCCTTCTGACATGTTTCTAATGCTGTCCATTCTGGTCACTCCCAGTGACCCTTCTCCATCTCAGCCTCCTTTCTTTTTGTCAGCGCCACCATTTCCAAATCATACAAAACAGCTTGTCTCACTAACATCTTGTGAACTTTCTCTATGCATTGTGGGGAATAATTGTTGCACACACTGCCGTCCAGTAGGTGGCGACATGAGCCTTTAGAGTTCTTCTGAGGTTGTCCAATGAAAACACAGGATGAAGAAGAAGCGACACTCCTGCTAGAAGCTTAGTTTGGACTCGGTTATCTTTCATGCAGTCACCTGTGTTTCACTGCCTTCATGTCTGTGAGCTCAGCACGAACTCGCGGTTGGCAAAGCAGGTTAAGTCCAAAATAAAACACGAACAGCGAAGCTGGTTTTGAAATATGCCGGTAGTGTGAGGTTGGCCAGTGTTAGCACGGAGCTAGCTGCTGTTAGTTTGTTTTGCTAACGCTGAGTTAACCCTGCAGGGTGGCTGCTGAGCTCTATATCTACTAATGATGCTCAGCAACTAACCTCGGCGTCCGGATTTCGATTTGCAATATATAAATCAAAACATCCGAGTCAGTCCAGTTTCCAGCAGCAGACGCTTGTGCTGGGTTAAACGTTATCAGTGGATGTGAAACCTGAAGCTACCGGCATCCACGGCATGATTCATTCGGTTGTTTGATGGGGATTTTAAGGATCATGATGCTGCCAAAGATCCAGCTTTTGGCTGTTTTGGCATTCGGAGTGGCGATGCTGCTGATCGAGAATCAGATCCAGAAACTGGACGAGTCCAGAGCCAAACTAGGTAAGACCACAGCAAAGGTGGGTTCACCTAGTAACCCAGCTTATTGAGGCTTGAAAACTGCGGCAATGCAACATAGAATTTGTAATTTATAAAAAGTGAAAACATTCGGACAAGTTTTTACCAAAAATTACATTATAGGAAAAAAGTCAGGAGATTTTTAAAACTTAAAAATCATTTACATAACAATGCTGAAAGTCCTCAAACATCGACGTTATTGTGATCAATTTATTTTCATTTTTATTTTCAGTTCAGTTTGGTTTCAGCTAGTTTCCATAGTGGCTTTGCTTATTATTGAATTCAGTGTTTATTATACTCTTTGTTATTATCATCAGATTGTAAGACTGTAAGATAATTTAGAAGAGTAGTGTTTATCAACATAGACATGTGACACACATACATAGATATTCCAGTCTCAATAAGCTTATGCACCAAAGCCTCCCCAGGCTAATTGTGTACACGGATTTGACCTAATTGGAAAAGGATAAACCTGAAAACAACGCCAGTATGTTTTAATTTTGATTTTGATGGAAATCCATATTTTTCCACCCATCAGAAGTATATCCCTTCAAGCACAGGGTTTTCCCTGTTTATGTAAATAAATAAATAAAAACTTGGCACCCACCAAAGAATCTTTGGTCATCAACATAAGGAAAGTACCTAAGGAGCAACAGTAAAGAATATAATATATAGACATTTTTTTCAAAAGTAATTTTAAACATTTATTGCAGAAAAGTACACACAAGTGATGACAATTTTTTGTAATCTAGCCATGTTGTTTCCTTACTGCACAATTACTTCTTTCACTTGTACCTTTCAAATGTGAAAACAGAGTGCAGCCATCACCTGCGCAGACTGCCAGACATTCCACATTAATATTCAGTAAAGATTCCTGGAAACACAGACAAGTTCCATGTTGGGTTACAAGCACAAAACGTCAAGCGTGGTTGAACACAGAAATGCTGCAATGAATCATTTTGTTTGGATCAGAGCTCTGTGAGGCCAAATCATCTACAGCAGGATCTGATCTTCATTTGGCTCTGTGTGTCTGCAAGTTTGAGCTCGTTTCCCAACTTTAGAAGAAATTTGGGACACTGAAAAACGCTGACACTGGAGGCTATATCCGTTTAGAAACCAGAAGATTAGTAGTAGTTTTGTGCAATGGACTTCTAAGATAAACACAAACAGTGTTTTTCATCACTTACTAATAAAGTTTGATTGAAGCGAGCTGTACACGTGTATATCGGGAATATGTGCTCACAGCAAAATGTGAAATAGTGACTTATAATAAATCTTATAATAAATCTTATTAGTTTATATTCAAGGATAATAATTATCACATTTTTTTTGACTAAATTTATTCAGAGGGGATGTGTCGCCCTGGCAACCAAGAAAATTAACCCTGGTCATCCGCATTTTATAAGCCTAATCAAGCAGATGTTGTGGAAGTGATAATTAAGTATTTTAATGTTTAAAATAATACAAATGAATACAATAGAATAGAAGATGTTTCACCTCTCATTTGAGAAGCTTCTTCAGTTTTAAGTCCAAATGGCAGAGGGTCCCAGCTATTTAAGCTGTATTGGGAGTTGTCCCTTAAGAGGGTCGTAGACTCATCACATGAGCCAAGGTCTGAAAAAGGGTGTGGGTCATTATTAACAGAGGTATTGGGTGAAACCATTTTAAGACCTTGCCTCACCCTGTCCTGTGACCTATTGAGATCAAGTGACGTGAGTGGGTGTTAAGGTGCTTCGGAAGGGATCTCAACACTGGATTGCGGGTGGCAGACAGTTGGTGTTGGAAGCCACCCCCTCTGTGCACATACAGTGGCTTGCAAAATGAATCAATTTTATTGGAATTCCACGTGAAAGACCAACACAAAGTGGTGTACACGTGAGAAGTGGAACGAAAATCATACATGATTCCAAACATTTTTTACAAATAAATAACTGCAAAGTTCAAGGGGGCCGAATACTTTTGCAAGCCACTGTAGATGGCTCTTTCAGTCCATCTGTCTTCTTTGTCTTTTAGATGCAGATGTACAGCTGAGTCTTGTCCTGTTGAGGTGGCTCTTCCGTGTTGTGCCATGTGTTTATGGACTGGCTCTTTGTTTTCTCCACTGTAGAGGTCTGAGCGCTCCTCGATGCAGAAAACAGCATATATTACGTAGTTTAGTTTTTGTTTAGGAGTTTTGTCCTTGGGAAGAACCAGTGTTTGTCTGAGTGTATTGGTGGGTTTGAGGTATACTGGGATGTCATAGTTGGAGAAGATTCTCCCGAGTTTCTCTGATAAACTTGCTACATAAGAGATAACAATATTGTTCTGTTTGTCATTCATTTTCTCCTTAGTTGGTGTAATATTTTAAGAGCTTTCTTTACCTATGTGTGTTCCCTTTCTTTCCCTTCTGGCTTAGAGGGAATGTTTTTGGCTCAGTGTTGCAGGGTCCTGATTACTTCAAGTTTGTGTTCCAGAGGGTGGTGGGAGTCAAAGAATAGGTACTGATCTGGGTGTGTGGGCTTCCGGTAAACTTCAATGTTGAGGTTTCCTTTCTCTTCAAAGAGGAAGTCCAGTCGCTTTTCTTTCCAAGTGCCTTAAATTTCCATGACCTGGATGACTGAGAACCTACACAGACATTGTGTGCATTCCACAACATATCTGAAGTCATCGCTCATGATTCCACCCTTCTCTCAGTTAATGCCACATTGACGCCCTGCGAGATCAAAGCCAAAACTCATCAATCAAAGATGATTTAAAAGGCTAAAAACACACCCAAATCTGCAAACATAAAATTTCCAACTGAAAAAATCATGATCTTAAATATCAAAAGTTATACTGTATCAAAGTAAAGATGAAAGTAATTAATGCTTACAGGAAATTAACACAGAAAAAATAACTGTACATGTTTTTTTTAGTTTGAATAAACTGTTGAAGTTGTAGTTTCAGTATTTTTATTCCTCAGCCATCAAAGGTTCCCTGAAAATCTTCTGAATTCGATAACAAGAAGTCATATGTGTATCTACTAGGATGCTGAGTAGCACTGACGCCTGCCAGTGTACTTAGTTTAATCTTTTTTCTTGAGAAAGATTTTGTTCCAGATTCGGCTCCATAGCCATCTCAACAGCATTTTGACATTTTTACGTCATACAAAATATGCTTTCAAGCGGCTCTCATTAAATACAAATGCATTAGTTTAACCTCACCACTTACACTGTGCTCAATTTGGACTGCTTTCACTGTCGTTCTTGCTTAAAGACTGGTCTGACTATTTTTTCTTCCATTTAATCAACCCGTAAATAAGTTACCAGGAACACACGCCTAACAGAAAAATATGCACACATCCCATTTTCTTTAATCTTTAATATAAGTGACCATCCATCTGCCTTAAAATGGAGACAAAAGGAACTCAAACAGCCTCCACCCCCCGAGCTTCATCAGCCTTCATCGTGTCAGACAGTAAAGGATTTGCTGGACTGCTGGATGTTGCAGCATACTGAGCGCCACACATCCGGTCTAAGAGACACAAGGCCATTCGCGTAATTGTCTTTAATTAACATTGCAGTGGAGAAAAGAAGAGGGAGAAAACACCTTTAATTATGCCTCCTGTCAATGTTATCATCAAGCGCCTAATTACTTGTTTTGATGTTATTGTGCTTTGAAGGACTTGTTGTTTTCTTTAATTAAGGCATGCTAACTAACAAGCTTCACTGGCCTTATGCCATGTTCCTGTGGGAGGGGAGAATCTCATCTCAGGGTTTATTTCATCTGGCAGCTGCCAGTCTGCTCCTGCTCCTCACTCATTCCAGCTGTTTAGCTAATCAGCAAATACAAAGAAGACGAATAGGAAGACATAAAGGTTAAATAAATCTCTTCGAACAACATCCAGCTACCTGGCATGCAAATTGCTCCCTAAAACTACTGACTGACTATTTCATGGTGGTGTGATAAGCTGGAGTGACTGTCCTTTTTTAGTGCTAAATCGAATATTATAATATTGTGCTTATTCAGTTGTGCGCTGTTTAATTAAAATGTTAACAACAGACTGTGTTTACTTGCTTGTTCAGAACGCACCATAGCCAGACACGAGGTGGCCGAAGTAGAGCAGCGTCACAGCGAATACGGGGGTGGGCGGGAAGTTTCGCCGATAGTAGAAAACGACGACACGGTCATCATCTACAACAGAGTGCCCAAAACAGCCAGCACGTCCTTCACTAACATCGCCTACGACCTGTGTGGGAAGAATCGCTTCCACGTTCTGCACATCAACACAACCAAGAACAACCCTGTCATGTCTCTACAAGACCAAGTAAGACTTCACACACTCAGCCAAAATGACAGAGTAACGTTTATTATATTTTGCGCAGGAATACATTTTTAAAGGCTCTGTTTATGCTTCTATACCTAGACAGATCGCAGTGGAGTATTTTCCACTAATGTTTCTTCTGTATCTTAGAAATATTCATTATTGTCCCTCATCTCACTAGGTTGAGCTAACTTTGTTTTTGACATATTTCTGCAACTCTTACATGCTGAAGTCCTAGAGAGAATATTTAAGAATGTGCAATCTTCAGGTCAGAGAAAATGTGTTTTTAAAGTTTTAACATTTAGTATCCTGTTTGCTTCCTTGTTTACTTGCAAGCGATCCCCTTTCCTGCTTTTGTGCCAGTGTTGGCACATTGCTGCATCTCTTATTCTCATTAATAACACTTGTAATAAACAGAGTTGCCAATTTCACGCTATTCTGATGATCCACATCACTCATGAAAAAGGTACTCTGTGGTGGTGGAAGGGAAAATCATCTGCGGCTGTTGTCTGTTAATGAATCCCTCTCTCCGGTGTGTTTGTTTGCACGTTGAAAATAATGAAACCTGATGATATTTTGGTTTGAGAATTGTCTGTGTCTTTCTCCGCATCCTGTTACTCTTAGTGAATGTTTACTGCTGAGAGCAGCTCAGTTCACACAGTGTAAATGCCCTGAAGCTATAGTGGTGTTATTTGTAGTTGCCAAAGTAATATCCTGTCTGCCGTCTCACAACAGGCTCGCACCTACTCACCACCCCCACCTCACACACACACGCACGCACGCACACACACACACACACACACACACACACACACACACACACACACACACACACACACACACACGTATGAGGGTAAACAACAGTCTGCAGTCCCGTCACGGCCAAGATTCATTTTTACATATGAACACTTTTGTATCAAGTTAAAACATCCAGTCCAGCCAAGGTATGTTTGACTTTGCGATATTTATTAATAGTGTAGGGTGATATTAATCTGTGTATGTTTCAAATGTCATAATTAATTGTCCATAATATTGTCCATGTGTGTAATGTGTTGTGTTTTTATGCTGTTGATCAGTGGCATAATTTACACTAGAAGCTAAAGTTTATAACGTCTAAGGCGTTTAGTTATTTAATAGTTTAGATCAGTGGTCCCCAATCTTTTTTGCGCCAACAAAATAAAATGATACGACCAAGACAAAAACGGTGGTATTTGTAAATATAATAATAAACGCAAATTCACAGTGTAATTGTGTAACTTTATTAGCAGCATCCTCCTGAAATGCGACTAACATCCTCCTCTCTGCCCCTTAATGCTCTCTGGTCGCTATGGTAACACGTAAATACTTCTTTCAAAATAAGACAGAAGTACAACAACGGGAAAAGACCCAGGGAAACAGAGTTAACGATAAAAACCCTGAAAACCATAGATTTCACACCCGAGCCTCAACTCTCGCGGCCCGGTACTGGTCCGCTGGTTTAGACTGGTGGTGTACCCTAAAGCAAGTCCAAGGGGCCTCATTAATCAAAGAGTGGATGGGCTCCATATTAAGCGTGAGCAGAAAAAACAAAAATAGTTTGAGCAAATAAAAGGCAGATTTTAAAAAGGTACATATTCCACTTTGTAAATAATAATAATAATAATAGTCCATCTGGGAATGTATCTACACCAGCCTCATATCTAAACCTCTTTATGTTTACCACCCTCATTCCACAAATGGTCAAAGCACCCCATGAATATCTATGGATCATATTTAGGTTGGTGTTCATTGGTTCTTCTTACTGCAGTGATGTGTGTCACCGTAATTTGGTGAGTGTATTTTATTTGAGTTGGTGCATTATAATAAAAACATCTATTACCAGGCAGTGGATATGTGCAGGTGGTGATGATATGCAGGTGAGAGCTGCCACTGCGCATCCAGTGTATTCGTGGAGAGGCCATGTTTGCAGAATCTGAAAGAAAACTTAACATCATCCTGGTCATTTATACAGTTAAATACTGATGGAACCAACTGACCCTAACATTCTTCAGTGCTCTCAAATTTTCTGAAATTCATTACGGTAATTTGTCTTTCAAGGTAATAAGCATCATATATAAGGCAAACCAGACTTTCCTGAACCCTGCCACCAGCTTGATATCAACCCGCAGTCCAGTTGCCTTCTCTCTGCTCTGAAGGTGGTGGATGTGATAGGGAGATGGTGTAATACATATTAGACTGTTTTTATTAGGTTAGATTTGGTTTATATTTATCAACACTGCTGGTTTTGGTGTCTGTGATGAAATACATTTATAAGCGATGCATTATATGCTAAGAGTGTTTACATATTGTGATTCAGCACGTCACCGTCTGCGTCGCCAGTATGTTTGCAGTCTTTCTGTCATGCTTGGTTTTATAACTCCAACTGTGGGCTGTTGTATACTGAATACTGTTCATACAAGCAGATATGATTGCAAATGTAAATGAGGTCTTGTGTTGTGCCTTGGGCACAAAAAGTCCCTGAACTTCAGATTAGCTTAGTGTTTGTTTGCTTCTGTTTTGTTTTCCTGACTGCAGCATTCAAGAACCAGTTTTATTCCAGAAGATTTCAATATTCCCATCACCCTGTTTCCCTGTGGGCTTGATATGCTGTGGTATAATTCTGTATGTGTCCTTACATTTCACTTTTCTGTAATAAAGTTTTGTTCACATCTAAATCTGTCTTTCTTAACCCTCTCAAAGTTTTTGGCCTTGTTTGCTCTCCTCAGCATTTGGTCACAGATGCTGCTCGTCCTCTCAGCATGTAAACGGCCTTTCTTTGACAGTATTCTTTCTATTTAGAGGCTTTTGTTCTCTATTTAGAAAATTCTATGAATCTATGAAGTAATTTTCAGTGATTTGTGCTTTGGTTCCACCTGATCCACTTTCCAGTGTTTTAGTGCTCCATGTGCAGTTTCCTTAGAAACCTTTTAGTAGACACACAATTTAATCATCTTCATTTCATCCGAACACTGTTTGAACACAATGTTACAGCTTAAGGAACCTTTTATACAGACGTCGGTGCCAGAATTTGATTGAAATAATTTTTTTAATGTTACCAGATTATGTGCCTTATTTAAGTAAGAACTTCTTTTCAAGCTTACATAAACACATTTTAAGTAATCTCAGAGTTTTAGATCATTACGTTATCATCATGTAATGTGTACACCATTAATACTCATGTTTCATTTCTGTAGTATCTTTATGATAAAGAATTTCTGTACTCCAGTTTCCTCCCACAAGCTGAAGACACGCATGTTAGATCAGAGTGCGATTGTGACTCTCTATGTTAGCCGTTCAGTGGACTGACAGACGACCTGTTCGGTATGTATCCTGCCTCTGTGACAGCTGGGTTAGGCTCAAGCCCTCTAAATTGGATAAGTGGTTTAGAAAATGGATGGACATTAGCTACTTAACGCTTGTTTTTACTTTGACATTCTACTTTGAACTTCTTCTCCTTAAACGGCAGCTTTTGTGACTCATCCAGACCAAAAACATGCATGGATAAATATTCTGTCCATTCAGTGGCGCAGTGTAAGAGGAAAGACTCTTGTCAAGGATGTTTTAGTGACTGGAGCTGTATGTGAAATTCAAGTGCTCAAAATCTGCAGCTTGTTCAGAGCTTGTGCTTGAAAACAGACGAAGAAGTGACAGGCATGTACTTCTTTGGGATTCACCTGCATGTTATAACAGCGTTTTGACCTACAGGGCTCCACCCTGTCACATGACCAAAAATTATTAGTATTTATTATTCATTATCAAAATGTGTTCCAGTTATAAATATGAATGCAAATGCTCATTTGTTCATTGGGAAGGGTTGACACTTTTGCTGTATTTGAACTCTGCGCTGTAACTGAGTAAAGTTTGTAGCAACATGTAGCACAAACATTTCTGTTGTGGCTCCGTTTCCCCGCGGCTCCGTAATTAGTTTCCATTATCTTTGTCTCCAGGTGCGCTTTGTCAGGAACGTCACCTCATGGAGAGAGATGAAGCCCGGCTTCTACCACGGCCATGTAGCTTATCTGGACTTCTCAAAGTAAGGCCCTTCATTTCCTGTAATACCATTAATATCCAGATTAGTTACAAACAGCCAGCAGAGCAGATAAAGGGAGGTCACGTATTGATCGCTAACATGTGCTTTAGTGTTGATTAATGGCATTGTTGTCCTTATCTCCCCTGACACTATCATCTCTGTGATCACAGGTAATTATTCTAATGGTCTAAGTGTTTCTCAGTGAGAGAGATTCGGTTAACTTGCACTCTCACTCCCTGATGCTGCTCCATGCTTTCACTAGGGAGAATATGCTTTTTGAATGCAATAAAATTCAGCAGCACAGCTTCATGTGCTGCTGCAGTGAAGTATAAATTAAGTCTCGAAAGATTTTAAAGAATGTGCCCTCCCTTTTCTTTTTGTTCAGACATGGCATGAAAGGTAAACCACTGTACATCAATGTGGTGCGTGATCCCATAGAGCGCCTTGTATCGTACTACTATTTTTTACGTTTTGGAGATGACTACAGACCAGGCCTTCGACGAAGGAAACAAGGAGACAAGAAGGTGCTTCTTTTACAGCTTGCATCCTTTTCGAATGACCTGTTTTTTGTCTGGATAATACAATGACAAGCGTTTCGCATTGTGTTTCAGACCTTTGATGAGTGTGTGTCATCAGGTGGGTCTGACTGTGCTCCGGAGAAACTGTGGTTGCAGATCCCTTTCTTCTGTGGTCACTATTCAGAGTGCTGGTGAGTGGGCTGCACCTGACAGCCCGATCATTCTCTTTCTCTGAACTGCTACAACTCCTGTTTAGGCTGCTAGCTTAGCATCAACGGGATGCAGCAGTGGCGCAGGGCAGAAGTCGTTTCGAAGGGACAAAATGGGAAATACAAATAAATGTAGAGAGGGTGCATGTCCAGCATGTCCCGGGTCATGCCACAGGGCGTCCTCCCGATGGGACATCCCCAGAACACGTCAGCCAGGAGCCATCCTTGTCAGATGCCCAAACCACTTCAAATGACTCCTTTCAAAGTGAGGAATAGTGGCTCTACTCTGAGGGCCTACCAGATGGCTGAACTCATCACCCTGTCTCTAAGGGAGACGCCAGCCACCCTTTGAGGAAAGCAAATTTCTGCCACTTGTATATATGATCTCATTCTTTCAGCCACTACCCAAAGCTCGTGACCGTAGATGAGGGTAGGAATGTAGATCGGCCGGTAAATACAGAGCTTTGCCTTTACACTCAGCTCTCTCTTCACCACGACGGACCCAATCCGTCTGTCGATCGCCCGCTCCCATCAATTGTGAGCTTCAGAGGACCATGGCTTCAGACTTGGAGTTGCTCATTCCCACTGCTTCACACTCAGCTGCGAACTGCTTCAGTGCGAGCTGGAGGCCACCACCTGACGAAGCCATCAGAACCAAGGTTCAAGGTTCAAGGTTCTTTATTTGTCACATGCATAGTTATACAAGTATAACACACAGTGAAATGTAGCCTGACACGCTCCCCGACATGTGCAAAAATTGGGGGGGGGGTGTAGAGGAAGAACATTTTATATATATATATATATATTAGGGGTGCAACGATACACAAAATTCACGGTTCGGTTCGGTTCGATACTTTGGTGTCACGGTTCGATATTTTTTCGATACAAAAAAAATGTTCATGCATTTTTTATTTGTCATTTATTAAAATTATAAATATATATTTTAACTCAAAAGTACAGTTTTTAAATTTAACCCTAACCCTTGTGCGTGTTTTTTATTTTGACAGCGAATGCGCACCTGCGGACCACTTATGTGCAGCCCTGGTTATTTAGCTCGTCATATTGCAGCCACAGAAATTCTTTTGTCCATGAAACCATAAAGCTGCACTTTCTTTTTGCCTTATAGTCTGATTTGTCATAACTTCTCCGTTTTGTGGTAAGCTTTTCTTTGGCTGTCACTTCTTCACCCTGACCTGTCTTATTTGGCTCAGCAGAACTGAAATGCTTTTACACATGCACTCACATAAGCTCAGCTGCGGGAGATTTCACTTGTCATGTTTGCATAGTAAGCTAACGATTAATAAGACGATGTCAGAGGAATTGGTGCACAAATTATCATCACTCACAGATCAGTGCTGTCACTCTCTATACACAGTTCGCAGGATTGCAAAGTGAAAGCAAAAAAACAAGCGCAAATTCAAACGCGATTTCAATATGTCACATATTGACAGTGGCTCACCGATGCCAATGACATAATTACCCAGCTACATTTCTGAAAGAATGCAAAAGCATTGACCTTTATTTTTCCTACAATAGCCCGACGGGCAGGGAAGAGATAGATTTTGGTAGCCCAACTGAAAAAATCGCTAGCTCCGGGACGTCGGGCTAGCGATATTGCGAGCCCTGTATCTGATTGAGGAATCACTCATCTTTGGAAAAGAGAGTTTATTACAGAGAAATGTCTCTTTCCAAAATAAAAGCTATACTATCCGCTTCTTCTGGGCTATATTCTCAGCAGCATAAGGAGAATCATGTGCTAACAGCTGTCTAAATGACTCGGCTAAAGTTAGTAGCATGCTTGTTGTTTTTGTTTTTGCACTAGGATGATGTCGGCGTAAATGTGCAGTCATATTCGTTGTGTTCCCACTAGTGCTTTCAGGTTAATCTCGTTGAAATGACCTTAACGCCACAACACGGCAAATCTCCGTTAACGAGCTACCGCCGATCGCTCCGTGCATGGGGCTAGACGGCCAACACTTAACGAGCTAACTGCGCTAACACACTAGTTCACACCAATGTAATTGAGCATTGCATGGCACATCCAACATACTGTTTTACTTTAGTCCATGACTCGCTTACCTTCAGGGTCATACGTCACATGAAAACCAAAATAATTCCAAACGCCAGATCTGAATGAGGTTCAATTTGCCTGTTACAAGGAGAGCTTAACTTCTGTCTCGCTAGCTTGCCCTGCGCTCTTCCTTCTGACTATGCTGTCTGTGTTGAGCGCTCAGTGAATCTGCATTCGACTACTCCGCCTAGGCTGCACTGTCGAGCCTAGGCGGAGTAGTCGAATGCAGATTCACTGAGCGCTCAACACAGACAGCATCGCCAGAAGGAAAATTGATAAAATAAATTACAAATGTTGTATTGCTCGATACATATGCGTACCGAACCGAAAGCACTGTATCGAACGGTTCAATATCGATACGAATATCGTTGCACCCCTAATATATATATATATATATATATATATATATATATATATATATATATAGTATATACACTGGGTGAATGTGCAGTAGTAGAAGCAAGCAGGTGAATTCTGTACATTAATATGAATAGACATCTGACTATTTTACAGGAAACATCATCTGCGAAAAGCAGAGATGAGATTCTGAGATCGCCCAAGTGAAAGCCTTCCACCACTTGGCTACGCCTAGAAATTCTGTCCCCTAAAAATTATGAAAAGCATCAGTGACAAAGGCGGAGTCCAACACCCACCTGGAAACGAGTCCAACTTATTGCCGGCTATACGGACCAAGCTCTTGCAAGGATCAAATGGCTCGTGGCAATGGGCCAGAAGCCCTATACTTCCGAGGCACTTTCCACAGAAGACTCAGAGGGACATGGTAAAACGCCTTCTTCAGAGTCCACAAAACACATGTAGACTGGTTGTGCAAACTCCTGTGTACCCTCAAGTAATCTCGAGAGGGTAAAGAGCTGGTCCAGTGTTCCGTGAAAAGGACGCAAACCACATATTTCCTCCTGTATCCGAGGTTCAGCTAACGGATAGACTCTCCTTTCCAGCACCCTGGCATAGATTTCCCTGGGGAGGCTGAGGACTGTGATCCCTCTATAGTTGGAGCACACTGTCCAGTTTCCTCTTCTTAAAGATCCATTCCAGAGGTATGGCCTCTAACCTCCAACAACATTGTAGAGGCATTGATAACCAAGACAGCCTTGCAGCATTGCCTCTACCAGGCATTCTTAGCGCACCTTCACTATACCTTTAGGGGCCCGCAGGTCTCTCCAGTATCATCCCCTGCCACAGGGTCCAACACACCACCAGGTGGTGATCAGTTGACAGTTCAGCACCTCTCTTCACCCAAGTGTCCAGAACATACTGCTGCAGATCTGATGATACATTTACAAAATTGATGATCAACCTGTGGCCTAGGGTGTCGTGATGCCACGTGCACTTATGGATACGCTAGGGTTCAGATCTGGGAGGCCGTTCCTCCCTTCACGCCCCTTCAGGTCTCACTGTCGTTGTTGACATGAGCGTTCAAGTCTCCAAGTGAGACGACGGAGCCCCCAGGCGGAACACCCTCAAGCACTCCACCCACGGATACCAAGAAGGTCTGGTACTCTAAACTGTCGTTCGGGGCATAAGGGCAAACGAAAGGGAAACAGGCTCAGGGAACCAAACCCTCCTGTTCACTGGGAAAAACTCCAACATAGTGGCAGCAAGCTGAAGGGGTACTGAAATACTCGTCCCTGGTAACCCTATCCCGGGCAGCGTGAGCTGTTTCCTAGATCTTTCACTCATAGGGGTTCTTGAATCGCTATTTGTCTGCTCCCTCACCCAGAGATAGCCCCTGGGACACACAAACCCCTCCAACACGAATAAGGTAGTGAGTCATGGAGGAGTGTCATTACATCTTAATAGAATCTTAATGTAAGGATTAATTGAATGTAATGTAATTAACTATCTACTAAAGTGTAATTCACTGTCAGTGTCTGTTATAAAATGTTAGATGACTGTTTTGAATTAGTTGCAGTGTGACAATTTATTCTTTCTCCAAGCTGAGTGAAAGAAAAGGCTCCATCTGTTGTTTGTAAACAGTGATGAGGATATGGTATAGTTCTGTTTGGGTTTTTTTTCTCCTCACTAATCACATATTACACAGACGATGTAAACAGCACATATATAGATATATAGTCCACAATCTGTGTACTCAGACTCATTAGTGACTGAACAGCCTGTGGCAGAAGCAGTATTTATATATGTCCAACCTAGGATCTTCTCATTAAAGCCTCCCTATCCTCCAAAAGAAGAAAAACATTCATCATTCATCCTCATAACCCTCAAATGTCTTTTGAAAGCCAAAGACAGATTTTTTTTTGTCAGCATTATTCTAAAATTTCACCTCAACAATAGGAATATGTATATTTTTAGCTTTTTGTACAGTGAAATTAGAAATGTGACTAAAATCATAATTACTCATCTGTCATAAAAAGAAGGAAAAAAACTTGTGTACAGTTTGGAAATGACTTTGAATTCCCTTTGGAGATTATTTTTATTATTTTCAAATAAATAATAAATAAACTGAGTCATTCATTTTCATTATTAGGAATTAAACAGTAAATGAGTGTGATCACAGTAACCTTGTTACTAATGCATGCAGTTTGACATTTTTCCTTTCATGTAGTCATTTTCTTTTAATGATCAGCATTCCTGGACATTGTGCTCCTTAAATGCAACAACGGCTTTGCTCATCACTGAGAAAATTTAGAGTTTGCTGGAAGAGAGCTAGCATGAAAATAAGAACGGCAGAATTCAAGAAAGCTGCTCAGTCTTTGCATAATACCCACCTATCGCTAGGGAGTATTGTGCAGTGATGTCAAAGACGTAGATAAGTAACAGAAGAAAAGCCTGGCCTTCAGATGAGGCGATCCAAATTAAACTCACTCACACTGTGATCTCCGTTTCTTGTGCAGGAACGCGGGCAGTAGATGGGCTCTGGAACAGGCCAAATACAACCTGGTAAACGAGTACCTGTTAGTGGGAGTAACGGAGGAACTCGAGGACTTCATCATGATCCTGGAGGCAGCACTCCCACGCTTCTTTAAGGGAGCCACAGATCTCTACAGAACAGGTAGCAACAAAACACAATTTCATACTGTTACTTCTTATTTGTGGCTGTGATGCCCTTAAAACGAGCCCTGTCAGTACTGGAGTTACTTTTATATGACGAATCCTTTTCCTGGTCTCAATTTACACTTAACTGACTGAATGCTTTTTTAGTAGAGCAGTAACAACATGCTACCTGGAATCATTAAACCTTCTTGTGTTCCTCCAGGAAAGAAATCCCACCTTAGGAAGACCACAGAGAAGAAGCCCCCCACCAAAGAGACAATAGCCAAGTTGCAGCAGTCAAACATCTGGAAAATCGAAAATGAATTTTACGAGTTTGCACTTGAACAGTTTCAGTTTGTGCGTGCCCACGCCGTCAGGGAAAAAGACGGAGAACTCTTTGTCCTTGCACAGAGCTTCTTCTATGAAAAGATCTACCCCAAAGTGAACTAAAAGTGTCAACAGAAAAGCAGTCGTGTACACTGGGAAAGTACGAGACATTAAGCAGTGCTGGTTTCACTGGGGTCTAGTTGGGAAATCCTTTCAGACACTGTGGTGAAATTTCTACTTTTTTTATTGCTAGAGCAGCTGTTGAGAAAACGAAGGTGTCAGTCTATACTGTGAGAAAGAATTTCCCAAACCTTAAGACAAGAAGAGTTTTTTACCATGTTTGATGTTTGGGTGGACTTTCAAAATAAAAGCAGGAAACCTCAACTACTTCAGCAGCTTCAAAACAGTGTTTAGTGCAGATGGTCACGGCTACATTCCTACATGCTGTGTTAACATGTTTTTGGACCAAATTGTAGCAAAAGAAAACAGATTGGATCATTGCATCCTTTGGTGCGTGACTGGTAATTTTTTATTCCACTGAGATCTTCTCAATTTTTACATGTTTCACACATTATTTCAGTGATTTATCACAGATATTAATGTGCATGTTTTTTCTTAAAAGACAGCTGCTGTTCTTTTGGGTTTTTTTAGTCTGAAAGGACAACCTGGAGTAGGAGAAAGGTACTAATGACTAACAGCTGGAATGTTTGAGTACAGTACTACTGCAAGCAAGAAGAAACTGATAGTGCCTTTATATTAATGTATAGAACATTTCTTTAATATTATTTTTCCTCTGATCCCACATTCACTTTCCTTTTATTTTGGCGCATTGCTTCTATGATTACTGTTGTTTTCCACTCTCCACAGTAACACTCTGAATATAAACAAATAACTGCAAGTTTGTGTGATGAATTTTGTGAATAAGTTTGGTTGGCTTTTAAAAGGTGATTTACTTGTTTTATGCAACTTTCACCAAATGATACAGTATGAAATGACTTCGACATACCCAGGATATATTTCACACACTGTAACAGTGGCAATCGAGCTATAAGCAGTAACACAAAAGTGTTGATAAACTCCATCCAAGCTATGAGCACGTTCATATGAAAGGGGTGTTGGCTGTGTGCCTGAGATGTAGACAAGTCCACTGACAGCAGAGCGAGGGATTTTTACAAAGGAAGATAAAACTATAACATTACAGTAGCATGAAGAAATTACACAAATAACACACGTTGAAAGTGGCACAGCTGCTGCAGACACATCAGCAGTATGAGTGTCTTGAACAGCAAAAGCTCTGTGTAAATGTTTATGGACTTTGGATGGTAAAGCTAGAAAGGAGAAAGGAGCTGCTGTATTAATGAAATGCCAGGAAAGAAAGCTGCAAAAATGCAGACTGTGAAAGTTGACTGTGTATTAATACTGGAGACATTGATTATTTCATTAAAATTGATATTTATATGAGTTTAAGATAGTTTTAGAATTAAAATCTATTAAAAATTTATGTCCAGAAAATGATATGCTTCATTTTAGGATCATGCATTCAGGGGCATGGAACAGTTGAGATTAAAATTCTTTGCAGCCAGTAAGCAAGAAAAAGAAGGAAAAAAAAAATCAAGGTTCACCTAAATTCACTTAATACTTGTGTATATAAAGGATTTTTCCATGGTTTTTCAATTGTATTCTTTGGTAATGTGGTTATTGTGGATTAGTGGATAATACTAACTTTCCACTCTCCACTTCTGGCGTAGAACCGATGGTTTTTTCCCCTAATTGCATATTTAGACCTGGCATCTTGGAGCAGCCATTTGACTGCATTAACAGCTGGATCACTATCTGGGGATATTCGCCAGGTGAATGAATCAGTTCAGTTTTATTTTTATAGTGTGACCTGACAACAGTCACCTCAGTCTGCTATTCTGCATCAGTGTAGTTTTATAGACAAATGAATGGACGAGACCCCACGAGCCAAATTTGGCGTCAGTGGAAAGAAAAAACCTATTTTTAGCAGGAAGAAACCTCCAGGAGAACCTGGCTCGGGGAGGAGCAGGTATCAACTGCATGGGTGGGTTGGGTGATGAGTAGAGTGTAGTGACATTCACAGTCGCATTAATAGGAATTTGCGTTAAATTAGATATTTGAGAGTTTCGCAGCCAAATGTTTTGCAGAATCCATCAGCATACAGTTTCAAATACTCTGTATGCTTTATGTACCTTCATTCTATTGGATCAGGGATAGTATGGATATTGAATAGAAATATGTTTGAGCTTTAAACATGTTAAACCCATACAAGAGAGGTTCAGAAATAACTGGATCCTTAGCTACTAATTTTTTTAGTAGAGAACTCTGTCATTTCACCTGACTCCAACTTGATTTGGAGGAAGGAAAAATGTAATTGTCCACATACTTATGGTCTGGACTGTACTTGTGGAC
The DNA here is from genome assembly GCF_057382095.1 of Aulonocara sp. 'chitande type north' Nkhata Bay. Classification (NCBI taxonomy): domain Eukaryota; kingdom Metazoa; phylum Chordata; class Actinopteri; order Cichliformes; family Cichlidae; genus Aulonocara; species Aulonocara sp. 'chitande type north' Nkhata Bay. Next base: position 15,859,227 of record NC_141365.1, read on the forward strand.
AATCCAACCTGTTTTTGCACCCTTTTTAGATCCGTTACAGTGATTTACATGAGCCCAGTAACTCTTGACTCTATTTCTCGTCTTTTGGCTCCATAATTACAGAATAATTGCCTCGCTATATCTTACTCAACAGGGAGCACTTAACCACTGAAACCGTGAAATAACACACTGGGACGGGATGATCTGCTGAAGTCAGCTGTATTACCAACTCTTGCCTCCTCTCTGATGGGAGAATAGGCAGTGGGGAGGGGAAGTGTCTGTGGGGGGAGAGCACTACCATGCTCCACCAGTCCACAGCCTGTTCCTGTGTCTGCACAGAGACGAGCACAAAGGCCCCAACCCACATTTGATGCTTTGTGGCCATGGACACAAGGAGAGGCTGCCTGTCTCAGAAAATAGAACTCAATTAACAGTTTTGCTGCAGGCATATTGGAACATTGTTTCATTAATGAGATGAATACAGTCTGATAATTACTTCATCTCAATTAGGAAAAAAGGCTACACTCTATATTGATTGTGCCTGATGAGCTTGAAGGTTAATTAGGAACACGATTTTTCAAAAGTCTATGCTGCTCTTGTAGCTGTTTGTGGTTGACATTCTGGTTTAAAGCAGGTCTTCCCATCACAATAAGACCACTTCATTTGTTTCGTTTAGCAAAAATAACCTGCTCTTCCTTAACCTTGAAGCCAGCCTGTGTTCTAAGCACTCTGATCCACAAGAGGGAGCCGTGGTGCTGCTGAAAACCTGCACATAGCAGCATGGGTTCTTGGACTGACTGCAACGCTTCAACAGGCCCACATTAATGCACCTGTGCAAAGCCAAATGGAACAAACTAACAGTGCATTACCATTAACAATACAAATTACACCATTAGGCACACTTGGCTCACAGGCCTAGTGACAGCTATAAATAGTTTCACTTGGTCTTGGACAATTTGTGCCGTACTTGCATAATGACGGCACTCAAATTAATTCAGGATGTGTGACTGAAGTTCCCTGCAAACAGGAACACGTTGGGCTTTTTTTAGTGGTTTGTCTCTTCCTTTGCAAGAAGAACTGATCAGCAGCTTTGATATAAGTGAAATGATCTAATGTATGCACAATAATGACCTCTTTTTGTCAATGGAAGTTGGCTGGACCTCTCCAAATGGCCCTCTGGATTGGCTTTGAAGCCTTTTTCAGCAGACCATAGGAGACCCAGCACAGTTTTTGCAGCTAGCTGACCTCAAAGTGGTTTCACTACTGCTCCATAAAACAAACAGAGCAGAGCAGAGGCAGCTTGACTGCCCCTCGCTGGGACTGTGGACAGGACCTTAAAGCGCTTGGCCAAAGGGGACCATTATGTGTACTACTTCTCTCTGTGTTTTATGTAAATGCGCCACGCTGCAGTGGAAGGTAAAATTAAGCCAGCATGTCAGAGGCTCTGGGCCAAGAAAACCTCAAGTGTCCCTGATATTTTACTGGAGCCTGGTGCAGATGATAGATTGTAGTTGATGGGAGGGAGAGAAAATGATGGAGGCCATCATCATCATAAAGCATCGCCAGACTCATCCATTAATGCTTTCTTGCCTTCTGGCCTGTTACTCATTGACATTTCATGATGTGAAAAGGATAGTTGAACAAGACAAAGACTCTTCAGCCACACTAGCAGCTATTTGAGGCTACACAGATAGTTTACCCCCTCCAGTATCAGCATTACATTTAAGACACGGGGCTAAGCATCCATTTCTATGGAGGAGAAGTACATGGTAATGTTTGGGGAAACTCACAAACTGCTTGCCTGAAAACACTTATGTGATCCTAAAATACACCAATAACCATCACACTAAATATATTGTGTCAACGCAAAAAAAAAAAAAAAAAAGATCTTACTCAAACTGTTGAATGCCATGAAATTTCCTTTCACCCCTGTATTTTCAGGCCAGAATTTCTGTGCTGTGGTTCATCACCAAACACGTGCTAAAATGAAAAGTATTCCCGTCAGCAACAGTGTTGTCTAAGGAGAAAATATCAGTATGCTACACAAACTGAAATGGTGAACATGACTACGGTGAACACTGTACTGTTTATCATAGACTTAACTGGCTATAGGTATGAATGTGATCATAGACGGTTGGCTGACTCTGTGCATTAGCCCTGTGACAGACTGGCAATGTGTCCGGGGCGTACGCTGCCTCTGTGACACTGAACTGGATAAGCAGAAGAAAATGGATGAATGAAGGGATGCAAAACATTGACATAACTACTGTGACATCAATCACAGTAAGAAATACCATTTATCTTGCTGGTGGCCTCTAATGAGGATCATAAATTACAAAATTATCATGATGTTGCATTTAATAAGGCCTCGAATCAGTAATTTAAACCTTAGTCATCAGAAAAGCAAAAAGGTTGTTCTCTATTATATTTACCTGGACGTCTTTTTCCAACCATGAGTCGCCCCCTGCTGGCTGTAGAAAGAATGTCGCTTTACCACAGTCTTGGACTAGCCTCACTATTTAGACTTGGAAGAACCAGTTTGATTTGGGTATTTGTTTTTTGTTTTTTTAAATATCTTCTTTGGAGTAAATTGTATTTAAGTGTGCTTTTCATCACACAGAAAGACTTTTTAAACGTTTTGAAATGAATTCCAAAAAAAAGTCCACCCATTATCTTCCACATCCAAAGACGGCTCATGGTGGCAGCAGGCTAAGCATGGTAATCAAGACATCCTTTTACTCTGGCCACACTTTCCATTTCCTCCCGGGGGATCCTGAGGCATTCTCAAGCCAGATGAGAAATATAATCTCTCCAGCAGGTTCTGGGTCTACCCCGGGGTCTCTTCCTAGTTGGCCATCCCAGAACACATCCAAAGGGACATGCCCAGGCTGCTCCACACCCCAAAACTATGCCTGGCACCCATCTCTTGGTGAGGGCTCCAGTTTTCCACTCCCGAGTGAGGTTAACTAGCTCTAAGAACTGTGTTTCATTGGGCTTTTCTGAATTGCTCTTTGTCTGGTCCCTACCCTGGGACTTATTTGGCATGGGAGATCCTACCTGGAGCTATTGCTCCAGACAATACAGCTCCCAGGATGACAGGAACAAGCAAATGTCTCCTACTGTGGTGTCAGTGAGAAAATATAGTAAGTGCTGATCAAAACAGGACATCATTGTTTTGTGTTACTCATGTTTTACTTATACAAGAGCGTTGCCAATTAGGGACCATCAGTGCTTTGAGCTAAATGCTAGCATCAGTATGTTGCAATCGAGCCTGATGTCATTACTCTAGCAGGTGACAGGGAAGGGAAGGCGTGTAGAGAATGGATGCTGTGTGCATCAAACAAAATGTTCTTTCATCCAGATGGTTGGAGGAGTCTTTGAGGGTTTCAGAAATTCTTTCAGAACAGCAATAACTCTTGGTGAATACCCCAAACTTTTTAAATATCACCAGTAATAGACGTTTAGCTCTGTGAAGAAAATAATCACTTGTCACTGCCATTGTCCTTAAAATAAAAGACATTTAGCTACTGAGTATAGGACCCAAGAAGTTTGGAGGGAGAGACGTTGTACGGATTAAAAGTCAGGAGGTCTCGGTCTCTGGTGCTTCAGGTTTGACCATTTTTCTTTTTAGTTTTATTTAAGTCTCATCATATCTCACTGTGGGTCTGTTTAGGGGTGACGTGGTAGCTCAGCTGCTCTACCTCTTTGGTCCACACTGAAATTTATGTTTCTTTGTTTTATTGCTGATAACATGATGCAATAAATGATGATGCAATAAAAGAAATGATTCAGGACATTTAATCTAATTTGACAGAAATGCCAATCCTCTATCGAGTGATTGATAGAGCAATGGCTGGATTAAATTGAATCAGATAAAAGGTCTATCATTTGCCTGGTGGTGATGCTTTGACCTTTGCTTTAGCAAGAGGCTCTCTAAGGTTGTTAGAGTTCATTCCGAGGCAGACATCAAACTTTCAAAAATTTAATAAAAAGCACAAAGTTGGAATAACCTGGAGGAAAAGTCTGGGGGATCACCAAAGTAGGGTTCAGCCTCTAAGGGCAATGTACCAAACATAATGGCAATATATGTAATAGCTTTGGAGATATTGGTTAATTGGCTAATGAGCTGTGACTGTCAACTCAGGAAATCATCAACATTCGATAACAGTTTGCTCCACGCAGACCCAAAAGGCCCCTAAAGTATCAGCAGGCACAGAAACACTCACCTCTAATGGAAATCCATTAACCAAGATCCGGTGACTGTAGAGGCCATTTGACTACGGTGATCTCATTGTCATGTTCAAGACACCAGTTTCAGATGATCCGACCTTTGTGCAGCGAGTATTATCCTGCTGGGTAAGTAGAAGATGGGTGTACTGTGGTTACAAAGGGATGGACATGGTCAGCAGCATTACTCAGGTAGGCTGATTTCCTTAAACAACACTTAGTTAGATATACGGGGCTCAAAGTATGCAAAAAAGTATGCACAGAAGGCCGGATGGATCCATGCTTTTAATGTTGTTCGTGCCAAGTTCGGACCCTGCAATCTGAATGACCAGGGATCGGTTTTGTAATCTTATATTGTCTAGTTTTGGCAAACCTGTGTGAATCCTAGCCTCATTTTAATATTCTTAGCTGACAGAAGTGGCAGTCTGTGTGGTCGTCTGCTGCTGTAGAACATCTGCTTCAAGGTTCAACCTACTGCGTGTTCAGAGATGCTCTCTCCTGCATACCTTGGTTCTAACATGTGGTTATTTGAGTTACTGCTGAATTCCTATCACCTCGAAGCAGTCTGGCCATTCTCCTCTGAGCTCTGGCATCAATAGGTCATTGTCATTTTTCTGACTACTCTTTGTAAACACTACGGATGCATGTGTAGGATGAGCAGATGAGCAGTTTCTGAAATACTCACACCAGCCTGTCTGACAACAGTGGAGTTGCTGCCCATGTAATTGGCAGATGAGATATTTGCAATAACAAGCAGTTGAACATTGGACTGACTGAAATAGCCAGTGAGTGTATGTGTTACTAAAGTGAAAACTGTGAGGGACTAGTACTACTGAAGTCAACTGCAATCCATCTAATACTTGCTGAAATATTAAAAACCCAAATGTCCCCCATGGTGACACAAAAAAGGATTATTCTCCTCTGGGGACTCTTCATATAGCATGCTGTTAACATGGTTTAAAGTACAGCTCTCACACACACCTCTCTACGGTAATCTATGCAAACATACCGCTTGTTAAACAGGCAATGGCTATGCGCCTTTTTATAGATAAACTTGTAACATTTAAAATTGTATTGTAATAAAGATCAGAGTAAAAAAGATTTAATCAGGATCATTTCTGTCATTTACATGTTGAAGTACATAAACTAATTCTTAATGGACATTATGAGCCAGTGAGCACAACAGGGAGGTTGACCCCATACAGGAAACTCTCTGATACTCTTAATTAGATTGCTGTATTGTAGTTTGACCTTGGTGGAAGACACTCTACACTGCTCCATCTCTCTCTCCCCCTCCCTCCCTCTCCGTCTTTCTCTTGCTCTTGGTTGTGCCGGCAGGCTGAGAGAACATTGTGGAGCATGGGCATTTTCTCCTGGAGGGTAGGAGAGAAATGCAATCAGCAATTCAATCGTGGCCATTGTGTAGCAGTGCTGATGAGCTTTGCAGAGTAGATAATGGATTAAATTATTTATCCCCCCTCCTCCTCCTCCTCAGTGCTCATTGTTGCCTCCTCTTTGTGCTGCTACAGCGGTACACAGACGTAGGTTGAAGGCCTCGATCACTCCCTGCCTTTCATAGATCTAATTTTTCTAATTAGCGCCTGAATGAAGAACGGTCTCTCCCCCTTTTTACCTCCTGCTTCCACTGTGCCGTTCATTGTCAGATGCATTCCATGAGGTGAGCATGTGAACCTATCAGCGTTCAATTCAATGCCAGAGAATATCACTGTACCACCACATTGCCATCAGTCCTCCCCATACTCCTCTTATTGAACCGCTAAGTGATTTTGATAATAACCTAATCAAGGACAGTTTCTTTAAATGAGTGAATTAGACTGCAGCAGCTGAGCACTAGCTGATCTGAGATCTGTTACCAAAATGCCTCAGTGTTTTCATTTAGCTGGCGATGATACGGAGGCTCCTGGATTCACACTGAACCATAGACAAACATGTAAACAATGGCCACCAGCTGTCTTTATCCACAGTTTTCAAACCAATGTAACCTGCTACTCATTGCTTTCAGTCTAACAATGAAAACTCTAATGTGCTCTCATTTTTAACAGTGCAATTAAAATCTCAAACATCTCCCAAAACATGTAAAAAATTAAACAAAAATCAAAGTTGCATAAATGCTTTAAAATCAAGTGAGTCACAAGAGAACAGAATTGAGTGATTGAACCATTTAGAAAGCTTTAAACTTTTTTAAATGAATCAACGGAAGTTCTAAAATCAACAAAAGCCAGTAAAATCGTATCAGACGGGTAGAAGAAGAAAAAGGAACTACAGTAAATCATACTGTTTGATACTAAATAAATATTTTCACATTAATCTCAAAGTAATAGCTAAAATGAAGCAAAAAAGATTAAGAAGTTTTTTAAAAAAAACTTCACATAGTCAGATAATTTAACTGTGATATTTCTTGGCGCACTGAGTTGTAGTTTAGACCTTTCAGAAAAAATTTTATATAGAGTAAATCTTTCATACAAAACATATCAGCTGCCGCCACGGTGTTTGTACCTTTGTTTCTTTTAAATCAGACACAGTCATAATGGATGAATGTGTAGACCTGGGGCGTTTTCAGCCAACAATAACACTGGCTTTGCAAAGTACAACCAGAATTCACAGTGATATGAAGTCCCATCGTTTGGCTAGCATAAAACCCATTTAAAATGTAGTCACCAGGAAAACAAGAGGTGGCTTCACTTTTTTTGTGCATGTGTGTGCTTCCGTCACATCACTGCAGAAATCTTTTAATTCAGCCACATTGCAGAGGTTTGGGTATGGACAGCTTGTTTAAAGTTGGACCAAAGCATCTCAATCAGAAAGTTTTGAAGATCTAAGTCCAGATTTGACTTCAGTCATCCATTCCATTGCATTTATGCATCCGTTGCATAGACCAGGTGTGCTTAAGCTTGAGAGCATTAAGTGATATTACGTCAGGATTTTCTGGTACAGAGCAGAATTCATAGTTCCATCATTTAGAGCAAGCTAAAGCAGCCCAAGACCATCAGACTACAACCAGTGTTGGTTAAGTTACTTGAAAAAAGTAATCAGTAACTAATTACTGATTACTTCCCCCTAAAAGTAATCCCGTTACTTTACTGATTACTTATTTTCAAAAGTAATTAATTACTTAGTTACTTTTTGAAAACACAATTTACAACCTGAATAGGTGATAAAGAAATAGATCTTTCAGCCCAATTATACTTTTTCTGCATAATCCATCATACAAAATGTAATCAAATGGAAAAGTCTCTTTTTAAAACTTGTTTTATTAGTTTTAATCTTTTAACTTTATGCATCAAGCAAAGATTTAATTATATGCAACATTCTCTGACTGGAAGAAATTTGTTTAACATTTAAACCTATTTTCTGCACATTCCAGCACATAAAATAAAATAATTTTTTTGTGTTTACACTCAGTCTTTCAAATAGATGCAAGTAAAACACAGAAGAAAATAAATAAAATCAAAGACTAGCGGTCCTGTTGCTCTATTTTCACCTGTAAAGCAGGACTACGGTATGCAGATCGCCACTCGACGGACTTTTAATAACTGTTCGTGCATGATTTTCACTGAAACCTGGCTGGACAGCGCCATTCCCGATGCGGCTATTGATCTAGCAGGCCGCACCGCCTATCGAGCCGACAGGTCTGCGGACTCGGGTAAGAAGACTGGCGGGGGGCTGTGCATCTATATTAACAACTTTTGGTGCACGAACGTCACGGTAACGGAAAGACTGTGCAGTACAGAGGTAGAACTGTTGGTGTTAAAGTGCCGTCCATTCTATCTCCCTCGGGAATTTTCTGCCGTTTACATCTGCGCTGTTTACATTCCACCAGATGCTAATGCTAAGCTAGCGTTAGCACAATTGAGCAGCAGCATCAATAACAGCCTGGTAGCACACCCGGACAGTGTCTTTATTGCGGCTGGGGATTTTAACCACGCGGACCTGAAATCTGTACTTCACAATTTCCACCGTAATGTGAAGTGTGCTACCAGAGGAGATAGAACGTTGGACCAGGTGAACACCAACATGGCGAATGCGTACAGAGCCCAGGCTTATCCCCACCTGGGTCTGTCAGACCATCTCTCCCTTCTGCTACACCCAATATACACACAAAAGATCAAGAGCACTGGGATTACAACCAAAACCGTGAGAACATGGCCGCAGGATGCTATTCCGATGCTTCAGGACTGTTTCCACTGCACAGACTGGGATGTATTCAAGGTGCAGGACACTGACAATCGTGTCGCATTGGACAGTTACACCTCCACTGTCTTGGACTACATCTGTTTCTGTGTGGACAATGTAACAACTTGGAAACGATTCCGTGTGTTCCCTAATAATCCACCCTGGATGACACACGGAGTTCAACAACTTATTCGAACAAGGAACAACGCTTTCAAATCCGGGGACCAGGAGGCATACAGTGCTGCCAGGGCCAACCTGAGAAGAGGCATCAAGACTGCCAAGCAGCAGCACAGGAGGCGTATCGAGGCCAGGTTTGAGAACAACACAAACCCAAGGCAGGTCTGGGAGGGCATCAGGGCTATCACGGACTACAAAAGAAGAACACCATCACCCTCAGCCGACAGTTCTACTCTGGCTGAGGATCTAAATCTCTTTTATGCCCGGTTTGATAGGGAGAACACCGACCCTGTCCTGTCCCCTCTCCCCTCAACCGATCCTGCTCCAGTCCTGAGCACTCATGAGCTGAGGCGTGTGTTCCGGAGCATTAACACCAGGAAGGCGGCCGGGCCAGATGGAGTGCTGGGCCGGGTGCTAAAAGACTGTGCTGCGGACCTGGCGGACGTCTTCACCTCTATATATAACACCTCGTTGTCCTGTTCACTGGTACCATCCTGTTTCAAAGCAGCAACCATCGTTCCCATCCCAAAACAGTCAAATGTCACATGTCTGAACGATTTCAGACCTGTGGCACTCACCCCCATTCCCGCCAAATGCCTGGAGAGACTGGTCATTAAACACATCAGAGCTGCTTTTCCACCATCCCTGGACTCGCACCAGTTTGCATACAGGGAGAACCGGTCAACCGAGGATGCGATCGCCACAGTGCTGCACACATTACTGAAGCACTTGGAACACAGGAACACCTATGCACGGCTCCTCTTTGTAGACTACAGCTCTGCTTTTAATACCATCCGGCCATACAAACTCCGTCCCAAACTCCACCAACTGGGACTTAACTCCTCTCTGTGCAACTGGATTGTGGACTTCCTCACTAACCGTAGACAGAGTGTCAGAGTGGGTAAGAACACCTCTTCTACCCTTGTGGTCAACACCGGTGCCCCTCAGGGGTGTGTTCTGAGCCCTCTGCTATACACTCTCTTCACCCATGACTGTATTTCCTCCTGCGCGTCCAATCTCATTGTTAAGTTTGCAGATGACACTACAGTGCTCGGACTTATATCCAACAATGATGAGACAAACTATAGGACAGAGGTGCAACAACTAGAGTCATGGTGCCACGACAATAACTTGGTCTTAAACACCAAAAAGACCAAGGAGATCATTGTAGATTTCCGGAAGAGGGGTCATAACAACCATCTGCCTCTCTTCATTGGCAGTGAGGCGGTGGAGAGGGTGAGCAGTTTTAAATTCTTGGGGGTAACTGTGACCGAGGACCTGTCCTGGGGCAACCATATCACCTCAGTTGCACGGAAGGCCCAACAGCGCCTCTACTACCTGAGGAGACTGCGGAGCGCACACATTCCCAGATCTCTGATGTTGAACTTCTACAACTGTGCCATCAGCAGCGTTCTGACGTATGGATTTCTAGTGTGGTTCCCCAGCTGCACCAAGGCCGATCAGCAAGCACTCCAGCGGGTGGTGAAAGAAGCTGGCAGAATTATTGGAACAAGTCTGCCAGAGATCAGTAATATCTTCCCCACTCGCTGTCTGAGGAGGGTGCACAGTATCCTGCGGGACCAACATCACCCTGCGCGCCACCTTTTCCATCTGCTGCCCTCAGGGAGAAGGTACAGGTCTATACAGGCCAGAACATCCAGACTGGCCAACAGCCTGTATCCACAGGCTGTGAGGCTCCTGAACTCTCTGCCCCCCTCTCACGGACAATAACCATATCCAACTTCTTAATAGCAATGAACTGGTCTGCATTGGTGCATCATATCTTTATTCTTTTCCCCCTCCTGCCCCCCCCCTCTTTCTTAAATAGATAACTATCATATCTGATATCATATCTCACAGTACAATAATATTGAATGGGTTGCATTGTTGTATTTTGTCATGTTTCTCAGGTCTTTGTCTGAATTTCTACGAACATTATTGCTAAGGATTGTCTTATTGCATTGGAGTCACACTGGGTTAAATATGTACACTTGGGTTTTAAGGGGTATTTATTATTTTCTTCTTTTTTTGGGTTGTATGGAAGCCCCAAACGCAATTTCATTGTTCTTGACAATGACAATAAATAAATACTACTATACTACTACTACGGTAGGCGGAGGTTTGCCCTGGTGCAGGTGTGCCACAGCGGTCAGTGGAAGAATCTGCGAGTTTCTCTGTAAACTTCCCATTCCGTGGTAGCGCACTCGGTGCTTGCTTGGAAGTTTAGGGGTTTTTTCGCTGTAAAGAGAAGTTTTCTTCCCACGCACAACGACGCTAATGTTTTTGTCACTTTTTATGGAATCAAACTCAAAGTAAGGTCAGTACTTCCACGCTTTAAACGCTGCACGCTCATACTCTCTCCCGCACTCGATATATTATCCATTGTTGATCTGCACACAGCTGTTGCCATGAACGTTGCACTTGCTTACGTCATTGTCATGAGATACTCTCGCAAAAAAATTACGGTTTTAGTAATGCAGTATCGCAGCGTGCTTACGGGAAAGTAACAGTAATCCAATTACATTTTTTTGCAATAGTAATCCCTTACTCATTACTTGAAAAACTTACTTGGCAGTAACAAGTAACGCATTACTGCCCATCTCTGACTGCAACCACCATCTCTGAGTGCATGATACTAATGGTGCTCAACCCTTTAAGAAAGTTCAGCTTTTGTCTGGGCAGGCCACAGACTATTTTCCAAAAGGTCTTGGGAACCATCGTGATATTTTTTGGCAAATGCAGTCTTTAATGAGGCATGTGCAAGTTGTTTAGATATTCTTTGGGTTCTTTTGTGGCCTCCTGGATGAGCCGTCATTACTTTAAGTAATTTTGGTGGGCTGGCCTCTCCTTGGAAGGCTCATCACAGTTTTCTCCATTTGTGGATAACGGCTTTCACTGTGGTTCACTTTAGAGCAGGGCGATATGACCAAAAATATTTATCACGATATACATTTGAAAATTTGCGATAACGATATTTCTGACGATAAAATTGACACTAGACAAAATACTTTACAACTCCACAACTTTATTAGTGCAAAAAAACCCCCCATCAATGTATTTTCACTTAAACAAGCAGCTGTTTTTTATGTGCATTAAAGTTATATAAAAATTTAACAGTGCAAATGCAAATTCCTTGCTGACAGTTTAACCAAAAGGCATTTCCAGTGAAAACCATAACCATGTAGAATATCCACAAAACTTAAAAAGAGGTTATACACACACACAATACGGTAATATTATGTTGAAGCACAGTACGTATCACTCCGCGAGGCTCCTGCCTACGATAGCCGTAATGCTCCGACAATCCATCAAGCGGTGCGGGTTCGTAGCTTAGCAAAGTCGTACTGAAACATTTGACAGATTTTCGAGCGCCGTGTACACATAAAATCGTTTCGAGGTCAGTAAACACAACCAGAATTCATACATAAGGCACACGGGATTATAAGGGGCACTGTCGATTTTCAGAAAAATCAAAGGATTGATTTTAAGTGTGCCGTATTTTCCAAACAACACGGTAATAATGACGGCCCGCTAGCATGCTCTACCAAAAATAGTGCTTTGTTGTGTTCTACACCACTGAAGTTGCAGCATTTTTACAAACCAATTCTGGTTCATCCGTTTCATTCAACGATCCGCTTTCGCCCTTCTCATTCTCCATCGCCGCCATGCTTTTTTTCCCGCCATGTGCGTATGAAAACAAAGGCATGCGCGTTTTACCCATATTCTATCGCGATATTTCATTTTCTTAGCTCAACATTATACCGGTATTACCGTGAATGGTATGATATGGCCCAGCCCTAGTTCACTTAAATCCTAAAGCCTTAGAAACAGCTGATAGATAGTTTCTTTGTTTTTATGGGTCATGGCATGATGCTTTTTGAGATCTTTTAACCACACACTCAGAGTGCTATTTAAATTTGTGTTCCACTTTCAAAGTGACAAAAACTACAGATGGGTTGAACATGCCACAGAACTACTCAGAACAGAGTTTGGGATCTTTGAAAATCAATATTTTTGGCTCTAGGTGTTTTTTTTAAACAAACAGGAAGGAAGGAAGCTGGACTTTAAGGGTGAGATCTTTGAATGATGCAATTCAACATTTAATTCCCAACTTTGCAAGAGATGTAACCACAGTCCAGGGTGGATTTGTTAGGCAGGGGGAGGTGGGTTTTTGTTTCTTAACTGACGCATTATTTTATGCACCCATGCTCAAAATTCAACCTAATCTGATTTCTTCTTCTTCGTTTTTTCTGGATTTTAATAAACTTTTAACACATTGATTGAATGTTTGGCTGCACAGCACGAGTTTGTAATGAGAAGCAACAGCAAAGAAATAAACAAATCCAGATTACTGGTCCTTTGACAAAAATGTAATCGTTAAATCTTCCATTTTATTATCATTGTAGTTTTTTTCCCCCCCTTTGTTGTCAGATTTGCCTAAGGATTAAGGCTGGCAATATTTTACACTCTTTTTATTGTCAGCAAATCCCTTGAAAAGGCTGAAATCAACAATGCAGTCTGTCTGAATACTTTGTGAAATTTAAAGCCCCAAACTCACCACTTCTTACAGAAGAATGCAGATTTTTAAAAACGGGATCACAGAGATGTATTTTCAATTTTAAGGGGGTCAAAGAAATGTCCATAAACAGCTGTGCCACAGATTTCTTGGCAAATACAACAAAACTGGACATTATCAGTCCATTGAATGGCTACTATCAATTTCCGTGTTGCCCTCCTCTGCCTACTGGCAGGTTGATTAGGCTGTTAGGAACCATTTTAAAATGAATGACAAAAAGAGCAAAATATCATGCAGGCATCTGTTTTGTGAAATGCACGTAGAACAGTGGTAAAAACCAGGGTAAGACAGCAAATGAATCCTTATAATGTGCACTTGTAACAGGGTGTGTTTTAATGAAAATAGATTTGGTGCACAAACCAAACCAAAAAGCCACTGAACACATCAAATAATAGAAAAAGATGAGATAATGACCGCAACGTTACCCAATGGAGTTCAGAGTTACTGTCACGGAAGGAACAACAGATTAATAGAGCTAAGTAAGTGCCTTAAACCTGCATCATTTTTAATGGCCCCCAGGGGGCGATACCTGTCGCTACAAAAAGATTTCCAGGCCTGTAGAAGTCTATGGGGAAAAGAGCTTTATGACTAGGCCTTTTTAAATTCTTTCCCAATGAGTTTACCATTTCACTTGGTCATTTCAGGGAATATTGGATAAACTATTGAGTTCACTTTGTAAAATCTGGTAATTCTATGTTTCAGACAGGGGGATTATCCAGGTTTATCATCTGGGTAACAACTTGTGACAAGAAAGATGGAAGTGCTAAGAATAAAATGTTCATAAACTGTATCATACACATCTGCTCATGAGTAACAGACACAAATAAAGGAATAAAAAATCAGACATACACTTCTTGGACAATCTGTTAGTACAGTTTACTGCACAGAAGCCACATTATTAGTCAGATAACTGCATTAAAAATCAATAGCAGGCACCAACAGCACACACGTGTTTCTTAAAGCCGTAATGTTGGATAGTTTAACATGGGAGTCTATATATAAATAAAATTAAATTGATGTAAGTGGAATTAACCTGAAATAAACTAAACCTAGATCTTATCAGTAAAGTGATCCCAAACAGCCAAAACTTGTGCGCACACACACACACACACACACACATATGTATATATATATACATATACATATATGGATGGATAGATAGATATAAATATAAAAGTTGCTTTAGCTATTGAACAGTTGCATACTCCCTACAGTATACAGGACTAGTCCCTCATTGTTCACTGCTGCTGACAGTAATAGTGCTACGCATGTGTCTCTGTGAACATGTAGACAGAAAAAGTCGTCTTTCCACTCCTGACATCAGCCATGTGTGGCACAGCAAACACAAGCCCGTTTAAGAGTGTTGACAGACAACGCAACTGTTGTGGTCACACTGAAAAAAAGTGCCACCACCAGCGTCTCCCATGCAGACTGATGCAGACTCTGTGTCTACAAACGCTCCCTTTTTATTCCTGTGGTGGCCGACAGAGGCTTGCATGTACTGTAAGTTCCAGAGCAATGTGGCCTGCTTGTGTTACATACTTTTGTGGGCCGCCTCCCTGACAACTGGCAACAAAGGAACCATTGAGCAGAGGCAGTGAAGAGGGGCTTTGATGGGTAATCTGCATACGTTTGTAGAGGGAAACTGGAGCTGGGTTAAAGGAAACAGGTGCAACTAATTACAATATCCCCAGTACTCCTTACCTCTGGATTTCCTCCTGCTGTCTCCATTTCTTTCATTTTCTTTATCACCCTTGTTTACCTTATTGCGAAATCTTTCACAGGGGTAAAATTCCCTAATGAGACTCTTCTATGCACACACACATACGCTGTATAGTGCAGAGCTGCGGCTTCATTCCATTCTTCCTCACAGGTCAGACATCAAAGTGGTGAGGTGAAAACTTGGAGGGAAGTAACAGGAAGACGTTTTAATTTAATAACTTCACGCCACACGTGTTACGGCTTTGTTCTTTGCACGTCATTAATGCGCTTTCAAACCTTTGATAAACTGAAAGCAGGATAGCACGCTCCTCAGTACAATACGGCCTCTCTTTGCACGTAGACAGCCTGCACAGCTACCTCGGTGTGCACTGAAAAATACGAAACCTCTTGGCTTCTAGTAGCACTAGCTGTACTGTACACACGATCGCCAATATTTCAAATAGCAGGCTTTATTTCTGAGTTTGGATACACGAGAAGTCATTTTCTGTAGACAAACTACATATAAATTTAAAACACAACCCAGCGCGCAGACCTTCCCTCCATTTTCCTCAGAGCTCGATTCGAGCAGGGGCGATTGGCCAAATCCATACAGATAAATCACAAAAATAAGCTGCTCAATACATAATGCATCATCGTCTGTGGCATTTTAAAATCATAAGCAGATTTTTTTCTTCTAAAGAGTAATATACTGATATTACATTTGGCAGCATGGACCATAGGAGGGATTTCCATGTTGATAGTTTATCCTGACATGAATGTGACATAAAACTGACCCTTCAGTAGATAGCTTAGAGATTGATTGCAGGACTGTTGAGCTTTGGATCTCGTCCTGTGCCAAGCACAGTGTGGCTGGTGCTACAGTAAGAACAGCATGTGAAGACTTTGGAGGGTACTGTTTTTTATTCTAGCCTTTATTAAGCAAACGTGTGTTTTGCGTTTAAACACAAAAAAACCTTTTTAGCCAATCTATTCTTCAAGGTTGTGTTTCACTGCACCTCCCAACTGCTACCAAAACTACTTCTCTTTTCAGCTTAGTCTGTACAAGTTCTGTTCTGATTATTAGCCCATCTGTGACGTCCATCGAGTCCACTCTGCTGTCTCAAAATGATCACTCGTAATTCTGGAGAAGAGGATGAACTCATAGTCAGCCAGATCAGGCAAATATGACATGCAGTGGGCAAAGATTGAGTTGGTGTGGCAAAAAAAACCCCTTGACCCTGGGGTTGAATTCACAATGCAAAACATCCTGCTCATGTTCCTGACCTGATATGAAACCTCCAGGCTATGACAACATAAACTCTTCCACTGAAGACCAGTATTTGAGTTGTAGTGGAAACCCAGGTAACTTTGGTCGGTTTGACACAGAAGCTGGAATTTGCTCTATTTGTGGTAAAATTCCCAGAGCACACATGCAAAGGGTGAGAAAGCGACTTCCAGGGTTTAAAGGTAGCAGCTGCTTTGGAAATGGTTCAGAGGTGCACAAGGGGACAATCGTGAAGGTGGTGACAGCCAAATTTATACAGGCAAGTTTTTTATTTTTTATTTTTATAGGTGCAGTCGTGGGACCTTCTAATTGAATCCCATATGTTATCATTCAAATGAAGCATTCATAATATTCATTAAGTAGTATTGAGATCATTAACATATTAAAAGACAGATTGAGCATAATTTAAAAGTGAGACTTATTTGCATTAGCATAGTCGATATAAATCCATCTCAGCAGCTGCAAGTGAGTTAGTGAGGGTTTTTTTTGTTATTGCAGTCTCTTTGACATAAAAGCTGGATCAGGCTGTTAATTGATGCCTTTAGATCTCCGTCTTTTGTTGTACTTCTATCTCGTTTGTCTAGTCCTTGAGCTCTCCTTTTTATCAGCGCACCATCAAAATATGGAGTCATTAATTTGCAGTTCTGTGTCATGCAGTTAAATTTGCAGCAAATATAGTCAAAGACTTTCAATAAAACAAGGTGCTGAACTTGTGCGGTGTCTCTTGTGTATGTTGGAGAGCTTACACTGACTCATTATAATCTCGGCGGTTACTTAATGATACAGATCCATTCACGATGAGTGAGTCATATTAAGACAATTCAGAGCCTGCTAGCTGCAACAACACATTCCAAAGTCTGTGTTTCATGCAGAGAGCAATATCTCCTCCTGCCCTGCCACACCTCCAGCACAGATTAGCTCCATCTATGTGTGCGCGAGGGAGGAAAGGAAAACAATCTTGCACTAACAAAACCATTATTAGTTCATTATGAATTAGAGAGCCACATCTGCAACTAATACATGGCCAGGTGGGATTTGTAAAGAGAGTACAGTGTAGAGTTTGTTCCACTAATGCATTATAAACACTGAGAGAACATGTGGCCTTTGAGGTTCTAGTTACACTGAATACGGAGCTCGATGCTGCTCAGATATAATGTTTCTCACATGGGTCAACATTTTTGAATTAAACAATCTGGGATGAAACGAAGCAGCGCCCTTGTTTTTGCTCGCAGACGGCTTTTATTCCTCGCTCTTTGCTCTCTCTGCAGTTTCACGACAGCATTTTCTGCTTTTTCCTGCGACCGTGAAGACAAAAGAACGCGCGGAGCTAAAGAACTCATTTTACTTCAGCCTCAACATTCATCTAGATTCCATTAAGCTTAGCTGTCCTGTCAACTGTGAGACCGGGAAGGTGGGTAAAAGACCATTTTCCCAGGCTGCTCAAGCAGATTTTGGCTTGAAAGAGAAGCACCGCAATGAGAGAAAAGGGACATCAAAATTGGCCTCTTGTCATCGGGCCCTGGTATGATCCCATTTGCCTTTCTCCGGGTGATCCGTCAGCAAGCCTTGATCAAAAAGGGATACGTCTTCCAGCATTCCCCCTTTCCAAGAGATGAGTGTCCCTCACTGTCCCACTGCAATCACTTCCTGTGGGCCAGGAAGCCCCAAACAAAGGTCTGCCTCTTTCTCCCGAGCAGCGGGAGTGCAGAAAAAGAAATACAACTCATATTTATAAGATTATGTGGCATCTCGTGTTTCATTGTAATGAAAGAAAGAATTGTTTCAGCTTTACAGAGCTGAAACATCTGACACCAGGAAATGGTTTGGTGCTGTTACTCTCTTGTCTGAGAGAGGCAGCGTCTTTTTCTTGGCAGGAGAAATAAGTGATGATGCTGTTCAGAAAGCGGTTGGACAGAATGGGAGCAGCAGGGGAGAAAAGCAGTTGGCTATTTGCAGGACTTACTGAAGATGCAATGTAAATGAACACATAAGAACAATAATAAATGCTAAAACGCACAAAGCGTGTTTTGGGTGAACTTTTCACGAGGCAGCGGTAGCCTGAAGTAGGTTTGTGTGTGTTGGACTCTGCACGCCAGCTGGGAAAATCTCACTGCAGAAAAGGAATGAGTAATGTTTTCGCCTCCAAAAACAACCATTTTGCTCCCATTTGTTCCGCTAATGCAGCTCAGAGGGCAAAAACTAGATGTCGGCAGTCGCGAGAGCAAGAAAAGAACATGCATGCTTAGCAAAATATTTCCCATGACAAATATAGGCAAAAATATACACAGCCACAGGGATGGCTGCCCTAGACGTCTTTGCTCTGGATGCCCGAGTGGGACTGCTGGACTCTCAGTGGGATCAGCTGAAGCCCAGCAGTACACAGGAAATGATTGATAAAAGAAAATGTCCTTGTTTTGACTTTGAGACAACCGATTTTAACTTTGAAGAAGGGGAGAAGCTGGGTGTTGATCCTGCTCGGAGAGACGTGAAGCCTCGAGTTACGTATTATACATTCTCTCCAGAAAACACTGAGCCCCTACATTTTTGCTCTTTGTGTTGCAGGGATCATACTTTGCTTTTAGTCTGTGTATATAGCCGACTTTAATAGCATAAAAACTACTTATGAAATACTGGAAAATGTAGTATGATACATAACACTAATTAGATCATAGTATGCAAGACAGCATACAGTAGTAAATTAATTTTTGATGAGGCTCATCTGTCAACTTAAAAACCTCCCACATGAACTCACAAAGCTGCTCAGGGATTAAAAATACTGTAAAAAGCTGTTAACAACAGTGTCTACTTTGAGGAATTAAGAAAAGATAGCACTGTCTTAGTCAATCTCCAGGTGAATAACTGCAGTCAATCTGTACCATAAACTTTAGATTGACGTAATATTACTACTACTAATATTAAATTTTTAAGCCTGTTGTTGTTGTTTGTTACACATGACATCATGTTAGGTGCCACATAATAACAAAATTGTTCAAGAAGGCAGCAACAACACACATGGCTAAGATGTCCAGTTCAGTGCTTCTGGTTAGCAGAGATGAAGTCTTTCAATTGTCTGTGGCTGCACCCACATGTATCAGCGCACCTCAGTCAATAAAGTCACATCCCGAACTCCAGTATTCACTGTATATGCCACTTTGTTTGTTGTAGTATAGTTTAAAAAAAATCTTCTTTCACGAAACAGTGACTCAGGTCTTCTGTGTTGACGAATACCCCATCAATCTGTACCACTTTTATAAAGTTTAACATAATTCAGTACTTTGTGTTTCATGTTTTAATCCAGTTGTGTGATATGTGGCTCTTTGCTTACTGATCTCAGTGAGCATGGCCCTCTGCCCGCCCTCGGCTATACAGCCAGCAAACATAAACAAAACTCTCGAAGGAGGCGTGTCCAAACTTCTGAATGTAATCATAATTATAATGCAAAGACCTTATTTCAAAAAATTTCCTTCATGTAAGCCAGTTTTTCTCAAACTGCGTTATGATTTGAAAGCATTTGCACTTTAAAATAACTTCTTAATCTCAGATAAGAAATTTCTTAAGAAACTAGCAAAAAAAAAAAAAACTAGTTAGATGAACATTAACATCTGGAGCTTTCCATTTGTTTCGGATCCACAAAAGTAACTGGTAAGTAATTTTGTAATTTTCTGACTGCTGGGTAATCTGTCAATGTAACTGAAGCACTGCAGCAGGTAGTTTGGAGAGATTGTAACTAGCTGCATGTAGACAACAGTTTGAATTAGCCATTTAAAATGGGTTGCTCCGTAACTAATGTTTACATGTACCAGTAGGTAAGGCTGCGGAACAGATTTGCCGTTTGTGCCGTTTGGAATTCAAGAGCCAAATGTTGGGGTGACTCCACTCGGTTGGTGGAGGTAGGATGTTTATTTTCTATAATCAAAAGCTTTCCCTCAATGCTATTCATTAAGAGCATCATAAAGGAATTCCTTCTATGATTCTGACACGGTGCACATACGGTCTCCTTATGTCTGTTCACTACATATAGACGAAGCTCAGAGAAATGAATGAACTAAAGAAGCTCCAGAGAGAAGAGCATCATGGGCAATCATAGTAAAAAGAAAAGAAAAAAAAGGAACACTCCACAAAATATAAGAATCAGATTTAAAGGAATAGTTCAACACTTTCGGGAACTACATCAGCCAGCCACAACATTAAAACCACAGACAGGAGAAGTGAATAATATCAATGTGCAGTGTTCTCTCCTTGGAAACCTTTGGGTCCTAGAAGAACAGAAAGCAGATTTTACTTTGACACCACCTACCTAATCACTGCTGCAGACCAAACACACCCCCCCATAGCAGCAGTTTCCCAACATAATGCATGCATCTTGAAAACAAACCTGCTCAGGAACAGCTGGAGGAACACAACAAAGAGTCCAAGATATTGATTCAGCCTCCTAACAAAGAGTGGAATGAGAAGATTGATATTACACACATGCTTTTGTGGAAAACTATCAAACCACTGCTAGCAGCTGGTTAGCTCAGCTTAGGTACTAGCAGCATTTTTTCCCCCAGACAGTAGCAGTCACTTCCATTCTTAATGCTAAGCTTTGGTAGTTTAAGATTTAGTGCAAGGATATGAAGTGCCACAACCCTTTTTCTGATTCCACAAGAAGGTTTTAAATGAGCTTCTTCCCATCCGGTATAACAATAAAAATTTTGCTTCTATGTTTCCATCAATGTTCAAAGATCAAAGTTTACTTAAATAGTGAGAAAATATATCAGACGAAATTCAAGATCAATATGACCACACTACTTGTATACAAATAGTTGGTTCATCATAAATAGCAGCTAGGAAGGATGATGATGATGATAACTGATGTAGCAAAACAATTTCCCATTTTCTTATCTTTACCACAGGAAGGAAAGAAGAGAGCGCAGCAGTGTGATAACACCCAAAGAGTCAAAACCCAAGCCAGCAAGAAAAGGAATATAGTGAACTTGATGGAAATATGGAAATAAGTTAAGTTATTGATAACACACTTTTAATTAAGAATGTTATTAGATTAAGTAGTGTTTCTTATTACAAATAAAACACTAAAGAGGTAGGGAACATGACTAGTAGGCATTTAGACTCATACACTGAAGCCTGATCTGCCAGGGCAGCCCCCTGCCTCCACTCCAAGATGTCTGTGGGTGCAGACAGGGTGGCAACAAGAAGCCTAGCGGCACAGGGAACCATTATGTGTACAAGATGTGAAACTTGAATAAAAACTCTTTTAATCTTGCCTTGAGCTGAACTAGAGCCTGATTGAATCTGCGATTTTAGAAAGAGGTGAAAATGCACAATTGTTATGGAAATTAAAGACAACCGGAGTTTGCATCTCATCGTATATTGTTTCCATACTTGCTGAAATCAAACTAAAAATGAAATTGCCCATCCACAGAGCAAAATGACAGATCGATCGATCGATTGGTTTGTTATATGCGCAAACACAGGAGAGGAATAGATTCGTATTGTTAATCATAACCTTTTAGGACACGGATGAAACGCTGACATTTCACCTTCATTTTTTTTTTCCCGTTCAAGTCAAACCTTCCTTTCAGTCTTTTAAATCTATGCAGACCTGTCCGCTCAGTCATATGGAGGAAGGATTATTGTTTCATTGCCTTACATTGATTTTCCGTGTTGCTGTGCGTGCACCTGCCTCAAACATCCTGGCTACAAATGCACAACACCAAAGGGTGTGTTTTTCTTCCACACATTGATTTTTTTTCTTGAAGCATTGATCTTGCCTCACTTATCCTCATCACAAATCAAACAGAAAATAGAACACTCTTTCAGTGACTAATTGCACTTTGTGACACGTCACCTGATTTCCCCAGCAAATCTGATGGGGCTTTCATTCTTGATGCAGCAAAAAAAAAATAATAGTCCAAACCCTCCCTCCCTAGCAGAGGATGTTTTCTCCCCCTCTGAGGAAAGCTGTGGGAGGCTGAATGTACCCTCTTATCTGCTTTCATCACAAGCAACCTTAGCTGCTATAAATGAGGCAGGGCAGTAGAGCTTTGCAATGGTAAATAGGGTGTCTGATTGAAAGATTGGCCCACCTTGCCGTGACTGTCAGGAGGCCTCATCCGAGCGCAGGCAACCACAAAGCTCACCCACTTGCCACTCTGTGACGCCCAAATAGCCTGGGACGGGACCCGTGTCTGAGGAGATTGCTTTCGGGGCGCAGCGACTGGACCCTGATAGAAGAACACTTATCTCTGGGTAATTACTCTCTGTGCACAATGAATAAAATGAGAGACAGCTCCATAATCTAAGGTCTGGCAAGCTCGAAGATTACACAGCCACTCATATTATTATTCACCGAGATTAATATGCAAATATGATAAACAAGCGAGGTTATCTTTGGCTTGTCTTGATATGAAGTGAGAGCTGTCCAGTTTTATTTTATGTGGAAATTTATTTCAATTTAATTAGTAGAAGATTTGGAAAAAACAAAACAAAAACACTTTTATTGGATCTGCACGGCTCCTTTGAATCTGGCATGCACACTTCAGAGAACGTCTACCAATCTGGGTCACATGCACACAAGCAAACCAAGAATGCAGATTTGATTTCACTCCTCAGGAAGGTGAGAGTGTCACTCCATGCTCATGGATATTTGTAACTCTCTGTAGTCCCTCGTCTTTGTGGAGGGTATAAGACTTCCCCACTCCATTGTTGAGCTTTGTAATTGGCTGTGTGTTCATGACAAAAGAGGCTCATGGAGGGACTCTGATGAGAAACTGCCTCAATCCAGCTCCTCTGTTTCTGGATGGGCTTAATTAGAATTGCTGCAAAGACCCTAAGGGTCCGGAGAGAGGGCCCATTTCATTTTCCTGTTGTCTTTTGTCGTCCTCACATCGTTTTCCCTAATTATTTCAGAGCTAGGAAAATCTGCTCAAAGGATTGCTTAAGTGTCTGAAGAGGTCAGTCTCTTAGATGACGCAGACTTGTGCGAGCAGAGCTGAGGAAGAAGTAAAGTTTGGGAGAGAAAAAACTAATTGCATTGGGGTGCTGCAAAGGATAAACATTCTTCATATATAATGTGTCTGTTCAACCAGTGCAACTTATAGCTAAATCCGATAATTATATCAGCGTTAAAGACCAACATTATGCATAACAGCCCAAGATTGGAATTCAGCATTGTACCAGATGTTGTTTTGCATAACATTTTCTGATATGAGATACAGTTTTTCCTGCTTTAAGAACACAATAATGAATATTTTCAGTTCTTATTGTAGGTCAGCATTTCGACGGATTCATGTGGTAAAGGTGATCTGCAGTGAAATTCAGATTTACTGTATATCATTATGGTTTGTCAGCACACAGTACTGATAAACGATTACTTTTCTGTGTGTGAGATCACTGCTAATTCTGAATAACCCTGAGGTACAAACTTATCTGCATGTGTGTAAATATGACTGTTTTCTACAGTTGTTACACTATAAACTACTGAGTTTATAGTCTTTGGTCATCTCAATTTAGAGGATCGTTAGCTAAACTTGCAAGCAATTGTTTACTTTACATATCCTCCACATTGTACATTAGTAGTCCGAGATGATAAGAAATTTGCTAGTTTTAAAACCAGTTTTTGGCTTATTTTAAAAGGGGCAACAGTCTTGGCAGGTGGGGATCTGACTGCAGCCCAATCCATAATGCATTCAACACCCAACCCCAACCTATGTGCCTGTTATAGGGTAGGCCCAGTTGGGCCCACGGGGTAAAAGTCAGCCATGAAACGCTTCCCCTTGTTTCCCTTTTCCAGGCCTGGACCAGGGTGGGCCCAGGTAACCCTGTCCCTGGACAATATCCTTTGACAGATGTTTTCTCACAGGGTTTTTTTTTATTATTATTATCTTGGAGTTATTTACAAGTGAGGGAGACTGGAGCAGGAAACTGACAGATTGCTGTGGTGTCTGTAGTGATGCAGATACTATACCAGTCTGTCAAAGGGAGAGCTGAGCCTGAAAGCAAAGCTGTTGATTTAGCAGTCGACCTACGTTCCTACCATCATCCATGAGCTGTGGGTACTGAACAGAAATTCGCTTCTGATGAATGTCTGGGATCTTCGTTGCTCATTCAGAAGGGGCTCAGAGAAAAGCTTCTATTGGACACACCAAAAGGAGCCAGTTGAGGTGGTTCAGGCATCTGGAAAGGATGGCTCCTAGGCACCAAGGACTGGTGTGGCATTGGCATGTCCTACCAGGAGGAGACCCCCAGCAGTTCCAGAGCAAACTAAAGAAATTATTTCTCTCAGCTGGCCTGGAAATGCCTTAGTGTCCCCCTGAAAAAGATTGTGGAGATTACTAGGGTGAAGGAGGTCTAAGCTTCTGTGTTTAGACTACTGATCCCACAACCCTGACTGGGTGGCAAAAATGACTGGATGTCTCATTGGCTGGTTTTAAAGGGGACTTAACATATAAACAAGTCTCAAAGATTGTGAAATGGCTAGTGCAACACAATTTGTGTATTAGCTTGATTTAGAGTAGCCTGCAATACACTGACAGAGTGAAATTGTAGCTGAGCAGAAGACATCAGATCTTTGACGACAAAATTATTGTTGACAAAACAATTCAAAGTCAGGATTATTAAGAACAAAATTAGGACAAAACAATAATATTTGGTCTTGTTTATTGCCTAGCGTCTTTTGGCAAATGACTTACATAAAATAAATGAATGTGGGGAACTGGAGACAGACTTTAACCATAATTCTACAAAAAAAAAATTGTTACAGTTGAAGAATAATGAAGAACAACAAGCTAAAGGCCTAACAGCCATCAATAGTACATACAAATAATAGGATGTGGTTAAATACACACATGATATCAATATTTTGTTTTCCTAAATATCATCATAGTTAATAAAGGTACATTCAATCTTCCTTACTAATGATCAAAGAAGTAACATTTCCAGTCCGGAAATGCAACTTACATGCAACACGTAGATACATGGAGGGCCAACCTCTGGGCATCAGCGGTCCCTCACTGTGCAATCTGGATCACAGAATTCCTATAATGAAAGAGGCCACAGTGCCATTACTGTACACAATATGAGGCATTCAGAGAAACTGTTACTTGGAGCAGTTAGTCACTTGACATAAATAACCTTAAGAGTAACAATTTACCTGTCGAATTTTGCGTGCAAAGCCAATCACATTTGTTCCTACTACACATACTGCCTGTACTGTAGTAGAAAGCTGTTTAGTGGGGATGTTGCGCTGTATGAGGGTGATAGGAGTAATCAAGAAGAGGAGGGGGCTTCTCCATAGGAAGTTCCTGCAAACAGAGTGCACCCACTTTTTAAACCCCATTTGTCTTGTTAATGCTCCCCTCTGATTACCTGATTGCACTGGATGACTGTGGAGAAATCTGATTGCGTAAAATTATATAGAGCAAACTTTTGATTGGGGAGGGATCTGGCGAGCTTGCTGCCACCATTGACAGGCTTTGTGAAATTTGGCCTCGCTGATTTGAAATCAGCTAAGTGTCACGTCCCATAATTGTAATCAGAACTTAATTTTTCATCCTTGTTCTCTTTTCAGAGCACAACTTTTCTCACGCAAACTTTTCAAGCTTGAACAACACTGCAGCTATGTTCTACATACAATAATAATGCTCGAAAAGGATTGTCCAACGAGACCTAATCCCCACCTTTATGGGTAAATGACTCGATGTTCTGCGTGTGTCTTCAACACAGTATATAATCAAATCATTAGCTTGCTCGCCACAGTTTACACATATTGCCTTAACCATATATACAGCGCATGTTCTCGCCTTTTCTTACTCCATTTTGCACTTGAAAGCCTCTTTTTTCAAAGGACTGAACCTCTGCTTGGTCTTCCTATCACCTGGATCAAAGCTGTTTAAATTCATTCTAAGTAAAATAGATTTAATTCATCTTTATGCATCAGCAGCTGAAACACAAGTGGAATCTTTACATAAATGCTTTCAAGATTGAAAAAAAAGCATTTAATGGATCAAAAGAATTATTAAGGTTATCTGTCTTCAGTCATGCAATGAATTTTTGTTATGACGGCTTTATTCATTTCTCAAAGTCAACACTGGAGTCTACGGGGAAAGAAATCTGCAGTGCAGTATAAGTTAATAGGCAAAGCTGAATATTTCTTCTTTATTAGGTTTGCGATTCAAGGTAAATTAAAGATAGGCTGATTTATTTATTTTTTTAACATGGGTGCTGGTGACATTTCAATGATTGGAACATAGTCAAAGGCATTCACAAATCTATACTTCCACAACATTGCATACTCTTCATTAATTAACTTCCTATTGATCACTGACCTTGCCACTTCAACTTATTTTCAATTCACACATCGGCTTACAATTCAGCCAATGTGTGTTCCAGTAAAACACAGCGCAGGAGAAGAAATAAGTGGTGAGGTCAAGTGGGAGTTAATTTAATGTCGGTATGTTTAAAGAAAATGCAAGTTTTCATAATGGATTTTTCAGAAATGTAAAGTGCAGTTTTGAGCTGAAAGACCCGTGCAACTGCAGGCTTAGGAGGCTGGAGGACGCGATGGAGTCTTTGTGGGCCCGACTCTGTCACTGCATTTGAATCATGAGCCGAGCTCAGTTTTCAAACTGAAATGTCACAGCTTACAAATGCAAAAAAAAAAAAAAAAATAGGTAGATTTTCTAGTAGTGTAGAGTGCAGGAGGTTCTTGTAAAAAGATTTTAACTTTAGCTGCCAGGAAAACATTCTCCATCCCACCACACCAACAGCAACCTGACGAAAAATGTCAGTTTGAGTGTATTAGCTGATCTGCAGCCATACAGCAGAAATCTTAGCAGAGAGACTTAATCCCCAGTCACCACGTGCCTAGTTTTGGTGAGCCAATGCCCACTGCAGCTATAGATTTCTCTTCTTGGCTGACAGGAGTGGAACCCAACCTGGACCTCTGCTGTTGTAGCCCATCCTGCTTAAATCCGAACATATTGTGCAGTCTGAAATGCCTTTCCCCCTCATCGCAGGTTCTTACTACAGGCTCTCCAACCATTCTTCTTTAACCCCTCATATAAAATGCATTTTCATCCCCCAGAAACTACCCTGCTCTGTGAAAGTTATTTGAGATGGTTGTGAGTGAGGACCACAGAAGGCCCAACCTTGCACGAAACAGACTTCTTACATCTCCCAATTGAAATGCACAATCCTAGCTATGGTGATTGCTGTAGAACAAAAACCTCTGGCCATCATTCATCAGTAGTGAGTGTAGGCTGTCAGTCTGCTGTTTACCTCAGCTGTCAATATACTGCATCTATGTCTATTTACTCTGGAGGAAGCTGTAAAAGTTTGTTGATATGAGTTGGTAATTGAAACTCTTCTGCCTCATGACAGGGATAGTGAGGTGAGTTGTTGGGATCTTGAACTTTTCTTTCTGTAAATTTTTGCCGTTGTTAGCTTTTGTTAGTGAAACAAATTCTAACAACATTGGACTCAATGCTCATGCGATATAAGAACGCAATTAACTAATCTGCTGCTAATAAGTAATTACAATGATACTGGGAATAAAAAAGTATATTGATACATGTTTTCGTGTGTTAGAGCCCAGAAATTAGTTCAGGAGATGAGGAGGTAGAGATTGAGATGGAAATAAGGGAGGAGAAAGAGCAGTTGTGAAGGAGGAGAAAAACAGATGTTAAGTGGTCGTATATAGTTTCAAAGTGCTATTTGAGATTTTTAAATTAAAAGAGATGTAAAATTTAAAAGGCGTACTATGTATGTGGATTGTCTCTAGGCACATACATAAAAAGCAGTTAGGCAGAATAATGAGTCCCATCCTAGCCACCGTTTTCAAAATGGGATAAAGATGGCAGCTTCTACAAGCCGGCACCAACTCTGATGTGTTTTTAATGGATTAATTTTAAGTTTATGACAATGCTTTACATTGTTGGAAAATGTATTTTAACACTAATCAATATATATTTATGAGTAAAACAGTATTTTTTCTATCAGAAAAACCAAAAATTTTTTTTACTCTATTGTTAAGGGGTGTACATGCAGAGAGAGACTAGCAGCAATGTGGCAATCATGAAATAAAGCGCAAACAAACACCAAAAAGGCATAGGTGGTGGATACTCCTCTCAACTCTGAGGTAAAATCTAAAATTAAAAAAATAAGAACATGACTGTTACCAATGCTGGAGACAAATATGGGCTACAAATCAAACCCAAAGGCTTTAGATGAGGACACTGCTTCAGAGCTCTTCCAAATTAAAAAAAATATGGTGAAGTCTACTAAGTACTATATTGGAAGCTCCTTTTAGCTCATACTCGAGGACTAAAACATTAATAATCTTTTTCCAGTGAGAAAAAAAAAAGTGATGAATGATGTAACAAACAGTCCTCTTCCAAGTCTTCCAAAAATATTAAATCTTCTCTTCAAGGAGACATAAAAGTTGTTTCTGGTATAAAGCTTACATGTTTTATGAAAGCTGAGGATAAACCAGTACTTTGTATAGGTCAGGGAAACACCATGAAAAGATTAGATTATAGTAATAGATGCTTTTGCTGGCTGTTGGATTGAAGCGGGGAAACAAACCATTATCCTTGCTTGTATTGGTGACCCATTAATCCTAACATCATACCGTATCTTCAAATGCCACCTGAGCATCACAATTACACATATTGAGTCTTTAGCCACCAACAACAACACTGATCCACCAACTATGGCAAAACTGGCCACCGGCAGACAGCAGCTCTCTTTAGTCCATGTAAAGGTCTATGTGTGCTGTTGAATACGTTACAAAAAGTCCCCCTCACACCCCCTTTGTGTTAATGAATGAGAGGTTAGGAGTGACAGTCCCATTTCACTAATGCCATAACCCACTACGTCACACACCACTATCAAAGGACACCTTGTGTGTAACTGAGACACGCCAGCAGCTTTGACAAGAATGACATCACTTTACGCCACGGGAATGGGAACAGCCTGTCAAATTACACTGAAGATAACATTTGATCCTTGGTAGCTATAAAATAACATCTGCAGCCTTAAGATAAAACTGTAATAGGAATTATACCTGTGTGTACAACTCAATACAACTGGCCCAAGTCTGTCATCAGAGAGAACCTTCAACTTAAAGAAACAGATCACACACACACAGACACACACTAAGCAGACAGCAGTATGAGACAGACCAACACTTAGCAGCTGCCCCAGTCCTCTCCATTTGCATAAAGCAAGCATCAAACAGTCAGCTGGGCAGGCCTGTAGCATTAGCACAGTTCCTTTCTCCCATAGTCTACGTTTTCTCCTTGTTGACTACCAGACAGCTGACACTTAGTGAATTAAATCGAATCATAATGACTAACTTAAAAACAAACAAACACCTTTATAATTTCTTTACTCCAAAATTTTAAAAACAGTAAGACCAAGGTCCTGTATTATATTCAGGGCACTGGACGTGCTAGTGTGGTGGTCCGTCAATGGCTATAGGTACTGACCTGTGTTCTTATTAGGGGTGGGTTTTGATAATCGATTTATCGATTAAAATCGATTCTGGCTTGGATAACGTGATATCGATTCATTAAAATCCTGAATCGATTTTTTAATATGAATTAATTTTGCCCAAAACGCCAGAATCTCAGGTTAAACCTCACAAAATTCCAACAACCACCAAACAGCTAAAACAGTAAATGAGAGCAGGTACACGGATTCTGTTCACGAATCGATTCGGGACCTTGTGAATCGGAATCGAATCGATTCTAGAAATCAGTGACGATACCCAGCCCTAGTTCTTATCTTGCTGTTTCAAAATAAGCGCAGCTTGTAGATACTTTACAGAAATTCTTGGAATACCTAAAAGGCTGCGAGTGCTAAATCATGTTGTGGATACGGCAGCATGTGCAATTTCCTGTATTTAGGACAGAGTAGGGTCAACAAAGTTGGGGCCTCAGAACATTTAATGTGGTCTTGTTCAAAAAACAGAAACCGCAACAAAGCAGACGCTTGTTTTTGATCCAGTGTGCCTTTTTATGGAGTGAGGCTGTGTAAGCTGAGAGTGTCCTGTAAGACTATTTGCTCTGCGCAGAGGAAACACCCCTGTAAAACTCAACAGCTCCTCAACATTTTGGACTATCTCCATGTGGCATTCTTTTTTGACTCCTGAGCCTCCAGCCACCTGCACGACTTGTAATAAAACTGTCACAAATGAATGAAAGTCTGGGCGAGGGGGAGGGGCAGCAGGGGGGGTTAACACAGATGTCCAAATAAAGTGTGAATGATTCATTTTGCCAAGATTAGCGGCATTCTCCGGCAGAAACTTTCCCATGGCAAAGGAACTCCGCTGCTTTCATTACTGCCCCCGTGGATTGTCATCATAAACTGATTTTCTCTCAAAGACAAATTAAATTGCATATGAAATACAACAGAAAGAACAAGAAAGTGTCTGTTTCTCCATTTTCGTCCACAGCTAACAGTCCCTCCCTTCCCTTTGTTGTCCTCTTTTTTTTGTCAATTTCCCATGTCTCTCACATCTAAGTGATCCAGAGTGTTCAAACTTAAATTAAGATCTCTGGCAAGATAAACAGTTAAAACCAGTTCCCATAGTTACGGCTCGCACAGCGTGGTGATTGCATTATAATCCGACAGCAATCAACTCTAAATGAAACAGGGATGATAAGGCTGCTATTTTCTCTGTGTGTGCGTGTGTGCTTCAGTGTAGCTTATTTCTTTTCCTTTGTTCGACTTAGATTTTTATTACCTTCCAATCAGGTCAGCTCCACAGCAGAGGCTTTTTGGACAAACATGGCCATGATGTGGGCAGAATGAGATTAAGATGCTACAACAAGGCCTCGGTGAAGGGCCTTCAGCTGCTGTGGAGCGTTCAGTGTCCCCTGATAACTCAGAAAATGCTTCAGTGTGAAAGTGAGTTTGCCCTTCAACTTTGAGCAGAGTCTCATCCCGCAATCCTTTTACTTAAATGAAAAATATATCCACAGATTGCGACTGCAAACATGACTGCTTCACATAATAAATGGACAAGACACGAGATAAAGACATTAAGAAATACTTGGCCAAAGTTCCTTATTAAATTTAATAAGAAAAATGATTTAGATGTATTTTATTTAGCACCAATTAAACATTTTTATAATCGGTCTTTGTTGTATGTTTTTGGTCTTAGGCACAAACCACAGTAAATTTAAAGGAAGATATCAAGTGTTATTAAAAGGTTTAGGCCAAACATCTTCAAAAAGCTTTATCTCTATATACACTTCATAGCCAATTCATTAGGTATACCTTACTAGTACTAGGTTGGACATCTTTTTGCCTTCAGAAATCTCTCCATTGAATCATATTTGTTATTATATCTGGCTCTCTTCCACAGCATGTCTTTTATCCTGTCTTAATTCCCTCACCCCAGCTGGTCACGGCAGATGGCCGCTCCTCCCTGAGCCTGGTTCTGCTGGAGGTTTCTTCCTGTTAAAAGGGAATTTTTCCTTCCCACTTTCGCTAAAGTGCTTGCTCATAGGGGGTCATATGATTGTTGGGTTTTTCCTCTGTATGTATTATTATAGGGTCTACCTTACAATATAAAACGCCTTGAGGTGACTGTTGCTGTGAGTTGGCGCTGTATAAAGAAAACTGAAATGAATTGAATAGAACTGCCTTCATTCTTTGTTACTAAAATTCATCAAGGTATTGGAAGCATTCCTCAGAGGTCGGTATGGTTGTTTCCTGCTGTAGCTCATCTTGCTTCAAGACACAAGATTTTGTTTTCCTATTAGTTCAAAGCAGTCTGGCCATTCTCCTATTGTTTCAATAATGCATTTTCACCCAGAGAACCAACACTCGGTGGATATTTTCTCACAGCGTTCTCTGTAAAATCTAGAGATGGTTATATAGGAAAAGCTCAGTAGATCAGCAGTTTCTGAAAATAACCAGGCCAGCCCATCTGGTCACCGACAACAAAGTTTCATTCAAATTCACTTAATCACCTTTCCCATTTTTATGCTTAGTTTGAAAACCTCAGCAGGTCATGTGATTGGCGATTAGATATTTGCATTAATGAGGAGCTGAACGTGTGTACCTTATAAACTGGCTGATGAGTTTATAACTCAACTAAACATTTTAAAGTAAGTGATTTTTTTCCTGTTAACGTGGTAACATTGACAAGAGAATCCTGGCCTGGTTGATTTGAGAATGCGTGCATGTTGTATGTGCACCATTCACGGTAATCACTGGCTTGTAATCAAGGCTGTGATTACCGTGGACCTAAACATACTTGTGATATCAAGAAGACAGTTGAGATAAAATTGCAGCCCTCAGGTGAATTTAAACACATAATTTTTTTTAATGCAAAGCTGGCAAAAGGTTGACTCAGGGTTACCAAAATGGAACGTCATCGGGCAAAAGGTTGTGTTATCCGCTTTGACTTGCCCTAACATCGGTAGTCAGAATAAGTGATTGCATTAACCTGGTTATCAAAGCGCTAGTGTTAACCCAGGGTTCTGACTATGAGCATGTTCACGCATGCCGCTGGCAGCATCTGACCAGTCACGCTGACTATTGGACCGGCAGCTGAAAATAAGAAATGAACTATAAATTTTACAAATGAAGAGGTTACAAAGATAATACAGAATGAAAGCAACACAGATGGTCCACTTTTGTCAATAAGACTGGAAAAGCACCACCTGTTGAGAAATAAGCTAGTTGTCGTATGAAGCCTATTAAAAAAGTCAACCAACACAAAAGTTGGTTGACTTATCAATATCACAGCTCTGTCATTAAGACACAGAAGATACTGTTAGATTATAATTGAGTATCTAATAAATTCATCTTTAAAAGACACTCTTTTTTTTATCTCTCAGCTGCAGCCTCAGTCATGTTTAAAAATAAAGAATAAGTAAAGAATAAATATAAAAACAGAATTCAAAATGAGTCTGCGGGTCAGCAAGTACAAATAGCTGCTCTGTTTTAGGATCTTAATGTTTATGCAACAATAGAACTGTTGTAAAATCATTTGTAGCCAACAGGAAAAGAATAAAATAATACAATTGCCTCTTATGAATTTCTATACTTATATATTCATAAGATGCTATTAGAAAACTTTAGACCCTTCTATTGTCAGCACACTCTAGGAATGGTGACATGATTTTCCAGAGAACTGATTGGTCAGAAGGCAGTGATGTGATACCTGTTGATCTCTAATCTGTAACCCAACTTTCTCTAGAGCATGCTTGGTTCACAACACAATTTACCAAGGTGATATTCCCTGATACCCGAAATACTGAAAACTCAGGATTAATCCAAAAGTTATCTGGATAAAACAAAATTCTGCCTCTGGTCATCATAAACCTAAACTCTGCTGCTCCTGTTCATCCATTCTGGTGCATACAGGTTTTGTACGAAGCCATGAAAACAGGAAATGAGTGCACAGAGGCACTTTAGTGGTATGTAAATACCAACAAGTCAGCTAATTAAAAACAAAACAAAACTGTGAGTTTTGAAACAGCTTCATCAACATAATCCACTGAACATCTGCAGATTTTAATTTATAAGCATGCTTGTGTTAAAGTCACACTGAAGATACCCACCCATCCTCCCAGTGAGGTTTTCCAGTGCTATAAGATCTTCTTTACCTCCAGACACACTGTAGTCATTAATAAATCTACAAAAGGCACCTGACAAGCAAACATCTGGACAAATAACCAATGATGTAAAAAACTGACTCTTTTTTTTTAAATTGAAGTGCATAATCCTAGCTATGGTGGCCACTGTAAGACAACCAACTCTGTTGGCTTTTGATCTGTAGTGAGTGTTGGCTGTCAGTCAGCTGTTTACCTCAGCTTTAAGCTTTCAATATACCAAGTATCCACTATTTGGACTGTAAAGAGGTCAATATGAGTCAGTGAAACTCATTTCTCTCTGATGACAGAGTTGAGTTGTTGAGGATATTCTGAACTTTTCAGTCCTTAAGCACTGCTGTTTTTGCCAGTGTTAGCATGGGTTAGCGAAACTGTGTTTGAAGTGGATCCAAGTTGAAATTTTGGATTCGGATACTTAAAAACAAAACTTTCATACTATTTGAGAATAATCAAACTGTTTATCAGAGGCAAAGTGTGATTTTTTGGGGGGACACTGGAGTCTAACATTAGGTGATGCAATGTTAGTTTAGGACCAGCTGGTGTTGTTGTTTAGCAGGTTTGCCAGCTGTCCAGAGAGAGGAGGGTTGCATGTCTAATCTGATGACAATAAGTAATTTCAGTAGTACCATATTCTTTTTTTCCATTGAATAAGCTCAAAAAACACTGACTGAACCTTTAAACTTTTGAGACATTCATTACCCAGCTGAAGGTCCTTGGAGTTTGCAGTAAAGTAGAGCCAAAGTAATACAAAGTAACGCATGTTAAGGTCTTTCACTCAAAGACAGCCAACACCTGAACCCTTGTGCACATTTCTCTCCAACATCAGTTTCCCATGGCCTCGACACTAAACAGAGACACTTCCCCGCTCACTCTTTCATGTCTGAGACTTGGTGTCTCTGTGGGAAGAATGCAGCTCGTCTGAGATGTCTGCAGGTTGTCAGAAAAAGAGGCAGAGGAGCGAGGGGAAGGCGAACCCCGAGGCACCCCCAGGACAAACAAGAGAGGCATCTGTGAGTGGAAACCACCGTCAGTCATCTTAAAGAAATTATCCCCTCTGCCATGTCCCACTGATCACCAAGGACCTGCATGATCGGACTGCGGTCTCCTCACAAACAGACAAAACCCTCTTTCATTATTGACTTGTTTTAATCACTGCTTCTCTCCACTTGCTTCATTTGAAGTTTTAGATGAATCGGTAAAGACGGCACAGGTAGATTCGGCCTTGTGCTTCACTGAAAGGAAAACGAGCAAAGTAGAAGAAATGCCACTCCCAAAATAAACAGCAAGATCGAAACAAAGAAGCAGCGCTGTCACTCACGCTGCTCTGTACTGTATCACAGAGACTGAAGAACAGTATGCAGCACACAGCACATCGCTGTAAATAAAACGGGAAAGAGCAGTCATTCAGTAAAGTGGGGTTAGAGCCAAATGAAATATGCTCCCAATTATTGCAATGGGTGTAAGGAGCTAATAAAGTGAATGTCCCTACAAGACACTGAACCCTAATGGATCCCAACTAATTTGCTTTGACTGATGAATTTCCCGCTCCAGTTGCGTGGGGTTGAATAATTATGAAATTTATCACAAGACATTGAGACTCATTAAGGATTCGCGACATTTCATTAAAGCAACGTTGTTAGAGGCAGCACATGGTGTTCTGTTTGTGTTTGTACGTGTGCGCATGCAGAGAGTCTGAAATAGTGTGTAGAAGCAATTATCCAACGATTAAAGCACTTAAAGGAAAGGCTGTTTTTGCTTCTCTGTCATTTAGTCTGAATTCCATCATTTCACGTCTCTCTCCCTCTCTTCCCCCCCCCCTCCTCTCCCGTCACTGAAATGTTTTCTGGCTCTGTTGTGCACATTCATTACTGTCAAGGGCTTCGGGTGCATTTGGAAATGTGCACCCTGATCCATCAAAAAACGTACAAAATCCATTACATTTATAGGAAAATGTCATGACTAGATGGTTTCATTACGCAGCTTTACGAAAGACGTCTGTCTCTCAATCCTGACCTGTACAGACTTAGCACGGTTAATTTAGGAGAGCAAAAGTCCCCCTTTTATTTAGAAAAGCATCAAATGACAAAATGTTTGTTGAAAGAAAAATAGATTTAGATATCGTGTGAGGATATGAAAGTGACAAACCACCAATAATGCCACCAAAAGAAAAAGGAAATAGTATGTAGGAGCAACTTATAACAAAAATCTTCTTGTCCTGTGATGATTTATGACCTACATGGAAGTAACCAGTACTGTCCAAACACGGTAGTCTCCCCATTTTCCCTTTAAATAGATTTAAAATGCAAAAACTTTTCTGATTCAAACCATTTAGCTTCTCCCAAAAAGCAACATAACATACCAACTTTATATATAAAGCACTTTAACTTAACTTCAGCAGGCACAGGAGATACAAAGTGATGTACACAAAAATGATTAAATACATCGAAGGCCAAGGAGTATAAATGTGTTTTACGATGAGTTTTAAAATCCAGCATGAAGAATTTGATGAGGTCAAACGGTAAAGAGATGTAAATAGAGGTGTAACTTTGATCTTAATGCTGGAAACAGGCGACTAGCATTGCTGGGACAGTTTGTTTTAAAAGAGTACTGTTAGGTGGTCTTGGGTGGTTAGTTAAGTTAGACATAGAGAATGTAGCCTTGCGAGAGTTAACGCCATCTCAGTAAATTCAACTGCAGGAAATGGAAATTCACACCATGTCTGCCAAAGATTCAATGTAGCGTCAAAACCAAGATCATAGTTGTATTTGCCATCAATAATCCGTAGAATAAGAGAGACATGTTTTGGCCCACCAAACAAATGTCCTAATACACTGACCTGAGGGCAGTAGCTCAAACTCCAGTTCATGCTTCAGTTTATAAACTGACTGCAGGTGGAAATCTTTAGTTGTAAATGCTCCACTGTGTTCACTAGATAGTTTTTCATGTTTTGTCCAGGGCAGGTAGCTCAAGGTGACTTTAGCATTTTGTTGTCTAATGAGAGAACTGAGGCTGAACCAAAGAAATAGAGCTCCGGGCCAAAACAATGAGCTTTAATTACATCTACGTTAGTAGCTTGCAGTGATGTAAATCGGACATGCTGCTTTCAACCAGGATTCCCAAGTTTGTATCCCACGTGGATGTAATTTAATTATTCATTTGGGGGTTTTTTTGCTGGATCTATAAGATTATTGCATAGATTTGAAGAGACCCTTTCACCACCAACTTCTCTCAGCAACAAACTTCTCCAATTTCTTTGTTAACACAGTGAATCCTGTTCCAGGCACTAGTGACGAACCCACTGCCTTTTTAATATCCATTTACCCACATAATGAAAAGAATGCCGACATAAATTACTGGTGTTTTCAAGATTGCTTGATCTAATTAAAAAGATCTCTATAAAAAGAAATAATTCGAAATTGCACAAACGTAAAACTTTCCTCCGACATAGAAAACAGTTTTTTGGTACAGCTGTGAGCAAATCATTCCAGTGTAGGCCATTAGACAGTGATGGACCAGAGGTTCAGTTAAGTGACTTGAATTATTGTGATCAGCTCCAGTTGCTTGTGTCTGAACACCTGTTTATCAAAGTGGCCATGCCCTTACCTCCAGTATCCAGAGGGATTCTTTAAAAAAATAAACAACAGCCAAAACTTAACATAAACTTCCTTTAAAATACTGTAAAACTAGAAGGCAACAGCAAATCAGAGTCTGTGGGGACTGACTCATTTTTTTTGATGGCTGCCTGAAGTGGCCATTGAAAAAAGCTTCAAGAAGCTTCCTTTTTTACCTTTGGGGGTTGTTGCTTGATTGGAACCATATATACAAGGGTATCAAACCCTAATTCTAGTAAACCTTATCAGCTCATGTCCCATTCTAGTATCAATGGAACAAACTCCTTAGACAGTCTTTGTTTTGCTATCAAAATGAGCTTTTCCTGTTTTAGTACCAAATAACACCTTATCACTAAACAGCTCTCTAAATACAACAGCTTTAAATGTGTGGGTTTTTTTTTTTTACTTAGTATTGTACATATAAGGAGCTGCCGGCAATACAAGTATTGCCGGCAGCTCCTTATATGTCTTATTTTATGCTAAGCTAGGCTAAACCTAACTTCAGCTCTGTTTATTTAATGCGCATTGACACATCAACCTCGAATGTCACCCTGAGATGGAAAACAAATAATTACATTTTCCCAAAATGTGGAGTGTCACTTTAAAAAACCAAGAAATATCTCTAATATTGAAGTTTGGATAATGGACTCTGACTTAGTATCACTCTGCTTTCTTTTTATGTCTAAAACTTCAGGCCACTGTATTGTTGCTGACATATTTTTCAAATTTCTTACTCCGGAAAAATCAGAAACTTCCAGCAGAGGTTTTAACTAACCCCTCTGACACAGATGAAGCATTTATTGAGCTGTTGATTTCTGTTTACCTAAGCTTGCTTGTTCTCTGTTTAATTACAAACGATAAATGAATGCGATCAATACCCCCAAATAAATGAAGTGAGGCACATTTTAACGTGGGAATATCGAGCTAAACACTTCAGGCTGTTTCATTGTTTCGTGACCCAAGTCGAGTTGGAACCACCGCAGCATACCACAAAACAAAGCAACGCAGCCGTGACCTCAGATTGAAGGGTTTGATGAAACTTTAGTCATTCTGAATGTGCTTATTTTCATACCATTTCTGCTACATATTGCACAACTGTATTCTACCATAACCATAAAGTGGAGTGATTTGCTCTGTAGTGAGCTGAATGTGGTCGGCTGGATTCTTATTTGTTGTTCTTTTCGTGTCTAATTTACCTCCAGGCTTCACTGCTATTAAATGTTTGAGCAATCGAATCAACGAACAATGCGAAAATAAAATGTGGTTATCTGCATTCCACAGGAGATTTAGATGGTATTTAACATAATTTTGCGTGCTACGTGTAGGTACAGCCATGTACAACCAGTAATCTGTTAACGCAGTTAAGTATAGTGGCTGGGGAAGAGACAGACAGCTTTTAGCACCTTTTGAGCAATAAAGGGGATAAAATGTGAGCAGAGACCTCCTGGGTTGGACAAATGAAGCCAGTGTGGAAGTGCCAAAGCTGCAGTTCCACAAATGGCCATGGGACAGACTCCAGAAAAGAAAAAGCTTCACACCCTGGTATAAAGAAAGGGTTTGGTTCTCTGTAGCAAATCCTAGGCAGGCTTCACTGTTCAGCTGTAGTAAAAACCAATCTAAGTTTCACAGACAAATGGGTGATGTCACAGTTGCTACATCTGTCTTTCAATATGTTACTTGCTGGCCACACAATCAGAGTGTCAGCACGGCTGTGGTGTTATAATTAGCCACAAGTCAGGATGTCCAAATGCAGAAGCAAAAGCTCAGTCAAAAACACAAAACTTATTAACAATTAACAAGCCGGTGATACTTTCAAAAACACAGCCAAACTTAAAAGGGAATCCTAAGCAGCACCAAAACCAGGAAGCAAGACGGGTTAAACACTAGAATCTCAACAGAGGATCTGATAAACACAACTGGGGAGAGATGACTATGTATGCACATGAGGCTGATCACACGATGAGAAAGAGGAATGAGTACAGGACTGGTGACAGCTTAGGACACAGCCTAGCCAATTTCTTCCACCATAGACTGTAAAAAGATGAATGGACTCATTCTTATATAGCGCTTTTTTACTCTAAATGAACTTACTCTAAACTCTAAATCAGCCACCCCTACCTATGACTGATGCATTGTCCCCACTTCCTTTCACTTTACAAAAGAGACGCTACACTGTTATGGAAATGATAGTGTATGCTGCCATTCTGCTCCTGTGACCAGATTCTGTGCAGTAGTGAGTGGAAAACACTGCCTGACTTTGAGTGGTCAGTAAGAATGCAAAATTGCTATATAAATCTTGGGCTATTTACTATTGAGTACCGCCTACTTGGCCAAATGTGAGCACAGATGTGCTATGACATCCTCAGTTAAAGTTTAATTAAAAACTTTTGGTGTTTGCTTACAAATAACCCATTTGTAAATTATTTTGGTACCAAAAATCAGTAAACATCAGAAACAAACAATACTATATTTTCTAGTATATTCACATGAATAGCATGCATGATTGCGCTATGATCTGCAAACTCTTCTTTAGCTTTGATTATGCCACATGTGCCAAACTCAAGGCCATGGAGCCAAATTTGTCCCTTGTTATCCAATCCATATATTATTTTAGATTCTTAATAAAATTTTAAGAAAAATTCATGATGAAAAATCGATTTCTTTTACTTGGAAATAGATTTTTACTCTTTTACTTACAGCAACAATTTGCATTTAGGCATTGTCAAGATGACCTGCTGAAGTACAGAATCTGAGAGAATATGGAAAAATGTAGATTTAAGTGACTTGAGGTGAAAATGCCGTGTTGATGCCAGAGGTCAGAGGACAACTACCAGACTTCTTTGAGCTGACAGGAAAACAACAGTAAGTCCACACACACCAAACAACAGATTGAACTGTGAAGCAGATGGCCTACAGCAGCAGAAGACCACACCTGGTGCAACTCCTATCAACTAAGAACAGGAAATTGAGCCTGCAATTCACATGGGAATTCTCAACATTGGATTTTAGAAGACTGGAAAAAGGATGCCTAGTCAGATGAGCCTCAGTTTCTGTTGCCACTTTCAAGTGGTGGTGTCAGAATTTGGCATGAAGCACAGATCCATCCTGCCTTGTATCAACATTTCAGGCTGCCGGCAGTGGTGTGGGGAATATTTCTTGGAATACTAGTATGAGCTCAGC
Source organism: Aulonocara sp. 'chitande type north' Nkhata Bay (assembly GCF_057382095.1). Lineage (NCBI taxonomy): Eukaryota > Metazoa > Chordata > Actinopteri > Cichliformes > Cichlidae > Aulonocara > Aulonocara sp. 'chitande type north' Nkhata Bay. The sequence continues at coordinate 15,899,787 of NC_141365.1, forward strand.
ATCATTTAAACACCATAGTTTGTCTGAGTATTGCTGCTGACTATGTGCATTCCTTTATGACCACAGTGTACCCATTTTCTGATCGCAACATGTCACAAACCTCAGATCGTTTCAAACTGGCTACTTGAACATCACAATGAGCTCATAATACTCATATGGTCTCCACAGTCACCAGATCTCAATCCAGTAGAGTTTCTTTGTACGGTGTGCAGATTCCCATCATGGAAAGGCAAAGGAGCACTTTTGTGGCCTGGGTGAAGTATGTGGATCAAACTGTACATGAGAAGGCTATGCAGGGCATGCATTTTTGATTCAATTAAAGCATTTGAACTGACTTTGACAGGCCTGGATTATATAATTATAATAACTTTAAAATTTTGCAAACCTTTGCAATTTCTCAGATGCACAAAGTTGTGTGTACTGGTGTGTTGTGTCTGATCCAGAAAAAAGCACTTTAGATGTTCAGGAAATCAGTTTATCACTTTCAGAAGCATCCTGAATCAACATGTTTTTCGGAGAATGTGGACTTTAAGTGTTCCTTTAATGGCTCTTTAGGTAAGTAACCTTTTACTCATTTAGCAGATTTCACTCAGAGATCTTTGTGCCACCCTGTGTGCAGTCCTAGAGCAGCTTCTCTGTATCTGCAGATAATCTGAACTCTAATCTTCCCTGATCAGTTGGCTCAGCTAACTGAACATCATTCTCTTTTACAGACAACATGTGCAGTAAAGCGAGAGCAACGTCGTATCGCAAACGGCAGACGAGGCCACATGTAGCTGTGCGATCTCAGAATATGAGCCCGAGAGAATGTTGGAGTGGCCTGGATGTTTTGTGTAAACTCTCAGGCTGAAACCGGCCTCTCTGCGGCTCAGTGTCACGTCAATAGACGAGAACACAGAGCGAATCCCAGGCTGAAGTTAACCACCGTGCTCACTGCGGCTCTATTGCTTTTTCCCACAGGACAAGCAGCTTCATTATGAAGCACCGTGGTCTCCTTTTCATCTCAGTGAGATCACCCCTGTGGGGAGTATCAACACTGTGAGCCACATCTGACGCTCTCTCGTCCCTGTTTAAACACTGAAATAGTATTCAATCATATTGTTGTTGGCTGCTTTCTTTCTTTCTTTTTTCTTTTTTTTTTTTTGTCATAATGCAGCTGCTTGGAAACTGCCATAGGACTCAAAGATCTCAGCGGAGAAAGGAGGTGATCAATTTCTGAGGGAACCCCCACCTACCCAGCCACCCACCCTCTTCTCTCCCCCTCGTCTCCCTGACCCCTCCACTTCCTCCTCCTCACTTCAACTAGCCATAATTATTTTGCAAAAGAGCTCCAGAAAAAGAACACGCAGAGTAATTTCTCTTGCCCAGTTATGAAAAGCTCATTAAAAAAGGCCCGGAACAAACAAAGCTTTTCCTGTGAGGCCTCTTTTCAAATTCATTTCATAATTTTCCTCTGTTTTAATCATTTATATCAATTAATCATTCCTTGGTGGAAAAGACATTCTTTGCAATCTTCCGTGGGGTTTTTTTGTTCTGCTGAGTGAGAGGCTTGATGAGAATGTCAGGAGAATGTGGCTCAAACCAAGGCGGAGTAGCACCGGCTTTGCCAAAAGGGAAATCAGCTTGATGCAGCGCGATCTCTTCGGAGCTGCAGGAATAATTAAACAATTAAAGTCAAGAAAAAGATCATCTTTATACATCTGACGTCTTTCTAATGAAGCCAGGGGCATCTTATAAGAGAGCCGTTTTGTCATGTAAAACCACTCAGCCTGCTGAATCTCAAACAGGGAAACTTTTCTCCAATAGCAACTGTTTTTGGTTAAACTGAAGACGTCACTTGTTTGCAGCTTTTCTTTACAAGGAGAGCAGCCCCCCGCCTCTCTGTCGTGGTGTCGCCACCATATACATTTCATTTTTATTAAAAAAAGCGTTACAGTCACCTTCAGTTGATGGGATCTCAGAAGTGTCACGTGATGGTGGAAAAACTCAAACTGAAGGAATTAAAAGGATCTCAGCCAAATCAGGTCTTGCAGATTAGCCTTAATAGGTGTTGAAACCAATGACCCGAGGCTTAATGAGGTTGTAAACGACAGCAGGCCTCGCTGCGATTTTTTCCAGTGACAGACGATGGCGCCACTACGCAGCTATTAGGGGGGCTTGATATTTCCCAGAGGTTGGAGTCACCCTCGGTAAACTAAGTAGTTATTGAATGTCAACTAATTAAAGTCGGGCGTGAGATGAATGCAGCCTACAGGATGTTGCTATGCAGCTTTCAGTAGTCCCGACAATGGAGACAGTTTGATCTGTATATTATTACAATGCTTCATATGCAATCTCTCCATGTTCGAGTATTATGGACGTTTAGAAGAGATAATATATTTATCACGGTGATATTGAAGCTCCTTAAACAGGACACTGAGCTTATTCTACGGATTTTCTTTGTCGTATAAATCCGCTCTAATCTCGTCTCTGCCCCTGATTTGGCTTGTATACGTTGGACTGCTGCGTGTCTCTTCTCTTCGGTCCATCTCACCTCCGTTTCCATCCTTCTCTGTCTGCGTGTCCGAGTCAGTCTCGCCTCCCTCTGATTGGCCAGAATTGTTATTCCTCTTAAATGGACCGCGCGCGGATTGGCTGCCGAGGCCCTTTCGTCACGCGGCTGAAGGGGCTTTTTTACTGGAGGTTTCTTCCTGTCAGCGACACATGTAGAACAAGCAGCTAACGGGACCCAGAGACCAGAGCAGAGGACAGTCAATTACAGCTTCTCTGCCTGCCTCCGTGTTTCTGTTTTTCCTCCCTCCCTCTTCTCCACGCACTTCTCCAGCTCTGTGGACACAACGGCATGCGCAGACCTGTAATTACGGCTTGTGATGGACTCGTTTTTGTTCCAGCGAGAAAAAGAGCACTAAAAGCGGCAGCAGCAGTTAAACGGGAAGCATCCAGTGGAAATACTATCTGATAACTCCATTTGCTTGCTGAAGAGCCGAGCTCGAGGGTTTCGCTGCCGCGCGGAGCTGGAGGCCGACGACCGCGCGCGGTGTCGCGTCCGCTTTCTACCTGTACTTTTTTGGGGTACTGTTGTTGCAGCCTACCTGTTCGCCTACCTGCCATTCAAGCCGTCAACTTTACAGCCATTACCCTGAAAGGAGACAAACGAGGTGGGTGTTTGCCGCTGGTACAGCTGTTCTGTGTGTTTGCGCTGTATATATATATTTTATATGTATATATGCTACCTGCAATTGTCCGTAGTTTTCAGAGTGGAAACAGTCGGTTTTGAGTCCGCCTGTGTCTATTTTAGGAATGCCTGCGCTCAGATGTGACAGCGGACATTACACTGGTCTTTTTAAAGGACTCAGCTCGTAGTAATTGAGATGTGAAGCTGCATTTCTTTTATTTTCTATTTCAAAAACAAAATCAGGCAGCGGACAGAAGCTTTTAGCACATGGCTGTCTGATATGTTCCCCCCCTCCGTCTCTCTCGCTCCCTCTTCTATTTCCATGACTTGGTCTCCAAATTGCTTGCCCGTGTAATTACTTGAGTTAGCCCATTTAAGTTAAAAGCCACCCCCCTCCTCTTCCCCTCCCCGTCCCCTCCATCCCTCAGCGGAAAAAAAGGAAACTCCTCTGAATGAAACTTGATGATGGCCCCGTCTTGTTTATCCGGGAGTCACTTTCAGGTCGGCTTTTTTGATTCATCTCCTTTTAGATTTAATCAGCACTAAGGTACGCTGTGGTTTGTCCCTAAGAGCCATCGCTAATGGGCTTACTGAATGCTTTTCTCTGTGCACCCCCCACCCTCCCTCTTCCTAACTCTAATTAGCCTACCTGTCTTTCAACATAGATTTGGCTTTATCCAGGCGAGGCTGCCTGACCAAATTGGAGAGGATTACATTTGAAAGAACCCACATTAATTTGGTGGGTGAAACAAATGCCTGCATTTCAGTAGATTAGAACATTTAACATCATTACAGCGTGTGCACATCGCTGTATCAGGGCTGTGGTGTAGATGCGTGATCATATACTTGGCTGAGGTCAAAGGCTCATGCAGCATCAGAACTATTGTGCCAAACATCAGCCTCCCTTTACTCACTCCCTTGAGTTTTGCTGTGGACATCACCTCTTTGCAGAGTGAGGAATTGTGCGCCATTAGGACAGCTCAACAAAGGCCCATGCTGTGTAATTGTTCCTCTGGCCCCACAGTGTTATCAGTGAATAGACATTCATCACAAGAGGTCTGATGAAGCAACAGCGTAGAGATCAAGGGCAGATTAATTCACTAAGTGACTCGTGGTTGTCTTGTAGCAGAGATCGGGCTTCGCAGCTGCAGATACAACATGTTCAAACAGCTGATAACTGATCAGTTATGACAAATGTGTCAACTCATAGCTGTGTAAGTCCTGACCCTTGTGTGTACAAAGCAGTCCTTGAGTGTAAAAGGAAAAAAAAAAATAGTCTGAACAGCAACCTGTCATGGTTTCTTCTGTGTGTTCTCAGGTACGATGGTGAATCCCGGAGGCAGCAGCCAGCCACCACCGGTGGGCACAGGTTCTCTGTCCTGGAAGCGGTGCGCCGGCTGCGGGGGCAAAATTGCGGACCGTTTCCTCCTTTACACCATGGACAGCTACTGGCACAGCCGATGCCTCAAGTGCTCCTGCTGCCAGGCCCAGCTGGGTGAGATCGGCACATCGTGCTACACAAAAAGTGGCATGATCCTCTGTAGAAACGACTACATCAGGTGAGGAAATCACCAGGTTGTGTGTTCAGTTTTCTGTATTTTGCTTGTGCAGCCTTACTGAGCAAGTTTGATGTTTAAACATCTTGCATGAATTTAAAAGGAAAAATTGTGCTTCTCATAGCCCGTAGAACTTTTCTTCTGGATTATATTAGGCTGTGATATTAAATCAAGTTAAAAGCAGGACTAAGCTGATGTAGATCTGTCATGGTCATGCAACCGTCCGCAAAGTTTGGTGCATTCCTGCACGTCTCAAATTGTACTAACGTCATCAGCGCTCATTAAGGCATCCTGGTTGAAGGCTCTCTGGCCTGCCCTGAAAGACGCCAAACGTGGCGCCATGTTGACAGAGCACAAAGCAAAAGGAGAGAGTCTGTGCAGGTCATAATGCGGTCTGTCCTGTTTTACAATCAACAAAAGAACAGAAAACTGGTCCTAAATGACTTGAGTTAGCTCTGCAAGAGACACGGACAGGATCTGTGTTCAGTGAAGGCTGTTTTATTAAATTTTTTTAATACAGTGGAAAAAGGATCATTTAATTAGCAAAGAGAGCCTTTTTAAATATTCAAGTAGGTGTGCCAGACACCCAACCAGAGCTTGTTGATGACACTCATTCTGGTCATGTTGAGCAGTCTTAAGTGACGAGAGAAGGTGCAGTTTACTGAAAGTTGACATGCATCCTTGACTCAGCCTCATGTGCTAGACTGGTATGGATTTTTAAGCCAATCAATTAGCCATTTGCTAAACTTGAGTTTCTATTCATGCAAGACAGTCGGAGAGTCTGCTTTTATTGTTATATAATAGAAATGCATGCTCATATTCTAATGGATGGAACCGCACTCCAGTTAACGTACAACGCTGCTATCAAATCTGCACGGATAATTCAAAATCTAAAGTGCGCCTGTGCGCTCTCACACCCACCTCATAAAAAGGATGGGGAAGTCAATGGGGTACTTCATTCATAATGGGACTATAACGTAATTAAAATTGGAAGGGGGGGAAAATGTGGATACACCTTTCCACTTGTAATGAGAGCATGCTTGGTGGAAGAGCTAAAACGCACATTATGGAACCATGAGATCTCTGTGGAGATAAAGACAGGAGCGGGGTAGGAAAAAAACATCTGACAGTGAGTCTACACAATTAAATGCTTTAATTATAGTCCCCCTCCATTTCCTTTAGTCCTGATGGGTTTTATCTAATGAGATCTGGTCCCTGGCTTGTATCCGCTCCCAATGACGTGTCCGAAATGAATGAGAGCCACACTGCAAACAAAACATTTAATTAACCAAATTGGCTTTTGAGAGAGAGCAAGAGAGAAAGACAGAGAGAAGAGGGATTATTGTGAAGGCCATTTGCTGCTGTTTTTTTTCCCCCTCTTCATCTTAAAGGGGCAGATTCATATTTGTAATAGAGTGCTAAACAGCTCAACATACGTTCTCAGCTGCAGCTTCAGCTTTATATCCATACAGCTGATTTAATAATGCTCATCTGACTGATCGGGAGTTGAGTCGTATGCCTGGCCTGGGATGATAACCCATCCCCTGTTTTTCATGCAGCGCTTGTCCCCAAAAGCTTTAACTTAAAGCCAAAGTTGTGTTTGCTGTAGGGATCATGTTGTTTTAAGCTGGAGGTGATATTATTTCTGTGGGCTGCTAGTAGAGGGAGAATTAATTTACTTGTGGCTGCTGGATTCAGGGAGAATGTGTGTCCCCTTAATTGAATAAGCCTAGGTAATTAAATGGCACTTTTCCAATAGAACGTGTGAGGTAAATCTAATAGTTGGTTATTTAATATCACTTTGAAGTCTGCCCACTCAAGCACTATGACAGCACAAGAGAATGTGAACTATTAGGCCAGGGGAGGAAAAAAAAAAACGGGATCTCAGAAATTAATTAAATCGCATGCAATTTAGGGGAAACGTTTATCTTGATTTGTCATAACAGAATTAATTCAAGGCCTTCAATTCACTTGGGGCCAGATCTGTTACTCTGAATTAACCAAGTGTAATTTGGCTGATCCCCCACCGCCAGCACCACCCAAACTCCGACTCCAGCCCTACACACCCCCACCCCCTCCTCCTGAAACACATGCACATCACAGATTCACGCGAACCCTCCCTCATCCTCGCAATCTCCCCACCCCGCCCTGTCCTACCCCCCCCTCCACCCTTTTCTCTAATGCAGCTCTTGCCATTATGCAAAGCCCCGCTTCAGTATCAATATGGCCTAGTGCTTTTAAGGTGCTTTGGCTGCTGATGTAGAGAGGCATTTTTAATGGACTGTGTTGCAGAAATCATTGTTGTGGGGTAATTTTACCCTACTCAAAGGCCTTGGTGAATGAGGTCTGCATTTACCAGACAGCCTCGCAGCAAGCTATGCTATATTTCACCCGGCAGTCAGCGCTGAAATGAAATCCAATAGTCATTGCCTGCATAGGCAACAGACAGGTCCAAATGTGTTTTTTTGTTTGTTATTTAATTTAATCTAAGACAGATTCACAAGGGCGGAAGACGACAGATAAATCAAGATAAAGCCATCCCCGAGAAACGTAGTGAGTAACTGATTTTTTTTGTTGCAAAAAGCAGAAACCAGATGTGTCATTGCAATTAAGAGTCCCTTGGCCTTAATTATACTGACCTGGGGTGTTGGCTTCACCTCAGCGCTGTAGTTCACTGGCAGAAGAGGCCATTAGAGCCCAACTCTAAACCGATGCAGCAACTTAATTGAGCACCTAAAGGCTTTGGCTCCTAAATCAAATACTATCAAGAGCTATCCCCTGGTAAAATAATTAACCCGGTACGAGTTTCACACTGCGCCCAAATGTAAAAAGGCTGCGGTGAAAACTCCTTTTGTCCTTTGTTTCCTCACCTCTCAAAAGCTTTCGCACAGGAGGAAACTCCTCGAGCAACATATTCAACAAGAGCACGAGGAACATGTTTTCAATTTGAGCGAAGTTTGAATTTCGGAATGAGCCGGCTTTGATATGCAGAAACATCTTGTGGGGAAAGTGTAGTTTTGCTTCTCCACACACACACATTGCAGCAGAGCACAAGAGTCTTAAAGCAAGGCATATATGTTCATTTCCACTGTCATGTTTGTCCCAGCGAGAGCAGAGAATTGGCAGTGTTGTGACGACGGTCTCCAGTTAATTAGTTTCTGAAATTGAGTTTTGATGGAGCCATTCCAAATGATGCCAAGACAAAATTTGCTTCAGCCTAAGCTGCCTTATTGAAAGCCATTTCTGTGTCCCTTTGCAAAGAGCTCTGGCTTGTTTGTTTGTCAGTTTTTCTAACAACTGCTCGGGTTATGGTTGGGATGGTAGAGGCATTTATTCCCTCTTTGTTAAATACATTTCATAAAAAATGTCTTCAAGAAGGTCTGCGCAGAAAGACACTTTGATCTTGTTGTTCTTTCTTTCGCTTGTTAATTTTTTTCCCCCCAACCAAACAACTTTATCTGATGCACGCACGCCAGTGTTAACCACTCCCCCCCTATCCCTTTCTGTCTCCATCCCTCTCTCTCCCTCTCTCTCCTTCTCTCCGGAGCATGTCAGATGCCGTGGTCTTATTTGATTGCTTAGGAAAAGTGCAGTGATAGAGCAAACACCCGGTGAGATATGATGACAAATGGGTCCAGATCCCAGTAAATTACTTTCTGCTCAAATCGAAATTTCATTCAGTTTGCTGCTCACCGAGATGAAGTAATCTAAATTGTGGACTCAGAAGGAAGATAGAAGGGAAGCTGGAGCAAGCATTTCATTATCAAGAGGCAGAGAGAGAGAGAGAGAGAGAGAGAGAGAGAGAGAAGGTTAGGGACGAAAGAGATGAGCAGAAGCAAATCTAAAGTGTTGACACCATGATTGAAAAGGTTAACCCATGCACATTATATATCAACCCGAGTAGCTACGGGGTTTCTAATGGAAACACGGCACTGACGGAGCATTCACAGGAGTCCTAATGGCAAAAGCACTACATCTCCGCCTGGATGTACAATCAAATCCTCTTAGGTCCTTATTGCTTATGTTCCACGTTATTATTAGGCTGCAAAAAATGTGCAGCCAAAGTAATATGCAGTTTCAGTGCTAGATGCTTGTGGAGGGCAGAGTCGTGTTGGATTCATTTTTCCTGTTGATACTGTGATGATTTTCTATTTCTTCTGCTGTATGTTTTCCCTTCGAGGCAGAAATGGAGTTGGGGGGAAACTTAGCGCCGGATACACTTTTCATTCAGTCACACACTCTGCAGAGAAAAGTGTGGACAGTCCATTACACAAGGCTAAATCTGTGCAGATGCATACAGCAGCTCCACAGTAACACTCCTTCTTCGTCCCTTTCTTCCCCCCCCTCAGATTATTTGGGAACAGCGGAGCTTGCAGCGCCTGTGGTCAGTCTATTCCAGCCAGTGAACTGGTGATGAGGGCACAGGGCAATGTGTACCATCTCAAGGTAAAGTCAAGTTTCCTCTCTGGAGTTTTGAACTTGATGAAGTTGGAGTGCTGCACAGTTTAAAGCCTTTGTTTTGTTTTTAGCAGCGATGCATCGGTTATGAAATCCTGGGCCGATGTTTCAAATAACATTTTTTTTTTTTGGAGATAACTGATGGTGATCCCATTATTTTCTTTCATTTGTAACTTCATATTTTAGCATTTTGCCAATATACCGATATCAATCAGCTGAACAAACGGATATTCAACCGACACATCAGCACACTCCTAGTTTTCAGTTTTGTGTATAACAGTGTTTTCCTTAGTATCGGAATTATCTCTTTGAAGAACACACAAATCAGCATCACATTGAATTAACTTTACACTAATTATGTTGTGTGCTTGGCTTAAAATGTCTCTGTTGTGGTCAATAGCGACTACTGTCTGTACGGAGCAGGGCTAATGAGATATGATTAACAGGAGATCCAAAAAAGTATTAAAGCAAAAACTTTAGTTTGAATTCAAATTGGTGTAAAATCCAACTGCTGGAGTGCTAAAACAATAAGCGGATTAATCATTTAATCACCATCTGTTCTCATGTTAAATAATTAAAATTTTCAGCTTCTTGAGTAATGTTAATCCATTTAGCATTTTGATATTATTTCACAAAAAAGGAAATTTTATAGCATCACTGTATTAAAATGTTGTGATGAAAAATGATGTGAGCGTGTGTTTGAAGACTTATGAAACAGACCTAGGATCAGTTTTGATCTTAGCTATGAGAAAACATTAATATTTTGTGTAGATATTTGGTTGAAGCCTCAAAGTCTCTACAAAAACTATAGATTGCGTATGAAAAATTGATGTAGCTGCCCTGATGTTAGTCATTGGGTTTTGAAGCCTCTGTGCTTAAAAACAACTATATTTCAAATTTAAAGTTGCCATGTTTAGGCGGGATGAGGGCATACTGATTTATCGGTTAATGATGGTTAGCTGTTCATTAAGAGAAAAACAGATTTTTGTACCATGCATTTTTAAAGCTGTAAAGCTGGACGTGTTAGCAGGAGGAGGGAGGCTGTGGGGGTGACTTGTTTGTGGAGCAGAATAAAGTGGACACTACAGGATCTGACCTTTTTTGGCACTTCAGCATTAAGGCTCAGGTGTTGCTGCAACAGAAACAAAGAAATGCTTGGCTATGAAACTTTGACATGACGTGATGTCCCTAGTGGTTAAATAAGAGTACTGCAATTTGCACATGTATGTATCCAAGGCTGAATTTTGCATGATATCTATCAACAACGTGACAAGATTTCTCCTTGACAGATGTAAGGAAATAAATGCCAGATGCAAGATCTTTGAATTTACAGATGTGATGTGGTGTTCTAGTGTGTTAAAATGTAAAAAGTCTGTTTTTTAGCTACTTGATAACATTACTGAGAACAGGGAAGCTATTTAGAAACCAAATGATGGTTGTGTCTTCCACAAACACTAAATCTTAATGTGCGCTGGCTTTATTTAAGGAGCAATTTAAAGGCAGGATCCTTTAATTGAAATTGAGATTTAGAGATCACAGGCGCTCAAGTCACAAATAAGATTCTTGGAACCTGCTTAAGCAACATTTTTATCCTCAGCTTCCTTTACAAGTTCAATGTAAACACACTACAGGGAAGGACCTGTAAGACCTTTAAGATCGGTTCTGTCTTTGTTTACAGTGTTTCACATGTTCCACCTGTCGGAACCGGCTCGTCCCCGGGGACCGGTTCCACTACATCAACGGCAGCCTGTTCTGCGAACACGACAGACCCACAGCGCTCATCAACGGCCATTTGAGTTCACTGCAGACGAACCCGCTGCTGCCCGACCAGAAGGTAAGACCCCCATGATGGCGGGGGGAGCCCCGCGGTTCTTTGTGGTCTCATTTCAAAGTACAAGACAAGCAGCAAAAGTCATCAGTCAGCCGGAGTCATTAGCAGGAAAAGGAAAAACATCTGTAATTTTCACGGCAACATTTTTCACTCTGTTTATATTGATGTCGTCGATTCGACTTCACTGCAAGGCATGCAGCCGATATTAAATCTTACAGAGCAGAGATGAATTTTATTTTTAGACAGCCAATGGATTTTTCCATCATTCTTGTTGGAGGACATGAACTTAGAAAATCTGTATTAACTGTCAGCACAAAGCATGCGAAAATGATGTTTTTGTGTACCGCTGCCCTCACACTTTGTTACCAGCAGACACATATTTGACTCATTGTGAATTTATTTTGCCGTTCTGAGCCAGACGTCCACTTTTAACATTAATACGGAGTGTTTAAAACCGAATTTGACTTTTCTATCAACACGCCTGGGATCACCTGGGTTAAGTTATTACTCCGAGGCCAAAAATGTGCATCCGAGTGGGGGCGAGAAGCGAACACAGACAGCAAGTTGCAGCAGTATGTATATCATGAAAGCTGTCATCATGGCTTTCCCTGATTTGATCTCGATGCCTCCAGTGAAAGCAAAACAGAAGGCCTAATCATATACGAAGGATAACTTCATTCTTCAGGATAGCTTCATTGTGCCTGCAGCAGATCTAATCATTATTGCCTCACAACAAGCAGCTTTATTGATACCTTGTCTGCACATAGAGCACACTGAGAGATATGGGAGGTGTTTGGAGTGTGTCAGAGTCTGACTGAAAGAGGAATTATATTGTTGGGAGCATGCATTTCACCTTGAGTGGTTCTGTGAGTAGAGGAGAGGTAGAACTCCATTAAGCCCCCCCACATCCCTCCTCCCCTTACGTCACAGGCCTTTTAAGGGCTTGTCACTTTTACAAATCAGCTCTTGGAGCTCTAAGAGCTCCTCACATTTAAATTGAAAGCCGTTGCATTATCTAGCTTAATTTTAAATGTCTGTTTAAGTCCTTGCTCCCACCCCCAGTGTCTCTTGCAGCATGGCTGGTGTAGTAAATATGAGGCCTCATTGTTTATTTATGCACTAACATCAATTGTAGTGAAAACTGCTGAATTATTGATGCTAAAATGCAATCTGAATATTGGCCCTGGTGCTTTAATTATAGCAGAGAGCGAATTATTAAATAAACAGAGACTCATCGCTCAGTGGGAACAGTCTCTGGATGCTTTTGTTATCTGCGCGAGTGAAATAAGGAGAATTATTCTGCCGCTCAAGCACTTTATCACACTGTATTTCTTTTGCTCGAACAGAATTTCGACAGCCTCAAACACCAGAGGCTTACAGCAGGATAACAGCCCTCTGAATCAATACGGCTCCAGTGTATCGGCCTGAATATAGAAGCTGGTTTAGCAGAGGAGAAAATGAAGCAGTCACAGGGTTATCTTCTGACCGTTGTTTTGATTATGTGCGATTTCGCTGTGACATAATTGGTGTTGTTCACGATCATGGCGTAGGACATGTGATGCTCATTTATTAAGCTTTCTTCCCAGCTTCTTCCTAATCTCTTTGTTCAGAACAGACAAATTACCGCTCTCATACAGAGCTGCTTTGACCCAGGGGAGAGGGACCCTCCCAGCGTCAGTCACTTTAATTAGCCCCCAAGTAGGAGTTTGCAATTACTAATAGATTGAAGCCCTCCTAGTGATTTGAGGGATGAAGGGAAAAGTAAATCGCCCCTTCGAATCGCGGAGGAAAAAAACAAGAAAGATGAAAAAGTTGAATGCTGCTGGTACCCAGACAGATAATTGTCTTTCCTCCCCTGCATTTTTCTGTTTCAAAGGACTGAACACCTCCTGCAGTTATGTCGGAGCGTGGTTCTAATTATACCAAAGAGAATCGCTTCATGAATGCACTTTTAGTTAATGCAAAGTAAATGGGACACCAGATGGTTTTCAAAGCCTGGCTGATCAATAAATTAAACACTGGAGCTGGTGGAAAGTTTATTTATCAAGGGGTGAAACATTTATGACATTTTGTGAACTGATGCTCTTAATGACGGCTTGATGTCTGTTCTCATTTAAACTTTTCCCTTTTTTTTTTTAAATTTTTTATCGCCCTCTCCTTTCAGGTGTGTTAGGCGGGAGCCGTGCAGGAAGCAGGATGTGTGCCTTCATTTTAACCCTTACCCATTGACACCCGAGACAGTGTGGATCAGCAGCACCCCGGCCTTTTTAGCTGTGCCCCCAGGCCCTTTTGTCCTAAAGGAATCCTCCTCACATCTCAACCAGTAACCTGACTTTTTATTTCTGCAACTCATACCCAGCGCTCAGCCTTCAATCCTTGGCTTTTCCCCAACTGTGGGTGGATACTTGCACTTACTACACCTGAATCGGGACACTGCGGACTCTGTGACCTTGGGACGATTTAAAGGGGGGGAAAAAAGAAAAGTGAAAAAAGGGGGAGACCGATCCGAATCCTAGAGGACTCTACGGGAGGAGAAAATTAAACAACGTGACGAGACTATGTTGTGACTGAAGAGAAGGAACGAGACTAATGAGGTTTAAAAGGCGCAGGCTTTTCAACTCTGCACATTTGTTTAAAGACATTTTGGGGGGAAACCGGGACTTTTTCATTTTTCCTCTCCTCCTTTTCTATCCTCATTTCCCAGCAACATGGTGTTTCCACTTTCTATATTTTAAGTGTTGTCAAAGGGGAATGTGTTTTTTGGTTTTCTTTCTTTCTTTTTGGTGGTATATATCTATATATTAAGATGGGGTTTAAAAAAAATCTGTGGCATTTTGTGGAAAACAAATCATGAACACTCTCTTGGTGTATTTGTAAAACTACCATGTATGTACAGTATGCATGTAAATGTCGTTGTCCAGGCGTGGCTACAGTACATCTGACCCCTCCGCACTCAGCTCCTCCCTTTGAAACTCATGGCAAGCTGAAGAAATTTGCTCATAGTCAGTAATGTAGAGATCATCACCAACATTTAAATGCTGAATGAAAGAGAAATTTATTTGTGATATTTTCCGAGACATTTGCTCCAGTATGGTGTATTTAAGTAATAAAAATATTGAAGATTTAATAGCCTCCTTAAATTCATTGTAAAGCTTCAGTGTCTCTAATTAGCTAAACTTGGGTTTTTAGATGTTGTAATGAGTACCTGGCTAATTTTGTCTATTCAAGTGGGCAAAAGCCTGATATCAGCATGGCTGAAAATCCTCTATTGAACATCCTGCAGCACTGCCATTCAATTCCCAGCCTCGCAATCATCAAGGCGCATGATGAGCGTCTAACTGAAAATGGATAAACATGTATCCTCTCTTTTCTGTTCGGATGACCGTTTGCTATTCATCACTCTAATACCTGACAGAAATGGAGGAAAATGTCCCTTTGAAGATTCAATTACTGCAGAGAGGGAGAGAGGTGTCTCTTTCTGGCAGGCACAAATTGAATGGGCTATTTGCAGAACAAATTGGTGTTTGAAGTCCTTGCAAGACCTAATAGGTCTGAAGGAGGGACCCGGTAATGGCTGATGCGCTTATCTGCGGAGTCTGCGGCCTCGCATGAGCTCGCTGCTGCCGCTGAAACAATGCTGCTCTTCTCCAGAAGGAGGCTTTGATGCAAAAAAAATCATCTCGAAAAGGAAAGGAAATGGACCTGAAGAGTAAACAGACCCTTGTGTTTTAAATTGGAATTTCAATGGCATGAAAATCACGCCGAGTGGATTTGTTCTCGACCTTCTAAAGCACAACCTAAACATAGCGATTGTTAGCAATGCGTCACTTTCAGAGTCCCGGTTCTGAACATGCTGATCGAAGTCTAGCCAAGTATCTAATACGACTCTGATGCGCAAACCTGAACAAAAAGAAATATTAAAAAAACAAAACAACAAATACACACCTGTTACCTTGAACATCACAACAAAAGGCTTTAATGGAACTAACAGCAAATCCTTTGGGTCCTGTGGGGCTTCCGGGATGGGGGCGCAATGGAGAGGAGTGCTTGGTCTGTGGTGGTGTTTCAGGAGGTGGTACAAGTCAGAATAACACAAATGGAAGGTCCCACGTTTCCCAGCAGGACACTGAATTAACGCTCACGTCACTCATCTCTGGTTTTAATGTTGTGGCCGATTGGTGCGTATAACAGATACACTAAACAGGACAATGTAACTAAATCCGTGGCTCAGGTAATAGATGGGCTTCGATCCCGTGCTAAAGTATCCTTGGGCAAGACGCTTGAATGCCAACCTGCTTGCTATGGCGGGCGAACAGCTTGCATGGCAGCTCTGCCACACACCAGACCATTTAACAAACAAGTCGTTTCCTGGCAGGAACACCACTTTAACATTCTCGATTTGTATCTCTTTGCTTGCTTGCTTGCATTGTTTGAGCATGCAGGTACTCGCATGTACCTGACAAATGTCTAGCTTTGATTATCCATACATCACATTTTCCACCTCAGCCTTTTTTGTAATATTTACATTTTGTTAAATTTCCAGCACTTCCGCTCAGCTTTCTTTCTTTCTTTTTTTTTTTTCACGGACAAATCGACGGGAGATGCACATCGATACAGGTGGAGGGAAATGGCTTTAATGGAACGGAGCCATAGTTAATGTTATTAGTAACACCTGTGCCTCTCTGACTACGACAAGCCAAAATGTCTTCCAGTGTGACGAAGGCAAGGCAGCTTATTAATGCTGCACATTTCATACACAGCTGCAGATCAAAGAGCTTTACTAATAGTGGAAAAAAGTGGGCATATTAAAACATGAAAATGATTATTAATAATGAGGAAAATGCAACACCAAATTGAGGACAGAAGTTCATTTATACACAATAGTAAGCAGGTAGGTTTATGTTTGGATTTTGTGGAACACTCTAAAAAGTTCGTACAGACAGAACGGCTCAGTATCAAAAACAAAATTAATCAAGCCGAGGTTTACTTCACAGGTTTCCTGAAAATCCCCCAAATTTAAACCGCCTCTCAAAGCAATTTAGCTGTAGTGGTAGGTTTATTGAATGCTATATAAAAACTGTTAATTGTCCCCTAATTTTCCAAAATATAAAGCGTCCCTCCCACCCGACCATCCCTGAAAAGAATCCAGAGACAACATTCACTTCTTAAAAGGAATTATGGAAAATTCCCAGTTGCTGCTTTCATTAGTTTTCCCAAAAATATACTTTTAGGGATGAAAGTCGGTCTGTTTTATTCATTTTTCAAGCCCTATTCTTTCTTTCTTTTTTTTTTTTAATTCCATTACCTACAAAACTACTTGAGCTCGGTGCTTCAAGTATTTTACAATGAATATCTGGTACTATGGCTCTATGGATGTGGACCCTTGTGTAGCTTAAGTTAACAGAGTGATGGACGCTTGAAGTCCCGGAAATATTTGGATACCCGATCTCTGACAGCAGATTTGGATTCCTGCAGAAATCACAATGTTGCTGGTTGGGGACTCTTTTTGATTTACAGCTTCTCATATGCAAGATACATAATAACTCTATGACAATCCAAATCAGCTGAATGCTTTCACAGATATTAAATAAAGATATATATATTTTTAAAAACCACACATTTCCACAACATATCAGTGTGATATTCCTCAGGTTTGAATAACTCATATTTATAAATTGTAGTTTTTTTAAATTTGATGAACTGAGATGGAAAGAATCCAGTGTAACGCACCGTGTGGACATACCAGAACTGAGGCAGGAAAGTTTATATTCATATTCAGTTTCACAATCATTGCATTAAATTAATCTCTCATAACAATTCGTATATTCTATGTAAATCATATATTGCTTCATACTACCGGTTTTCACCCATTTATGGACTAAATGCATTTCTATCTAGGCTAGCAATAGTCAGATTCGCAAAAAATTGAAACGATCTCAAAGGATAATTCCACTTTTTTTTTTTTTTTACATGAGATTCAAATGGGGCTTTGGCTAGAGGTTCTATGAACCTCTTAAAACAGGAATTTTTTGTGTGGAAAAGGGGAGGATAGCTATGTAAACATCATTAAAATGTGGCAGTTTTAATACTTAGAGGACTGCAAAATGCTTCAAAACCATCATCCTCATTTAGCTTAACTGTCGCATTTGATTTAAGGGAGAATTATGAAACATGATGCCCATCCATTGCTGCTATTTCAGAGGTGATAACTGCAACATGCATCCCCACTTTCACCTGCATATGAATGGCTGTCAGGCTGCAGAAGCCTTTGAGTATCAGATTTTAAAAAAAAGAATTATCTTTTAAGTTGATTTTGGTTTAAAGTGATCTCAGTAATCCACATCAGAACAAGACCATTTCGTGCTACACTAACGTTGGCCTTTTCCATTATGAAATCCGCTTGGTTCCATTAAGCTGTTTACTCTCTCACACAGATAAATACATGCATACACACATGAATATACATAAGCCGTGCACGTGCGTACTAACAGATTTCATGAGTCATTTTTCAAATCAACTTATTGAGTCAAATTGCTCAGTTTGGGACTTAATACATATGTGAGAGTTTGCTTTGATGTGGTAAACCAGAGTGAGGGCTATGGGATCCCACCCACAACAATGAAGCACACTTAAATGGCACGGCAGCCTGAGGGAAATCACTTTGCTTCAACTCCAGCTCCTTCCTGGGCTCACTGGGGAGTCTACTGATGCACCACAACTGGATTACTTATGATTAGCCACCTTGTATTTATTTCTAATTAGTTTACGTCTTCATTCTGCTGCAAGTTTTTGATTATCATTTATCTCGATGTGATTGGAAGAGTTTTTTTTATGACAGAGTGGATGTTGTGTTCTGCATGACAGCCTGTGCAAACCGAAGACATCTGCCAAGCTAGTTTTATCTCCTTTTGTTTACTGCATCCGAAACAATATACTTAACACCTTCCAGATGCTTTGAGATAATAACATCAACACATTAAATCCATTTATTTATTTATTCCATCCTTCTAGTATTTCCTCTTTCTGAAATAATAGCATACAGAAAAATCTTCCAGCAGTTTGGCTCGGTGGATGATGCTTTTGTGTTATGTGTGCACAATTTTGTCTTCTTGGGTGCCATTGGGGATTAAATTAAACGTCGCACTGTTGTCCGGTTCATAGTCAGTTTTAAAATGAAGATAATTACTGCGACTTAGTCAGGATGTGTTCATATAGTGCAGTGTGTATACTACATCCATGTGGAAAAGTAGATTTTCACAAGACTCTTTGCAATTACATGAAAAATTAAGTACACCCTCACTGCTTCCATAGGAATTAAGAGGATAAGTAGCAGCCAGGTGCTGCTAATCAAGTGCACTTGATTAATTGATCATCAGCAAGTGTGAACACCTCTAAAAATGCAAAGGTTTTGGCATCTTGCTTGTCTGAAGCACTCAAGTCTGTAAATGAAATTGCAAAAAAAGAAGCATCATAGGTTCTACAGGCCTCAGTTAGCATGCTAAATGTTTAAGATCATAATGAAATGACACCGTTTTAAAAAGACTCAATAACTACGGTTTGTTTGGAGAGATTTGCTGAAGAAAACCTCAATATTTAAAAAAGAACATGACAGCACAGCTCAGGCCTGCAAAGGTGCATCTTAACAAACCGCAATCTAGACCACCTGGGACCTTAAGAGAACTGCAAACCTCAAGATACTGAAGCAACACTTTGAAGAAGTGGGAGCCAGAAACGGATAAAGTCATAAAGAAACTGATTACTTCAGTTTATTGCTGCTAAAGGTGGTTCTACAAGACACTGAATCATGGGGTGCACTTAGTTTTCCACAGGAGTCCCGGTGAAACCTTTCAAAATAAAATGTTATATACTGTTTGTGTAGTATATGAATTTGAACAGACTTTTCTCAAATTGAATACAGTGAGTCCTGCACTTAGTCAGACAACCATAGACTGTATGTAAAAGATGGACGTAGCCACTGTGAGGTCTAGTTTGTGAATGTAGCTGCAATTTATATAAGGTGGCATTAATATGAAAGATACTTCTTATGTGATGTGGCCAGGGATACGTTCTTAGAGGATGAAGAAAGGGGGGAAAAAGTACAATCATGCTTCTAGTGTTATTTACACTAGAAGCATGAGGAGATGGCTAACCTCAGAAGAGCTTAAAGCAACATCGGCATTTTTAAAGTTCATTAATTAATCCATTATCCATCCACCGATCTAGTAGGGGAGCTGAAGCATGTTGCAGCTGCCATAGGGTGAGAAGGGACTGGACACTCCGCCAGTTTGTTGCAGGGCTAACACGGAGAGACAAACAACCACTGACACTCACATTCACACTTCTGGGCAATTTAGAATCACCAGTTAATCTATTCCCTCTAACTGAGGAAGCGAGAGTACCCAGAGAGAACCCACGCAGACACAGAAAGGCCTCGGCCAGATGGTGGATTTGAACCCAGGACCTTCTTGCTGTGAGGCAACAGTGCTAACCATTGTGCTACCCTAATTAATCCATTAATTAACAGTAATTCATTAATTATAACCTACATACGCTCTCAAGTTTCAAAAACTATGTCAAGCTTTACTAGCTTTTCCCATTTTTGGGAAACAGCTGCTGATTGTAGCCTGATGTGTAATGAACCTATATTAAAGCGATCAGTTTCACATCTATCAAACTAATCAATAAAACCATCAGGAAACGGATCAACATCACTTCCAGAAGGATGAACTAAATCGGTGTTAGACTAAAGCTTATTTGTTTGTTTTCTTTCATTTTATCTTTTGTTAGGTTTGTGTGAATAATTTCCCTTCCTTTCTCCGATACTCCCTGTACTTCTTAAACAGAACGTTCTCTATAGCATCGTTCAACTTCCATTTCTTTATTTGTTCCTTCATTAGTTCATCCAGCCATCTGTTTTCTTGGCCAGACTTGATCAGATTTTGCCAAAACCTGTGAAAATTATGCATCTCACTTTCACGTTCCAGCATTTCTGTAATTACACTGATGAGGTCCAAGGGGTTTTGTCTGTTCCTTTGTTCACTTGTATCTCATAAACCATTTATCAGGCTTTCACTAAACTTGAGAAAGTGAAGCATCTTTTCCCTCAGATTTCTAATGATTACGGGTCACAGTGAAGATTCAAAGGTGTATGCAGTTTCCTGCCAGCACTTGGCAAATCTTCACCTATAAATGTATCTTAGAAAGTCTAATTTCCATTAACTTTAACACCATCAGACATCCATAGACTATCCATACAAAGGTTACCAGAATCTCAGCTTTCAGTGAAACCTGAAGCCCCTTAAAAACACCATCATGGTGTGAAATGCGCTTCATAATTGCCTTGTTTCAGCCCACTGTGGAATCAGCAAACAACTGAAAATAATGCCTGGGCACAGCGCTCAGTTACTTAGCCGGGTGTTCAATAACACACAGAGAGGGACATGCAAATATTAGTGGGGTGATTATTGGCAGTTGTGTTTGGCCTAAAGTAGCAGGTAACTCTATCCTCTCCATTATGCATGCTGTGAAGTGTGGTGCGAGGTGCACTGGTAAAGCATTGCTTTTAACTGACCAGAAGAGGTTCACTTTACACTCAGATGTCCTTCACGGTGGAAATGCACTCGTAATGCAATGAGAGAAATGAAGCACCTCATGCACGCAGGACCTGAAGCCACCTTTAGGCAAAGTGGAAATTGGAAAAGTAACAAATAATACTTGAAGAATTTACAGCTCCATCAAAGAGCAAATTGTTTTGTGTTTTTTTTTTTATTTAAAAGTGAATTTTTCACACATTTCAATTTGAGTCATAACTGATGTCCGTAACAAGAAGCAATCCAAGACGCTAAACATATGCCGAGGCTGAAAATTCTTCCATATCACCTTTGCATGAATTGAGTTACTGAAGGATTTGTATATCTGGATTTGTAAAAGTTTGTTATATTCTAACACAGTGCTTCCTAATGTTTTTTTCCCTTCACTTCTATTTGATATGTATTTGTGTAGCTGTGATGCAAAATGCTCAATTTTAATCAACCTCACAATGGTAAAGAATCCTTCCAAAAATTCCTGGCTCCAGATCCAAATCGATTCCAAAAGTTAATTGTTTCTAAGCTGGGCCAAGTCCCAACTTCTGTAAGATTTTCATGCAAATCTGTCCATAACTTTTTGAGTAATCCTGCTAACAAACAAACAGACAATCTGAACCGATTAGATGACCTCCTTGGCAAATCATGGCAGAAGACACCAAAGTGTTTTGAGACCATATGAAAAATAAATATTGCTTTTTCTTATGAGCAATAAACGTGACTTTTTTTCACTTATTAAACTCGATCTCAGATTTTTTTGTAAGCTTTCCCTTAAATTACACTATTAGCTGCTTATAAACGGATTACATTTCTTTGTCTTCAAACTGCAGCGTCTCTTTTAATAAATAAATAAATAAACACACAAATGGAATGGGAGCCACTCGTTCTCTGCTGACATAAATGTTTATTTCACAGGAGAATATTACAAACATGACATCTGGCTCATATTAAAAAAAGAGGATAAATACAAAAGGAATGAGACAGTCAACAGTCGTGTCATGTTTACTTTCTCGTGCACGCACGCACACACACACTCGCACACCATCTCCTCCCCTTTTACTGGTTTGACTCTTGAAAAGCATTCCTTGTTCCATTTTCCCCCATTCTCCTCAAGAATGTAGTAACAATAATAATGCATTAAGTGGGCTGAGTACTCTAAACACTCAGAGCTTCCTCTCACAGTAAGTGCAGAACCAGTTTGCCTGCTGTTGAAAGCATCTTACACACAGTCCTACAGAGAGTGGAGAGTTTGCCTCGGCACCCCCACCCCCACCCTTCTCTTTCTGCCTCGCACACGCACACACTCACAGACAGACGCAGAATACGCTCCTATCTGCAAGTCTAGGTGAAGAAACTAAAAACACCGTCGGGCTCTCGTGCTGTCTGGTGAATCTGAGGACTTCTGCGTCTGGTATCGTTGCTTTTGTGCAGGCATCCTGCAGAAAGAGTCCCACCTGAGTTTTAGCGTTCATCGTGCTTCTGTCTGCTGGAGCCACCAGCATGGTGCAGCTCTGAGCAGGGGGTTAAATCCCCCATAAGAACAGCAAAAGGTCACCAAATGCTGTTGTTTATCAGCCATCCTGAAATGAAGCACCGAGCGAGTATCCTGTGGATTGATTTTAGCCCCTCTACAGTGAGCGGCATCGCAAACACACCATAATCATTATGTCCACGCAAATACTGCAAAAAATATAAAAGTAGTAAGGCTGTAGGCTTAATGACTGGGCAAGCTTACAACCAATATGTTTTTGTTTGTTTTTGTAAATATGATGTAAAGAAAGTGAATTTCTGTAATAATTCAATATGTGGATAAACATTTTTATTTTTGACATTAATGCCTTTATTACAGGGGAGCACAGGGGTACACAGAAAAGCAAGGTTATGGCACCCCAGCTTTAACGCCATCTGTTCTATATTACTGTGGCCTATAATTGCCACAAAATCCCCTAAATGGACATTATGGACAATGCCAGGCATCCTCTGCACACGGCCATTAACAACCAGAAGAGTCTGTTCAGTGACAGGTTGCTTCTCCCAAAGACAAGAACTAACAGACTTAAAAACTCCTTTGTCCCACACGCCATCAGACTGTTTAACTCCTCTCTGGAGGGGAGAGGGAGGGGAAACAGGAGGACAAAGGAGGGGGGAACAACTAAGCTGTAGTGCCTCTTCACCTCACTGTGCAATACCTTTTGTGCAATACTTTTGTAAATAGTCAACGGTGCAATAGACTCAATACTTGAAATGTGCAAGTTCACTTGTATTTTTATTTTTATTCCTATTTATTTCACTTGTATTTTTATTTTTATTCCTATTTATTCTATTTATCCCCTTCGTATATTTTATTTATATTGTCTCTGTATTTATATATATGTGTGTGTGTATAACTCTGTAACTTCTGTCGGTGCTGTGCTTTTTTGGAAATCGAATTTCCCAGAGGAACCCACCCGAGGGATTAATAAAGTTCTATCTTATCTTATCTTATCTTATCTTATCTTAAATCACAATATGAGAAGGAAAGACATATAATTTAATTAAAATGACAAAAAAGAAGAAAAATTCACTTTAAAAAAGTCTGATAAGCCAAAAAAGTTTTAAAGCAAATTATGTCACAAATTTTTCAGGTTCCAGCAGACAAGATACTAAAGAAAGATTAAAATGATGATATCGGTTCAAATAAAGACAATTCAGATTTCTGACTTTAATCTAGTCGCCCAGATAGAACTTCCTGGTATGGAGTAGTGAGCTTAATTTGGGAACTCTTCTGTCTTGTCCAGCTATGGTTCAGTTTAAAAAACAAAAAAAACCCCAAGAAGATGATGGACAAAATTCAAGACTTAAAAACAGTACTCGACAAATCAGTGGGTGACGTCTTGACAGCTAGTTCTATAGATAAGGTGTTTAAAAAAATAAAACTCAAATTTTTTGGTCATTTTGTCATTTGAGGAAACATATTGGTTTCCTCAAATGACCAAACACAGCAGTGTTATAATCCTAAAAACCAGCCAACGTGTTAGCTTCCTGAAACGCAACCAGGAGCGCGAACAATATGCCGGCTTTTTCCTCTTCTTTATTTCTAACCACAATCTGTGAATTTTCTAGCTAGCAGTGGCCAGAAATGATAACTTTAGCAATATTGTAAAGGACACAGTCGCACATAACTCAGCCCACTTTCTCACTAATGTTGTAAAATGACCACTGTCACATATTAGCACGACAAAGGCTCAAAAAATAAAGACAGACAAGTATTTTTACGATAAATAGGCTACACATTGAATTAAGTGTATGTGCTGGGTATTAGCACGTCTTTAAGATTTTAAAAACTTATGATGTAATGATGATCTAATCTTATGACCTAATATTTGGTATCTGTCCCAGGTGCCAAAACAGTAGTCGACAAACCAGTGGGTTTCTACATGATGGCGTATTTTTGCACTATTTTGTACTGTTGTAACATGCGGGAGAACAGTGACACACTTCAATTATATGAAGCCGAAATAATTTGGACCATTTTTAACTGTTGATGTTGCCTCAGTGTTCCTTTGCTTCCTTTGCAAAATTCACCCAGACTGTGACCACTGCTAGCAGAGGCATTACACTTCAAACTATACTAATAACAATGCTGTCTTTTAAGCATCTCTACAAGCAGCTCAAAGGTAGCCTACAAGCAGAGCGAAGGAATTTCTCAGTGTCTTAAAAGTTGGAGCCATTAAAGAGCACTAAATCAAGTTTCCAGTTGTCTCAGCAAAGAACTGTGTGATTTGGCATTATCTTTGCAATTACAAGGAAGGGAGCTGGATCTGCCTAAGATCTCTCTGTCTATGCCCTTTACACACACACACACACATACACACACACACACACACACACACACACACACAGAGCGAGAGAGTAAGAAGACAAGCACTCCAGGGAGAGGAAAATACACCTGAGGATATCCTCTTTGATTTCATAGCTCTGCCTGAGTCCTAAATTAACTTATATACCATAGTAATATAAAAAGTGGGTGGAAGCAGTGAGTTGTGGTTGAGGATGGGGACAGTCTGTGTGCAGCTAAACTGAGTTATGTCTGTTAATGACTGCATCGCCATCTTTTTGCTGCAGTTGTCATATCCTATTAAAGGAAGTGCGTCATTAAGGGAACAGATTTCACAAAGACCCGAAGACAAAAATGCAAAGCACAAGTCCTGCAAGTGAAATTTCTTTTCGTCCCCCAGTCAATGACCTATACATGTAATTACAGGACCAGTTCAAGCAGCTTCAAATATACCCTGAAGAATGTCCTGCACTATCACTTCATCGCCTCACAACTGATGTTTTTTTTTTTACCCCCTATTCTTTTTTTGAAGGCATTACAGCTCGCTGTTTCTTCATATGTCACAAAGATTCAGAATCTGTGACCTGAAACAGCCTGAGGAGAGCGACTTCACAGGCGGTTTCCTCGGGGACTAATGTGTTTTCAGAGCGGCGACCATCTTTTTCCCTGTTTAATGAGCTCAGTCATAAATAAATGCATGGCCTTAATTAGCCTGCGTGTGGTGGGGGCACTGGAATTAGTGTGGAGCTGTGGAGATGGAGGCTCCATGCCCGAGTTCTTCTGGAGATGGTGATCTGGGCGTGGGGAGGTGGCCTTTAAGCAGATGCTCTCCTCGCTCTCTGCTGGTTGAAGCTTCCATGACTCCCTCCTTTCATCTAAAGCTATTAAGCTGCTTCTCACCGAGCTCCTTGGCTGGTGGAGGAGCTTATACTGGACAGTTGGTCACACCAGTGTACACACACACACACACACACACACACACACACACACACACACACACACACACACATATATATCTATATATATATATATATGCATGCATATATATATATTAATAATAATGGATTGCATTTATATAGCGCTTTTCGGGGCCCTCAAAGCACTGTACAATTCCACTATTCATTCACTCTCGCATTCACACACTGTTGGAGGCGAGCTACAGTTGTAGCCACAGCTGCCCTGGGGCAGACTGACAGAAGCGAGGCTGCCATATCGCGCAATCGGCCCCTCTGGACATCACCAGTAGGCGGTAGGTGAAGTGTCTTGTCCAAGGACACAACGACCGAGACCTTCCGGTTACAAGACGAACTGCCAACTCTTTGAGCTGCGATCGCCCCGATATATTAAGATTATAAGGTAAAAATAATTAACGTTTTTTCATTGAGCATTAAACTGAATTGTGCCCTTAAAAATTCCCCAAGCAAATGACAACAGTTAAAAAGCATTGAATCCTATAATGCCATCAACGAAAATGATAGTTATGTTGTAATGTTAAGTTGTGAATAAGACTGAAAAAGTGAGCAAATATAAAAATAAACAACTGGCTAATGTAGGCTGCAATAGTTAATCTAGCTGAGGCTCTGGGGCTCATGTAAATGTAATAAAACCTTGGGGAGATAATTTACTATTTCTTATTGTAAAGCTGTGTGTATTCACATGATGTATACTAAGGCAATTAAAAAGTATTTCTTTCCTTTAAACACCAGCTTAAATTTAACCACAGTTGGCTATACTCAGCTTTACTTTTCTCCCTTTTATTTTTATTTTTTTTTACTATACTGTAGTCAAGGTGATGTGTAATTTATGCCCTTTAGCAGCAATGGACTCTTGATATCAGTAATTTAATTTATAAAAACTGGACACTATGTTTAGCTACAAGCAGGATGGTTAGCTTGCCAGGTTATAGTGGCCAGAACTACCGATGATCACCTCTTAAATGAACAAATAATTACCATCTAAAACAAACACATATGCCCATATTTATAACATACTTGCCATTTTTAGTTACTTCAGGCACATTTTTGGATGGTTTCTATCTTGAAATGGGTAAGTATCTTCTTGAATGACCATCACAAATTCTCTATTACTTTAGCTACATGCTAACATGCCACTTTTCCAGTTAGCTGTGCCCTGAAAAATAATACTTAAAACACAACAGTCAGCCCATTCCTGTGTTAATATCTTCTAGCAAGTATTTATTCATCTAAAAAATGTATTATAATCCTAGCCACAAATGCTAACACTGATAATAGGCCAGCCTTCTTAGCCTGTAAATGAGAAATCTAGTAAATCCAGTCCATACAAAACTGTAATTATCCTAGCCACAAGCTAGCATCCCAGCTAGTACAAGAAACAAATGTTACCAGTGGAGAGTGCTCCAATTTTGTAGTGCTTTTGCACCCGAGAATTTATACGGTATTCATGTGTATTCATGATATTCATCTCTTTCGGCTAGGGTCACCACAGTGGATCACTTGCCTTCCTCTTACCCTGTCCCTAACGTTCTCCTCTGTCACACTGACCCTCTGCATGTCCTTTACGCTTGGTCGTTTTCCTCTTTTTCTTCTGCCTGGCAGCTCCATATTTAACATCTTTTCCAATTTATTGACCATCTCTCCTCATCTTTGCTCTTCACATTATATCCACAACACCTCAGCCTTGCCTCTCTGAGCTTTCCCTCTGATACAGTCCATCTTGATCACTCTTAGCATCTTCAGCTCTGCCATATTCAGGTCAGCCTCTTGTTTATTTTCCAGTCCTATCATTTCCAAACCAAACCAACTCATCCACCTTCACTGCCTCTGCTTGCATGTCCACCTTTCCACCTGTCACCTTCTCACTCACACACATGCATTCTTGTCTTGCTTCTGCTGCAATTCCTCGTCTCTCCAGAGCGTACCTCCACCTCTCTAGGCTCTATTCCACATCCTCTGAACTCTTACTGCAGATCACAATGTCGTCTGCAAACATCGTAGTCCACGGAGACTGTCTGACCTCATATGTCAGCTGTCCATCACCACTGCAAATAAGAAGGGGCTCAGATCCCTGATGTAATCCCACCTCCACCTTGAAGCCATCTGTCACTCCTACTGCACACCTCACCACAGTCTTGCGATTCTCCTGCACTTCCCTGAGATACTCCTGACATTATCATGCAGTTGTATCGTACATTCATTCAAATCTGCTCAGACTTGCCATGTTTTTGATGTCCTACTCTATGCTACATAATTATTCAGCTGATGTAACTTGTAATTGCTGTCCATGTAATATGACCAGTACATAGTATATTCTAAAAACAGCAGACTCTAAGACATCTGAGAGTTAAAAGCGCATGATAAAGTCTCTCATTATCGGTGGGGCAGACTGATGCAGTCGGGACAGTGACCCCGTCGACTGGGAGAGTTGCTCAGGTGGGCCTGAGCTTGAAGCTTGCACCCCGCAGGGGGACATAGATACTTCTCGTGACTGATAGATGTGTTTTTAAAAGTGAGACAGTGTGCAAAGAGTTGTATTTTACTGTTTAGAGGATACTTGTGATTAAAATTTCTTTCAGATTTCTTTGCACCACTCTTGTCCATCCTGAACTGATTCATAAATGTCAAACGGACTAATAAATATTCTAGTTTGTAAAATGTTTAAGAGCAACAGATAATTTCTAAGAGTAATGAAAGGAATGAGTAACTGAGGGCCTGTCTACTTATTTTCATCTGGAAGCCATAACTGTGCAAGCAGATCAGGTGGAGCGTTTACAGTATGCAGGTGGTGACAAAAACCATTAGTGAAGGATGTGCATGCCTGTTGGGGACGTGGTGACTAATTCAGCTCTCGTGTTGCTTTCTAAGTTACAGTGCGACTACGAGAAGGCCAGGGGCTCCGCCCCTCCAGCGTTGACCAGAACCCGAACGCACGCTGTTGACTAACCAGCCTCGCTCTGATGAAAGCAGAGAGGGGCCTATTGTCTCTCTTCACCGGTGTGTTCGTGGTCCACTACATCACCGCTCTCAACCATGTAAACAGCTCTCACAGCAGCACCCTCTGCCATCTCCACGCACGTCAACATTTGGATAAAAAACAATTTGTGGATAGTGGTCCAGCATGAGGATTGTAAAAATACATTAGGAAGGGACATTAGTAATATTACAGGGCCATATGTGTGGCAGACCACTGAGGTCACCTGACACTGAAGGTCACCTCTTGCAGTTGAAATTATTAAGTGCTTCCCCTCTAATCAGATGAGACGTCCCACATACTGCCCGTGCACATAGCAACCAGTTTATTTATAAGCCTCAAACTGAAATGACCAGTTGGTTTAATTTAATAGTGAGCAATAGGATTATACATGGAAACAAATTACCTAAGTGGGGGTACTCACTACAAAAAAAAACAAAAAAACAACTCTTTTAACAATGATGGAAACCACGGACATGATGTCTCCCAGTATTATTTCATTATTGGGTTTAGCCCCTGCATCTGTCAGCTAGGCCTGGCTTCTGGATGGGCCCAGCTTGTGTCCAGACTGACGCACAGCTGCTAGCAGCTCGCACAGACCCACGCCCCGGCCATCCCACACTCCAGGGTCACAAATGGGAAGGGCAGCATACTATCCCACCACCAACCACACACCCTATTACCCAATTACAATTCAATTTCCCAGCCTGCTGCGGTCAAAAGAAACAACACGTACTCTATCTGCAGATCATGATATCTGTTATTTCGTCTCCCACATGCTCCCGGTGGGGAGCATCTATTGTGGAGTCGAGCCTCTTTAAACGTGAGGAAGAGCAGACATTATTTAATGTGATGGAGTACAAGGGGCCGATATCAGCATACGAGCAGAAAGCTCGAATATGTTGTAGCAAACCATTTCTCCTTTAAAAAGAGTTGTGCTGGTGACAAGATTTCTTTTTTTTTATTATCAAGGAATGCAATTAGACTTCAGCCTTAATATCTCAGAGGCTGTCACATTCTCAAACTACTCTGCTATGCTTGCCAACTGCAATCAGAAATAACTCTGTCCCTTCAACTTAATGAAAAACAAGTACTTGGCTATAAACTTGTAGTCATCCTCTATCCAATCACATTGTCTTGAGTAATTAAAATGATTAGCTTAATTAGCTTAATTAACTAAATTTGACTACAGGACATGGCCATATGGTGAAGAAAAACAAAGATGGGAGCTAATTAAAGTTAAAATAATGCAGGTTTTAATTAACTCAACCCTTAGGCATCAACATTTTCAAATTTATCCAAGCTGATAATTAAAAAGTCCTCTTGCCCAAGCAACATTTCTTCTCTGAGCTAATTAAATCTGGAAATAAATTAGCAACATGACGCTCCAAATATTAATTCCTGCTAGAAGATGACTTCACTTTCTAATGAAATTAATTAGCTGCACTGGACCCTCAATCAGATGCCAGGCGCTGTCCGTGAGCATAGACCTCATGTAATCTAGCGCCGGGCGAAGGGCCCGAGGGCAGAAATTTACAATTGTAATGAACACTCTTTAACTGTGTGTCTCTCTTAATATACCAAATGAACATGTAGATCTATTTATGCCAAGGGCTTCCTCATTTATAAAGGAGTGGTAGGACCAGCTAGTTAAAACTTTTTTTTTTTCCAGAAAGAATGTGTAGTGTGAGAGAGCGCATAACCACATAGCTGCCAAAAGCGATGCCAAGACCAGCTTCAGCAGCCTGTAAGGTTCCACAGGCTGTGCCTGTGTGTGTGCCAGCCTATTACAGAAGACCCTCATGAATTCACCCCCCTACACTCTCTTGGCAGCTTAAGGGGATGACACTGTGGATGGGGTGGGGGGGGGGGAAATGCAGTAAAATGTATCCGTCTGCATTTTCAAGTCTTTACTGTCCCAGTTGCCTATGCATATAATTTACTGTATATGTATCAGGGCAGTGCTGCAAAACAAACTTCATTATGTGCCATTATGACTCTGTTGAAACAGATGTCTAGGGTGTGCGACACCTAAAAAAAAAAGATATATTTTCATTTTTAGAGCGTAAAAATAGATGCAGTTTACTGCATCAGTGGAAAAGCAGGTTACAACGATTCAAACAGATTTAAAGATTATGATTCAGAAGATAAGATCAAGATGAAATTTTAATGATCCCCACAGGGAACAAGCATAAAAATTAAATAATGACAGCTAAATCCAAAAGTTCCAGCTCGCGGTGCCAAGACAACAAGGCAGGTACAGGATACAGTTTCTGATAATATATCTCAGTAATGTGCAGTAAAATCACAGTTTAGGCCAGAGGAAGCGAACGAAGCAGGTTGAAGGAAGTGGACTACCTGGGATGATTATGCACACCAATCCGCCGCGCTTCTTGTTAGCACACTTGTTTTATTTTCAATAATTAAGTGCGTACAAGCCTGATGCTCAATGACGCCGATCGATACGACGCACTTTCTGTTCAGCAGCCTGACACACAAACAAAGATGCAGAGAGCAGACGAGGAGGCTCTCCAGAGGCTGCACCCTCTCGCACATGCTTGTTACAGCCTATTGGCGGAAGTGCGGCGTGAAGGGTAAACCTTCATTCTACTGCACCGACTGAAGATGCTCCGGCCTTTGTGCTTGAGCGTGTTCTCTCAAATGTCTTTAAAATTGAGATAATTGTGTTTACTGGGCACAGAGTGGCTTTCAGTCAGCGCAGGCCACAAACTACGAGGGGGTGGGGGGAAGCAGCTCTTTTGATTCTGTCACTTTTTCAATAATTAATGCTCTCCTCTGGCAATTTTGATCCGATATGTAAATAGTTTCTCATCCCATTATGCAGAACATTGATGAATGTGACAAAAATTCCAAAAGATGACAGTCCAGCTCACACAGTTGCGGGCAAACATTACAATAAACTAATGACCCGACCCTTTAATGTCATCCCATCAGAGACATTAGAGAATCTGAAATTAAAGGTACAGTTGGCGCACACGACAAAGTGGCCATCTCATCTAAGTGGAATACCCACATCAGTCAGGATGCAGCCGTGATGCGCCCGAGCTGAGCTTAAAGCTAGTTATAGCTCACATCAAAGGAACGTCATCGTGCCCAACAGCTACCCTTGCCATTTGGATCCCACTGAATCCGATCCTTTAGTTACATTTTTCAAGCTCTCTCTCCTCCAGCTTCCACGCTTAAACACCATTAAAATGGAAAATACAGTGTTTTCTGCATCAACCCCGGCCTTCGTTATTTCACAGACTTGTCCTTGTTATCTTGATCGCAGTAAACAAGCCGCATATACTCCTCTGAATTCTCAGCTCTAGTGCGGAGTTGTCTGACAAAGTGGTCAAGAATGTAGACACAATTAGCGCTACAAAGAGATGTCTGGATATCAACGAGGTGGTGCAATGACCTTTAAAACAAAGGATTCTAAACACCGGCATCACAGAAGTGCACTGGCTGCCGCCATAAGGCTCCAACTCATTTATTTCAGGTGGTTTTCATGTGTTCTGCTTTGAAGAATAATAAATCTAGATGCTCTAATCACGCTGCTCCAGGCTGTGACTCTTCCCTTAGATATTAATAACGCAGAAAAGTATACACAAGCATCAGATTCAGCTGAATCCATACGCAGCTTTTAGACAAAGATGAAGCATCTGATGCTGATTGTTTATTTGATGTTCGGAGAGCTACTTTCCTAATTATCCTGCCGCGGATTACATTATGAAGGAGTTTTTTTCCCCTCCTTTCTCCTCTCTTTTTTGATGCTGATTCTCTTTAAACTAGTTCAACAGAGCATGACCGTGATTAACTTTAAAAGGTCATTTAAAATAGCTTTCAGGGAGCACGTGATGAAACCTGGTTGAACGTTTGGAAATGATGTACTCTGAGATGAAGACCAGTCTCGCCCAGCGACCCCCAAAAGACTACACTTTATGCTTTAATAACCCCCTGACAGCATACAGAAGTCATCTCGAGACCTCCTGGCACATGTACCTGCAGAAAAAACAAGCCGTGTCCGCGCAATAATACATCAAGAATCCTTTAAATGAGTCTTAACATGTCTCGGGCTGCACCTCTCGTGACCTACCTCAGACACGAAAGGTTAATCCATGACAGGGTTAAAAACTTATCTGGCCTTTCTGGTCACATAACATCCCAATTACTTTAACAATCTCACAGTGAATGGAGGAAGAGGTGGTGGTGGGGGAGGCGGTTGAGGGGGGGGGCTGGCCAAAGAGATGGGAGGGAAGAAAAATACAATAGATAAAAGTCTGTCTCAGAGTAAAAGATAAGTTCTTATCTTAATCTAATGACTCCACAGCCTTAATTTGTCAGACCTGGCTTGCCTGGAAGGGGAAAAAAAAGGCAAGTTTCTCGTGCGGCGCTGTGTTAATAAGAGACATCTCTCAAGTCTCGGTGAAAGAGGAGAAAGGATCAGCGGCAGAACATTCAGTGGCAACAGCAAGATGTGCTTCGCTCCGTGGATGTAGTTTTTTTTTTTTTTTTTCTTACTTGTGCTAACAGTTGCTAATTAGCACCTTATCACCCTCCAAGTAGCTCCATACTGCGGAGACGCCAAGCACACGAGTATTTATAACCCAGTGACTGAGGAGATAAACAGCTCTGCGTGGCCGATGGCCAGATCAAACATTCTGCGGGTGTTAAAGAATTATTTAGCTGCATTGTTCTAGACAAAGGAGACGTCGCCTTTCAGATCACTTTCACCTGAACTGTCTGCTCCAGAGGCCGCTCTGTTTGGCAAGTTTAGGCGTCATCATAATACATCTCTGAGATGACTTGGGGGTTGTGGGAGGGGGTGCGTGTATATATATATATATATATATATTTTTTTTTTTTTTCAGCCAAACTGCTCCTGTGTTAGCGCCTTGTTAATGCCACGAGTGTGTTCATTTACTGCATGGATGCATCCTTTGGAATCAAACCCTTAAACCTGGCAGCGTCGCTGACATGCTTTGCTAACAGAGCTACACACAACCAGACTGACGCAAGTGAAAGGAAAAAAAAAAAAACATGTCTCTCGAGCTGCAGTTTCTTTGATGAGACAAAGAAAATAGAATGTGAGCTTTGTGTGAGAGCAAATCTCAATAGATTAATTTGAAGTGTTCACTGAATTGTGATTCCTTTTAATTAATGATAGAATTAACTGCTTTGTTAATGCGTTCCTGGAGGAAATGAGCTGCTGGCAAATTCTGCGGCGAACAAAAGGGGGGCACATCTCTCTTGACATTTATACAACTTTGCCAGTGTCAGGGTGCAACAGCTCATGCTGGGTAAAATTTGTCTTGAAGGAATGTTTTCCTGCACTGTTTGGAGACTGATTCAAAACTACGACTGGCTCCGACATCAGTAAAAGGCGCCTAACTGAACTCCTGGTTTCCTGGTAGATAAAAGGAGACGTGCTGAGGTTTTACACTCAAGTGTTTTATTTTGAATTCTGCTAATCAGCTAACCCCGACACGACCTCTCTCATTTTTTCTCCAGTGTCGGGTGGGTCAGGTGCCCTCAATGCCACTTCAGTGAGCGGCGACGGCGTTGGGCTTATTCCTTCCTGGGCAGATGTGTTCTCTGCGACCTCTGGGAGGTTGAATCAGTTCACATGAGCCGGTTCTCTACCTGCTGTCCCTCCAGCGCAAACTGCTGGAGGGCAAAACAAGAACTACCATCACCACATGTAATCCAAGATGGTGGAATCAGAGGCTCACTGGAGAGGCAGCTTAATGATATTGAGGACAACAACAGCAACCTGCCAGCCCTGCAGGTGGAAACACCTGAGGGTCTGTTACTTCAATTAATAAAAGCACAACACATGACTATGATGACCTGGAACTTTCTTAAAACAGGATAACAAACAACAAACTGTGAGCTGTGAATGACTCTGTCCAAACTATTTGTTCTCCCAGGCGAGGCGTGTCAGTGGAGTCAGTCATGTTGTAAATATGCACATCATTAAAGCCTGATATCTTCTTACTAAGGAATTCAAAATGACTGACCACTCAAATTTTCGCATAAAAAACTGATTTGAGAGAATTTTTGACCCTTTCTGAGTAGAAGCCCGTGGGTAGAGTTTATTACATGCTAGCACAGTGGGCCCCTTTAGAGGAACTAAGCTTTAGAGAAGCTTACTTCTGCAATTCCAAGCAGTGTCTCTTGTTGCTTGGCTTTGACGTGACCTTTACCTCAAAACTATTTACATTGCTGATTTTCAAGAAAGTAAAACTAAAACTGACAGATTTTGCAATGCCAGTAAAAGTTCAACGGTGTCTTTTACAACTAGGCTTTGTGGGTTGTGCTTGAGTTAATGAATTGCATAAAAGTTCATATATGTTATAACTTGATTTTGTGAATTTAACAACAGCCAAAGTCACGCCCCAGATTCCAGATCCTTTACTGTAATCTCGTCCCTATTTTCATCTAACAGACAAACTCTGTTTAAAATAACTTTAACGCTTCTGCCCATCCATCTACTCATCCAAGTTCACAAACCCGTGTGTACTGTACTGTAGCAGTGTAAGAAGGGCTGATCTCCCACTCAAAGTCTGTTGAGTTCCTCTGCTTGAAGCCCGGCCTTTGCTGCTCTCCTGTCTGGCGATCTGCTTCTGACATCTGACAATATCCACTTAATTACTTCCAATAAGAAAGAAAAACTCGAAACAACACTACCTTCCACTGGATAGACCATTATGGACTACATAAGACAATTATGAATGGCTGCTACACCCAGCAGTGCGCGTATGGGAGCCAGTGAAACGGCGAGACTAGTGAAAGAAACAATCTGCTGTATTAAAGCACCTGACAACATCCACGATGCTTTTTACAGCATTTTCTTTCACCCCCTTCACTAAAGTTTTTCACAGCGTAGCAGCATCAATGCACCGTGTGCTTTCTGACAACAACACCAATGCGTTTGTGGAGAAGATTTCATGTTTCAGAATATTTTCTGTTTGACGGTGTGCTTTGTGATGATTCTGTGTTCGGGCAGAGACAGAAAATCATTGAGATTTCAGGAACAGGGATATTGGAAGTGGATTTGAGTGAGTGTTACGGCTACATCTCGGCAGCAGCTCCTAACACATACTAAATTACAGCGCGTCCACGCCCATACTCGATATAAATCCATCAAAGGGGATTGTGGTGGTGGTGTGGCAGTTACATGGTTTCATTCAGCCACTGAGGGCATTTAATGAACAATTTGGGCCGTGTCTCTCCAGTGATTTCACACATGAATCCTTTAGGAAAAGCAGATTTTAAATGGGTGTTTACTCAGTAAAAGCGGCGTGTTCTTCACTCCTGTACCGCCGGCTGTCAAATGACAGCACACTGTGCTCTTGAAAAGGGCAGGCGACCCGTGCAGCTCAAAATTTAATGACTTTTAACTCGTCCTGATGGATTGATAGGTACATACAAGTGTTGACATAATATTTTAAAGAGGAGCTTCACCTATTGAGCAGAGTTGCACTCAAGGAGCATACATTCATGCAAATGTCACCTTGTGTGAGTAGTACTTCCCCCACCGACCCCCAACAACAGCTGCATATTCTATTCAAGAGCAGGGCAACGGGGCATCCATATGAGCATAATATCACCGAGCAGGCGATTCCCTGCATGGACCTGTCGAGCATGATGTACGTAGCAGACCGGTATCTTCCCCAGCAGAGCTCAGATTGTTTTGATATTTTTATTAACATGTCCTCAATCATAAATCACTCTGAGGGGAAGTGAGGCCGATCCCTCCTCTCCACGCGGCATCAGATTACAGGTAGAAGACAAAGCTATCGGACACCTCGCCACGTGTCCTGCGTTTAACACTTCTTCCAGCCGCTGAACACTTAAATTCAGTTTACTTTCAAACATTAGGACGCAGCGGAATACAATATACATAATATTATGTAAATCGACTCTCCAATATAGCGGCCGGGACTCAAAAGCAGCGTTCTATCCTTCATCAGTTTTTATCAAAGCTGGAGACAAAACCAGCCGGACGGGCAGTAAGCACTTCTCGCAGTGTCAGGATGTGATGTCATATCGCTTTAAATAACCTCGCAGGATATCATTTTGTGTTACTGTGCGTCTTCTGATGTTATCTTCACAAATAGGGGACAGATTAATGCATTGTTTAAGCACAATACGGTGTCCATTTGCATCACAATAAGATTCCATTTTTTTTGACTTCTCAGCGAGCGCTCCGTGCCCCTGACTCAGGCCACGTGGCAGCCGTGCTGTTCTGCAGCCACACACATTTTCATGTCATACTAACTTGCCAGTGTGCGCAAAACTGTCACACTCCCTTAGAGGCTCTGGATGCTATGCATAATTCCTTTAACACAAGGCCGTGCAGATATCCTCATCATTGTTGTAATGGCGTGCTCATGCCACCCTGCATCCTGCGAACTTGCACGAGGCAGCTGGTAATTCATTTAATTTATTCAAGTCGACCCGCGGTGGATCAGACCGCGCTGGGCTCCTGTTGTGTTGATGGCTGGAGTACACGGACGGACACTCAGCAGCCTTCGTCCTTCAGAGGTGATCTCAGGGCCACAGAAACATCATTCAGGACTTTCTATCTGCAGCCACTTGCTCAAATGTGAAACTCTGGAGGCTCGTGGAAAGGTATAGAAGCAGTGCGTCACAACAACAAATCAAAATGTTCTACTTTAAAATGATGAAAGCACTCTCCTGTCATCATCAGAGCAGAGCCTGCCTTTGTTTGCTTAATATGTAAACACCATCTGTATTTTGTTTAATCCTCCTCAACAGGTAGCCAGCTCTAAAGCGGATCCCCTGTCACTTGCAACCTAGGACATTTGGCGCTCTGACACGCTCATTCGAATCCGTGTGTTGGCGCTTCAAAGCAAATATCTTGTTCACATGTGGTCTGAAGCGCTGCGGGTGTGTTTGACTGGATCTCAGTCAGCGAAGAGCGGGAGCTTTATCTCTCCTGATGGATCTGGCCACTCATAATGAGGTGGACTCTTCTAATGAGCTCTGATTTCACAAAGCCCTGGGCTTGAGTTCAATCTAATGAGTGAGGGGCATTAATAAGTTTGGGTTGAGTTTTGCGAATGTGCTCCGTGGAAAATTTTTATTAGGAAACAGAACGATTCGGGTTCCCCGATACGTGACAATATACACATCTTGGATATATTATGGTCTAATTAGACATTTGTAGGTAGCGCTTTTTAACTGCAACACATATTGTATCAGTGTCATAAGGTGATTATAGAGGTGATGCACTTGTTAACAAATCAAATGCCAGTATCAAAGGCAAATCCTCCTTATATTAGTACAAATTTATTGGAGTGAAGAGTCTGTCCTTCCCACGCTGTAATTAGATTGCCTACCTATGCACAAAGGAGTCACAAGAAATGAAATGGCAGGTAATCGAGTCACTTTCTTTCCTCGCTACTGCAGTCAGTGCAAACGCAATATATAGAGTATGCAACATATGTCACACAGAGTAACTATAACAATATATTTTAAAAAATGTATCACATGTAAAAAATCGTGTAAAAAAACCCCTCCAAAATACTGCAATACAACTTCTTCAGATTAGTCAGTCTAAACCCTAAAGACGTTTGATTTGCAATACTGAAAAGCAGCAGCACCAACTGTGCGTAATGTGAAAGACATCCCTAGAAATCATGAACCCACAAATACACTGCACTGCTATTCCTCTCGGTGTTGTGGAGCATTTTAGTGTCATTTGGTTTACAAGCTCAGATAAATCCAATTACACAGCAGCAAATGACACAAAGAAAATAGCAAG
Organism: Aulonocara sp. 'chitande type north' Nkhata Bay; assembly: GCF_057382095.1. Classification (NCBI taxonomy): domain Eukaryota; kingdom Metazoa; phylum Chordata; class Actinopteri; order Cichliformes; family Cichlidae; genus Aulonocara; species Aulonocara sp. 'chitande type north' Nkhata Bay. The sequence goes on from NC_141365.1 coordinate 15,937,952, forward strand.
TGCACATAGTTGAGCATCCACAAACTAGACCTAGACACATTTTCATGCAATGGTGGAGACCAAAAGTGAGCTCAGTGTAAAATGAATATTGGACACATTAGCTGTTAGCATGCTTTACAATATCAACTTTATAAAGTTGCATTATCCCTTTGCTACTATGGTAATTCAGCAGATTTATGCAATAAATAATAGTTAAATTTGTTGACTAAAATTTGGAATTGTGCAATTTACTATATTCCATAAAATCTCTTGCTGTGTGTGTGTGTGTGTGTGTGTGTGTGTGTGTGTGTGTGTGTGTGTGTGTGTGCGCTCTACACGAAATATATTACGTCATTAAGTTACTTACCAACCATTTTAGCCTTTATGCATTGTGTCATGCTTATTTCACCACAATAACTTGTAATAATTTGTATCCACGAAGCTTCAGTTACTCATGATACATTATAACGCCAATTAGGATACCTGGCAACCACCTAACAACAGGCTAGAATGACCTATTTTTAAAAGATCGACGTCTACCACCTCATCTTTTTTTTTTTTTTTTTTACTTTTCTCAGGGTGATTAAGAAAATGAACTCACCAACAGCTCAATCACACAATAATCATTAATTAGATTTAAATTTTTATTAATCTACCAAATTACTGAGTTGTTATTTCAGCAGTGGATTTTCCTAATGCTACACAGCATATTGCTCCCTTACTGTTATCACATGATCTTACTATTTCCACCACTGATAAATACTGAACAATGTGATAATGTGCTGATGGTGGTGGTATGCTCCTACAGTACTATGGGCAGCTGTAGCTCAGGTGGTAGAGTAGGCAGGCCATTAATCATACGAGTGGCAGTCCATTCCCTCTCTCTTTTTGTCCATATGACAAAGTGTCCTTGAGCAAGACACTTTAACCCAAATTATTCCCACTATGTGGATGTGGTGAAATATGTTTTGGACAAAAGCGTCAAACAGAAACAAACTAAGAAAAAAAAAACACAACCTGAAGTCACCTGGAAGCAGCAGAATGCTGATGACACACAGGAAGTTAAGGACAGAAGAGGACACCGGCCAGGATTCGGAAAGGCATTTGTCTTGCAGGATGGTCTCGTAACCTTTCAGTCTGCCATTTGCGGAGATGTCTTGTCGGTGTGTATAGATGTAAGAGAGCCCACTGGAGGTGTGCCCTCCCCATGTGCCCACCTGCCTCTCTTACTGCAGTCTGCTGTGCCATGTGGAGCCCCAGATGTAGCCTACAGAATAATCCACACTTGTACACTCATGAAGGTGTCCATCTGGTCCCACGCGCTCAAATTAAGTCCCAGAACCCATACAGGCGTCGGGACACTGTTGTTGTGGCATTTAACAGATTCGAGAGCATGAGATACTGCTGTACTTCTTCTATTCTGTCTGTAGGAAGGCCCGAGCTGAGGCGCTGCACAGCTGAGAGTCACTTGGCTGTGACTGGGAGGTGAAACGGAAAGGGACTGAGCAGGATAAGCCTGCAGAGCTCACTGCTAGCAGAGCAGAGCGAGGAGGATCTTTTTACATTAGCTGAGCCTCGGGCACATGCAGATAACAGCAAAGCTCCTGCCTGGCAGGAGAGGCACCAACACTGCAGCCCTGCATCACAGCTGGCAATGTTTATCCAATCAAAATAAAAGAGCGCTTTTTATACTTCAAGGTTTTGTCTTCACATCTGAATAATATCTCATGTCTTTGCTTTTGACTAAATATAGACTGACCTGAAAACAACTGAATACAAACATCAGATAGAGGCCCGCCTCAGTTTATAATAACTCTCATTTACTTTATCCCCCCCCACCCACACACACACAGTGATTTAACAAAGGACAACACTCACTTATTTGACTGTTTAATATACAAGACAGTTTCCTATGAAACACATTTATACAGGAACACCAATTTACAGCACATTTGAGCGAATACTGAAGGAGAGCTCCACTCAAAACCTGGATGATGTCATCAACGTGTCATCACTCGGGTGACAGCTTGGAGGTTAAGAGTCCTTCTGAGTGCAGGTCTAATTCCCTCCTGGGAACTTCAGTTTCTCCCCCCGTTAAAAACATGTAAACGAATCCCGGACAATCTCCCAAAATTGCAGTATATTTACTTCCAGCAATAACCTTTATATAACCTTTAATTAACCCCCTCCCCCCAAAACCAAATAGTTTCCTATTGCAGGAACTTGCCATAACACTGATGTTGATATTTTTTGTTATCAGTTTGCTGATTATAAGTTATTTGATGCTATAATAAGATTATTTGTCCTCATTACAGATCGCTGTGACTGACAGCTGCTTTGAATAAAGAAGGAGCAACTGCTGATGTCTGAGTGGGTTGTTCTGATGTAAACTATTCAAAGTGAACTATTCAAAGGTTTTGTGGGAAGCTGCTATGGGAAACTTTATTTGAAAGTAATGCAAACGTACACCAAGCAAGGTAATTGTGCAATCAACATGTTAGGTCTCTCCTCCAGAAAAGCAGTTTATTCACCAGGACCCACTGGCTGCAACCATGGCAGATGGGAATCGGTACTATTTAATATTTTACATGATTCATTTAGCAGCTGCAAAGCTGATTGGTAACAGTCATCAGGAGCTGTAGGCTAAAAAGATGCACTTGATAGATTAATGTCTGTCTTACACCATTTTCAACTGCCCACAACGTCAGTTTTGGAAGAGACCAAAGACACAACATATCGGGGGTTGGTGGCGAGCTTCAGAGCTCACCTGGTATGCAGATTTCATCAAAGCCAGGCTCTATGTTCCCAGACTTTGTGCTAAGCTAACCTAACCAGCAATAATTTTATATTTAATAAACAGATGTGTGTTTGATTATCATTCCTCTCATCCATCTCTTTTGCTGCAAATGGCCCAAAATGTTAATTCCAAGCAGTTATAGGTGAAAATAATGTGCAGACAGTGTGATGGTAATATAACATGAGAGCGACTTGTTAGCACGTTTTCTGTCTGTATAATAATGGTTTATATTTTAAGAACTAGTGTCTCTCTGGGAAGCTTTAGTCTCATTTCTGAAGCAGCAGCGGGACAGACGTTGCTCTCGCCCCCGTCCTCGTCACCACTTCACAGGCTATTCAATTAGCAGAAGAAGCATGGGAGATGGAGCCATAATGGAGCTGATGAGATGCACAAGGACAGGTGACACTAATCAGAGCGGCGCCCCATTGTCTCTGTGTGGGCATCATTAAGGAAAGGGAGTAATTTCAGGCTTTTTTCCCCCTCTCTGAGCCTGAATACACTCATGCTGCCTGCGTGCATTCCCTTCCTTGTTATCAATTTGCAACATGTGTGAATATATCCACTGAAACGAGTGAGAGTGTAAGGAAAACAAGAATATTTGACACCTCAAAAATAGGTTTTAAAGTGTAAGTTCTTATAAATGCCACACTGATATACTGATGTGTTAGCTTCAATGGCTCTCAGACACATCTAATTCCCCAAGGATTTACTCTCACCCTGTAATCTGTAAACTCCTTCTGTTGTTGGTTCAGAAAAGGCTGAGGCATCCACTCTTCAACACATCCACTTTCCTCTCCTCCATGTGAGTGGATGAGGCTGCTGATGAAGCGCGATCTGCCGAGGCGGCCTCAGGCCGATCCCAGAGGCCGGGGTTGCTTCTGTCTTCTGTCGAGTCTCTGGGCTGGACTACGAGGGAGTTCTGCGCCGCCTGCCGGTACCGAGAGCTGAAGTAACTCCACAGACACCTGAGAAAATCCAGCCAAAGCACAAAGATTAGGAAAAGACTCAAGGTTTGACTGCTTCATCCCACATAATTTTGCCGAAAAAGTCCAATTAGCTACATTCGCACTTTGGCAAATCCCAAATAACTTTGTTAGTGTAATAACATAATCCTAATCTCATTACTAAGTCCCTCTCCTCCCATTAACTTAGTCGTTAGAGAGCGTGGAAGCCTGCAACTGAATTCAGAGGGCCTCCCATACAGCCCAGTCTTAAAATATTCACGAGCTTCACCGTCTCATGCTGACATTAAAATTCTTTTGATGCATCAGTAAACACCGATAAGCCAAACTTTTACGACCACTAACCCAAATATGCTGTGGTCCTCTGCTTGCCGCTAAGCATCTGAATCCAAGCTGAGGCACAATCCCTACACGACTCATCGTTAGCAACAGATTCCTTAAGAGCTTGAGGGGCCGCAGGTCATACTTTTTTCATTATATTATATATTATATAAACAGCTTGTGGCTGTTTGTCCCTCCTCACCCTGCGGTTGACCCACAAATTTTCCCACTTTGGAAACAATCAATCTTAGTCATCAGTCGTTATGTCTGGATTACAGGGATTAACACCTGGTCGTGTCTCCCAAATCCAACATACTGATTACACAAACCAACTGTTCACGTACCCTTTGAACATGCCATGAGCCAATCATCATTACTCACTTCCTCTGCGAGTTCTTGCAATCATTTGGCTAATTTGTGTAAATCAGAACCTGCTACACTGGAGTGAAATTACACATTTTTCTATCCAGCACCATCTCCTGCAAAAACATCTATACAAGACGTCTTTGCTTGGTCAAAAACATGTTGGAAGAAACTGCTCGGATCGTCTAAGCCAGGATGTTTAATACTCCTGCACTGCAGAGAAAAGGTATGAAAGAGGTCAGTGTGGGCAGTTAAGATTCCAAAGAACAGGACTCCACAGAGAGGTCAACAAAGCTGCAAGAGTGTAAATGATTAAATACCGTTTCTGTGAAAGTCCACAAGGAGTGTCCGGATGCTGCTCAATATTTACTGTTGTGAACTTCTTGTAAACAGGCACATGAAGATGGAAATAAGTATTAACAGAACCAGGTCTGTGTGTTTTAGAGTACATCAGGGCCATTAACTCCTTAACATTCACCCTCTTTATTAAACAGGGATAAAAACTTGGAAGCACTTTGTTTGTTGGACTCTTGCATGCAAACAGCACATGTGACCTAATATGACCAAAACCTTTTTGCCCTTGTGTTACAAAAAACTGTTGCTGCTGAACTGAGACCAACTGAACTGTGAGGATGTTTTTTTTAAAAAACAAACAAACGATGTACTTCTTTGTGCACAGTAGCTCAAAATGTATCTGAAAAGATCTCACCAACCACTGCGCTCACCTTTTAGTTGCTATGCACAAACAGTTGTTACGAGAGCATTGTTGTATTGTTGTGCGAGCATCTGGTGCCTGTGTTGTCCTGCGGGCGGATTTTGCTTACATGGTTTGAGTCCGCTTATGAACAAAATGAGATACAAGTTGAATTTTGTTTAAATAAAGGTCAGCACAATAAATACTACACTCTTTCCTGAAGGGAGAGATCGCTTCCAGGTTGACAATCTCCTCCGCCCACAGCACAAAACTAGGGTATAAAAGATGGACAGAGCTCGCGGGTCTTAAAGGTGAATCCAGTGAGGAAGTGCTTAAACTTTCATTCTTTTTAATGACCAGTGGGGTCCTTCACTAAAAAAGACTTCCGGTTGCATAAAAGTCTCTGGGATTTCAGCCCTCGGCGCCCCCGTTTTCTGACTTCAGTAAATATAAATTATCCTCATTATTAAAGCTAAAAAGGAGGATTATTTATGGCATGCTAACTAAGTAATAACTCAATGACAACTCTTTAGTCAATACTCCTGCACTGCAGATTGTTGAAGAATTCCTTTGAACAACAATTAAATCCAACCCACCAAGATACTAATGAAAAATAGACTCATAAGAGGTCTTCACTAATATCTCAGTGGCTATGTTCATCTTCTATAATGTCTGTGGACACAACGGGTCACCGAGTGGCTTGATGAGTATAAAAAAAATGATAAAGCTTTTAGATTAACCAACTCTCAACCCAGAGATAACGGGCCAGTGCATTGGACTGTGTTCACCATCAAAACACCAAATTAAGAAATATGCTTTGGTAGAGTGGCATTTATAACTCGAATTGAATTCCAGAAACTCAACAGAGAATCAATGCCAAAGAAGCCATCAGTGGTCTTTTCTTTAATTTTTAATTAATCTGAATATAAAATGTTAATGGGTAAACCTTTGAGGAGTTGGTGATGGGAGCCAGACTAGCTCTTTCCACCTTACCTCCCACCTACACATTAAGCATCAGCGACTCAGAGAATGTTTGACAAGTGAAAAACAAAGTGTCCCATGTCTGTTTTGGAGTGGATGTGGTGGACAACAAATACATACATTCATACATACAACATACATAAAAAGAGAGAAAGAGAAAAAATGCTGAAAATGTAAAATTCTACTGTGACACTGGAAAAAAAGCATGTTTCAGTCTTGGGAGACCTTCCATGAGTGTGTTCTTGTAGGCACAGTGCATACCAACTATCTCAGTAATCAGTTACTGATCATTGGGTTCATGTGACTGATGTAGAAGCTAATCATGATAGCTTGACTCTGACGTGGCCAGGCAGCAACACACTGTATCATTTCCTACAATCAGCAGCCACTTAATATGAAGACATTCACCTTTCAGCGCTGCCTTCAACCTGATCGAAAACTAAGCGAAGACTGCTTATTTCCACCTGGATTTTTTCACCATTAAAAAAAAACAAACTGTTTTAATTTAGCATTTTACAAAATAATAATAGGTGAACAAAAAAAATCCTTTTCCCAGTACACTGAATGCATAACCTCGGTCCACCACAGTAATTGGCTGCTGAGGCAAATCAATGCCTCAGATCAGAATTGAAGCCTTCGGCTTGTTTACAACATCTATCATTTGTTCTTATCAAGAGTGATCAGAGCAATTTTCCCTCCCTTAATATAGGTTTGATGGGACAAAGAAAAGCTCAATTCTCAGAGAATTGGAAAACACATTTCTTGTGCTTTGTGGTAACTAAACTGTCAACAGATAAGAGAGTCCATGGTATCAACTCGTGGGTAATTCATCTTACAATTGTGCTGTTGTGTTTTCCTTTGGAACGGCTTGCAAATTTGGTTTGAGGCCTTTTGCTCATATGTCAGCGCGAATGCTTCGTCCAAACGTTCACAAAAAACGAGAATGTAAAGCAGAATGTACGCTCAGAGCACTCGTCTCCAAATCTGCTCAACTTACGTGCAGTGGCCACTTAAAAGCAGCACATTTGTAGCCTTGTGTGCACTTCTAAATCTGTAAAAGGGCGATGAGCTATTCGTCCTCAGGCAGCTCTGCAAACTGCTGTAGACAGTAGCGTGAGGTGAGAGAGCAGTGTAGGCCACTTTGTATCATGTCAGTGCTAGCGGTTAGACGCCATCTCCACAGTGTCCCTTGTCACCAATCACATCCTTTTAAACCACCCAGGGAGCTCGACACCCCCCCTCACACACACACATACACACTCCCTTATCTGTCAATGCTGCTTAAATAATGTAATTAATGACTTAATTAACATTTCCATAATCTATTTTAATAAATCTAACACGGCATAATGAGAGTTTCTAACCTCCAGGCAATGGCATATAAAAATTCACAGCGCAGAGCTGCATGGTCAGGGCACTGTCGCAGCGCCGCAAACTCTCACCATGACAGTAAAGGAAGGAGAGAGCGCATACTGTGTGACAGCCCTCTGAAAGGCAGTTCAAGTCTGACAAATATCATGTGACTTCGTGAATGTGTCCAATAACAGACCTGCAGCACGAGGAGGAGGCAAGAAGATTATTTTGGAGGGTCAAAATGCCGGAAGGAGGCCAGAGCATCGCTGAAAGAAGGATTGTTCGAGTTTTTATGAGATGAACAAAAATGTATTCTTGAACTCAACTGTGAAATAAAATTATTATTGTCAAGTTGAGCTAACATGTGGAGCTGGACCTGCTGCGTGGTTTCGTCTAAATAAATCTTACATAACAAAAGATGCTGTAGCTGACACACAACAACTACACAGATCTGGGTGATTAATCAGATTTTAATCTCAGTTCCATTTTGCTTCCCAGTGATTATCCTGTTTTCCTTCTCTCACCCCAACCGGTCGCAGCAGATGGCCCCGCCCCTCCCTGAGCCTGGTTCTGCTGGAGGTTTCTTCCTGTTAAAAGGGAGTTTTTCCTTCCCACTGTCGCCAAAGTGCTTGCTCATAGGGGGTCATATGATTGTTGGGTTTTTCATTCTATGGGCAGTAAAACTTTTTGTCGTTCAACATCTGGCGAGTCCGTCCGCAGCTGCCTTTGTCTCTGGATCGTCCGGGGTCTGTCACTTTTGGTAGCAGGCAACAAATAGCTTCTGCCTTTTGTTGTTCACCCTGTAGCTACTGAGTAGGACCCTCAAGATGTGCAAGTCCACTCACCCTTGAGTCTCTCATTGGTGTCATAATCTACCAGGGACTGACTGGTGGATTTTCTTGCAAGACGAGGTTTTATGGTCAAATACACCCCCTAATTAGCACTTAACCCCATAGAAGATGAACCTGTGTCCTGCACTTATTTTCTCCCATTGGTTTTTTGTTGTTGTGAACTCATTTGCTTAATTTGAGTTCACAACAAGGATCCAACATGATGCAGACAATAAAAGGTCATTCTGAGCGGTTTGCTTGTTTATCTTCATCTTATCCCTGTCTGTCAGACTAACGGGCAGAGTCGTGGGTGGGGGTGAGTTGGGGTCGTTCCTTACTAGAGCTCCCACCCTTGGGGCTGAAGTGTGACTGAGATGCACACTGACAAGGGGCAGCAGGACACTGGCACATCCCAGGCAGCACAAGCACAATGAGACACAAGGTCTGTGTAGACCACCAATCCTAATGAGGGCTCCCATTAACCTTCTTACTGTACCAGTAATAATGTACAGTTAGGTCATTAACTATTTAGACAATAACAACTTTTGCAGTTTTACCTCTGTACACCACCACGTGGATTTTAACATTCACTTTTAATTAATTCAAAGGGTTTTTAAAAAGTATTTTATTAGCTTTCTTTTTTATACACAGTGCCCCATTTCCAGAGGCTCAACTGAAAACTCGATGACTGAAAAGTTGATCCATTGGGTTGAGATCTTATGACTGACTTGTCCATTGAAGAATTTTTAAATTCTTTGCTTTGAGAAGCTCTTGGGTTGTTTTTGAGGTTTGCTTTGGATTATTATCTATTTGCACTATGAGTGCCGTCCCACCAGTTTTCCAGCACTGGGGTGAACGTGAGCAGAGAGTGCTGCCCTGTACCCCTCACAATTCATCCTGCTCCTTTTATCAGCAGTGACATCATCAATAAAAACATTACTGACCCAGTTCCACTAGCAGCCATACATGCCCATGCCATAACATTACATCATGTTTTACAGATGATGTAGTATGCTTCAGGTCCCAAACTGTTCCTTTTCTTCTCCATGTTTTTCTCTTCCCATCATTCTGGTACATCTTTCAGTGCCAGTTTCATCTTGGCTTCTGTCCAAAGGCTGTTTTACAGAACTGTGCAGGCACTTTTAGATGTTTGTCTAATCTTACCTTCTTTTTCCTGGGTGTAACAAGTTGTTTGCACTTTCTTGGTTGTAGGCTTTCAATCAAAGCAGAAAAATATAACTAGTAGTTCAACTTTAATCGAACTGAGTTTTTTCACACCTGTTGGTGTTACTGAGCCGGTCAGCACAGGCCTCTTTTTAAGAAGGACCCAGATTGTTGATTTGGACACTCATGACGTTTTTACTAAATCTATGATAGTTCAAATGCCTTCCTCACTAGCACTGATATTTCTTTAGGCCTCAATTTCAACACTTGAAATCAACTACAGATTGTTTATCTGCATACTTTGTCATGAAAATACAAGGCAAGCAGGCTCACTTGGATATCAAACTGCTTGTCCATCAACAGTTTAATTTTTTTTTTTAAACCTTGGAAAGTGGTTTGGCTGTGTGTAAAAATGACTATGATTGTTAAACCACTTGAGTTAAAGTTGAAAGTCTGAACTTCAGTCTTATTTTTGATTGATTTTTAATTTAACATCCACTGACTGTAGCTATGTACAGGGGCGAGAATTACAAAAAAAGACAATGCATCATTGTCCAAATACTTATGGACATTATGGACCTAAACAGATCATCTGTTTAACTTGTTATGTAGACACATGGGAACATGAATAGCACAAAGGAGATGCTCCAATGTGCTACTCACTGAAAACCACATGTCAGCATGAATGGTTCCTGTAAGAGTGTGAGCATTTGAACTAAAACATATTTGAACCTCTTTTGACTTAATTATCGAGCAAATACCTGCAGCTGAGATCTGCTGAGAACGCAGCCCATCTGACGCTGCCAAACATGCTGTAAACAAACCAACTTCCTGTCATAAAATTACAGCTCATTACTAGTGTGGATAAGGGCTTCAACAACATAATGATGCAGAAGCACATTACCACCACTATATTTATTAATTACCAGTTGAGTAGCCACATTCCTTGCAAGGGCGGTTAATGGAGAGAGAGGAAGGGGAAAAAAACGTTAGAAGCCTTGTTGAGTTAATTACAAACAGCCTGCCTTTTTTTTTCCTCCAAGTTAAAACAAATACTAGAGGAAGGACACATGTAGAACACAAAGTTTTAATTTTGCTACTGGCACAGAAAGCTGTTTAGGGTGATTGGAGGGTCACTTCCACTGCCACCATCATATTTTAGAAAGTATGTTATTAAGCAGGGGAGCTTGTCTGAATCCCAGCATCCAGTTTAATTAAGCAAAGTCGGCAAAGCCACATTAAAAACATAGCTTGATTTTCAAAAATATTATTAGGAAACATAATTCGAAGTAACCCATTATATATTTATCACTAATTTAGGCAATTACAGGTTACATAACCTGTATCTGTAATCTGATTACAGGACCTGCCATATGCTGCTTTCTAATCAGAGAGTAGTTATTGTTTATGCCAGAAATCTAATGCATTATTTACAAGTAAGATGTTAATAAAAACAGACTGTTCATTTACTAATGGTTTACAGTACCGCAGGCATCGTTCCAATTAGCAATATAGAGATGGAAAAGGAGACTAAGTGAAAACAAGAGAGGTGGGAGGGTGCTGTGGGTCAGACAACAACATGTTTTCAGAGATGATTATTTGGATGACACAGGCACTCGCTGCTTCTTGTTTTTAAACTCACATAAAAATGAAATGTTACTTGATAATATTGTTTTATGCATTTAGCAGAACAGAATGTGGAAAGAGTGCGGAAAGAATGTTATCACCATTTTAATCATTAATCATTCTGACCGTGTTAGACTGAGTTCAGCCCAAGGGCACTCCATGGTGGGAAAAAAACAGTACACATATGAGTTAGTTAATAAATGCACAGTAAAACAGAACACACTCACTTGATGAGCAGGGTCTCTGTCAGTATACCGAAGAAAATTGCTGCCACTTTAAAGGTGCTGGGAGGAGGAGGGCTGGTGAAGGCCGTCATCATGCAGTAAACAGCGTAGGGCACCAGACTCATCAAAACGGTCGCTGTGATCAGCACGAGCCACGTCTGCCACTGGAAGCTCACCGACCGCCACGGGGAACTCCTCTGCAGCTGGTACTGGACGACACAAAAGAGGAAGCCTCGTGACAACGTTCATTCTACATGTAGAAACGCAGAAATGTTTTTGATTCTGACCTCCATGATCACGTTTGGATGAACCCACTTTAAATGCTCAAAGCAGTAAAAAAAGCTCAAGTTGCGTAAACTTCATATTTAATGCTACAATAACGTTCCTGCGACACTTTCATTTTTTAATTTAGCACCCTGATTATTTCGGAACAACTTCAACTACAGTGTGGATGAAAAGCACCACTTAAAAGTACAATTACCCTGTGCTCATTTCGACTGAATGTGAGCTTGTGTGTGCGTGACATCAACATATTCATGCTATTGGTGAGGGATAAAACGAAAGCATTAAAATGAGTCCTGTCAAGCTGAGAGTATTATGCAAGAAAGACAGGAGAACATGAAGTAAAAGCAAAGACCAACCGTCAACCTGTCTGTCAGCGTCACTCTGTTTATTAATAATGTCCAGACTGCCCGCCTGGAAAGTGAAGGGTGTGCATATTATGCATGCGTTATGTCCTTCTAAGTGGTTTGGTAAATTATATTTTGTAGTCAGTAGCTCAGGTTGTTTTGTTTACCTGAATATGAGCTCAGCAAATCTATGACACGAAGAGTTAAGTGAGCTGAGCCGATGACTATCGCCACGTTAGCGCAGACAGGTAAGTGCAGAGCGCTCTGGCTCAGTGTGAAATCCTCCAAAGTCAAATTCAAGCTGTTTCTCTGAAGTTTGCAAGATTACATAAATAGAGACTCACAATTTTGAAACACAATAACATGATCTGCATTCTTATCTTATTGTTTGTAATTTAAATTTTTGTCATTTAATAATGTATACTTTATTGATCCCTGTGGGGAAATTACTTTCTCTGAGTTGACATGAAATGTTTGACTTGAGTCCATAAATTCTGGAGAGCACCTAAACAACACTGTACTTTCTTTATTCTCCAAAAGAGGAAATAAAATACCCACATTTAGCATACTTTAGACATCAAACATCATTCAAGCTAATTTCATCTATTGGTTAATTTCAAGAGCCAATAAAGGCAAAACGAACGTTGAAACATGTCTTAATAAGGTGTTATAACAGCAGGAGCGCTGTGAAAGGACATGATATTAAAAAGAATATTATTAGCATAAAAAATGGCATAAAAAACAGGTTCAGGCACTCCACAGACTTGGATTAGTTTGTTTTTAATTTCTCTAGCTGACTAAAATAATGGCCTGTTACTGCTTGTCCAAACCTAACTTAAGTGCCTGGAGTGTGCTGACTGATTCACTGGAGAACATACTTCATGTTAAAACTACCAGCTGTGGTTAACGCATTAATATTAAAACACGAACAGGAACAGTGAAATCCCAACAAAACTAAGAGACGGACCTTTAATTGTCTGAAGATAGATATCCTTTCATTATTTCTTCTGTTTAACATGGAAACACTGGCAGATTTTTGTCATTTCAATCTCCTCCCATTCTGTTAACTTCATGGATTAAAACAACCCAACCTTTCCTGTGCAAATTCACATCAAAAGCTCTCAGAGAAAACACTTGTATTGTGAAAAGTTTGCAGTAACTTGTGTAAAAACAGATTTAAGAAAAACTGCGCATAACATTGTTGACATCTAGCGACTGATTTATGTGTCATTTGACCACAACAGAGAATAAGTGAGAGAGCAATACCATCCCGAAGGGAAAGAATGAAGGATAAATCATCATTAGACGATAGGGAACGGTCTCAAGATAGCACTGCGCACCACTTCTGCAGCCCACATGGAAATACCTAAATGCAGCCAATGCTTACTCAGCTGTGATTGGTCAATACAACTTGGACTACAAATGGAAGTACAAAAATGTTGACCCGATCGCCACAGATCTGGTATATCCATACAAAGATCTCAGTTTATAGAGATTAATAGCTGTCCACCTCGTAGAAATTAGAGGCACTCTAGCTTGTAAATGTGTCCCCAGCTTAAAGCAGTCAGCATACACTGAGCAGCAGAACAAAGTTTCTTCATATCCAAATCCTAGTACAGTAACTGCACTTTGACCCTGTAATAGAGATTAAACAAAACCTCCTAATATTGGAAGAAACTCAAACTAATGCTTTAACCTCACACCTGCTCTACACATTCAGTGCTTCATTACTTCAGGCTTGGCATGGTTGTACATAACACCTGAAAGCAAGATAAAGCACACACACACACACACACACACACACAACAGACACATATAAGCACTAAAAAAATGCATGCAGTCATTAAGTGTGCATGCAAACAGTGCCTTAAGTCCTGTCCAAATATTGCCTCGCTCTGGAGACAAACCAAACCACTTAAACAGTGTTTGATTAGCGTCTGGAATTCATCTGCAAATGCACACTTGCCTTGTCCTCTTTCATGGCTGTTATTCATTAATTAGATTCTTTGTGCAACTGAGCTATCCTCAATGTTTAAGGTTACATCAGGCCCCAGTAAGTGGCTGGCTGATAACAGAATGCATCCATCTTCATTACTCAGCCCTTTCTGTCGAGGCTTGCTCCTCCACAAGTGAGCAATGTCAGTAGGTTCTAAGAAGCTGATACATTTCATTGCATTCAAATCCTGAACTTTTGCCTCCTTTGATTTCAGTTGATCTGATTAAATTACTGGGTTATGGTTTCCACTCGTGTTCTCTCGTGGTTCTTTTGTGGTGTTTTTTTTTCCTTGTCAAGGTCGAGCAGTGTCGCAGCCAAATGAAAACCAATCACCTTTTGGGGTTTATATGTATATATATATATATATATATATATATATATATATATATATAGTCAGTGAATTTAGTTATTCAGAAATGACTTCTTCTGAAATTGAATTTTCTTAAATATCTGTTGGTGAAAATGTTTTTATTAATACAAATAAAAAAAGAAAATACTGCGAGCCATCGTTCTTGCCAAAGAAACTCCAGACATTGAGATAAATGTCTGCATAAACCGAGACATGACTGTACTCCCAAGGCTATCTTCTTTTATTTTGGGAACCTTGTAAGGAAAGCTATTAAAAAAAAAACCCCAGTTGTGGTGGTCAGTCCTTAATGTTTGCGAGACTGAAAGCATTTGAACACAATCCTAAAAAGGCAGACTGAAATGAAGCTGTTAGCGTCATATCCATCAACCGGGCTGCAGCTTTTAGTCACATCAAGGCCAAACCAGTCTTAGTGTGTTTTATTGTAAGCTCTCCGTCAAATTAATTATCTGTGAAGACGCTGAGTAAGGCGACAATAAGGAGACAGCCAGTCACATCTGTCTCACCTCCACGTAACTCTGCATAGAATGAAAGCAGGTTTTGAGTATTTTGGGGAGGAGAGAGAAAGGAGACGCAGCGGTGCATCGTCTTCGTGAAGGGAACTGATTACAAACACAGTACATAAAGGATATCTACCCCCAGGTCTGCCCCTTTATGGAGAGGAACGCCGTCTTGCCAGAAATTACATTTGCTCTGCAGCCAATCCCAAATTCAAATAACACGTGGTAATCCAAACACTACACTGAGAAGCAATAATTTAAAAACCCAACAAGCAATACATTAAAAAAAAATCAGTCTGTTATTTACTCCTGATGTTTTATGACTATGACCTTTAAACACTATACTAATCAATCAATACAGGAGGGAAGAAGCCTATTGGGAATATTTAGATTCTACAGATTGTGAAAGTAGGGCACTATTTATCCAAACACAATCATTATTAATAGCCCGACTGTCAACCCAAATACATTTTCTACATATTTTCCACATTAGCCCCTCTCCCTCCAGAAGTACTCATACACAATGTCCAGCAAAGGAGATAATTAATGAACCACAGCTGTCACGTCAGTGTTATACAAAAATATGTTAGAATCCTCATAAAGTCATGGTCAGAATGTTTGGCCCATCATTTAAAGGACTGTCATGGCGATATTACATCACATAACTCCAATAATAACATCAAAGTTTTAATATAACGTGTTGGAGAGGAACAAACCGCTACAGGTGATGTAATATGGCAGAAGATAATCTGATCCAGGTCTGTATGTTTTTCTGTTTCATCGAGGTTTTTACGCAGCGTTTACATTCAGAAAGAGGACAAGAAGCGAAATGAAGTCTTTGATTTCACTTACAAGTAGAAAAACAAACAAACTTACAGCCTTAGAGCTGCTCTAGCAATATTGCAATTTTTCATGTTTTCAGTAAAATCACATAAAGATTAAAAAAATGTAAAGTGCACTTCTAGTTGTTAAATACTGCAGAAAATGTCATGATGTGTTGGTTAGCTGAATGCTGAAAGTACTGGAATGAGTATCCATAAAATGCTAAATACATTATAAAGTGTTTTGTTTTTTTTATACTGTTGAAACCTTTTGTGAGGAATCAAATTTTTTCAAGTTCTAATGTGTTTCTAAGGAATCAGAGATTTTTTGGGCAAAAATCTTAATATTAGGAAACTGACTGTCAAACACACATAAAAAAGGCTTATGCAGCTAGTTTTTTACTGGTGTCTGGAACGATACAACGAGCTACTACTGCCAGAACTACAAGATGTTTGCTGACAGCCATTAGACAACAAAAATCAAACGACATGCTTTCACCTACCAGACACTGGGCTGTTAAATACGTTACACAGAGAGATGGGATGGTATTATACAGTCAGGAGTAATATGTTACAGTTATTTTGCTTGGAAAGGCCAGTGTCTAATTAACATTAAGATCCATTACTCTTGCCACAGTAGATATCTAGATTGGGTTCCCCAAGCTGCGTCAGTATTTAGTAACCTTTAACTGGCCTTTATAGGTGTATCGACAAACTCTAGTTAGATCTCCTAATTTCAGGTGTGACACAAATTAACTCTGTAACATGGAAATGCCAAGCAGCTCCTGAGACCGTCTCCCGTGTAAGTGCTGCTTGTTTGCAAGCAACAAGGATGAAGTTCTACTTAGCATGACCAAACTCGAAAGTCTATTAACTTATTGAGATTAAAAGCCTGATGCCTTCCCTCCCCACTCACCCACCCCTCCGTGGCCCCATCCCCCGGCCGACATCACACATCCAAAGGAGAAAGGTGATTGATGAGAGCCATCAGGCTGCTTGGAATCTCTTCTCTCATTAGACTCCTTATGCATCTGAGCCTTTTCAACACACACTGGGAGAGCAGGGGAGGGGGATGGGAGCAAAGGGGGTGTAGATCCTCTGACTTTTTAGAAGATAACTACTTATACTAAAATATTTACCTTGTACATTAATCTCTGGGAAATTAATTTGCCATTATACTTTCTCTCTGGGAAAAAAAGAGACTTTTTTAATTGAGAAGTTTGAATCCCGACTCCCTAATCTTCATGCTTAGTGAGCGCTGTCTCTTTTGACTCACTCATTGGACTGGCTGGAAATTAATGTCCCAGAGGGAGCAGTGTTTGGACAGTCAGGGTGGATCCTATCATCGACCACTGAGGTTCTCCTGAGGAGGGTTAGCTAAAGAGCCGAAAAGGGAAGCAAAGACTGTTATGTATGCATATCCCCAACAGACACGATCAATCACATTAATGCAAGTGCAGCACATTATTATGTACTTAATTTCCAATGGATAGTAACATTACTATAATGTGCTGGTGATTGCACTGCAGTAAACCAACTGGGGTCCATTCTGTCCAGACAAATAATCTCATTACATCAAAGACAACAACCAAGATAAACAGTGAGAATCAGAGCCCTCAATTTAAACTGCAGCTGACTCTTTTCAACTTTTATGTTGCAGATATTTTAGGTTTATAAAGCAGCACTTGTAATGAATTAAAAAGGAGTGTAATTCTTTAAATAACAGGAAAAAGTATGAATTTTACTCATTAATCTTTATTCATTTTATTTTCTGATTTTTAATCAAGTTTAATTTTTGGTTGCTTTTTTCAATAGTTTCAGTTCTATATTAATAACAATATGTGTATTTGTCATGTGCAAAACAAGTTCAGACCAGGTGCTACAGTACAAACAGTTTGTGAACACAGTTTACTCACAGTCATCCCAGTACCAACAAATATATACACCAAAGCCTTCTTAGGCAGGCAGATAGATTTTTCTTAAATTTCCTAAAAAAGTGTTTTTTTTATTTCTACGCTACAGGGTTTTAACTGGCTCAAGATTAGCCTTTAGGAGGTGCACGGAAGCAGGACTGATGCACGCATAGTTTAGCCACTGATTCTGTGCAGACATACTTCTTTCTAGTAATTAGATAAACAAAATGCATTTTATTCCCAAGTAAATTAAACCCTACAATGTTAAAGATAATTATTATCACAGTCCTGGTGATTTTCCTTCAGCGTGAGGTCACCACCTCTTCAGTGTTAAATTAAAAGTACGGCAGTTGACAATAATGATAGAATCACTACACTTGTAGGATATTCACTCGGCTCTTTTATTTTGTAGGAAACAATTAGATCAAAGAAAACTATTTTTATTTTATTGATGAACATCCTGGCTTAATCTAACATTCCTGAATCAATTTAAATTAAATTATTGTAATTCAGAAATCTTTTCTAGATCACATGAAGGGAAAAAAATACTGAATCACTCAGTGTTGAGGAAAAAAATGACAGCGTTACATTGAAATGTGTTTTTCTAATCTAAATACCTGAATGTATAGATGATAATCTCAGAGACCTTAACATGATTTTGCACCAGACTGAAACAATGGAAAGGGTTACACAACTCCTTCAAGAAGGAAATCCAACACAAAGTGTGGCAAAAAACTCAAACTTAAAGCGACATGCCTATAAAAAACAAGCACATTTACCCGCTCGTTTATGATATGGGTTGGATGTCAAGTGAAAAACCAGGAGAGATGGCAATCATTCGCTCACACTGTTGCTATGCCAGCGATAGAAGTTGGTCTCAAGCAAAGAGTGTTAAAGCTGATAGTGATGTCTTTCTTGATGATTCCATAATTTTTCCTCTACTTAATCTGTAAAACCAATCATACCATTAATTGAAATATTATAATTGAATTTGTTTGAAGTCCCAAATAGCTTTGTGTCATTTCCTATGAAGCAAAAAAAGTTGAATGAACATCCTCCAAATTTTTTGCCAGGGGTTGTAGTACGATCACTGTGTGAGAGCCAGAACTGCAATGCAACCTGGTCTTTTTACCTCCTCCTGTACTTGTTACCTGAGATTCGAACCCGACTGTCTGGTTCTTTAAGCCTTTTCTCTTGTATTGTGTAAACCCGACACGTACTGTGTGAGAATGTGAGCAACAATGCATAAATCTAACCATGCGGTTTGTACAGATCAGCCAAACGGCATCACGTTACAATGATCTGACATTTCTTTCCCATATTATAATAGCAGGGTTAATTAGGCCCAGCTTTCAACAAACCCACTAATGTATTTCCCTTTCTTTTACCTCAGCAGCGCAGTATCATGCATATTTAACACCCTTTCACAGACTTGGTGTGTTAAAATGAGTAGAGAGAGACATTGTTTTCAAACAACTCATCGAACGAGCTTTAGCTTAATTATGGTATTGGCTCAGGTTGATGAAGCCTGTCTGTGATATTGGTCATATAAGTCTCCAAAAAAAAAAATGATGTTGCCTGCCTCTGTCTGTTTCTCATATTCATTTCAAAATGCCCTTGCTAGTCTCAAACTACTGATGAGTAACTTGGAGACTGGTTGATTGTGGCTGAATGTGCGTCCTTGTGGGGAAGTGTAAGGCACCGCATGTGAGTGGGAAAACAGAGGATGCATTGTGTGGAACAGATTGTGTGTCAGAGAGACAGAAAGAGGGAGAGTTTGTCTATGAAGGGTGGGGTTTTGGTCATCTGCCATCGGATAAGATATCCTGACAAGGCAATCAGAGAGAAACAAATTCTGCAGCCACACGGGTTCAACTCTCTCGTTCTTCACCCTGATGAGCTTTTGAAAAATGGAGCTCAGTTGAAATTGGTTTTGTATGAGAGGCTTCAGATCTGTCGCTTGTCAGGATTATTGCCACCTGTCTTCATTGGCTGCAAAGGTCTGTTAATTAATCTGCCTCTCCTTCTTAGTGGCCAGAGAGGACGGGGTGAGCACTGTGCTGTCTTCCCTTCTCAGCACTGATGTGTCAGATGTGGTATTGCAAACAAGCCTGATTTAGCATAAGACTGCTGCGATGTTAAGCAGCAATCCTAATCAGTATCATTAAAGTACTGCATCATGTCCCCTTCCTCCCAATTTTATCGGGGAGGCTCGTTAATTGCATATTTAATTTAATTTGGTTAATGAAAGTCATGAGAAAATTTATTTGATCGATAGTAATATCTCTTGTGATCAATGAAGCTGCAAACAGAGCTCTTCATACATTCTCTCCTGACTGATCATGTTAAACCAAAATGAAGTGCAAAAACATCTATTTGGTGCCAAAGAAATTAACGCAATGTGCTCTGTTCTATTAAAAGTAACATCCTGATATCAGTAAATGTAAGTGGAAGCCTGCAGCTAAGAGCATCAACATGTAATCCAGCATTGATTAATTGGACATGGACAGATTAATATGCCAGTGGATACTCATGCCAAGCTTATCAGAGTAAAAGTGTTATTACACAACCATCAGCTGTGTGGCTGTAAATGAGCAGAAGAGTGGAGATGGATTCAACCAGCCAGGTTACTGCACAAATACAGGGAAGGGTTGGGGGGGCATCAGTGGACTTGTTTCCTTTGTTACGTGGGCCCCAATCACACTCCCACAGGAACTTGCCACTGGCCCTGGCCCTGCAAAGTGTCAAACTGATCAAGTGTTGGCTGTGATTGTCTGCTGCTGAGTGTCTGCACCTGTGCATTCCTCTAAGTGTTGAGATCCCAGTGATTTCTTTGAGTGAAGTTTGAACTTGGCCTGCATTTTGCAGTCCGGGCGTACCCAGACTTGCCTGGCTGCGAGCGGTTTGTATTGTACACACACTTCTGTCACTCTCTGCCGTTCCTTTGGAATGCAAACCGCCAGTGTCACAGCAGAGCCATATATTGGGGCTGCGTGTTTTTGTTGCGGTGCAGGTGCAGTTTGGGATGCAGGGCCGAAAGGCTTTGCCAAGTCACGGCGTGCAACTGATTGGAAAGAGCAACAGTTGGAGTTAACCGCATACACAATGAAGTTTCTGTTTCAATAACAAGTCTGAACAAAGAAAAAAAATCATTAAGTAATGTTCATTATACATTTCCTCTCTGAATACATGCCACTGTATCCATAATCAACAGTACTTTTACATATGTTTGATTAAACTAAAAATGAGCTGCTGTTTCTCCAAGGACATATTTTCATGTGAAGAATACTTTTTCATTTAGCAGATGCTTATATGCAGAACAGCGTTGTTGCCGCCCACAGGTATAATCAACCAGAAAATTAATAATCCTACTGCAGGACTACAATAAATCATTATGCTTTGGACAATTAATAACGGAGGCGAAGCTTGGGGTGTCTGATTACAATAGTTACGATGCATATCATCAAGATTTAAATTTAACATTTCACAATGGAATTTCAGACACCAGTGCACATTACTGATGTTTAAATTTGGCATTAGGGCGGGTCATGGGGGCTGAGGGATGGTGTGTGTCTTCATCCATTACTAACCAAAGTGCTGCAAAATTACAGTGCAGCACTTTTTATAGCTATAAATTTACACTTAGTGCACAGTGATTAAAGGGAAAAGTAGGAAAAAAGTGCTCTGCTCCATAATTGGGAATAAACAAGTTGAACACCAAATCTTTAATTTAATTCAAAGATTTAAATTTAATTTAATTCATTCATATTCCAGCAGAGTTTCAATTAATGTAATCAGTAGTTAACGGGTCAGACCTCGCTTTCTTTATTGAACTTGAGAAACTAATTATATGATGGAACACGACCTTTAATTTTTTTGCTTTTCTGAGTGAAGTATGCTACAGTATGGTGTTCCACAGGGAAGTTGTCTGGGGCCACAGTTTTTCTCATTTTTCTTTTAGGATGAAATCCCTCTTAATGCGACATCACCTTGAAAAACCAAAAGGATGAAAACAAAATGAGGTTACTGAGTTTTAATTCTGTAAACTTTTTTGTTTCAAGTGTTTGGACATTGAAAACACTGGAGGGTCGTTTTTTTCTATGACCCTCCAGAGCTTCTCATGGCTCCAAATGGGCCTTTGATAGGTTACTATGCACATATGAATATTAAGATTGGTTCATATATGGTTAAGGGGAATGAGTCTTTGCTACCTCACATAAGAGAAGTTTGTGCATTTTACCGTTAATCCTGTTTTGTTGAACAAGAATAGATTTTATGCTCAAACAAAATGCTTTAGGCTTTATTTCAATTTAAATTCCCTTAGGGTAAAAGCTATTGTTTACAGGAAAAAGATATCTTTCTATTTTATAAAATCAAAACCTACTTTAAAAAGTACTTATTTCAAAAGAACTAGGTTTTTTTAAAAACTCTGATTAAATAATTCATCAAAAAGAGGACAATTTCATATTTTCTAACCCTAACTGGCATCTGTAAATGATCCTCATCTACCAGTCCACTATTTTTTTCCCCAGTGACCTCATAATCCAGGTGTGTAGACATCTGACACTCTGGAGGCAAAGGAACACGGGCTCCTCTCAGTTTTGACATCGAGCTTTCAAGAGTCGAAGAAGAAACAGAGAGGGGGAAAAAAACACCAGGGTCCAATACCTGAGCAGGGTAGTCAGCTCATTGAGTGGACATAAACTTCCTCCACCTGACATGTGGTGGGAAGAGGATTAGTTACACACGCTCAGCCTTGGCTGACTCACAGTTTGTGGAATCACAAAGTAATCTTGAGGCACATTCACTTAAGAGGCAGCTTGATGATCCCAGGCCAGTGATTTATACATCTTAGGAACGTTGCGAGGCTGTAAGAATTTGTCAAGTTAGAATCCTAATTAAAACTGTTAATCACAGATTCCTGTTTGTTCAGCACTCGGGCGAGATGAAAAATGTGATCAAATTATTCATTGCTCCCTTTTAGACAGGTAAAGCTAGCATAGCCTTGAGCTCCAGAAGTTTTTTTTTCCTTCTTTTTTTTTTTGCTTCTCCTGAGTTTTTTCAATTAATTTGATTTACATCAAAATTAAAGGTTTACATTAGCAACTTTCCCATCTGGTCAATTCGGACTTACCCGTTCATGAATATTGGCATACATTGAGAAATTCCGAAAATTCACTCAGGGCAGGTTTTCAGTTGACTGGATCAGAGGGCATACTTAAAACTCACAGCAGTATATTGCTCCTCTTAAGAGTGAAGCTTGGTGCTACACTGCACTAAGTCAATGTGTTTGAGTGAATTATGTTTAATTTTCTTAGCCCTAAGATTTCATACTAATCACTATGCGTTTTCATTCTATTGCAATTAAATTACAATTCGAATTTAACAATTACCTGTTGACCCACAAAATGCTTTTAAGGGCCACTTCACCGATTTTCCTCTTGTTTCATATCAAGAAGGGACAGCTATGCATGCAAATGATAAATATACTATATTTACCTGCACTGTAAACTGGGAATTATCTATACTGGCTGCAAATAAAAAAAGCTTTTTATTATTAACAAAAACAAGTATTGTATGTGTTGTGATCAAGTAATTAAAAAATAATCTACAAAAAGTTCAAAATAAAGCCCATTTCTGACTGGCCACAGCTATAACATCTCATCCAGAAATTGTTTTGCACTTCCTGTCACTGTTATGTACTGAGAGCTGAAAACGTGGAATGGTTTATCATCAGAAATTACCAAGAAATACAAACACATACCAACGCATGCTGCAGACTCTTTTATTTTTGTCTCTTCAAGGCTCAAAACCAACCACAGGTACTTGTGTTATAGTTTTGTTACATTGTTTCCATTCATCCATCCATTCTCTTCCGTTTATCCAATTCAGGGTCACGGGTGGGCTGAAGCCAATCCCAGCTACATAAGGGTAAGAGGTAGGTACAGATATGGGTGCACCCTGGACAGGTTGCCAATCTGACCCAGTGCTAACATAGAGACAGAGGTAACCATTCCCACACACATTCACACCTATGGGTAAGAATCAAAAACTAACCCACCCCACTGATTGCATCTCTTTGAACAGTGGGACAAAGTCAAAGTGCGTGGGGATAGCACGCAAACCCCACACAGAAAGGCCACAGCTAAATGGTGGCGTTGAACTCAAGACCTTCTTGCTATGATGCAGCAGTGCTAACCACCGTGTCATCATGCTGCCCATTTCAATGCTTCCTTATTGTATATTTCTGCTTTGGACTTTATCAAAACCCCCATAACTATTTACTATTAACTATACAGTTTGTTTTGCTTTGATGTAACAGACATGAACAAGACTCCTGATCAAATGGACTAACGCAGCCCTCTAGTAGGAAAACCTCTGTATTCTTTCAGTTTTAGTTACAGACACAGAACACAGAATATGAGGGAGTCGAGGAGAAGGGCCGAGAAACACAAACTGTAGTATTGCTGCCCGCTGCGAAGAGCCTATTAAAAACAATGTGGACACCAGCAGGCAGTCAATCTAAAGACCAGTAGTGGCCCCCTTTGATGTACTCTAGCCGCTTGATAACAGCATCAGAAATGTATAAAATATTACATCAAATAGTTTGACCACAAGATACTCCTTGGTATGTGGACAGAGTGAAGATGATCTGAGACCACAGTGCTGTTTTACTGTATTCCAATTTTAAAACTGCGAGTTTCAGTTTGAAAACATATTTAATTCTCAAAGAAATGCTATACCAAGAACTGTCAATCATTATGATTTATTGTCCTGTAACAGCACAAATGGGAGCCACAGGGCAGTGAGGGCTGTACAGGGGCAGCTCTGCTTTGACTCTAAGTGAAACCTTAGAAAATGATGAAGAAATAAATCTTATCACTGTTATGAGAAGTTACAACCCGTTAACCTGGATTCCCATTCCCATTTTCTTCACATATAAAGAAATGATATGTTATGTTAACCTTAAAAGTATACTAGGAAAGACGTGACACCCTGGGTGAGTTGGGTAGTTGGTATGATGACCATATATTTATACACAGAAATACGTTGCTCTTATAAAAAAAAAAAAGTTTCATGCACAGGCCGACGCATCTTTTCAATTTCTAATCTAAAAGAGCTAAAGGAGGTGTATCAGAGTGAGGCTTTCTACTTAACCATGTCCATTTATTCCAATCAATGAAATGGACTTAAAAGCCTGCCTCTCATACAAACCTGGTTCAAATAAAGGTCAGCTGCTTTCTGAAGTTGAGGTGAATAAAGGCCAAACTTCATGAAAAATTATCCACATAGGTCAACATTTCATAAAACATAGTACACATACATTTAAAGCTTGCTGCATGTGTAAAGCACAGCCTAGGTGATGTTAAAGCATAATGTGTTCATAATGGGACGTATTCAGTGTAAATTACAGGTGAGACAAAAAGTGATGTCCGATGGCAAGTTCCACGTCCAAGCATCTAAAATTCATACACGATGGATGTCTAATATTTAGATGTTTATTTTATGTGTTTAAATTTGGCTGGTATCATATAAACGTAAACATATATTTTTCAAACAGTGCACAGATATCGGTTTCGAGTACCAGTGAGAAAGCAAACAAATGTTTACGCTGAGTATAATTTCAAATAGATCAAATGTACAGCCCTGGGCAAATGTAATTACTGAGATTATATCCCGAATTAGCAGCATTTTTGTTTGTGGCTGGGCTTACAATGTTTATTATGATGTAAAATAAGACCAATCTGTTACATGAATATATATATATATATATATATATATATATATATATATATATATATATATATATATATTCGAACCCTGAAACTGTTTGGTTGAGGGTTTGGACAGGAGACAGCACTAGAACTCATACATGCCTCAAACCAGCGCATCAGGATCCTCCCCCCAAGCAAACAGCCACTACAAACTCTCCAGGGATTCCACTTTGAGAAACTCCTGGTTAGTGGGTAACAGTGAAAAATGTGGTGGTGGGTTCTGGAGATTAATTGGCCTACTTCCTCTAGTGTGACACCCCACTTCTCATACTTCCACCAATGAAACAAGGAAACTGTAAAACTGTACATGATAAGGCTTGTTGGAGGTAACACTGCCTCATCACCACAATCTGTAATGAAGCCAAACACACACAGTACAGGACACAAGGGGCCTCATGCTGTACACTAAGTGCCTATGATAAGACAGAAAACATGACATCATGCCGTGGTATATCTCTGTGCACTATCACTATGCAGGTTAATGCCTCTAAGCTAACAGCTGTTTTTGATCTCTCCCTGGATGAGCTAAAAGCCATTCCAGTGAAACGCTAAACTACAGAAAAGGATAGATTGACATAACTAGGTAAACCTATCTAGGCCATAGCATCCAGACCTATAGAGCATGGAAATATGAAACTAAATACAATGACATCAGGCCTATTGATGCTACTTGTGTCTAAAAAGCTTCTTAGATCTACTGCAGAAACAATAAAGTGCTAAAGTTATCCTGTGAATACCACTGTATATAGCAAAAAGGCATTGTTTGTTGAATTCATATGAAATACAGAAAATGCATTGCTTCTAAGAACTAATGATAATGACTTGTAGTCATTCTGAATGACAACAATAGATGTTGATATACCGGCAATGACAAAGAGTGTTCAAAATGTGGATAACGCTGCACATTATCGATGGGAACGATCTGGGACACTGCTTCAGTTCACTTGCATACTAATTCTGATTCATTCACCAACGTGTTCAGTGTGTATACCACACAAGTAGAGGATAAGGTTTTTCTTTTCCCTGTCTACACGTTCTGACTTGTCTCCATTCCCAGTCTTATTCCCATATCCCTATGTTTATTCCGAGGCATAGATAGTTTAAAAGATGGGCATAGCTTCTGGGTCTGAAGTGAAACCAAATCAGAAATGCTTAAATTTGAAATTATTTAATGGTCAGTAGGGGGAGACTCTTGTGGTTGCAAAAAGACTTAGAGAGAACTTAAGGGAAAACAGCCCAAAGGGTTTCTTCCTCCATAAGCATTTTACTGATCACTTTATGGTCTCAATTATGGGCTATGCTCATTAGCCAATGGGCATGCTTTTAAAAACTCATCAGTTCCCCCCCTGCACGTCATGTCTGGTTTCAAAACACCATGATGGTGACAGCAAAAATGCTCAAGGGGTAGCAGGGAGAAGCAAAAAAGGCCAAAATCCAAATCTTTAATCATAAAATAGGCCAAGGCTATCAGGCAGTAGGGCAAACAAATCCAGTAAAGTACAGGCAGAAGGCAAAATCCACAAGAAGTCCGAAAAGTCAAACACAGAGAGATAAATAATATCACAAAGGAAAAGCCAAAGTATGCGAAAAAGACGATCTTGGAGAGCAAAGCTGATTATGACTGAAACAGCACAAAAGAACAAAGTATGGAATTTCAGCTAACTGAAGTATACGAGAAATGGAGATTTCTAAATAAAAAACGAAGGGACTAAGACGAGGATAGAGAACTAGAAAAAAGTAACTAACTAAAATAACTAAAACTCCACATTGTGGCATATATATTACCTTTAAGAGTCTTGTACATGAACACTGCCACACATTTCAGGCAGCTTTCTGAGGCGATGATAATAATGTAGCACACAAGTGCCACAAATAGTAGAGCAACAAATGTAAAACGTAAGAAGTGGGGGGAAAAGGGAAGTTCAGTTCATTGCTAACTACAGTTCATGCCAATGCCAATTCCCATTCCCCAAAACTACAGATACTTTTTGATACAAACAAACTAGCATGGCTTACAATGTCTCCTTTTTTATTTTTGTGGTGGTTCTACAAACACTTACAAGGTCCTGCTGCTCACCTACAAGGCTTTAAATAGTTTGGCACCTCTCTGATCTTTTGCAACCTTATGTTCCATCCCGTGCTCTCCGATCCCAGGATTCTGGCCTTTTAAAGATTCCTAGAGCCAGAAAAAAAATATATCAGGGAACGTGCTTCTTCTTTTCGTGCCCCGTTTTTGTGGAACAACCTCCCTCAAGATATTAGGCAGGCATGCTCTGTGGAGGTTTTTAAAGCTAAGTTGAACATCCACTTGTTCACCCTATCGTACATGTCTTAATTCTTTGCCTTTTAGTTTTTTTTTTAATCCTTTTTATCGTTTTTGTATTGCTATGCATCACTTTTATTTATTTATCTCTTTATTTTCAAATAGCTGTACAGCACTTTGTCTGAAAGCGCTTTATAAATAAATGTATTATTATTATTATTATTATTAATATTACAAAGTATTTGGCCCTGCATCAATGTGAATTACATATACATACAGTCTCTCTTTGTGAAAACTTAGCCACAAAGAAAGAATGCAGTGAAATACAGTACAGGAGTATCTGGAGGAAATGAGTTATTGCTGGAAGTTTGGTTATTTTTCTAAACGCAGAGAAACACCAGACATTTTTAACTGCATGTACTATAGAGAGGATCAAAACCACAGTCGAAAATCGCTGCTGATTACTGCAAAAGACTGCCAGTCTTCCTTTTCATGCATGTGACTTTATGAGTCAAAACACTATGCCATCTTGGAATGATGTGGTGTTGGTCCATTATGTTCTGCTAAAACGGCTGCCAGCAGCTGAGGCATGGGCTCTACAAGACCTTTGACCTTGTGGTATCTGGCAACAAAACATTAACAGCACATCTGTTAAATTCTAATTTGTGAGTTTGAGTTTAAGCTATTGTAGAACAAACCTGCTCCAGCACATGTTCAACCATACTGCCACAGGTTCATGGTTTGTCAGACTGCTGCTCACAAAATCAAGCCCACAAGCCTTGATATTTAGCAAATTCCCAAACCTGGAGATACACATTTTGGCATTGCCATAGTTGCTCAAGTTTAACCCCCCCTTCCCCCCCACATCTGATATTCTGATGGAGAGAACTGACTGTTCATTTAATGTCCAATAATGTAGATATTCCAGGTCTCGAGATGAACCACTGTTAGGAGACAATCTTAATACTTTGGGTCTGGACATCTGGAAAAAGGTTTCCTTGGAGATCAAGTATAAATAAATATCACATCTTGCTACAGGAAAGGGACATCAGATTTAAGGATGAACTCTTGTATTGTTGTTCCTTTAAATTCTGCTTATCATATTTTGATGCGACACACTTTTGCAGTGTCATTGCCGAAAAAAATAACAGTGACCCTGTTGCTTACCATTTTCACTCTTTCCTGGGCCCCCTTATCAGATGATTGGATAACATACATTCTGTTCATCAATAGCAAAAAGCAATCAACAAACAAATCTGTGATTACCAGAAATGATCAGGTAAATTGCTTCTATTGCCTCCTTAGCTTTATTTATTGCATTGGTTCTGTGTTAATGTGATGTTAGTGATGCATTTCAACCTAATGAGCTGAGACAACGGTAAATTAGCAGCTAGTAAATTGATACATTGCTGTTGTTTTCAGTGAATTTCCCTATGGGAAGCTGCTGCTAGGCCCTGGTGGGCATTTGTGTCACTTCAGTACAAAACAAATGGAGGCAGTTATTTTCTGTGGAAACTTATATGCTCTTAAAAATAACTTAACAGTTTAATTAGTGTTTAGGACATTTTTTCTTATTATTTCAAGTATGTAAGTGGTTCTTGTAGTTCGTAACAGGGGTTTCAAACATATGCCCAGGGGGCCATAATGTCCCTGCCAAAGGTTCCAATCAGGCTGTTTTCCAAAGCACATGCTATTACATCATGATAGTATAAAACCTGTCTGTTTCATAATCATCTGCTTCATCATCACACTTACATGCTTCTTACTATCAAAGACGGTGCTCATGGCCTCACATGCCACACAAAAATAAGGACCAGTAGCATTTCTTCGTAATCCGAGAATGTGCGTAGCAGACCTCAAACACACTGTTCAAATTTCTCTTGTTCTTAAGACATCTCACTGTGTTCATCTGCCTCTAAATGGATGCTTCATTAAATATGAACATTTTTAGAATGTGCTGTTTAGCACGATCGCCTCACAGCAAAAAGGTCCTGGGTTTGAATCCACCAGCCTGTTTAGGCCTTTCTGGGAAGAGTTTGCAAGTTCTCACCATGCCTGTGTGGGTTCTCTCCAGATACTCTGGCTTCCTCCCTCACCCCAAAGACAAGGATGTTAGCTTAATTAGTGAACCTAACTACAACTTGGCCAGAAGTGTGAACATGAGCGTGAACCACTGTGACCCTGAACTGAATAAGTGAAAGACAATGGATTGCCTACATGTGACTCATGAACTAATATGAGTTTGACACCCCTGGTTTACGACATTCTAAGATAAACATTGTATAATATGTGTTAATTACTGATTCTCAGTTATAGCCAGTTATAATAAAAACACATTTTTTGTTAACTAGACTATTATTTCCTGGAAAAAAAATCTATCCTACTTCCTGTAATCAACTGTCTCGCCCTGTGACTGAATAAGATGATCCATCAAACTTTATGCTGCACTTACATTTACACTAAATACTGACCAGTGGAAACTGTTTGAATGACGTATATATATTTCTTGTCTCTGAAATTAGGAATTTAAAGGCAAGTAAATGAAACTGAAAGGTTTGTAAAATTATGTATAACTACAATATTTTTTAGATGCCAGTGAGGGTGAAAAAAACATAATTCACCAGTTGCAAAAACGCTCATGAGACAAACATCTCTCTGAACTTCACCATCCTATTAACCATACTGGGACCCCAAATATTAATCTTGGACCCCCGGAAGGGATCCCAACCTGCATGTTGGACAGCGCAGTGTAATAACTATGTCCTCTTATATGTTTAATGAGGCTGAAAAATCAGTGACATTTTAAAATAAGTATGGTAATGTTAGTCAGGTATTGTAATAAAGTTCAAGCCATATTGAAATTCTGAACAAAGTGTTTAATGGTTGGAATAATTTTTAAATGGAAGGTGTGGTTCAACATGGGGTGCGCTTATGAATTAGGCACAGCAGCTGTCACTCAAGTCCTCATCTGTTGCAAATACCCTCGTCCTCCAAGCCATCTCAAGGTGTTCATTCTACCATGTGACAGCCCCCTTTGTGAGTGGGCCCCACTCTAAAAGCCCATCCAGACATAGATGCGCAGCACTGGTGACCTTTAATTTCATTCAGACTGTGTACAAATGACTGCAGCATAGCCCACTTAGGAAAAAAAGCCTGTGAAAGAAAGTCTTTGCGAGATTGTAGCTACTCTGGGTTTCGGCTCACTGGCATTATCTACTCCCTTGCTTTAATGACTTCCCGCCGAGAGGAGCCACGGTGAGAGCCTTGGCAGTCAGACTAAGAATAGCATTAGACACAAGGTTATCTGGGCATTACACTCACTGTAACATGCAATTAACTCTACTCGTCCATTTTCATTATACAATTATTCATTAATGTCAATTTAATTTTATGCATTGTTCTACATGACCAAGGCCTGATTACGAGGCCCCTGCACTCCAATATCCCAAGTTAACTGGTGCCAGCCTCACTTGCAGGCCGACTAATTGCAATTTAGCCCTAGACAGCACCTCCCTCTTTAGGCCCTCCATAATGGAGCAACTGATTCACAGACAGGTAACGATTGGAAAGACAAAGTGCTTCTCTCGCTGAATGGGAAAACAAATGCACTGCTGCTAAGCTGTTTTCTTTGTGATAGCACTGAGGTCTGCCCTTTGTATTCAGAGAGGGACAAGAGGTAATATGTTTCCTTAAATCCTATTTGTCTTCCAATTCTATCTCCATATAGAAATAAGACCCTATTAAATCACACAGGAATGTCTATACTGCGACTGCAACAGAATTAAATTTCTAGACAGATAATTTGCAATCCCCATGTCAAGACTAAGAGGCCCATATGTAGGTTTTTCATTCTAAACCAGTCAAAATAGTGATGCGGAAAAGAAAGTATTTCTGAAACATTTATTGGTTCTTTGGGCTGTTTGCAACATACTGCATGCCAGAAGAACAGCCAGAGAAAACTACTGTCACCGTGTCAAAGCCCGAATCAAAGAAGCAGAAACGTACAGTAGATAGACCAAAGCAGGTAAATCTGAGGGTGAGTTTATTTCCTGTTGCTTAAAACTTGTGGCACAAAGTTAGATAAAACAGGATCAAATGCTCTGAAGAACACAGAGAGCAATGAGGGCTAATACTTTGTTGTTTGTTGTGCTACAGAACTAGAGTGCCTTCACTGCAAGAGTTTCTGTCATTATTCCAACTGTAGCTAAGTTCAGCCCAATTGTTCTTTGACAAACTAAAATTGCAGCAATTTTATTTTGGAATTTCGAATTGTTTCTTACTGCGTTGAAGGAGTTGGTGTGTCAGATATTTTTGGTACAGCGTTGTTGATAACTGATTAGGGAGACTGATTGGGGAGGTTAACCAGACCAGCGCATGCTGATTTGTTTACTTGTGTGAGCTGCAGATTTGGATTTTATACCCTGGTTACCCTGCGACTCAATTCTTATGGAGGTCGGGAAATAGTGTAAGTAGTGGGCCTGAGTTGCCAACAGTTTGGATGACTTCCTGGAAAAACTTTCTGCACTTAGCTCATTAGGTAGCTTAATAGCGTTGCTGATTCGGGATGTGCACAACAAGCTGAAAATATCTCAGAAAAGCAAGACCCCTGCGGGAGCCTGGGGTTGCCTTCCTAGGAAAAGTTGTTGAGGTCTTGTTTTGGCCAATCGCTTTACTCAATATATTACCGACAATGATTTATGTGTTGCATGGCAGTGAAACCCCAGACCCAAACACAAGTGGCTCCAATGCACATTTAGTGAGCTGTATGTGAAGCTGGACATCAAGGGAGAAGATAACACAGGTATGTCCAGATGACATGGAGAGTTATGGAGATGTCCAGTTGAAAAGGCAGTGAACTTTTTACCTGGACTGTTTAACATAGTCTTAGAGAGTGAGAGGATGCCTGAAGAATGGAGAAAAATGTGTACCGGTACAGAGCTATAATGTAGTAAGTGGGATAAAGCTGTAGAGACATAGCATGAAGATATGGGAGAGAGTTGTTAAACTTGGTTAGGTAAAGAGGTGACAATCAGTGAGCAGCAATATGGCTTCATGCTGATAAAAAGCATGAAGCCATATTGCTTTGAGAGTGTTAACAGAGATGTATAGAGAAGGTCAAAAGGAGTTGAACGATGCCTTTGTTGATCCAAAGAAAGCATGTGATAAGTGATAGGTGCCTAGAGTGGATTTGTGGTATTGCACGAAGCAGTCAGAAGTGGTAGAGAAGTACGTGAGAGTGGTGCAGGACATGTATGCTTCTTAGTTTTAAACTAGTCAGTTAGTCTAATTTTTTTCATGGTTAGTCAGCTAAGAAAAATCGCCAGGAACATCCCTAGTTATGATTTTGATTCCTTATGGTGAACCCTAAAGGGAGTAGCTGAAAGAAAAGTGTCAATCCATGATGCTGAAGGACAGGTAGCCAATGGATGCAACAGCAAAAATAATAGTCCAAAGCATGATTGTAGAGCAGGAATGGGAACGTCACACAGCTGGGGCTTTTTCTTAGCCTTCCACATCTCCTCCCCTGTCCCCTGGCATCGGGAGAAACCAAGGACTGGAAGCCTGGCCCCCACAGCAAACTAAAATCATATAGATTCTCAGAGGACAACCATGCAAAATTGCCTTCTGGATCATTTATATACTGTTAAATTTTCAAGGACACTATAAAAAAATGGCCCTTTTGAGGCCAGAAAAGGTTTGTCAAACTTTAGCTTCAGCCGCACTCTGATTATTTTAGCTGTGCTTTCTTTGGAAGTGCATCAATGTTGCTGCCGTTGCTAATTTTGAGCATAAATGGCCACATCTGAGTTTTGAATGTGTGTAGCATTTACCTCCTTTCTTTGCCTGGAAGATATCACCTTGCTGCTATATGTGTGTTTTTCTTCAGGTTGAGCGTTTTATTAAAAATGATCAGCACATCACTAAACAACAGTATTATCAAACTCAAAATACAAATGAGATGATGCACACTCCAACCTGCTGGAAGCTTAAGAAGAAACATCAGGAAGAAAAGAAATTAGAATTTATTCTCTGTGGACTGTGAATGCCTAAACAAATATCACAGAAATCTTTCCACATTGTTGAGAGACTTTAATGTGGACTAAAAAACTGGACTGAGAGACGGACAGACCAACATCGAAGTCCCTAGAGCTGCCTCGGTTGTGTAGCTAAAAAAGGCTATGACTGACCTTTCAGTTCCATCCATCTGATGGTAATTAGGTGCAGCGATCCCAGTGTTTATGAAGGTATTAACACAACAACTGTTTGGGCTTTTCCTCCCATCTTGTCTCTGTCCTCTTTAATGTCTTTCACAGCACGCAGAGCTTTGTGCAATAGCTAAAACCATATTTAAGGCCAGCAAATGCTTTCGCACTCGTCTGACAGGAAATTTGCCTCATGCAATAATGGTAAAAAGGAAAAATCATAAACCACGAGGGGCTTTTTTTCTTTTTTTCATACACCTGACATAGAACACATGATTAAAGAGTGCAAATTTGAGGGTGACCCCAGGCCAATTGGACCTGTCTTTCATGCACTGATTCACATCAAAGACTCTCAGGCAAGACTCCTCAAGGCATACAGTATGTGATCAAAGCGCTCTCCTCTTTGTAAATTCTATTTTATGCTTGTTGTTCATATTACGTTTCAGAGTGACCATACAAATCTCACGTGTAATTGAGAGGGTAAAAGACATTTTAATTCTTACAGAGCCATGTTTCAGGCACAAAACAAGAAACTGTAATGCAAGATAATGATTAATGTACTTCTTTGCTGATTGACCATTGAAAAGACTACTCTTTTATTCTTCTGTTCGGCAGACTTTGTAAGCAGTAGGGCAGCAATTATTGTTCATTTTCAGACGGGGAATAATCAAGGCCTTCAAAAGAAAATTAGATAATAAGCATATAAAATATGAAAGGAAAGAAACAGCCAACTCGAGTCTTCAGTTGGAATAAAAGAAGATGTGATTAGCGTCGCCAAAGGTTTACAACATTTTGTTTGAATATAGCTGATATAATTACTTTCATGTTGAACTGAATTCACTTCATAACAATATATCAGAATGAGGTGAAATATGTCTGGATTAAAAGAGGGATAGTTTTTTTCCCCTTCTGTCTGGATGAGGATAATGTTGCAGTCTATTCTTTTAATTTATACAGCTATAGTCATTACAATTAGAAATTAGAAAAGACAATTTTGTGCACTTTAATTGAGTCAGTTCAATTCCATTCAATTCAGGCAATTCGGGTTTATTAATAAATATATACACATTATGTGGGCTCTGCAAAATGATTCAATATCTGTGATGCATGTAAAGACTTTCACTGACTTAACAAAAGCTTCAGAGCTACTTAACAGTAGTGCTCAGCTTTTCAGCACTTTTTTGTGGCTGCAGCAAGGCAGGGAGTGTAAGCACAAGCATGTATACACACAAAAGGACCAGATCCCATGTAAAGACAGCACAGAGGCACTAATCATGGCTGCACAGGAACAAGCTCTGAGCACAAGATCCATAAAGGCGGGGGGGTCTACCACACCAGGCAAGACCCCAGGTGCAGGCTGTGTAAACATGCCCCTGAGACAATCCAGGATGGTTGAGAATGATCGAGCTAAGATCCTGTGAAACTTCCAGATACGGACAAAGTGGTGATGGCTAACCAACCGGACATAGTAGTGGTGGACACGCAGAAAAAGATGACCATAACGATAGATGTAGGTCAACATCAGGAAAAAGGAACACGAGAAGCTTGAGAAGTACCAAGAGCTCAGAGAGGAAGTTGAAAAGATGTGGAGGGTGAAGATAACAGTGGGCGCGAGGCTCCAGCAGATCCCAGGAACAACATTCAAGGTCTTTGTCGAGAAGAGAGGAGTCCTAGGAACAGCAAAGGCACTGCGCAGGACCCTCAAGATCCCAGGCCTCTGGTAGAGATCCCGCAGGGCGAGACTGGATTTCTTAATATTCACTCAAGCATAAAGCACTATGTGACTGACACACAATTTGATAAAATCACTTTTTAAAGTAAGAACAAATTTTACACTTTAAAATATATTCATTCAGAGCCCTCTCTTTCCATAAGAATGGAATTCAGCAGCATTTCATTGGCTCTAAATCTAGTTTCAAATCTGTTTATTGAATCAGAATCGTTTGGAATCCCTCCTCCCATCTATGAGCAAAGTAGCAAAGAAGAAGAAGAAGATTCTATATGGGATGCAGGAATGAATAAATCTGTGAATTTTACCAACTTGGAACTGAATCCATGCTGCATTAACTCACCTGGAAGAGCATGGTAGCTATGTGCGGATGCTCTTCGTGGATTACTGCTCAGCTTTTAACACCATCCTTCCACACAAACTGGTGGCCAAGCTACAAGACCTGGGGCTTCCATACAGCACCTGCATGTGGATCAATAGCTTCCTCTCGGGCCGTAGACAGAGAGTCAGAGTTGGCCATCACACATCCTCAGCCCTGAGTCTCAGCACTGGCTCACCCCAGGGCTGTGTGCTCAGTCCACTGCTCTACTCTCTCTACACACACGACTGCACTCCTCGCCACCACAGCAACATCTTTGTGAAATTTGCAGATGACACCACAGTGGTGGGGCTCATTTCCAAGGGAGACGAGTCTACGTACAGAGACGAGGTGGAGCAGCTGACGTCATGGTGTAAGGCCAATAACCTCCTCCTCAACACTTCAAAAACCAAAGAACTCATAATAGACTTCAGAAGGAAAAAGGCAGAGATCCAACCACTATTCATAAATGGGGACTGTGTAGAAAGGGTGGCAAGCTTCCGCTTCCTGGGAGTCAATATAGAGGAGAACCTTTCCTGGAGTGTGAACACCTCCGAGCTGCTGAAAAAGGCCCAACAGAGACTGTACTTCCTGAGAATTCTCAGGAGGAATAACATCACACAGAGACTGCTGGTGTCCTTCTACAGAGCCACCATTGAGAGTGTTCTAACTTACTGCATATGCATCTGGTACACTAGCTGCACAGGGGCTCAGAGGAAAGCACTCCAAGGGATCATTAACACCGCCCAAAAGATCACTGGCTGCCCTCTCCCCACACTGGAAGTTCTACACAACGCCCACTGTTTTAAAAAGGCCCAAAACATCATAAAAGACACCTCACATCCTGGCCACTCCCTGTTCGAACTGTTGCCCTCAGGCAGACGGTACAGGGCAATCAGAGCAAGGACTAATAGACTCAAACACAGCTGTTATCCAACTGCAATAACACATCTGAATACTACAAAAAAATGTCCATCACGCCACTCTTGTGTTAATCTATGCACGGTCTGAAGCATGTGTGTGGGAATGTATGTGAATGTTTTACTGTTATATCTTATTAGTATTTTAAGTATTCTATCTATTTTATTTATTGAATTTTATTGTTTTATTTATATTTTGATATTGCTAGGGATGATGCAATGATCGGGGACCATTCTTAATTTCGTTGTTCTCATGACAATGACAATAAAGTTTCTGATTCTGATTCTGATTCTGAATGAAACCAGTAATCAGAATCCATTCCACAGTACAAGCTTAAGGTAAAACAAGAATCCCAGTGGGAATTACTGCTCCACTGTCCATAATTAAGTCGATGCCAGTGATTTCCAGATGCTGGTCTTCATCACAAAATATATACAAACTCTATTTTTGAGGGATGTTGCTTCAAGCTGCAAAGAGGAGTTGAAGAAGTCAAAATAAGAGTCCATGGAGACACAATACCGTTCTTCTGAAATGATTATGGTAAAAACAACTACAGCACCAACATGGTATTCCTGCATTTATTGAATGCATCTTTTAAGAGTTCATTTTCTTTAACGTTAAATTAAAGAAAGTGAAATGAAAAACAAATACCACACAGATTTAGGAGTGGAGATCTAGGAACATAAGATGATGTGGAGCCAAAGGAAGATGTGGCCAGTGAAAAACCATTCCATTGTTTCAGCTATGCCTTTTACTTCTACATCGATCGTGTTGACCAAAGGCTCTCTTTTACTCGTCTTGGCTCGAGTGAGTTTGAGCTTCTAAGGGAATAAAAACATTTCAATATAAAGGAAAAGCTATCACTGGAAGAAAAATGAGAGCTTTCTAGGGAAAATGAATGCAAAAGAGTTTCTTTTTTTCTGAGTAATCGCCCAGCAGCAACCACCAACACTCTTTTTTCTCAAATGGTGCTGGGTGAAATAGCTAGCTAAGTGAACAACCGCCCATCCAGCAGATCACACAAACCCCCTGGTGTACGAAACGTAGCTTGTTGCGCTTAGTGATTTAAAATATCAAATCCAATTTCAAACAGATGATTGTAGATCAAATATTTAACAGTTTCCTATGTTTAAAAGGCCGTTTGAATTTCAAATGAAAAGTGACAGCCCTAGTGTCCATATTAATGTCAATAAAGAAACATGTCACTCAGTGCAATGGTGTGGTTCACTGGTGTGTTTGTAATAGTTTTGGGACCACAATAGAGCTCTGCAGCACAGAGGAACAATCTCAAATACAGCAGGCTTTAGTTTTTAGAAGCAATTCAACTGTAGTTCAAGTCCTTCACACAATTTCTTCTAAAAACAACTACAGACTATAACTGGTGCTCTCTCTTCAACTTGATGCAACTTTTAACATTTTACAAGAGCCATGTCTGTGACAGGAACATCTGTAATATAATGAGCGCAGTGTATTTAGAGAAAAGGCCTAATTTAGGAAAATAAAAGCTTTAATAACAGAATGCATGCAAGTAAAAAGAAAAAACAGTTATCAATCATGATCGTGGCTGATTGGTGGGGACTGATTAACAGCTTTTTGCACCCCCTGCTTCTGTTTCTTTTTTTGTCTTTTAATTAATCCTTGTTCACTTCACCTCTGGGTGTACTGTGCATCAGTATAACAAAATCGAATGAAGTGCATCCCTAGGGGGGTAAGAGCAATCCTCATAAGATTATAATTGTCAAGATGAAACTATCCAAAATAAGCTGGAGAAAAACAAATGTTCAAACATGAATTAGATAGTGAGTTCCCTTGTACAGTGAATACATGCATAATATTTTTGTTATTGTTGCATTATTAATCCATGCTTTTAAATCATAAATGCCACAGTAAGTGTCTTTGGAGAATGAGACATTTTTCAGTTTTTTTCTCTCCTTCTTTCATAATTTACAGTATTTGGCAGAAAGGAGGTCCGCCACAAAAAAAAATAATCTTGCGCTAAAAATCATCTCAGATTGGTTGCTTTTTAAAAATGTGACATTTTTGAGATGGAAAGCTCTCGTATAACCGAGCTGAGTGATTTTCTGGGTAATCATGACAATAGGATAATTACAGCTTGAAGAAAACATGCTGCATTTAACGTGTGGCATATCAGCCTGTCTCAGCATGCAATTAAAGGACATATGGGAATACATTAGGGTGGTAACGAGAGACCGAACCCTCTCTGTCCTCGGCTCTCTGGTCGGGAGTGTTGAGATGGGCCCTCCGATTGTCCACTGAGAGTTGTTTACATTTCCTCAAAGGCTCCATTTAGTTTCCCCTGACAAGGTGGAATAAGTGACTTGGCCATGATGGATGGAGGCACCTGTCCTAATGGTGGCTCAAACTGTGCCCACTAGTGCACGATACATTGATAAATTGACAACAGTTGGGACATGCTCTGCTAGCAGGGAGAATGAGGCTACTAGGACATCCGACTGCTCACCATGCTTCCACGTCAGTGCAAGCGACCCTCACAATGTGGAGGTCCCCAAACAACTGCAACACAGGAATGAGTATTCAGAGTAGGGGGCTGACGACTAATGCTTGATCTTTGCCAAAAAACAAAAAAGCAATAAAAATAGTCTTGGTTACATTTTTAACTATTGCTGAATTGTTTTGTTTGAAGAACAAAAGTATTTTTGATTAAAAGTTAGAGTAGATCAGTCTTGCTTAGAGCCAATTTCACTTTTTTTATTTGTCTTTAAAGTGCTACGAGTATTCCTTTAACTTGAGCTTGAGCATGGATTTCTTCACAAATAAAACTGGAGAAAAAAATATTAACAGTTGTATCACAGACATATAATTAAGTACAGTAACCCTAATAACTCCTGATATTTACTTACAGTTTCTGTCCTATCAATCTTTCCAAACTACAATAATTTCTCCTTCGTCTCTTCCATCATAAACATATCAGCGTGTCTTTAAGATCCCACTGCTGCAAGACTGTTTAAGGAACTCTCACCATTAATAAAGACAACAATTCCAAATACGATCAGTTACATCTACCAAAAGGATATGTACCACAGGCTTTTGAGGTGGCTGTCTTTGTCTTAGCTAATTATAGACCAATCTCCAACCTTCCTCTTATTTTAAAAACACTTGAAAATAGTTGTCAAACAGCTAACTGATCATTTGAATAGAAATGGTTTATATGAAGAGTTTCAG
Organism: Aulonocara sp. 'chitande type north' Nkhata Bay; assembly: GCF_057382095.1. Classification (NCBI taxonomy): domain Eukaryota; kingdom Metazoa; phylum Chordata; class Actinopteri; order Cichliformes; family Cichlidae; genus Aulonocara; species Aulonocara sp. 'chitande type north' Nkhata Bay. Next base: position 15,977,925 of record NC_141365.1, read on the forward strand.
TCAGGATATAGCGTTCATCAGAGCACTGAAGTATCACGAGTGCAGGTTACTAATGATCTTCTTTTCACCTCTGACACTGGTCTCATCTCTGTGCTTGTCCTGTTAGACTTCAGTGCAGCATTTGAAACACTGATCATAACATTTTAATAGAGACACTAGAACGCACTGGTGGTATTGAAGGACTTGCACTGCAGTTACACTGGTTTTAATCAGATCCATCTGATGAACTCCAATTTGTGCATGCAAATGGGGAGTCTTCTTCACACAAAAAAAGTTAGTCTCACTGTTCCACAAGGTTCTGTGATAGGATCAATAATTTTTGCATTATACATGCTTTCCTTAGGTAATAGTATTAAAAAAAACTGCATGCATTCTCACTGATATGCCGTGGATATCCTGCTTTATTTATAATGGAGCCAGATGATGCAAACCAATTAGTTCAACTACAGACATGCCTTAAAAACATGTATTAACTCTAATTTTCTATTTCTTGCAGCAAACTAAAATGATAATACACAGCACTAAAAATCTGAGAAAATCTCAGAAACATGGTGTCTTTGTGTGGCATTACCTTGGCCGACAGCAGCACTTTTGATCAGCACATTTTTGATGCACTTTTGATGTATCCTTCAACGTGCACAAATGACTGCTTTCTTTTATCCATGCAATATCTCTAAAATTAGAAATCTCCTGTCTCAATGTGATGCTGAAAGACTAGTTCTTGCTTTTATTACTTGTAGTTTCGGACCATTGCAATTATTTTTTATCAAGTTGTTCTAAAAGTCCCCTAAAAAACACAGTTAATCCACATCACTGCAGCCAGACTAATAACAGGGATGAGAAAGAGAGATCATACTTGCTCCCATTCTGGCTTCTCTTCACTTCTACTTGTTAAATCCAGGATTCAATTAAAAATTTTCTCCTCATGCACGCAGTCTTGAATAATCAGGTTTCATCATATTTTAAATACCTCATAGTATAAAATATTATCCCAACAGAGCACTTCTCTCTTTGCAGGCTTTCCTATAGTTTTAAAGAGTAGAATGGGAGGCAGCCCCTTTAGCTATCAGACCCCTCTCCCACGGAACCAGCTCCCACCTAGATTCAGGAGACAGACACAGTCTCTACTTTTAAAGTTACACTCAAAACTTTCCTTTCTGATAAAGCTCATTCTTTGAGCTGGATCAGGAGACCCTGAATCCTCCCTTTATTTATGCTGCTATATGCTCAGGCTGCTCCCGATGTTCCTCTGTTGCAATGAACACTTTTCCTCCTTCTTTCTTCTACCTATGTGTTTATACACCACTGCAGCATTTCAGATTTGTATCTTCTCCACCATAGTCTTTGCTTTGTCTTATCTCCCTATGCACTGTTTTCTTTCTTTTCCATAACCCCCTCTGGTCATGGCAGAAGGCTGTCCTTCCCTAAACCTTGTTATGAAGAAGATTTCTTCCTGTCAAAAGGGAGTTTTTCCTTCACACTGTCACAAAGTGCTTGCTGTAAAGGATTGATTGTCAGGTTTCTTTCTAGAACAATGTAGGGTCTCTCCCTTACAGTATGAAGCAGCTTGAGGTGACTTGTGTTGTGATTTGACGCCACATAAATAAACCTGAATTGAATTAAACTGAATTACCAAAGCCAACTTTGCAGTTCATCTCAGCTTTGTACCAATTCTATAGACTCTTAAGTCAGCTAAATACATCTCTGTTGAGTTATGTTTGCTTCACTTCTGCTTTTTATGCAATACATTACATTTTGTCTTTGAGTTCTTTTTACTGCTCTGCAGTTTTCTACATTTAATTAAAACACTGAATTGCTTTAGATCATTTCTGTGAAGCACTTTGTGACCCCTTCCTGTGAAAAGCTCTATACAAATAAATACTGCTTGTTATATGAAAGACTTTTTTTCCCTCTTTTAAACAGTCTCTAACTTTGTATGAGACCAATTTGCATGGTTACACAATAACATGGAAACATATTCAGTCAAAACAACCTCCGCTTACATGACCACAAGTTCCAATATTATCTGGAAAATAAGCTTATAAAGCTTTAAGGTCTGCTAGGGGAATTAGTTCCCTGAAGTATTTAAGACAAATCAGGTAGTATTAGTAATAAGTTGGTAACATAGCAGAGCACTGTCAACCATTTGTGGAATACACACTTTTGTGTAAAAATGACCAGTGTTTTTATTTTTACTGACTGTTTTCCAGGGCTGATTGAATGGGACTTTAGCAATCTATTTCACAGCAGCTCCTAGCAACCTCCAGCAAACCAGTCGGGGAACAACAAGTGCTTACCAGATGTTCACCAAGGTCACCAGGTCTCTAGGCCTGTGTCACTGGGGCCTTACTTTAGTTCCACCATTTTTACAATTTTCACTGATTTTATGCACTATTATTATTCTCATCAACCTTTTTTACATATCAAAAGCAGCATGGAGGGAAAATTCTGTGTGGCTGGCAAAGTTACCAACCGTCTGCTGAAAATAATAGTGCATTTAGCAGTTAGCTAGAGATGGGGGAGCAGGTCACATTGAGCATTTTAGATCTATCCTGCAATTATTCATATGTAAATACTGTTAAATATCTTTATGGGAAGATTGTCAAGTTTTATGCCACATTTTAAACTATATACTCAGAGTACTGTAAAGAATTTTAATCTTGGGACATTCTGTCTGATCTTAAGTAGGTAGTAAGTCGCTGCTAGCATACATGGCTTAAATTACTTTGCATATGACGACTCTCTCCTGACTCACAGGAACCTCTCTGTGTTCCAGTGGCAGGAGACCTTTACTTTCCTGCTCAACAGAAAATGCATTTTGGCAGTGTGGAACGACACTGCATGTCTTTGCATTTTGCAAGAGATTTTTTGAGGCTCATATACACAGAAAATGCAGGAAATGGCTGAAGATTGCGGCTCAGATTTATTTGATTATTTTTAAGTTGTATTGCAAAAACTCAAAATGTAAAGGTTTCCCACATAGCAAAATAGGTATGGCCCGGATCTGGCCCACACAATGTCGTTACACATTGCCCACATCCCGCAAAGAATGACGGCCCTTTGGTGGCCCAGACAGAGGTGGCCCACACATGGGCCAGCAGCAGACACACTGGTGGTCCTGTGTCGGCCCAGAACAGTTTCAGCTCTGGCCCCAGATGTCAGCCTATTGTGTACCTTAATCAATCCATGTAATAACAACATATGCCGGAACATAATAGTGCAAAAGTAACTTGAGGAAACTCTGTTCAGACAGTGAATGGATTGATTCTTGTATAGCGCTTTTCTACTCTCCCAGAGTACTCAAAGTACAACATTTACTCATTCACACACTTTCTCTAAACCGAGTGCTTCCTAACTAAATTCATATACATTCACACTCTTGACATGCAGACTGGAGGAGCCAGGGATCGAACCACGAACCTTCCGATCACTAGGTGACCTGCTCTACCTCCTGAACTACAGCCACCCAGTGGTAAACATGAGTAAACCCTCAATAGGTTTTGCATAAAGTGTACACTCACAAACCTGTCAAACCTACATGGCATTTGGGTCTTCTAACTAAAGTAGGAAAATAGGAACATAAATAGTGCCATCATTGCCAGACCTGGCCCACATCTGGTTGACATACACCCTGCCATAACACTAGTCAGTCAGAAGTGCCAGCTTGATGCCAGATCCGGGCCAGACCTGTTTTCTATGAGGCTGGATCACATAAACCAAACCACAATCGAGGCAGATGTGGCATGCCGTCACATAAACAGTGCCATCTATGCCAGGCCTGGCCCATATCTGGATGACATACCAGTTACCATGCCAGAAGTCAGCCACCTGTTTGCTATGTGGGTTAGTGTTATGTCTATGAAAGAAACAACTTTTTAAACCCACTACTGTTTAAAAGCAGTATCTATTATCTAATATATTACATATATTAGATAAAACATGCTTTCTTGACTTCCAACTTCTGAATGGTAGTGTGCAATTGTAATGAGCAGATGAGTTTGGGGGAGTTTAATTAATACAAGGAAAGAAAGAAGAGCAAAGTGTTTTCAACTGGGTTTCTTAACCTTCCGCTTCTGGGTTTAATTCAGAGAACAAGGAGCTGTGCCCATTGCTATTTAGTTGGCAACAAGCAGAAACGTCAGCCCAAATGATTGTTCCTACGGGATGTGTAAACAGCCAAGTGTACCTTCATGAGGTGGTATTATTTCACATTTGTGTTTACAGCTTGTTCCACTGTGCCAAAAAAGAAATGCACTGCTGCTTTAACCAGGTCAACAAACAAACCATGCTGATTTTTCCTGGTAAAGTCTTTTGATTCTGCATTCAGGGCTGCTCGCGGTTTGAGACATCACTGCGCACAAGTGTTTCCTTAGAGATATTCAATTCCACTAATACCAACTTACAAAGTGAAAATGGTTGTTTTAAAAGCTCCAGATAGTTATGTAATCTGTATGGCTCACAGAACTCATACAGTTTATAATGAGCGTCAGTTCAGCTTACCTCAAATGAGACTCATAAAGCTTCCCTTGGCATCCTCCCTGCTGTCTGTTTCGCCTTAGTGTGATATGGGGTCCATAACAATCAGCACCACCCTAATTATTTTTGGCACTCCAAACTTGTTCTGAAGGAGAAAAGACCAATTTGAGGCCTTTAAAATGCCTTAACCTTATTTTAAAGAGCCAATTAGCCAGCATATCTACCCATGAAGCCTGCCATTACACCATTTCTGTCACTTTGTTGGAGAGAAACCCATTTTACACAATTAATGAGGATTCCTTGCAGCTTGCACTTCAAAGTCCAGGCTCTATTGTTTGTGTTGTCTGAGCAAGTTTGTCTTTCAAAATCCTCTGCATGTGTGTCAGCACACATTCTCCAGCTAACAACAAAGACCCAGTTTTAAAGTGTGTTAAATTAAATTAGAACATCAACACAGAACTTTGAACATACCTTTGTGCTCTGTAACAGCACATATCCCTGCACCCCCGGCAGGTCAAGTTGCACTGAGGGGAAGGAGGGGAACGAGATGGGTCAACTGCCTATCACCACTCGTGCTGACAGAATGACTTATGAAAATCTAAATGCAGTTATTTCGAGAGCCTGCATCTGCAATTATCTCACATCTGCTATAGTTTACTCGGGTTACTCAGGTGATTAGTCAGAGTCCTCGGGCCTTATATAGATTAAGTCCAGATGTCTGTTTGTTTGCAGCTATGTGAATTTAAACAACCCATCTATATCTTGAACTCTGCAAAAAATAAAACAGGGAAAACATTATCTACTCATATTGATTTCTAAATATGCTGCCTAACAGCCTAGCAGCCATGGTTTTTATAGAGTAGCACACTAACATCACATTTCGAGGCTAAAGCTGGTGTCCAACACATGTGACTCATGAATGTTAGTCATTCGTCTCGCAGACATAAATGTCTTCAGTGGTCCAAATAAAGCTGCTGTCTATTGATTATGTGCAGGAACTGAATTTCACTGAACTCAACTGCGTCACACACACGTCACTTCAGCCTGCTAAATCTTTGAAAACTTTTCAAACTTCCTACACGATAAAATAAGAGCAATCCGAAGGTGCATATCTCCGCCAAGGCTGATAGTTTCCCCAATAGCATGCATTTACTGAGTGATCTATACAAGATTTAAGATATTTCCTCAAGAACATCATTCTTAATGCCCCATTTTTTCTTCTTGCAGTTTGATGTTCATTAGCAAAGCGGTGATGTAAAATGTACATTTCAAAATTTCCTGGACCAAGATGTGGGTTAACTTTAAAAGCTGAATACTACTAAGTTGGGCCTAAAATCACTTCCGGTAAAGTTTTCCCCACAAAATTTGACACACCAAACTGACCGCATAGTGTCCTTAATTAACTGTGTGACAGAGCAAAACTGTGATAAGCGTCCCATTTCTAAGACTTTTTTGTGTTCCAACACTTTTAGTCATTTTGTCAACAGTGTATATTTAGATGACAAAGTCAGTAAAGTAAAAGATTTGCACAAAGAAACCAGGCAGAGAAGGGTGAATATGACTTGATTATAATTTAGAATAATTTTCAAAGTGGTAGATTTCAAGCTTTGATTTATTTGTCGAGCGCATTGTTCACTACTCTCTGTGTTGGCAGTCCTAGAAGGTACTGGATCTACAGCTAATTGTAAGCCCGCTACTTGCTTCTACAGGTCTGTGAGGGAGGTTTATTAAAAGCACTATATGCTCTGTGGACTTTAAAATGTGAGCGTTCACAGTGACCTTAGTAAATGTTATTGTGACTTTTATTATAGAACTTCATGTGCATTTATATATCAAAATGCAGGTTAAACAAGAAGCTCCTTTATATTCTATAAATTGTGACCCTGTTTAACCAAAATGTATCTTTCTCTTAAGATATATAACAAAATCAGTCAAACACTAAAGGTACTAATGTTTGTTTCTGCCATTGTTTCTTGTCACTGTGAATACTTAACAAGGACTAGTGATTCTTGTGATTTGTGGATGAACGGGTGGACACCTTGCCATGGAATGAACTCATTGGTCTTTCAGCTGAATGAGCTAATAACTGTGCTGAACAAAAATGATATTTTAACTTTAGTTAGTTTAGTGCCTCATAGAATGGGTGTAAAATTGATTTGGGCGCCGTTTAAATATATATTTTTCCAGCCCAGAAAAGCTCAGATGAATATCTAAGAAATGACTGAGCTCAGGAATGTCAGAAAAAAAGTCAATTTAAAAGCACCACATTTTACCTAGCTCTATGTTTTTCAAGAGCTTGCAACTGAAAAGGGAAAAAAAAACCATTACATGAAGGTAAAACATGGCCTTGGCTTCATGAAATATACTACAGTGATTCTATAAAAACAGAAATCAGCTGATTCTGAGGGCACAGGTGGGATTTGATTGATTTTATATGGAATGACTGCAATGACCCAAGTTGGCATGAATTCAAATGTGAAAATTCATAGTGTAGCAGGGCTTTTTTTCTAGAATTAAGAACAACTCTGGCTAGCATGATGTAGTGTAGTGATGTATATTCTAACCTTACTGTAATGCCCCTACACTATATCTTAGAGCAAGTCTTTAGCTTTGTGTGAATTCCAGCAAATTGTGGTGTCAGTTATGCTTAATAAGATGCAGAGAGTCATCCAAGAAAAATCTGGGACTATGTTTCGCATATTGGAGCTTTTTAAGGGGAATGTGTATTCGCACTGTGACTGACACGTATCAGGACCGCCTCCCCCTCTCCCTCTGAGCCTAAAATCATTTATAGGCCTGTAAGCAGGTTGCCTTGACTTTTGTCATTTGTGTGATGTTGTCATCAGCTTAGCCTAGATGCCGGGAATTATTGGAAATTTTGAAACCGTGCGGCAAGCTTTAAAGCAGCACTAATTCATCCTACGAGCTTATCACACCTTTCACTTTTGTAAAGCAACATAACCTAGGCGATTTATTCAGCATGTCAAACTGTTTAAGCTTCGGCAATCAAACAGCAAATGCAGTGGGTATTTTACTTTACGCTGAAAAATGGGAAACAGTATGTGCGTAAGCGAGGAGTCTCGGCTTTTTAAACTAGCACTGAATCAATCAAAGAGTACAGGCAATCGGCTATTTCGCCAATAGCTGGAGGGCAAAACTTTTGCAGCACCGGGCCACACTAAAACAACACCTAAAGGCTGATCTATTTTCTTGTTTGGAAGTAATATGAGTTCCAACAAACCTTCTTGGGATTTAAATCAAGGTCATTAACTGTGATGTACTGGAGGATGCAGAAATTGGGACATTAATCCTGAGGAAATAGTTATCTGCCTGAAGAGGTGTGATCTGAATGCAATAGGACTGGATATCAGTGGATGAAAAATGTGACAACAAGTCCATGTCACCAGACATTATCTTCCACAACTTTTGCACATAACTCCTGAACTACTCAAGATGTCACCAGGGAGGGAAATCTAGGGCCGGAGCCGTTGTTCCCATGAGCCTCATCGCCTCCACTATTTATTGTGCATTGCTCAAATTCTGCCTTTTTTCAGGGCCTACTTTTCAAGACTAAAGACATTAATAACCGGCTTTACTTACATTTTAGATAAAAGTAATGACAGCATCCCAGGCGTAAGCCTCGCAACAATCTGGTATAACAGAGGCCATTATTTCTAATTTCCTCTGTTTTATCTCATATATTAGTAAGACAGTTCCCATGTTTCTAAGATATGGTCATATTCTGATTTGCTGTTGATGTTGGCAAACTAGACACTTTCCCTGTTATCTTGATAAATTCAATGTAATATACACTTCCATAGGCATAATTAAAACGAAATCATGTCATACTAAAAACCTCAGCAGCTCTGTTTCTCTTCTCTTCGGTTTTCTTTCTTTTTTTAAGTGAGGTTAAGTTACCATCAAAGAATGTTTCACATTAAAAGCATTCAAACAGCTCTGAGGATAAAAATCTATGTTTGAAGGGCTTTTAATTTCAAACACCTGCACTGACGAGTTGAGTTGAAGTAATCAATTAGTGATTTAAAAATATTGTTTTATTTGAAACGGGCACTCAAACCACTATGGTGAATACATTTTGTGGCCAAGTCAACTAATTTCATTGGAGAGTTGCACTTGGTGGGGTCACTTTTTAGGACAAAGTAAATATGTGCAGTTGGAGAAGTCAAAACACAGGATGTTGTCATGGCTCATTAAACTAGACTACAAATCGTCCACCTCCATATTTTTACTCCTGGAGTTCTTCTACAATAATTGTTTTGCATCACTGACAATTCAAACTAATCAGTAATTCTCTTATACAGAGCCTTGCAGACGTCGAAACAATTGCCTGAAATGAGTGAGATGGAGAGTTTGGAGGAGTCTGAAGTCCAGAATTTATTGAGTTTTAACTATAAATTAAGGTTTGTTTATTGGCTTGTACTACACAGAAACAAGGTGTTATCAGCATCGTGTATGCTATATATGGAAATTCCAGATTTCATATTAAACAGAGTGAGATGAAAGGAAAACCAGCAGTTGTCATCATGCGCTTTTTTCTTTTCTCTTCTCTTTCCGCTCTCCCCCAACCAGTCACAACAGATGGCCTACCCTCCCATAGCCTGGCCCTTTTGGAGGTTTCTTCCTATTAAAAAGGAGTTTTTCCATCCCACCATCACAATGTTTGCCCATAGACGATCATCTGACTGCTGGATTTTTCTCCCAAATACCGTTGGGACTTCACCTTATAGTATAAAGTACCTTGAGGTGACTGTTGCTGTGATTTGTTGCTAAATAACAAATAAATAAACCTGAATTGAACTGAACTGAATCATGACTGGAAGAATTTAGGCTGTTCATATTTAGCGTTTGTTGCTGCAACATAGATAGAATATGAAAATTTATGATACAAAAACGACAACAGAAACTGTGCCAAGATAATGGATTTACTCTGCAAGTGGTGATGATGAAGACAGTGGCAAAGACGCATAAATATTAAAGGAGTGAGTGCTTCATCGTGCTCCTAAATGAACTAACTGAAAACTCAATATTTTTCTTATTTTCCAGTGTTGCACGGTTGACCTTTTCCAGGGCTTATCTAGTGGCACAATGCAAAATTTCATTTGAGTAGTCAAAAAAAAAAAAAGAAAGTCATCATTTACAACTGTACAACAAAACAAAAATGTAAACGTGAGCATTTTACTTTTGAATATTTTGCTTATTTCAACTGGGATTGGGCAACATGCAGGGTACACCATGGACAGGTTGCTACAGTCTATCACAGGGCTAACACAGAGAGACATAACTATTCACACCTACAGCCAAATTAGAATCATCATGTCTTTGGACTGTGGGAGGAGGCCCAGAGCAAACCCCCGCAAGCACAGGGAAAGCATGCAAACTCCTAAAGTATTCTTCAATTCAACGACTGGAACAAGAAAGGAAAAGGATGGAGGAGGCAGCAGGAACAAGATGAGACTTTCACTACTGAAAGTTACTGTGTGACTGAAGTAAATTAGAGAACAATAAAACATTCATATCATCAGCTTCTTTCCAGTTCATTTTTATTGCATTATCAAAGCCAAGTATGAAACAGTATGAAAGCAAAGTACGCTGCGTAAGACATCATGTACAAAGCTGGACTATTCATCATGCACCTAATAAATACCAGAATTTGATGCTCATAGCTGGAATTATGTTTGTTTTATGCACACAGTGCCAGTGAACAATACAGTTAAGAGGTTTTAATAGTACATATACATTTTGCAGTCTTGTACGGTCTAGGAAATTTGACTGTTATACATATTAGGGCAAACATCTTAATGCAAATATGATATTGACAGATTGTGTGTTGACTGACAAATATTTTGTGTGGTCTGAATATGGTCCATCAAATCTGGGCTGCAGACAGCCAGCTCCTGGGCAGATTTCTGCCATAGGAGCTATCCCACAGCAGAAGCCAATGGAGCAATCACTATATTAATACATTTGTATTTAAATTTAAATAGCAAGCCATCATCAATACCAAAATATATGAAATTAATCAAGTGCATGGATTTCAAAAACTTCTATTCTAATGATAGTATGAAAGTAACCTCTAGGCGAAAGCACAGTTCATCTAATGGCTACTTGAAGCAGGCTCCAATCCCCAAAGACTCCCATGTTAAAACACCCAACTTTGCAGGAGTAATAACAATGTTTACAGCCTGTTTCAAAAACATTCATCTCTACAGCCATTTTCATCCACTCAGGATGAATGAACTAGCATGACTTTTAAACAACTCACCTTTTTAAATAGTACTTCAAGCCTTCAATTATGCAGGTGTGTACTAAAGGACACTCTGAAGAGTCTTTTTCTGTAAGTACTTTTTGTTTTATGCCTCTTTTTCAACATATAAAAATTTCTATCCCATTTAAAATTACAGTAAAAAGATCTAAGCTAGCTAGTGAATCCTAACATTAGTGGAACACTCCGGTATGAAAGCACGGTCACACTCTCACAATGGGAAGTTATGAGGGCAGGGGAAATGGGAAAAAGCTGCTTCACATATCACAACACCACTGTGCCCCCTTAGCCTCTGTGAAGCAGTCATGGAATAAAAAAAATAAGGGGAAAATGAAGGCCGTAGACCACATGAATACACATACCTATAGTGATTTCACACTGATGACACATTTGTGGTATTTTTTGGTCCAGAAGTGACCATATTTGGATGACAGAGTGAGACACCAAGTTATCAGCTAAAGCTAGTTTGGTTAGAACTTTCATTTGTAAACTGTATGGGTGCAACTGCTTAATTAATGCTAAATAACGTCCAAAAAACATTCTAATTTTCAGACATCGACACTGATGCACTGACTACTTGTCTGGTAATTGCTCATCAAGTCATATTGGGAGTCAGGTATTTTGATTAAAATATTCCAAAAGTCCAGATAGTCCAAATCTGTGAAGACTGACTCACTTTTGGAATTCAGCATCAAGTGGTCAGTAGAGGAAGTGGAGTTTCTGGAACATTTCCGTCCTGGAGGTTGCTGCCTGACGAAGGCATGCTTTAGGAATCTCTTCTTCAAGTAAGAGCACGCTACTTGACAACAAACACTATAATCTGACAGCCCTGATGCAGATTCCTTTCGCTCAGTGACTCAAAAGTAGCGCTGAGCTCAAACCATTTAAATTCAGAGTACACCGAGGGGTACATGAGGCCTCCCGATAAGCAATTTTCAGACACAAGTGGTTAATCAAATTAAATCTGCTTTTATTTCTTCTTTTTTTATCTACGTACTGCTTTCCAAAATCTCTTGATCTTATGTGTTGGATCATATGCACGTCTTCTTTTGTTGCTCTGTTAAAGGGAGATTTCAGTATTCTGATCATGATTAATTAGGCTGGTGCATTTGTAGCAGGTGGCAAAGGTAAATCCCTTTGTTTGGAAGTGGCAGGTGGGTAAAATGTCTGAGAGCTCCTGCCCATGCGCTAACATCTTACTGTACACATTTTATTTTATGGTCTTTCCATTTCCTGCCAGTGGATTCTATACTGTAGGTTGGAGAGTGAGATTAGATCAGTGTGTATAAAATAAGATTTATTTCAACATTAGAGCTAAATTGTGACCAAAGAAGATTAGTTAAGCTAAACCCAATCTAATTTCAGCTTTGCTCTCGACAGTAATTTGCATATTCTGTGGCTATAAGATAGGATGATTCATCTTTTACACGTTCACAGATGGGATCATCGAGGATCAACTGATGCATCAGTGTATTTTGATTTTCCTTTTTTCCGGCATTAAGTAGCTTTTGATAAAGTCTTAATTTCCTTACTACATCATTATTAGCTTTTGATACCAACGTGCCATCTGGCAAATGTTAAAGCACCAGCAGATAAGAATTCATAATGAATATGGTTGACTCTATGACAGATTGTAATAAAAGAGCGGGGCTGTGACAATTATCGCAGAGACGGAGCATGAGGGCATTTGACAATGTGGCAGGCCTGCACTTGCTAATTGCAAAGCTGCTTGTACATTTCCACTCTCCCACCGACCATCAGAATTCAGTTATGTGCAATCACATCATCTTTTTTTGTTGTGTTTCCACCTCTGAAATCCCACTCTCCTACGTAAGTCAGATTGTGTATTTAAATGGATTTTATTTGGCAGTTAAATTGAATGCAGCGATATATAACAGAAGACCTATAACACTTTCCCACCTACACATGGTGAGAATGAATCCAAATCGTTCTATTTCGCAGCCGTGTCAACTCCTCCCCAGCACCACCTGTCATCAGGATATTTTGCAGCAATATCAGAGGAAACACTTTGGAGATTGTGTGAGCTGTGTGCTTTCATCAGTGTCCCTTAATTAAATCTACCTTTCCCCAGGCTCTTCCATGATCTCTGCAAATAAAATACAGAGTAAACACACCTAATTAAAGAAGTTAAAACAGCCCAACCTGGTTCTGCCTCAATGTCAGCAGCTGGCATATCTGCAGAGGCTCTGCACTGCACTGTAATTCCTCCCCGGCTCGCAGTCAGCGCAGGGCTAAAATCATGTGTCATTAGTAAATTACACAGGTGCCAGAATGAGTTTATCATCTTGAGTATGAAAAGCTTCATAATAACCTAAGGAGGTGCTTCTAAAACGGTCCTATCTTCTAAGCTAAATGAACACGCCACACTGATATGAGATTATCCAGCTTTAGAGCAGACACTGTTGCCCTGAGGCCTGCAGCCAGTTTATGATGCACTATTTTCCCCTAATCTTTTCTTTTTTCAAACCATTCTCAACAAGCACAAGTGCAAGAAGAGAAGAGAGAAGCATGTGTAATATAGGTGATTTTTTTTTTTTTAAATGTGCTCCTATTTTTGTTTCCCAGAAGAAAAAATTCAAATCTTGGAGACTAGTCGAGCGCAGTGAGGCAGCGGGGCTGTGCACCCTTCAGTCAGATGCCTTTAGAGGCTTCTAGGTTTAGGGTCCAAGTTACAAAGTTAATTTCCCCACCACAAATAAACTGATTTTTATGGTAGAAGCAAATAAAAACGGAAAGCAAATTATATTCACTGAAATAATAAAGGATTATTGTCCCAATGACAGCAAACTCCACTAAATAACTAATAATTATACATAATAATTAATATTGATTCTCTCTTTACTTTCCCCCTGGTCATCCAAGCCTGTCCCCTGTATAGGTACGGCTCCTCTGAACAGGCAAACTGCTGCCCGTGAGACACACGAGAGAGGAACAGCAGGGGGTTTATTAACCACCTCCCTCACTAACAGGAAGCAAGACTATTATAGAGAACAGCTAAAATTAAACCTAAAAATAAGGCAAAGTGTGAAAACATGCTAGTTAACTAAAAAGAAAAAGAAAAAGAGTAACAGAAACTAATAAACACTAAACTGAAACAAGCAAAGCTACTGTGGAAACTAAGTGAAAGTAAACAGAAAAGGATAATAACCCTGATAGGAAGTATAGCACAGGGGTGGAAGAAAACTAACAGTTGATATCACTGTTTTTTTGTGGGTTTTGGTCTTGAATTCTGAATTAATCTATTTAAGTTTAGGTCATATTGTTATTCTTGCATCTAAAGTTTGCTTTTCATGTTTGTTAGGCTTTGGATTTCTGTCCTGTCGTCTTCATCAGTCTTGTAAATGCTGAGCTTTTGTTTGGCTCCTGTTTTATGGCTTTACTGTTCCAGTGTTCATTTTGAAAACTTCCCATTTTAAGTTTGTTATTTCTCATTTATTTGGTTCCCTCAGTGTTTCTGATCCCCGTCTCCTCTTTCTGCATTCATGTTTTTCCCCTCAGTTCTTCTTTGCCGCTAGTTCTTCTTTTCTTTTCTTGTCCGTGTTAGTTTTACTTCCTTTTCCCATCGTTTCCTGATTGTTTTTCACTTGTGATCTGCTTTCTAGTGTTCCTTGTTGATTATTCTATCCTCAGTTTGTCTATCTATCTATCTATCTATCTATCTATATATATGTGTCTGTGTCCTGTTTTCTTATGTTTCTACTGCCTTGTTTTTGATTTTGAACTCAGCTATTAAAGTTCATTTTTGCTGGATTAGTCTGCCATTTGTGTCCTTGTCTCTCAAATCTCTACACTCCACCTTTTATAACACATGCATTACTTTGCTGATGGTGACTGAACATAATGGATACTAACTGAGCTGTTTTTAAACATGTTTACAGTTTTCAATCTTAATCTTATGTGTCGAAATAGCAAACGTGAACTATAGGCGAACCGAAAATTTGCTTTGAAAAGGGCGGAAAAGTATCCCGGAAAAGTATAACATGCTTCAGAAAATCTCGATGTATGATATGTTAAGCCATTACACATTTTAATCATCCTTTCTTTCAATCAAAACCTGAAATTTCTGGTTGTTCAATCAACCATCCAAAATATGGAGCTCACAGTGCTAAATACTCGCTTTTTTCCACTGAAAATCCCCACAGTGTCTAATCAAGCTAAACGGCTGCTTCCTCTGTGGTGACAAAAAAGTGACGAACTGCGCATTTCTACTTGTAATGGTTCGTATAATGCAATTATCAACATTCTAAATGGACGTGTAGATTTTATATGCTTTAATCTTGAGAATATATCAGTCTTATGATGAATCATTGTTGATTTTAGTGTCATTGTTTTGTTCATTTTTTCCCCAACTGAGAGCACTGAGTGCTATAAATGTTAGAATTATGGACTGTTTACTTTAAAAGACCAATTGTTCATAACCTTTTGTTTTGTTATGTTTTCCTGAGCTGTGGCATTTTACTCTTGTTAGCACTCATTATCATCTTTAGGAACAATTCAATTCAGCAAATAAAAACACAGATTGCACAAATGGAACTTAACTCCAGTCATTTGAGTTCCCCCCTCTACAGTACAATTTATTAGGTATACCCAGTGCAAAATACATAGATCTCAGGGGTTCTCGGGCTCCTCAATTAACACGTAGAACCTCTAAAACTGGAAATTTGCAGTCTTAAAAAATGACAGTTATTTTCAACTTTACAGTTGCAGTATAATGCAAACAGTATAACACCACCACCGCAAATTACCGCGTCAAATTCTACAAATTCTTAACGCCTCTCAGCCAAAACTTTAACAAACTTGTGACGTTTTTATCTTTATTAAAATGTCATTTAATGTATTATGTCAACTGAATTGGCAGTTACGGCGTTTAAACTTCATGATATCTAAATGGAGGACAAATATGACCATATCCTAATTAATAGATGATGGTGGCATAAATGGGACCTCTGAAGGCAATGCTATGATTTCTGCCAGAAATGTAAATGGATGTGTCTCAATTATGACTCCAAAACTATTGGTCGATTTCTAATGTATAGTTATAAAAATTTAAATATATCTCATTGTAAAATGTAAAGTCTTAATAGAGGGATGAATGGATTAAAAATTGGATTAAACTAATTTTAATGTGTTGCTTTTTAACTTAATGCTGCATACATCTTGGTTTATTGACTGGCATCTTGATCAAACTTATGCTGACAGCTGTGTCTACTCTATAGATCTGAGCTATCTGCATAGTAAACATGACTTTAACTTGGCATCCAGATGAATATCTAATATAGAAGAAACTTTGAATAAATCTTCGTAGTGACGTACATGGAGAAAAAAAGGGCTGCTTCCATCCACGATAGCGGCTTAGCAGTATATAATTCACTCAACAGTCCTGACGGTCCAACGGCTCAAACATTGTCAAACAAAAAAGATATTTAATCAAGATTAAAGGAGAAAAGAGTGTATGAGGTGACAGTGAAAGTACCCAGGACAAGATCTGGTCCTCATGACACCTCATCAAAATAACCGTCTTATAGCGAACAGTTGAAACTAAAGATCTGCAAGCTGCTGCATTTTTAAGTCTAGACTATAGGTGTCAAACTCTGGCCCGCGGGCCAGATTTGGCCCGCAGCCTAATTATATTTGGCCCGCGAAGCCATACCAAATTACTATTAGAGCTGGCCTACTGGTATTATACAGCTAATGTATATATTGTTTAGTATTAAGCTTTGCTTGTTCCATATTCAGTTTTTCAGCAAAACGTGTTTGAGTCCATAAGAAAAGACTCATTCTTATATCTAGAGGAAGATTTTTTTTTCAATAAATATTAATGTTAGCCCGCGACTTTGTTCCAGTTTTGAATTTTGGCCCACTGTGTATTTGAGTTTGACACCCCTGGTCTAGACTGTTGCTGTTTTTAAGTTAGGAATCTTACGTAGACGTAAATAAGGGAGCTTTCAGTTAGACTGTTAGCAATACAGACTAGATTTTATTGGGGTTTTGCCATGACTAATAAAATGATGAAAATGCAAGAATAAATATAAGAGATGTTATCATACTGTAGTAACTGGAAACACAAAATTAATAAACAAAAAGATGAAATATTTGGAGAAAGAGGTCTGAGTTAATGTACAAAGTTTTCAAAGGAATCTAGGATTGCTGAACCTAAGCGCCTCACACCAAGCTGCCACACATTTTCAGGTCTCCAGTTTACAAGAACACCACAAAATGTAAGAACAGAGAGCTAGTTCCACTCCCTTATTACAGCACCTTAGTAAAAGGAATAAAAATACAACCACCTCCTACGCCCCACACCAACACTGTAAAGAAGCTGTAGCAGCAATAATAATTAGGAATTTCTCATTTGAATTCTGTTTTTTCTCAATGTAGCACATCAGCTGTTAGCATGAGAGCTAACATAGCATGGAGGAAGCTAACAGCAAAAGTACAGCAATTTAAAAGCAATTCAAACCGCTTGCCATATTTAGAGATTTTGACTAAACTACAAACCTTTCTCATTTCTTCTGTGTCTTGTCCACTCTACTTCATGTGTGAAGACATATCGTCACGATAGCGAAGAAAGGAGAAACTAATCAGAGTACAAAAAACAGTAGCACATAGTAAAGACTCCCACACTAAGCTGAAATGAGACCAGGGCAAATAAATTAGATATTTTTTTTTTTTTTTTTTTGGTTTATTTTGTTCTTTTTGTCATTAATATAATACCAATTCAGTAAATTTATACTGGATGCATTTTACATAGTTACATTTTTTCCTACAGAGAAAAGAAAGAAAAAGTGTATTTATCCAAAGCTAAGGAACGTTATTATTATTATCACATTTCTTCTACTTTAATTAATATATCACATTTCTCAAATACAACTAAATATTATAGTATAAAATATTTTACTTAATATAATATTATATGATTTAAGCAAGATGTATTACGATAGACACATGACAGCCTAAATTTTTAGTCATATTTCACTCACAGCAACTCAGCTTGCACTAGAGTATTTCTAGCACCTCGACAATTAACTAAATAATTAATTAGTGAATTAGGATTAGATAAATTAAAAGAAGTTTCATTTTAGTCTGTTTCTTAACAAAACCCTGCTGCTTTCAGTGTCTCCACCATGAGGGTTTCATGTTTGTTTTGTTTTTTGTATCTCGACAGTAAACTGAATATTTTGGGCCCTGTGACAATATCAATTTGGCCTGTGGGAAAATATAATGATAGATTTACGGCATATTTAATTGGCTGAACAGTAGCTATGCTGCATAATAAAGCAGTCAGGAATAAATTACAAAATGCTTGTTGGAACAGCACTTCATGGGTAAAAAGTTGCCTCCAACACACAACTATAAGTTGCTCGTGTCCTTTAGCCTGTAAACGTGTTTGTCAGTCCGTTGCACTTCCACTTGTAAGGCCTCCAGTGTGTGACTGTCTGACGCTTATCTCTCCAGGAGTTATAGGAGTTAATGAGAGCAGCTTGACAATGTGAGACTACCTGGAGCCCGAGGGCATGTCGGGGAGTGAGTAAACCATTAGCCATAGCCCGGGGGTAAACGACTCCTAAAAAGTAGAGAGTTCTGCAACACCATTTTCCTACTTAGTCTCAATGCAAAGGCTAAACTGTGCTGGTGTTTACTGCCACTGCAGATATCTAATGCCATTTACTGTCCTGAACCTGAAGTCCAAGCTGGTCAAAACAAGCCAGAGATACAGAATATTACTGACATACAGTAATCCCTGCAACCAACTCACATGCGCCAGGCTTTTTACAAAGGCACTGAGAGCTGATACAGACAGGAGTAATGGGTTTCTCCGCCTGTAACATGATTCTGCCTTTAGAACGAGGCCTGAGGACGGCTGGGTGTGCCCACCCTCAGTCCTCCCAGTTGGACACCACTATTCTGCAGCTCATTGTCTTTGTGTGATGGGTCAAGAAGATAAATCCTCTTAGCTCTCGGCTTTCGCAAACAGGCACAGAAAAATGATAGTCCTGGGAGCATATTTTTGGCATCATATAAATAAGAAATGAAAAAAAAAGTGCTCCTGAAAGGAATATCAAGCCTTGCGGGGATCCACAATCACACACCACAGACACAACTTATTTTAGCCTCCTTATTA
Organism: Aulonocara sp. 'chitande type north' Nkhata Bay; assembly: GCF_057382095.1. Taxonomy (NCBI): domain Eukaryota; kingdom Metazoa; phylum Chordata; class Actinopteri; order Cichliformes; family Cichlidae; genus Aulonocara; species Aulonocara sp. 'chitande type north' Nkhata Bay. The sequence goes on from NC_141365.1 coordinate 15,996,827, forward strand.
TGAGCAATGTACATGCAATTAATAAATAATAACACACATCTGAAAACAGAAAAGTTGTGTTTTTAGTGTTTTTAATCCCAAAGCACCAGAAGTTGTTGTATTAGTTATAATAATATCCGTTATCTTAAAAAGACCTATAGTGTGAACCTGCAATACATATATATGTTTATGAAATAATCCTATGAGAAAGATTTACTATCAGAGGTATTTTTAAATTTTGTATAGCTTTCTCTTTTAACATATTAGATCTTGCCAATGCTTTATATACAGATTAGTTAGATATTTATTGTCTTGAAACAGAGACTAGAGCAAAGTCGGTAATTTAAGTAATTCAATAATAATCCTCACACATCTTTTTAATAGCAGTGCTTAGTACTTGCAAATTGACAAAGACAAAAAACCCCACATATTTTCTTTTGTCTTGAACACTAATTGTGTTTCTAAAATTTTAAAAATAGTTTTAATTTGTGACAAAAATATTTTGTGTAGTTGTCTGTGTCAAACATTTCGTCAAACCGATTCACAGTGGAGGGAGACTTGAGAGTTAACAACAGAAGGGTGAAGCGCTGGAAACTTAAACAATTAAACCCGAATGTGGAAACATTTCCCCAAATATAAATATACACAGACATGTAATATCTGCTGTTAAAGAAACAAAAAAAGTAAAGCTGCAGATTTTAACTGGAGAGCTCCACATTTGAATTTAAACCAATGAAAATAAATGAAAGATATAAAAGAGATAATGTGCTCTGTGGAAAGAAGGAGAACAGAATTTGTATGAAATCTTAGAAAGATGACACCAGACACTGCCTCAAAAGTTTATGCTTAACGGACCATAGAGGTTTGTAGATTTTTGTTTCCCATTAAGTCAACCCAATCTCATTTTCCATTGGAATGTGTCCCCTTATGCAGACTATACAAATCTCAAAAGTTGGAAGTCAAACAGTGCACGGATCAGAAGAAATGAGATGCAAAACTTAAGGATAAAATAAAAAAGAGACACTTTTTCTTATTATCAGTCAAGAGAGAAATTTGAACATGTTACAAGTTTACTTGCACAAAATTAAAATGTAGAAACGATAATGTGGCACCTGCTTTAAAAAATTCTGCAACTTTACCCAAATTTTTGCGATATAGAAAATAAATCCAACATTCATTTCGGAGTAACAGGAGCAGCAGTAGCAGTCTCTTCTGTCAATGTGCTGCGCCACGTACCAAATGGTAAAGGCTGGTTAATTCAGATTAAATTACAGTTTAACTAATTAAAAACTATTGTATGTTTAAAGTGAAACTCTTCTATATTTAATTAAGCACATTTGGGAAGTTATGCCAAAACTAAAACTCTTTATTAGTCATTAAGTCTTTTCAAACTGTGTGTGTGTGTGCGTGTGTGTGTGTAGAGACGCATGGATGGTCGCACATGCGTGGGTGTGTTTTTAAAATCCCACACAGCCATAGTGCAGTGCCTCAGCAAAGCCCTTGATTAGTTGCGGTTTTATGTTTGGATGGTCCATTTAATTAGGTTATGTATGAGATAAAGGCCAGCCAAAAGTAATCACAAGGATTATTTACTCTTGTTAATTGAGGTTCCATCTTAACACCACAACTAAAGGTTAATGTTGTCTCGGTATATTATTTACTGTCCACACTGTCTGCTGAGGCTGGCTCCCACCACGCACAGCAGGGGGAGGACGGGAGAAGCCACAGGTACAAGTGATTTGTGGCGTGATATTGACAGTAGTTGAACTTTGTAAGTCTTCTGAAACACTCTCCGTGCTTCATTTTCATAATCTCACTTTGGCTGAAGGTGTGATGCTCAAGTTTCCTAGAGGTGGGTGCAGCCCGACGTCACTCCTAATCTCTCCTTTAACTAACTGCAGATAATTCTCCATGCACATGTAAATCACAGAGCGAGCTTTGAAGAGAACTGAAAGGTAGATTTGAAGTGACAATGTGTGATTAATTCAGCTGCTCTCTAAATGACCCATGGTTCTGTCTTCATAGGAAAGACGTTCTAATAGTCTTTCCAATAGTGATTAAAATTACAAAAATATGAACCTGTAGGTTAATAAAAATGGTAATTTAACTAGTATCTGATTTAATTGACTCTGAAGAAGTACTTAAATGTGTTTGCACTCTGGAAAACCTACATGGCTCAGCGGCAAAGAAATTGGAATATCCAGCTGTCAAGATAATAAATTTGACTATTTCATCACTGTAATCTTCATACAATCTCCCTTTGTGCTGGTCTCCACCACTCGCCGCTAATGTAATAAATCACCTCCGTGTTTGGAATAGTTTCATGTGATTTAGAGTAATTGTAATATACTCAAAAGACCCCGAGTGCTGTGATCCGCTTGTGTTCTTAACCTCTGTAGATTGAAAATTTTGAAAAGTTTAACTTAACCTTCCACCTCCGTCAAACTTCTCGAGTGTTTGGCAGGTTTGATTGCATCAATCATAACCACTTGTAAATCAAATCAAATCAAATCACTTTTTATTGTCACATTACATGTGCAGGCACACTGGCACAGCACATGCGAGTGAAATTCTTGTGTGCGAGCCCCACAAGCAACAGAGATGTGCAAACACAACAACACAAACGAGCAAAATACAAGAATGGCCAACCTGAAACTAATAAATATATGTACAATATATAATAGTGTATGCATTTCTGGATGTGTATACTAAATATTTTCCTACGTGTGTGTGTGTGTGTGTGTGTGTGTGTGTATACACATTTTTACAAATTAAATAGTAAAAAAATAAAATAAAATAATAATAATAATAATAATAAAATATATAAAATATACAGAGTTGAATATGTGCAAAACAAGTGGCAATGTAGATAGCATTTACGAGCTCTTCCTGTCTCAAACCTACCTTTGTGAGTCCAGGATTAATTAAACTAATGATTAAAAATGTAGAAGTTTCATTTTTATAAATTCTATGAACATCAGAATGATCTTTGGTGCTCTGTGATTTTTAAAAAAGAAAGTAGAATCATTGATTTTGGCCTTCAAAATAATTGAAAAATCAGGGGAGTAGATACACAAAGACCACAGGAAATTCGTAGCCTATGCTTATAATTTGGAGAAGTACTTCTGTGTAATATACGGACACTATACAGGCTTTTTGAGTAAAAAAAACCCAACTAATTTTTTCACATTGTCATGGTATCATCCTTTTCCAAGTGGTGCTTAGAGATGTCCTCAAAGAAAAATACAGTCTACATCCACTCGCATGCAGCCTGTTAAACCCCCAAAAAGGATGTTTAATATTTAAACGTATTACAAAATATGTCAGAAGCTTTAATTGTAATTAAACTGGTGTGAGAAGTTCTATAAAATGTAACACGAATTTACACAATTGAGCCATGTATAACGGAGAAGCTTTACTTTATTAGGAATAATATTCTCCCTTCCACTGTGCTTCATTTCTCTCAGCGTTTTGCTTCCACGGCCTTACTTGGTCTGGTATGACCAGCAGCTTCTGGTGGTTTGAGTTAGCTAACGTCAGAAAAATGCAGTAGCCAATCTATAAGACTTGTCATTTGTTTTATTTTCAAACAGCTCTAAAGTTCAACCTATAAGCGATTAAACATCCTTATTTTTAATAAACAGCACAGTCTAATAATTACCTTCCAAAAATGAGCTGCTTCACATGGATTCTTCCAGTAAAGTTATCAGTATGTATTTTATTCTACGTGAGCTTTTTTTGTATATCATTAAAATAACAAGATAAAGCTCATTAAAGTCGTTTGGCAGATGTCAACTAATTGCTAATTGTTTAATATAAAATTATAAACATGGAAAAAGCTACAGTGCAAATGTTGTAATAAGAGACAAAGTCTTAGCCTAGTTTAAATTTCACCTTCACCCACTTCCATGCAGTAGCAAAGCTCCCAGCCTTCCTGCTGTGGTTAGAAAGTTCTGTTCAGTATGAGCATCAAGGGCCATCTAAGGCTCTGGACTTCCTCCGTGGTGGCAACGTGGAAGCCCTTGAGCTTTTGGGGGAAGAACACAAAGCCACAGGAAACCAAATTTAGGCGAGTGGTGGACAGCAACAGCTGTTTCGGTGCAGCCAGCTCTTCTATGGCAAAAAGTTTGCCGTTTGGACTCCAAACTCTTTGCTATGAAGGTTGGATCATCCCTGGGCTGTAAATGTGCACAAAAATGCTTGTAACACAACTCCTGATGTTCCTTGCGCAATATCATGCTGAGTTGTGAAACATAAGCTACCGCTGCCAGAGATGTTCCATCTCAGAACTTTTTCTGATTTTACCTTGTAGATAACTTATCAGTAGTTTGCTCACTCTGTGGATGAGTACTTCAAATTTTAACCAAGCAGTCTTTGATTGGTCCAGGAAACAATTAAAACACATTCTATCGCACATGTAATTAGATCAGGGCTGTCAAGAGGAGAGGAAATAAAATGCAGAGAAATGAAGACATGTGACATAAAGGACTTAGACGTCATTTTAGCAATTACCTGACAGCTAAAGTTAAACGTCCTTTAAAAAATGCAGCTGTTTGGATAAACAATTAAATGCTGGTACTTGTATTTTAAATCTAGTCAGGTGAGTTTTCTTTTTTGTAGGATTCCTGACTGCTTCGGATCGGAAGCTGTGGACACAGATGCTTTGGACAGGTACCAAGATTCTTGTTTTTTTATTATTTGTGAAATAAAATGACTCAAATGAAGATTTATTTTACATTTCTAAACTAAGATTATCTCATCAATGTGAAAAAGATGACTACATGAACATGTTTTAATGCATAAACTCATAACTTGTTAAAACCTGAAGCCTGTGTGCGTTAGATAACAGCGTGAAAATGATTAAAGGAAAGTAGGAAAACAATACCACGCTGTGCCTGGAATAAAGGTAATTACCGTGTTAACAAATGGGAGCTGTTATGTAAGAAAAATGCTGTCTTTTTGAGTTGTATTAAATTTCAACTTCCACTGCATTATTTGACTAAATCATTTTCACTTTGGTTTGCATTTCCATGTGTCTAACATTACCTTCCAATGCTTGCTATGCACATTGTCAGCCAGAAATGTTTCTCAACTGTTTCTCAGTGGACAGTTGAACTTATTTGAGGTCTTAGTTCAGTAATATTGGATTTGGTTTCATTATGTTTGCAGGTTGGATTTGGTTTAAATAGGCCATAGGAAATTGACTCTATTTAATCTGAGCATTGAAATGTAGACCGTGTAATCAGTTCTCGTTCACATGTGGGCCAAGATAAGACTGGTTTTATTTGTGTGTAAATCTATCCTGAGAGGCCTCATTCTTGGCTGTGGCTATAGTAAGCCATGCCTCCGAGCAATAGCAGTGTGTGTGTGTGTGTGTGCGCGTGTGTGTTTGAGAGAGAGAGAGAGAGTGAACAAGAGTGTGTGTGGACATAACTGGTCCTTCGCTTGGGTCCCCACCCTCTGCCTCGGGATCCTTGTGTAATTGAGAGATGATCTGGGCATCGCACACAAAGCGTGGCCACACCGCCTCAGGAAGTGAACACAATAATCTTTGTAACAAGGCGAGGACACTTCTCTTTCTCTCTCACTCACTCCTACCGTGATGGAAATAAGGAAACTCAAGGGGGAATAATTTAATTATTTCAGCGTATCGTTCAATCAGAAGTTCAGCAGAGGTTACCTTTAAGCAAAGTAAAATCTGACATGAATTATGCATCCCCGACACCTCCAAAGTACAGTAATAGGAGTGCATGTGAACAGCGAACTCTTTGTTTCAGCAAAAGATGCGGTGTAATCCAATACGTGTGTGTATTCCTAATCATTTGCATCCGTATCCGTTACCTCAGCTCCATAGTGGCACAACACATTACGGAGAAAACTTGATTGCGAGTTGTCACCTGAGCCACATTCCCTTTAATTACAGCCTCTACATGGACATATATGCATACAAATGGCTTATTTGAAGAGTGCATGAAAAGGAGTTCATTTGAAAAACTACAACAAAACCATTTGTTTCCACCAAAACAGCACTCGCTGTATGACAAATGATGCTTTAGTCTTATGAATAATTCTCAAATTCTAAGCAATCAAGTTTTAAAGATATCGTAAATCCTGTCTAAATGGCCTCATTCATTACACGGCGGAGATGGGAGGGATACTAATAAAGTGTTACGTCTGAAATTGTCACTGACTTCATGCGTCTCTGGGAGATGTTCGGCGCTGAGCTGATGTATGGTGCGACTGACTGTATGGTGATGGAAATGTCGCCGTGGCCTCGTTAGCATTCTGCTGTAACCCTCGGGCAGGGGTGTCAGATTCTCTCAAAATTTACAGCTCAGTTTGGAACCAAAAGATTCGGTGCATAATGGCTGTGGGGACCCTCATAATGAATATACTGATCCTCACTAGCAAGGTCCGCTGTGAGGAAAATGTTAATGAACAAGTACATATGTGAAAGGTTAGCGCTGGTCAAAAGCAGCACAAAAATAATGCTGAAATAGTTCAATTAACTGCAGTTTTCTTTCGATCGCTTTTAGTTGCTAAGGTAACTGCTCTCTCTTATATAGGCTTTGGGCCTTCTGCCCAAGTGTCAGCTTCAGTTATAAGGAGGTGTTATGTGTGAGTTTTTAATGCCAGCAAATCACAGTAATGAGGCCACCGCCAAATGGTCTCATATTGTCTGACTCCAAGTTGAAAGAAAACACAAAGGAAAGGAAACTGATGCCATATTTACTATATTATATTTATGATTAACACACCCGCGCGCACACACACACACATAACCAGGACACAGCAATCTGACCGAGTCCTCGGTATCTTTATCCGCAGCCAAGCTGAGTAATTGCAGCTACAACTACAGTGCCCTGATTTGGTAGTACTAAAGATTACATCAGCTGTCGAGTCCATGACTGTTTTTTTTTTGTATCCTTTTTCTTGTTGTAATTTGCTAATTTAATGGTCAGCTTCACTGAGAAAACAGCACAATGAAAAGTGTGCCCCAACAGAAATTGGCAGTTGGATTTGGGACATATTAGTAGTTTGGTTAATGTGTTCATGGCAGCGGTGAATCGCTCTGGTCATCGTTCCTCCGATGGCCAGAGCAATAAACATATTTAGAGCTTGTTTCATATGAAAACTTAATTGAAAGGCTTTTAACTTTGATTTTGTAAAGGCCAACAGCAGCCTTGCAGGTCTACACTCATCAGAGTCAATGACAGGACTTCTTGAACCTTCTTTGTGTCTCTAAGGCTACGTTCACACTGCAGGTCTTAATGCTCAATTCTGATTTTTTGATCAAATCCGATTTTTTTGTCTGCTTGTTCACACTACAATACTACTAATAATTATCCTTATTGCTGTTTTAGAGAGGAGCGGTGCTTCAAAGGATAGCTGCAGATTTCTGTCAGAATCTGCAGATTATGCAGTACAAATAAAATGTTCAACGTTGTCCAACGTTGTCTTCCCAGTAGTTTCACTAACATCTACACTGGATGGCCAGGAAGCGTTCGCAATGTCTTCTCAGGCGTTTCTCCGGAGCTGATAATTGGCTTGTGTCAGTGACGTAAAAGACCGATTTAATGCGACATGACCGTTCAAACAGCAGTCGCTTTCTAAAACATCGGATATGTATCGGATTCAGTACCACATACGAAAGTGACCCAGGTCGGATTTGAAAATATCGGATTTGTGCCGTTCACACTGTCATAACATGATCGGATATGGGTTGCATAGGGTCAAAAAAAATTGGATTTGATGCGCTTTCGCCTGCAGTGTGAATGTAGCCTTAAAGTATTTTAATATCTGACAAATGAAATTCCTGTATTAAATTTCTGTGCTAACAAGCCATTTTGGCTACACACCTGGACACACCCTCTCATTGGTTACTGGTTTTTCTGTACATGTGCGAGGAAAATGTAAGTCAGCCCTACGTTCCCAGCCTTTCATCAACGATGAAAGTACACGGTGTGCTTTTAAAGACTTCAACAGGAACTGTCAGACAAGGTAGGAGAGTCAGAAAGCCCTCAGAGGGGGAGCAATGAGTTTTATCCTGAGCTAAATCATTAGTGCTGCAATTAAAGATTTTCATTCCTGATGAAAGAATTTGTTTTCTCAAGTCATCTAACGAGAACACGAAACTAGTTGATTTGAATCAGAGGAATCTGAATATTTTGCTATTTTTGCTTTGACAATTACTTCAGTGTAATCTTTTATCAAAAGCGTCGCCAATTAATTTTACATTTACACAGGCTATAATTGCTCCAACTGAAAACTACATGAAAGATTTGAAAGCTGCAAGCTGATGTTGACATTACGGGATAGGAATGATTCCAGATCTGGATTTATGTTAAAATTGTTAAAATTAGATACCAGAGTTAAACAGAGAGACTGCAGAATGTTTTTTGTTGCCTCCCAAATGTCACTGAATTTTCTCATGTATTTTAGACAGTATTTAAATGAATGAAGGCTTTAAAATGTTCCTTCATGCGGTGCTCCCATGTCCTGCTTTAGACGTCTCATTCCTTGAGCACTCTGCTAAGACGGGTAGGAAATGTGAATTACAACTAAGCTACTTAACCACAATGAATTAAAGCCTAACATTTGAAAATTTGATACTGAAATTACTGTCATTATGGTGCATTATGTCTGAGCATAATGATTGCTTTGGCGCTGTTTGAAGACAAAGGCAGACTCTGGGGGAAGAGTACATTCAGAGGAAAAAGTTGATTTCATGGACGTTAATGACATGTGAACTTCAAACCTTCATTTTAGCAGCCATCATTTCCTGCCATTTCACAACTCTTCTTTTGTTAGCTACCTAAATAGTAACGCATCTGCGAGTGATTTCTCTTTCTTTGGACTCCAAAGAGAGCCGTACCCACGGAGAGGCAGAAATATCGCTGCTTTTCCGTCTTGTGTTTGCTGTGTACAACACGTGCTTAAATGAATAACAAATAGGAGAGAACGTACAGCGAAGGCTTAAGAGGAATGCAGAGATTTTTTTTTTCCATCTCACGTCGCTAACCGACTGATTTGGAAATGTTTTCAAACCACATGCATCTTTTAGGTCGGGGAGGAAAAATAAGATACACTATACTTACGCTGAGCTTTCTTTGGCATCTGCTTTGTTTTTATGGGTACAAAGTTTGCACCAAACGTCTAGGGTGTTGACAAAGAGACAAAGTGCATACCGAGAGCGAGGACCACACAGCAACTGTGACCACGTTTTTGCAGCTGCATTATCAAACGTCCAAAACAGACACATGGAAAATGGGACCAACTCAGGCTCTTAGAATGTTTCCAGGGTTGCAAACAGTTTGGAGACCTAGTGGAGCTGTTATTAATTCCCCATCAGTTTCAGTTTAGATGCCTGAAAGCCAATTAAAGGAGAACATAATTGAATCACCCTCCTGAACAGGAACTCAAATGAATTGTGTTTGGCGACGGATGGCAGGAGAGAGGAGGAGGAGGGCACGGAGGTTAAATAAGGAGGGTAAAATTACCAAGAGTCCCAGTCTTTGCTCAGAATAATGGTTAGAATCTGACCCTGCTATGATGTGAATTAAATTGCATTTGCAACTACATCCTGCCAAACCACATGCTGTAGCTGTCGACAGACGGGGTCTACAAAAAAAATTCCAAACTCGTATTAGCCTCTATTAGTTTGTTACCTGTAGTAGCTTTAGTATACAAGCGTAAACCTCAACAACGATCTCGGCGATGAATTGACAAAATTGAAAATGTCCACCTTAAAGTCCTCTCTGTTCCTCATGTGAGCAAATCCGGAGAAAATAGTTATTGACAGCCAGGGAGAATGAGAAACACAAGTTGCATTTCAGAGCGAGAAGTGACAAAATGCTTCACTTTATTTGCTAATGAGTAAAAACTAAATGAAAAAGTAATTACAGCCTCAAAAATGAAAATTCCCCACTGCTGCCTCTGTGTGAGAGATTATTCAGAATTTTTAAATGCTGACATACCGCTTCAGATTTTCCATTTAACAAATATGATTGACAACATAAAAAAATCAAACTTTTTAAAATGTAATTTTAAATTTCTGTTCACATTACAATATAAAATATGCCCAGTTATTTATTTTAACTTTCTTTTGAGATACTGCACTGAGCTTTTATTGGTAAAATGCACTGACATTGAACTGCAGTATAATCACCTCTTTTCCACATGCCTGCGTCACGCTTTAAGTCTTTTATTTTACACAGCTGGAGATGGAGCTAATAAATGCTGAACAATATGGTTTGTGTATATAGCATATTGGTTCCAAGCGGACCGATAATAGTTTCCATTGCAGCAATAAGCATCTATACATTTATAGAGATGTGTATGTCAGGCTGCAGTGCAGGCCAATCTGAGGCTGACTAGCAGGTCACCTGTCAGCATGGTTAACCAGCTGTTAACCTGCTGACTGGACTGGGAATGTCTAAAAACATGATCTCATGTTAGTTGAATATCTGTTTGATCTGCTGTATTGATGTTATCAGGAGCAATTTACTTGGCACAATGATTATAAAAATTTCATATATGAACTAAATCTGCAACTTTACATCAAAATTCTGTCTATTCAAATTTACCATAAATAGGAAAAGTAGCCACAGTCCTCAAAACCTACTATATGACAGGCTTTAAACATGTTTTTGTGAATACCCTGCTGAAGGTTTATGGTTTTGATTAAAACACTTTTTAAAATTATTTGTTTTGACCTGTTTTTGCTGCCATTAATAAGAAGCACACAGATTTAACCCTGCAGCGAGTATTTTAAAGATGGTTCTGGTCTCTTTTACCTATGATTCATGTTCCAAAAGTAAGTAATCTCATTATTAGGTTTTTTTCATGCACAAAGCAGTTAATAGGCACAAAAATGACACTTATTTTGACTGCCTTTTCTGTTACTTCTAATAAACCAATTTATTTGGTTAAGTAATCGAAGAAAAACAATTTCATTTATAATGTAAGATATGTTTCTGTGAACAGGTTTTACAGACTCTAATATGTTGATCAATGAAGTCGTAGTGGGACATCTGGTTTGTAGTAATCTTTAAATATTTTGTGGAGAAACCCTTAACGGCAGTAAGTCTTGCTACTTTTGGTTTAGTACAATGTACTGACTACAAGTGGAAAATTACAATGAAATCAAACCCTATAATGTTTTTTTAAAAACCCAGTATATTTCCACACAGCTTTCCATTATCATTGCTACACCAAAGGGCCAGTTCCAGTGAAAAGCTATGAAAAGCTGCAGGAAAAATACATTGGCGAATTCACGGTTGGAAAGATTTTTATGATTAAGAAATCGTAACTGTGCGCATGAATACAAGGGTGGGGTCTTAAATGACTCCAATTGGTCACTTGAAGGTTAAATAGATTTATGAACTGAACTACATTCCAATCCATACTTATTAAAGCAATTATCAAAATTAAAGAAAAAAGAAAGTGTCTGAAGAGATTTACAAAGAAATGCTGCTGTGTGCTTATTCTTGGCAGCTAAGCATGGTGTGTGTGTGTGTGTGTGTGTGTGTTCACATGCGCACGCGTTTTACCTCAAGGCCATACTCCATTGTCCTGGGAGAGCCACAAGGAGGAATTCCTTTCATGTGTCATCTCCTGTCACAGTGCTGTCCTGACAGAGGCTTAGTGACATACGAGAGGCCTCGGCACAATGTCCTGCTTTTAGTCAAATGAAGTGTCTGGCAGCTGCTGCATTCATCAAAATCAAAGGATAATCTGCTTTCCATATAAAATCAAGTGATGATTAACTTTTTTCCCCCCCAGAGGGGGAGGGTGGGAGCATAAATGCTAGCACCTTTAAGGAGACACTTGAGAGACAAGAGGCGGGGAAGGTTCGCTAAAAGTGCAGAGTGGTGCTGGAAGATTTGAGGCTCTCAGGTTAGAGAGCTGCTCTGTTTAGGCTCACTTCTGAATTAGGAATTTCATTTTATCGTAATCAGGATTAATTTCAAACAAAACACCAATCACACAATAGGCTCCTGTACATGATTCAAACTGAGTGCTACCATTACCCACCTTTGCACATGTGAAAAGCATAGATAATGACAAAGAAGCAGAAGCAGAGAAATGTGTAATGTCAGCATTATACACAGAGGGAACGTAAAAATGTATTTACACTGAAGTCATTATTTCATATATAAATGAAGGACAACCACAGCAGAGCAGCTTTTTTATATCAGGGTGTAAAAACCAAACTAGAAAATTTAGTATGGCTGGAGGAGCTCTCTACAATCTGCTACAGCTTAGAGCTTAGCAGGTTATAGTTTGGCCTGTCCTTGGTTGATGATAATTACTGTTAAAGCAATGGAAAAATCTAATTTTATGAAGGACACAAGCTCAGTATATGACAAAATTGCTCTATATACTAGAAATGTTGCTGGAGAATCTAATTTCACAACATTTCTTAAGTCCCACAATGTTCATGCTGATTTAGCCCTGTTTTGGAAAACAAAACCTTTTTCCCACAAAAAAATTTAATGTCCATTTAAACTTATGCTACTAATGAGTTGTAGTGAAAAGCGGGATATGATAGTCAATCTGGGACAGGCGATGGAAGCAAGCTTCCTCCGAAGGGCGCCTGGGCTCTTCCTTAGAGAGGAGCGTAAATAGCTGCTCCTCCACATCGAAAGGAGGCAGTTGAGGTGGTTCAAGCATCTGAACAGGTTCCCTCCTGGGCAGGTGAGGCGTTTCGAATGAACAGGGAGGAGGCACGATAGAAAAATTATGTCTCTTGGGTGGCTAGGGAACATCTACACCACCAGAAGAGCTGGAGGAGGTGGGCGGGGTTTCTGCTGATTTATGCTTGAGCGGGGTTAGTGCAGACGCAGTCCAACTGCAGAGAGTGTTTGCTGTCAATGGAGTGGACAAAATATGCAGTAAATATGATACTCTAGTTTGTGCTGTTGGTCCATCAGTCCGCCGTGGAATAGAGTGAAGTTATAGCATACAAAGAGCTGAAGTCACACTGAGTGCTAAAACAATAAAAAGTATTCACTGCATTCACTGTCTGTGATTTTCATGGTGTAAAAATATTTGATTATGTTTTGCATTTCTCCCATTCCTGGTGAACTCTGTTGCTCCCTTCCTTATTCCAAACCACTTGTCAACCAATAAGCATTTGACCGACGCGTAGGTCATCCACATCCAGCACTGTGCAGCTCGGATTTTGGAGGACTGCGCTGGAGCTGTCCAAATGGCAACGTGTATGCAGACGGACGCATTTGCAGGACCATAAATTTAGCTTTTGACTGCTGCCTCCGTGACCCAGATTGAGATAAGCGTCCAAAAACTGCTAGACATAAAAAATGTGGCATTTTAAGTTTCGAAGAGGATTCCTTAAGTTATTAGCGTGCACATATTTGATTAATATGCACTGTATACCTCGTGCATTTTTAAAACCTCTGAGTCACCCTGCATTTATGTGGCATCGTGGCCTCAGAGAGCATTCAGCAAGAGACTCCAGTGTTTGTTGAATGACTTAAAACCACTTTTCTAAATGGTCCAATCCTTGTCATCATGTACTGTGCATTAGTTGCCATGGAAAAACCCAACTCTTGTTCCAAGTATAAAGCCATAGCATCTCACAAAGCATGCTCTGTATCTTTATTTCTTGTTTTCTGGGGTATTCATATGTTTAAGCAGCAAATAATTTGACAGATATTTCAAACACATGCATCATATTTAAATAAAATTGATAGACATAAAATATAAATAAAGATATCAAACAGTTATATTGGATCCATGCAATGAATTAAAATCATTCCTGTTATAATCAACACAATCAAAGCTATTAAGAAGCTTCATACTACTGATTTAAGGCATCCACATACACAGAAATATTATTTGCTTTTGTTACCCTGTATTATTCACATGCTGTAATAAAGCTGTTATACTTTACTGTTACAAAGCCTTGTAACACCCCAACAGATCACTACTGCCACAGTGAAGCTGCAAATATATATTCCTGATCCAATTTAGGACCAACGAAGTGAGCTGTGAATCTGTTCATCACAAGTCATGACCAATATCATCTACACTGGACTGCAATCTGACGGAGCAGGGGCCATTAGACGGCCTGGAACTACCGGACCTCCTTTTCTTTAAAATTACACCCTCCTGGATTGACCAAGCACCAGCTAACCCTCTGCTATTTGTGGTAATTAGTCCAGAATGTGAGCTGTCAACATGCAAAAAATCGTGCCAGTAGGCCCACAATGTCGCAGACACCCCCACTGTGTTCAACAACAAGCAGCTAGCCTCGGCCACTGGAATGCATTAACTTTCTCCTCTCTTTTTTTTTTCCCTCGGCGACTCATGTCAAATTCAGGTCCCTCAGAACAAAATCTTAATAATTAACTGGCAAATTTTAACATGATTGCTTCTGACACACCTACTCTGGTAATTATTGCTTTGAGGCCATGTGCTAATGAAATTAATGCATTCATTGCCCCAACAAATTAGCATAACTCATACAAATGGCCCACATTTGAGACCCCGTTGCAATAAGGGGAAAACAACATACAGGAAAAAGAAGCTTGAAGAATAAAAATAAAGATGCAAAATGAAATGGCTGGCGCATTGAATCGGAGACTATGATGAGCACTGCTCGCTCAAAGTCGTAATGGCTAAAGCCTCTTAATGTTAACCAAGGGTGATTGCAGTAATGCATTATAGAGCGATAGCTGCGCAGGACAAAATGATTATCACCATCATTAGAGTCATTGCAGATCTACATATACATCTCTCTGTGGACAAATATTAAATGCCCATGCCACTGCAGACATTAAAATGTTATTATACTGATGCATTAACTTACTGTAGCAGAGTTCATATCAATATATAGTAGGAGCTTCCCAACAATCACTCTCTAAATGGTGCAGCTGCCACTCGCAGCACTCCCTGGCCCTGCCACTAACCCCTGTTCGTGGCTGTTTGGTCTCTCAGTGGGATGTCTCTCAGACACTTACTCCTCGGCATTAATAATTGACAATGATGCCATCGGTACAATAGGCGAGGACAAATGCAACAGTCAGTTGGAGATGCTGCAGAAGTGCGAGAAATGTCCCCTCGTAGCTAAAAGAAGGGGAGGGATGGTTGTAACACCTAAAAAAATGCGTTTGCCTGCAGCCAGATACTGTCAGGGAAGAAGGAAAGTAATGAAAATGGCCTCAACACTGGATTACATTATTACAGTCAGGTGATAGTCTGCAGGGTAGTGTGACAGCTCGCAGTAGTGCTTCCATAACTTCTCTTTATATATCATGGCGACTTCATTTTATACAGCAAATCGGTAACTCACAGCCCCACAGTCAGGTGCATGATTATATCTGTAGGACAACAGAGCAGCAGGATTTGTGCTAAAGGATAAACTGAAATGAAAATGTAATTGAAAGTGTATGAATCAGCATGTTTAAATAGGTCAGAAAGGAGAAGTTCCCCTGTTGTTGGTGCCACAGCAACACTGACAAGTCGGAAAATAAGGACACTTGGTCTTTAAGTGCCGTGTTTCTTTGACCAGGGAGTGAAAGTCAGAGTAAACAGTGAGTGAAAAACGCAGAGCTCCCAAATGGGACTTAAACAGCCATTGCCTGGTTAATAGTCATAGAATTTATGGCACTGCCACCTTGCCAATCTCCAAATACACACTGCAAAAAGTGTACAGTTTGCTCCCGGCATGTAATACTGCTGATGACAGAGGACACCTTTTGTAAAAAAAAAAAAAAAATGGCAGAATTCGACCCTTTGAAAGCTAAAAGGCATTGGGACAAATATGGTTTCTGTGATACTGAGTACTTTTATGTTTGTTCTAATGTTCATTTTCCTCAAGTCAGTCTTGTGTTTGATTAGTTATTTGATGCCAAAAACTGCAACATTGCTGATTGAATGAAGTACACCTGGAGGCATCTGCAGACCTTTGAAATTAGACATAAGAACATAAAGGACGGCTCCTTTTTTGGCACCTTGTGATTTGTCACCTCTCTCCAACCTCCAAGAAAGTTGCTCTGCAGCAAACTGCACTAACTGAGACTCTGAGGGATTTTGCTTTTTTCTTCTTTTCTTTTTTCTTCTGTTTAGAAAGTTAGTTTGACTTTTGAAGGCCAGCTGAACTGACAAGATAATTTTGCTTTAGCTGGTGAGTCAGGAGCACAACACCTAAAATCAGAAACATTAGCAGTTACTCTAAGAGTTCTTCATTCAAGGGACTTTCCAGCAAAAATAGGACCTCAATACCACAACTGCAGTTTGTTAGAAATCGCTTTACCAGAGTAGGGTGACAGCCCGTCGACATCGACCATCTTCGTATACAATCTCAGCTCGAAAATGCTTCAATGAGAATTCCTCGCTCAGAAGCAAGAAATGCTCATTTTTAAGGAGAAAAACAAAAGAAATAAGAACACAATTCTTAAACCAGCCTTATTAGATTATCATCTTCTTTTACGTGAAACCCATGAAAAGACCTTAAAAACATACTCATCACCCCGCTGCCAAAAAACAACATCTCACTGTTTTTTTTAGCCCCACAGTGGCAACAACACACACTCGAGACTTCCACCCCAAGCTAAATGTTTCATTTAATTTGCTCAGAGTGAGACTGTGGATGTGCACTCGCACGATTTCATGTTTAAAATATCTTCGACACCTGAAAGGTCGTCGTCAAAGTTACTGTGACATTTTCTCCCACAGAGTGGATCCTTCCCATACGTACACACAGGACCAGACAGCGAATCCGACACTGGAGAGCAAACAATGAATAAAACACTCAAGAGCCAGCTTGTGATGCTTTGACCCACGACACAAGCATGAATACATACAACACATCAACGGCATACTTCCTAATCTGAGATGGTTAGTAATGCGGCCACCTTCTCCAGCATGCAGGCCCATCTGTGATGACACATCAGCTCCGCCGTTTCAAACGAATAAACTCACAAACACGAGACACAATGTGTTGACAGAAAATTTGCATTAGGAATGTAACACAGGAAAGCATGATTAATTTCTGCTCACGAAATGAATACAGATTTTGTCATTACATGGCTTGTATCCTCTGCCAAATATTATAATGTTTCGCCCTCCTTTTCCGCAGCGAGTGTTCGGCTGCAATAATAAGGAATAAAAGACAGCTTACAGCTCATAAGCAACACAACTGCTGGCAAATCAGCTAAATCACAGAGCAAAACAAAGACCTGATTGCTCATTAGTATTATAGATCTGCTCTCTTTAAATCTGCTTGTGAGATGCAGACACTGTTTAATGGCTTAACTGGGGTTTATTTAAATGTGCACCATCTACATTCCACACAGTAAAGATTAAAAGAATGAGACATAACCAGATATCTCACTGAATTTGATATCACGGCCCCCTTTTCAAAACACACATGCTCGTCGATACACTTACCTTGGCCTTGCAGATGATGCATCGCGCTCTGTCTTCACTCCCACATCCCTGTAAGGAAAAGGATATTTAAAAGTAATTTAGTGACAATGAGCCGTGAAAACAGCGGCTCCAAAGTTCCTGAATGACACGCATGAACAACGAATCATTTGTTTGTTGTTTTGATCAATAAACTAATTAAGTTTGTTGGGGAAATGGTGCACTATTTTAAACCCAAAGGTGCACTATGCATAACAATGCTAATTTAATTAAATTGCTTAAAAGCCTTTATAGTATGGTGGCCTTGAGGAGCAAAAACACAACTTCTTTTTTTTTTTTGGCATTAGCCAAAAAAAAAAATCATACAGAAAACCAACACTGTATTAAAAAAAACCACAAATCGTAAAAATAACACTAACAAAAGCATTTCACAAGACACAAGGACAAAGGAGAGAACACAATTCAAAAAATGCATTAAAAACACAAAGGATCAGAAAACAACCTTTGACAAAACAACAAAATATGAAACATCAATATTTCACAAAACTCAAAAAACACATCAAACCGAAAGCAACATTTCAGACACCGCACTCTTGTTGTTTTACTGATTGTGTTTTTTTTTGGCTGGTTTGCACACGAGGCCTCCTCTAACTACAATAAATAGCATGAACACGTGCGCGTATTTAACGCTTAGACTAAATGCATCACTTCATATGACAGAAGCACGCATCCAGTAACATGTTTAACAATCTTTAAGCTGGTGCTCGCTCGCTAAACACGCTAATAACAAGAAAAGCATTTGTGCGTACACAAACCACTAACATGCATGGCATGCAGGAGCACATTTTGATAGATGTTAATGGCATATAATTATAGAACACTGCTATTAGGCAATGTGATTTTATAAAGAGGACCATTGCCCCTGGCACTGTGGCCTGATTGCGGCAAGTGTTGGTTTGATGAATGTAAACCAGGTCTGTTTGCAGAGATGTCAGCCAATGAGAGTGAAAGGGAGAGAAGAGGGTTAGACGCTTAACTCGCAATTAAAAGGAGACATAGTCATGCACCCAAACAAATTTATCACAAATGAGAAACATATCTAACGTACGTCAGAAACTAAACTCATTTTCTGCACATCTCATTATGTTTTTCATCACTTCACACATTCTCCATTGAATCGGTTCTATATTTAACTCTTCAGCGTGACTTCTTTTTTCCTCTGCGTTTTTTCAAACGGTTGGAATTACAAATTCTAAAGAGCATTTTTTTTCTGATTAACCTCAATATAATGAAACCAGATGGATAAAAAAAATAAGAATTTATCTGTAGAGATCCTAGTCAAGTACTCAAGTGAGTGGGCAGGCAGTGCTCACACCAGTCCACACTCAGCTGGTGCTATACAGTCTACTCATGCCCTTGTACTTCGTGCTTTGAGGGGTTTCACCCCTCTAGGAATGCACTCCCTATAATGAGGGTCAGAGGTCAAAGTGCTGCCGTGCCTGGAGGCCGGGATCTCCCAGGCACACTCAGTCACTGACTCTGTCCCTATATTTAAATCCTGCCTCAGGACATGTTTTTCAAAGGGCATCTCCTAACTAGTTCCTGGTTACTAATTAGTTCTGTGCCATGCTATTTGTCTTTAGGAACCTGAGTGAAGAGGAGGAGGAGGAGAAGGGGGAGGGAGCCAAATGAGGCAGCCCTAAAAAAAGATAGCGTATGTTTTGCCTCAGTGGAGACGATAATCACTCAGACAGTCCTCTGCTGCAAACATGCTGAAGTATGTATCAACAGCTGAAATGAATGCCAGTGGTGTTTCGCCGTGTTTGAATTCTGCGTGCCCACTCTTTAGTGACAACATCTGTGTGATACTGTTGTGGCTGAAATTAAATAAGGACGTGGATTTTTTTTTTTCCCCCTTCCCGTACAAGCTGCTTTTAGAGGAGTGGTAACTGTGCATGCTATCACTCCCAGCTGGCTAGCTCTGTCTCTCTCAAGTCAAATCATTATTGGATTACATTTTCTGGCTTCATAAAATGCGGTTAAGAGGCACTTTAGACATATGTGCATGACCTGCTTTCCAGAGATGGCTATCAGAGCAAAAGTGACAGGTCAATTGCTGATTTCTGTTCCGTAAAAAGGGAAAGGGGCTCCCAACCCTGAGCACTCTAAATGGATGCATGTTCCCCCCTCTCTCTGTGTCTGCTTCTCTCTCTCTCTCTCTCTCTCACACACACACACACACTCACGTTAAAAGTACTCGGCACACACACTCATCCCAGAGCGTGTAGCATGCCCGTTTCATAAGCCTGTGTGTATGTCTGTATATAATTGTATAGTGGGAAGACACACACTTAATGGAAGAGGCTCTTCACTCTGACAGCTGGGTGGTGCAGATGAAAGGTCTGCTGTAGCATGTTGTCTACCACTTGTGGAGTATCCAAAGAGACCCAAAGCTCTCTGGAGTGGACGACACAACAAGCTTACGCACATTTTTCTTTGATTAATCTACACGCATCAGTATGCTGTGAAGTGCATACATTATGATGCAGAATTAGATCTTGATGCATTTATATACAGCTGGAATTTGTTTATACCTCAAATGGAATCAAGCACTATCCAAACGTGCATTAGTGACACAGATGAAATTACTTTTCAGTTTATTTGCTCTTTGGCTCTACAGTCAAATCCGAAATCAGATGGTTGAAATTTGTGCCAACACATCCTCACATCCTCACATCCTCACATTTAACTCTCTAGAAGGCGTAAACGCCACACAGACTGAAGCCTACTACATTTCCCACCATGCAACTGTGTAGTCTTTATAGTTGTCCGTGTGTGTATTTATTCAACTTGAGAATAGATTTTATTTGAAAAAGCAGAAAACGTGGAACATTTTAGGAAGATTTTTTTCCACCGTTTGACTTTCTAATTTATTGAAATTATCTTCTGCTTTTTTTTGTTGTTGTTGTTTTTGGGAGCATCCCTAATGGTGACAGAACTTCATGACAAGGTTAAACTTACATATTTAACTTAAGTTTAGTTATAAAAAACGGTCCGCATCATTGTGCTCATGGTTGCCATGGTGATGTCGTCCCTACACAAAATATACTTTTTCCTGAAATGCATCACTCATCAATTTGTGTGCATCAGATTATTTTGTGTGGCTAACGTTAGCTGTTAGTTGCCTTGTCTTACTGCAGACTAGCATCCACACGCCTGCGCAGGATGTAGTTTATGGAATGTTTCAGTCAAATGGTTATGTTCACTTTTGAAATCCAAATACTGCAGCACTGCACCGATTTGCACAGCTGTCTGCTTACTTTCCACCGCGCTCATTTACAACTTCCCATTAAAGCCGTCTGTGGGGGCTGCAGACCCTGTTAATGGTGCGTGGCATCATACCATCTTAATAAAGTAAGAATACTTTGTTTAACTGATTAGCTGACTAGCAAAAGCAGCCCCTAGTTGCCACCCACAGTTTAGGAAAATGTGGCTCTTTAACTGCTAAATGCTTAAATATATTTACCAGCTTTTTCCTAAAACTGTCAGTCTGCATGTTGGTGACGTTCAGGGGGTTTATCAGAGCTACCTGCTGCTACAAGGTTGGTAAGACAGCTAAATGGAAGCGCTAAAAATGCTACATTATAAAACCACAGCTCCTAGCCTAAGAGAGAGTCATTACACACAACACATAGCCATTCAATCTGTTTTTCACTTCAAACATTAAATTAGAGCTTTAACTTTCACAGTGCCGTCTGCTACGATTCTCAGAGCTAACAACCAGTACTTTTAGAGTCATATTGTGATTACTGCTGTATGACGCCCTTTAAGGCAGTTGTACAGTGATCACATTATGTAAAACTGAACAGCGCATCAGTGCATCTGTCCAAGCAAAGTAACAAGCTCGTAAAGTGCACTTTCATGTCCTGTGACATAAAAACTCATTTGCATACAGAGAAGGTTTTTTTACTTCTGTGAAAGACTGCAGCTGAGGTGTTAAAGTCCGCTGCTGAATTTACATTTTCACATCAACACACCTCTTCACTCGCTTTTTAGCTTTTATCTTTTATTTCTGGGAAAATACTTGGTACACAGCGGTAATTATACATTCTGGCAATCCAATTTCTGGCAGCGACAGCAGCAGCAGTTTGTTGGGAATTAATGGTGGAAGAGTAATTAGCATGAGCAGAAAGAAGCTCCATGACTGAACAGAAAGAGAAATGTATGCCACCTACGGAACCTTAGATTTTATCAACTGAGAAGAGTGTAAAGTGAGCTTTTTGGAGGTGCAGTCCAAAAACACCGGCTCCCCGACCAATGTGTTAGTACAACTGCTGGTTCAAGAAGGACTACAGATGTTAATGAGCTCCTCTGTGGTAGGTGACCTGTGCTGGGCACTTGATAGCTTCCTGGATTTCAGCCAGTCCATTAAGAGGTACTTCTCACTGTCTTGGCCTCCGTGTTTCAACTGTATAACGATGACGCGTCACCATTGTTAGCAACCCTCATTAAAACTAATTGGTATTTCTATTTGAAAGGTAGCTCATTAGGCAAGCAATGTTTTGTCTCAATAAGGCGAGACGGCAAATACATTTAGTCAATTTTGGAAAACCAGCACAGACGTTTCACCGCTTACACTTTAACAAACAGCTGATGGCAATTCAAAAATATCACAGTTCCCTACATGGAAAGTCTGTCTTACCCTCTGGATCCATGTGGACAGACACACGTGATGGGCAAGTAAATTCTTGCAGTCGCAGAAATTCCTCAGCGGGTCACTGGCTTTAAGTTCACCATCCCTGCATATAAAGCACTCTGATGTCTCTGTGGAAGACGAGCAGAAGATGGAGATTATGAATGGTTTCACATTGGATCAAAGGCTAATCCCTGATTCGCGTTAAGATTCATATCAAATATTCATCCATGTATAGCGATACTTATTTCCTATTACAGTGTTCAACACACACAGTACGGTTCCACAGAGCATTAGACATTCATGTTATTCCCAGTGGGAACGCAGAGAAGGGAATGTGGGCTTATGATGCTTTTTCATTATTTTCTGCCACATATAAACTATTAAAATAGTGCATGCTCACATTAAATACGGCCACAGTTTCAGATAATGAGGTCCGAATATTTACAAGTCATCCCTGTTAGTTAAAAGTTCAGGATTGAGACTGCTATAAATATGAAGTTTCAGAGAGTTTTTTGCATGATGTCAGTGTTAGCAGATATCCTAATATGGTCAGACACAACTGTCTGCTTTCGAGGGGCAGCCAATAAGGAGTAAGAGTTAACTGTGAACTTTAAAAAGCTTCAACTGTACAGGGAGTGCAGAATTATTTGGCAAATGAGTATTTTGTCCACATCATCCTATTCATGCATGTTGTCTTACTCCAAGCTGTATAGGCTCGAAAGCCTACTACCAATTAAGCATATTAGGTGATGTGCATCTCTGTAATGAGAAGGGGTGTGGTCTAATGACATCAACACCCTATATCAGGTGTGCATAATTATTAGGCAACTTCCTTTCCTTTGGCAAAATGGGTCAAAAGAAGGACTTGACAGGCTCAGAAAAGTCAAAAATAGTGAGATATCTTGCAGAGGGATGCAGCAGTCTCAAAATTGCAAAGCTTCTGAAGCGTGATCATCGAACAATCAAGCGTTTCATTCAAAATAGTCAGCAGGGTCGCAAGAAGCGTGTGGAAAAACCAAGGCGCAAAATAACTGCCCATGAACTGAGAAAAGTCAAGCATGCAGCTGCCAAGATACCATTTGCCACCAGTTTGGCCATATTTCAGAGCTGCAACATCACTGGAGTGCCCAAAAGCACAAGGTGTGCAATACTCAGAGACATGGCCAAGGTAAGAAAGGCTGAAAGACGACCACCACTGAACAAGACACACAAGCTGAAACGTCAAGACTGGGCCAAGAAATATCTCAAGACTGATTTTTCTAAGGTTTTATGGACTGATGAAATGAGAGTGAGTCTTGATGGGCCAGATGGATGGGCCCGTGGCTGGATTGGTAAAGGGCAGAGAGCTCCAGTCCGACTCAGACGCCAGCAAGGTGGAGGTGGAGTACTGGTTTGGGCTGGTATCATCAAAGATGAGCTTGTGGGCCTTTTCGGGTTGAGGATGGAGTCAAGCTCAACTCCCAGTCCTACTGCCAGTTCCTGGAAGACACCTTCTTCAAGCAGTGGTACAGGAAGAAGTCTGCATCCTTCAAGAAAAACATGATTTTCATGCAGGACAATGCTCCATCACACGCGTCCAAGTACTCCACAGCGTGGCTGGCAAGAAAGGGTATAAAAGAAGAAAAACTAATGACATGGCCTCCTTGTTCACCTGATCTGAACCCCATTGAGAACCTGTGGTCCATCATCAAATGTCAGATTGCTGCACGCAATGTTGATGGTGAACAGATCAAAACACTGACAGAATCCATGGATGGCAGGCTTTTGAGTGTCCTTGCAAAGAAAGGTGGCTATATTGGTCGCTGATTTGTTGTTGTTTTGTTTTTGAATGTCAGAAATGTATATTTGTGAATGTGGAGATGTTATATTGGTTTCACTGGTAAAAATAAATAATTGAAATGGGTATATATTTGTTTTTTGTTAAGTTGCCTAATAATTATGCACAGTAATAGTCACCTGCACACACAGATATCCCCCTAAAATAGCTAAAACTAAAAACAAACTAAAAACTACTTCCAAAAACATTCAGCTTTGATATTAATGAGTTTTTTGGGTTCATTGAGAACATGGTTGTTGTTCAATAATAAAATTATTCCTCAAAAATACAACTTGCCTAATAATTCTGCACTCCCTGTATCAGCGTTTAAGTATACGTATATTTAGTTGGTAGAAAAACGGCAGCTTCTTTCTAAAACAATAAAAGCTTTACAAAGTTATTCTACAGATTGGTTGCCCCACAGTCGGCAGTCAAAAGCAGTCTGGGCGTTTTCAACTTTGAGAATTCTCAGGACGTAAAACATTGTCATACCAATGTGTGCATGTTAGGTGGTAGAAGAGTCAACTGACAGGCCTTTATCAAACGTCCTGGTGGCTTACCTCTGAACTTTGGATTATTTTTGATAAGCTAGAGACAATATAGAAAGTACAGAAAATACATCAAATCCAACTCAATAAAGAGATGAAAAACAACAACAATGTTGTTTTCTATTTAGTCATTAAGGGAACATTAAAGGGACAATCTATTTAAACCTGTATTTCTACACAGTAAACTGGATTTTAAGCATGAACTGGGTTCACTGGGTTTACCATGATGACACTGCAGTGTTTATTCAGTTAGAGCAGCTTTTACAAAGTTCAACTAGTGCGTGCAAATAACAAAAACAAAAGGTAAGAGTAATTCTCATTCAAAAGTCAGTTTGGAAGTTTTCACATTGCATCAAAGCCACATTTAGCCTAAAAAATTCATTTAAAAAAACTGATTTTAGCTTAAAAGTATACAGAAGGTGAACACTGGCCACTTTCAGAACTAACAATATTAGCACTGCTGGAAAACCGGGCTGAAGTTGAAAAAAGAATACACTCACCTTGAAGAACTACTGAAAGAAATATCTGGAGAAACATTTCAGTTTTTAAATGTTCCACAAAATTCACCAGCTAGCTGCTAAATCTGTCTGCAGTTTGGGGCTGGGCAGTTAGCATACACTGGAGGTTTTTTTTCCACTATTTTCCTATTGGCAGCAATGCGCATGAGAGCACTGAGGCATAAAACCAAAATAATGAGCTCACACATGCTAAAAACTCCATTAATTGCAGTCAGGTGACAACTCTGTGAGTCTGGCATCTTTTGCATAACCTCCTGTCACTATAAAAATCCCGATGCAGCTGTAGCTATAAGTGTGATTATACCACGTAAAACATTCACGGGTCATTTCACGAAAACCCGATCCCTCCCACCTGACCCCATCAGAATCAGCTGATGTTGTTTTTGTGTAGTAACTCAAGTATAATAAATGAAGCCATGCGTAATATTCCTTTCATACTGCAAATATGTTTCAAGTTACATGTCCCCAAGGTACGTAAAGGTGGGTCAAAATGTAGCATTTTCCTGTATTTCTTTCTGCATCATAACTCATGACATGAAATTTTCAGGGCTTCTAAAACCAGATCGATTTTACACCAAGCGTCACATTTGTTTTGTTTCTTGCATTTTTCTTTCTGACCAACCCTGAGCATCACTGTCATGGAATACCTCATAGCTTCAACAGCAAAACTGCACCAGTTTAATCTCTATGACGTAGAGGAACAGAAACAAGCATTGGTACCCTGATTGTTTGATCTCACAACTCACTGGAGAAAACTTGAAAAAATGTATTTTAGGTAAACTTTCAGGGTTTGCATCATCATGTGCAATAGGCAGGATATGGAAGGACTCGTTTTACCCTATATTTTGATAGCAGGCTCATCTTCTAACTTTGATTCCTTCTTGGTGAAAAATAATAATTTCATTTGTGAATGTATCTTAACTGCTATGTTCATATGTTATATATATATGTTTGCAACAACCACGGGTCCTTACAATCTGAAATCTGAACCGACCCTTATATAGAATAGAATAGCCCTTTATTGTCATTGTACATATACAACAAAGTTGTGGAAATATACGTTAATCTAAGCTAAGGTGGTGTTTTGCCCCCTGTAGTGCCGAGGTTAGTACCACACATTCTAAAACCCCAAATTTCCATTGCTTCGGTCCTCATGCAAGACTGTGTTAAGCAACAGGATGTAAAGAAAGGTCAGGAGCTGCTAATTGTTAACAACAACACTTCATCTGCTGCCATCAAAACTCCTAACAGCTGCTTTGAGCGCACAGCTGAAGCAAAGCCTAAAGTCTCGCAGTAAAATGATCCGTCCCGGTTCAATTAGGGGTGGGCATAAAAGTAGAGAAGAATACATCATGTGCGAGCTGCCAGACATGCGGTCCTGGCCCTAGGCTGGGGTTAGCCACAACATCCATCCAGCGCTTTAGGCCCCATTGTGCTGCAACCAGCACCTCTGATTTAACAGCACACTTCCCCAGGACCGTCCGTCAGTGATGATTCCCAAGCAGCAGCTTTGAAGCTAAATATTGGACAGTAGCTAGAAGCCAGGTCCGCTGGTTTCATCCCAGAAAAACACTGAGAGACGGCAGCGAGGGCTAGCTGTCATCTGTGCTCTCGCCTGATAGGAGGATGAACTGCTGCCTCAGAAGCTCCTGTCTCTTTTGGGCCTCTCGCTGATCTGCATTGCTTCAGGTGAAAATCTATCCTCAGATGAAAAATCTTTTAATCAAAGGAAGAGTCTTTAATGCAACCCATCACGATCTGCGTAAGCAGATTTTATTACTGACCATGCATATATTTCACTTTGCATTAAGATCTCTGAGACAGGCTGTGTAAAGGAGGAAACCCTAAACTTTTATTTTTGATTCAGTCCCAAAGCTGGCACTTCGAGATAAATGTCTGGTGTTTAGCTGCTTGCTTTAACTCGCTGTTATTGACAGCAAGCAACTGGCCTACTGCTGCACTGACACACTTTCCACATACTAGTATGTCAACATTCATCTGTTTGCTCGCCTTTAGTCTGCCTTCCTAACAGTATAGCAAGTTTAGTTGGTTTTCAGTCACTGTCAAAATAAGTTTGTATGTGCTGAAGAGTTTGCAGAAAATAATGGAGCCATGTACAGACATACCTATAGAGAATGACAATCTAGCTAACAGGCAGTCTGAGTGATTCAACAGCCTGACCAAAAATATTGCCAAAGTTACTGTGATGGCAGGTTCACCAATTATACGCACAAGTCCTTTTTAACATTTCACTCCCCCGAATCTGTGCTGCTTTTACGATCATTATGGCAAGCCCTGGGGCACTTCTGGAGCTAAATAACAGCACTACTGCTGGGAAAATAACTAGAAAACAACATTACAACAGAGATGTAAACATGCAGTGTGTCAATCGTAGTCGAGCTGGAACGTCTGCGTGATCTGTGACTCCCATAATTAACTGTCAGTGGTGTCAGCGTTCAGCAGAGTTTCACATGAAGGTGGGTGCTCCACTAACTGGCTGAAGTCCTCCTCTCTGCACGATTTAACAGCCAACAAAACTTGCTCTGTACAGCAGCAGCAGCTCTCAGCTGTGCGCTTCCATACAGGGTGATGATCTTATCACAAAGCAGAACGTACCAACACTCTGTCAAAAGCTCTGTTTATGCTACTTGACTGTGAAACCAGCTTCAGTTGCAAGGCATGTCAGTGATGTTTTAATTCACCGCTGCTCAGCATCACACATGAAACCTGAGAGAAAACGACAGAAGGATGGAAACCATAATGTCAACAGAGGCAAACTGAGCAGTGTTACTCGAGGTTGAAACACTGTACAGTGCACTACAAAGTAAACAAATGAGGAAAATGCCAGATTGGGATAATTTAATTGTCCACTGCATTGCTAACGACCTCATTAACAAAAGAATGATGGGAAATCAGCATGGTCTGGGCGAGGAACCGCCTGTGTGACAGCCATCTGGCTACAATGGTTAGGGGGGGTTGCGATGGGGGTTGGGGAACTTGTAAGCTAACACCACGACCATCGCAACTTCCAAGTGCAGACCTAGAGCACCTCTAGATGGAAGTTAGTGGTGTTTTACTAAACAAGTGTAAATTCGACATTTTTCTCTTTAATTACTGAAAATGTGACCAAAGTCTGAAAATGAGAGAAAATATTACTACTACTGGACAAGAGCTCAATGACTTTTCTCAGCATTTAGGTCTATTTGTAGGTAATTGCAATATACAGTATAATATCCATTATACATCAAACACAGAGTGCATTTATGCACACCTAAAAACACTGTATCGTCCTTAAACACCTGACATTGTAGTGTTTTATGACTGGCCTAAGACAGGTAAAACCAAAATCTTTGCAATGGGAAGACCACCACCTCACATAGTGTAATAATTACTGGCTGTTGGACTCTGGTAATAAAAATTCAATGATAAATTCATTTTGCAGTGTCGTTTCCAACACTGCTAAATGGGTGCAAACTGGGTGTGGCCATAGTTAAGTTAAACTAAACCAAAAACTAAAATTAGGTGGGAAAAAGCATTTTGGTTAACATTTATATTTACATTTTTAAATTTAGACAAATTCCTCAACACAACCAGTGCAAGGAGGCTTTGTTCAGTGAGGTGGGATGTCTACATGACTGAGTCAAATGCTGTGCTTGAAATATATTATGGGTTCTGAATTTTAAAAGTAAAAGTGAAACCAATGACAGCTCGCCATTTTCAAACAGTAAACACTTACCGAAACAAGCAAAAGTGAAACCAAATCAATATCAAAACTAAAACTCAAAAGAAAACTAAAAAAAAAATATCACAACAGTCAATAACTACTGATGCTTCGAGGTATGTAAAATTTAAAAAACAGCCATAAAACTTTGGCTCTGCTGTTGTTCAAATACATTTTCTCAACTGCAACTCCTCCAAATTTGGTAAAAGAGAAATCAAGCACAACATCCACTGTAGTTATACAGAAGGCGGCCTTTCAGTGAATTTGCCCACTACACCTCTATACTCCCATATAAATGCTAACTGACGTAGACTTTTGAGCAATCAAATCGATGTGAAGGACCTGATTTAAATCTCCTCACTGTGACCTTAAGAAGCTGCCCACTGTTTACTTACAGCCCTCTGTGCCAATAGCTTATTATTAAATGTCAATGATATTTAAGCTCTTTATTTGTTTTTCATTTGCTTTTTCCGGCAAATTAGAAAACTTATCTCCAAAAGTCTGATAACAGAAGAATGAAATTCATGTTCTTGCTGCTTCAAACATTTGAATCTGATGTCAGAGCAGAACAGAGACAAAGGCAGATCCTGAATTTGTTTCACACACTTATATGCAAACAGCACATCATATATGTGTGTATCATACATATATAAAGCTTAGAGAATTGCATTGGTTAGTCACTGTTAGTTAGCTATAAAAAATGAATCTGCACTTTATTTTTGTGTTTAGCTTAGGACAAAGTGATGATAGATTTCTTATAATGTTTAAACCAAGAAAACAAGCTTTACATGCTACATGCTCATTTACCACTGGTCCCTTGACCATATTGATAATGTATTTCCTTGTTATTTTACAGTCAGCCATAATGCTTTAATTTAGATATTGCTGGTGTAACTTTGCTTAACACACTATCCCGGGTTTGTTTGTGGTAGCAGTAGTTACATCCATTACATCCATGCACATGTTTTTTAAAGCAAACACTGCTAACCATCAGGTCACTTGAATTTTCTTCTGTTCACAGGCAAATGTCTGGTAAATTATGTTTCTTCGGTTATACTTACCATGTTTGTCCATTTATTCAGGTCCTGTATTTAAGGCAAGTATATGGGAAGGGCCGCCTCAGTACTTCCTGTTTATATAGGGTCATGAGGTCACTGCGCGCATCACTGGGTGCAACCAAATGAAGGGTTTTTCATTTTGTTTAGTATTGTTTATTTTCTTTAAAGTAGCCTTTTGAGTTGTATTGTATGTAGTGTTTTACTTTTCAAACCATTTAGCTGAGTAAATGCGTTTGTCAGTTTCATGCATAATCTTATTCCTGTTCTTTGTTTAGAATTGTATTGTTTGGTCTGACCTATTTCTTTCAATGGTAGAGACTAACGAGGTTCAGGTGTGGGTAACGTCCTGTATAAAGCAAGTGGGATTTTTGCGTACCAGGTTGATTGTTTTGTGGTAGATGCCAGAAATAAAGTATACTTAGTCTGCTGATGCTGTTTACGTTGTGCTACCTCACACAGTGATGCAGACTGAGACCAACTGTTTTTTTAAACAACCTGAACGTATTATCTTTAAAGGTAACTTTGATAACTTGGTTATAAAAACTTGTATGAATGTGTTCAAATATGCGCTTTGTGCCAGCGTGCTTTGACAACAGCACATAGACTCCCTCCCTGGAAGAAACAGCCCAATGACACAGGCTGTGGTTTCTGTTCTGAAACATCTGGCTGTCAGAAATGGACAGCCAGCTGTTTCATTTCATTTCCAAGAAAAAAAGCCAATCTATCATTTCTGTTTGAACACATAAACTGAAAATTGTAACATATCATCAAACGTCAAGCACATACCTATAAACAAGCTTCTACATGACTCTGCCGGAGACAGAGGTCGGTACTCGGAGCCCATGTCTCACTCTGTGTTGAGAAACAACTCCTTCCACTCTCCTCTGACTGTTTTCAGATACCAGCAAGTTGCTCTACTTCCTGTTGGCATTCCTCTTTTTTCCCTCGCTGAAGACGGATGAACATTTAGAGACGAATTGACATGTCAGAACAGAAATTTAGCACAGCATAGCTCCACTTTCTGCTGCTGCACTCGGTCAGCTGATAAGCTGTGTTTTTGTTTGAACGGAAGTTGTGAAAGTGAGCAGCCAATTACAGCCGTGAGCTGCAGCACGTCACGACAGGAAGCCACATGAAAGAAAAAAAGGGGAGAGAGAAAGCGGAAGAGAGAGAGAGAGCTGGAGAGGGGGGCTCTCGGCTGGATTTCATTGTGTTGCTTTCAAGAAGGTCTAAAAAACAGATGCTGCTGGCGATAAAGTGATGACTCACACAGCACAAAGGTGCTTGTCTGTTTGCTTGTTTAGAGTAAAATGATTTACAGTGAGCATTGTTTCATGGTGAGGGAGGAGCATGAAGTGGATGAGACTTTTTCCAAAAAACACCAGAGTTGCAACAAACCGTCGTGTACAGTCCCTGCTGGGAAATGATTAACAGGTTCTGGAATTTCCCCACACGTCTTTCTGCATTGTGTCGGAACACATTCATCGATGGAAAGTTCCTCACCAGCAGTTTGTGACATTTACTTGTCCCTTTACTGCTGCATTTTGATAGATCTCCTGCAGTTTCCTTTTTGAAAGTGAGGCCAGGCCATGAAACACACACAAAATGTTACAGCTGTCACAGACACAAGGGAATAAAGATTTTCAGTTTATCTGTCAGCGTCTCTGGGTAGAAGCAAGTAAATGCAAGGTTATAACATTTCAAGTTAAGAAGCACATCAAATGAACGAGAAGCAAAAACTCATTATAAAATGAGCTAGTTGTCAGTGTGTTAGTAAAGGTTTTATAACTGCTTATTTCATAATGTATGAATGAAAGGTCAGCAGGACAAGTACCAGACAAAGCACGACGTGATACAGAACATCCAAATATTCACTGCAAGATGCAGACACGATCCAACTCTTCCCAACTTGAATCAAGAAGAAATAATAAAACTTAAATCGTTTATAGCTCACCTTTTCTTATTTCTACTTTCCCAGTCTAAACCTGGTAGAAAACAAGTAGTCTGGGGTGTTGTCAGATGACGTTAATGCATTCTTGGCTCCTAAATGTCTGGAATATGTTTGGCAAAAAGACGATTTTTCTTACCAGCGTTTATATAGTTTAAATCGTGCAGCCGTGTTTTAAAACACCAGATCACACAGTTTATTTCTTTATACAGAAATCTGAAGAGTCTCATACCTGTTATAACGAAGCACTCAGCTTCAGAAATAGTAATAAAAATATATATATGGAAAAAAATAAAACACATTGGAGAAGTTGTGAGGATGAGCTAGGTCTACACTCTGCCTAATTAAATGGCACGTCTCCTACTATTCATGAAGAGCACTTATTAAAACAAGCATTCACATCCAATCCACTAGATAAATGACTTTACACCAAGTGCCATGAAGCCCATTAAATTGCTTCTTTAGAGATGGATCTGGTCCAAACACACAATCAAAGGATTTGACTGGGATTATCTCAGATTAGAAACACTCAGGGACAAATGAGGAGATGACAGGATATCATACATTGAAAGGATAAATTAGCAGTCACATACCAGACCAAATTTGCGATGGGTGTTAGGGAATAAAGAGCGTGGAGGGGGAGACTGAGTGCTAAAAAGCAAAGCAGCTCTTTAGTTTTTAGTAAGCCCAATGATACATGGCCAACGTAAACCACAGTAAAAGCTTTTCCCTCTCCCTCTAAAACCCCCTGCCATGTAAATAAAGACCACATCAGGGGAAGAATCAAACACCAAAGTCTAAGAAATGAACGCTAAGTAACTTTTGAGAAATTAATATGTTCATTTGTTATGTTTCTCACGCAGCTCTCTTACCTAACATACACTTTGAAGTGGATTTGAAGCCCAAGTGCCCAAAGTGGAACATAATTTTAAAAATGCAGCCTTGGTTTCATGAAGTAATGTTGGCGTCCAAATATTTCACAAAAATGATCATTAGAGACATTTTTACTGTGTGACTTCGTTTCAGCTCCACTTCAGTCTAAAGTCAAACTTTAACTTTGTGAAAAACATGAACAGTTGTCAGTACTTGACTGTATTTCAGAGGGAAAACTATTGATTATTGTGGAGCGCTGAGCCTTCGGCAATTCCTTTAATAACTGCGGTGCTACAGAATTTGCAATGCACCAAACTGTATTTTAACCAAATATATGAGAATTGTGAGCTTAATTTTCAAATCCAGAGTTAAAAAGCGCTGATTTTTGCAAGGTGGATATTTTAGTTCTGCTCTAATTTGAATATTTTAAAGTGAAGTAAAGCAGGCCTAGTGCTGATAAAACACTTTTCAGGAGGATAAATAATGTAGGCACTGGTTAATGTTAGCATGTACTGCTTTGCATATTTTAACACCGATGAGGACCTCAGTTCTGTCGCATTAAACCGAGGCTTTCGCTTTCTCCCAGACAGCAATAAAAAGGTATTCTGGAGGGTTTGCGCATTAAAGAACTGTGACCTATGAACTCCACATAATCTTCTCTGCCTTATGCTCAGTTGTCAGGCTCGTTTCCCCATTGTGCTAGGATTGGGTGCCACGGACAGTGGGAAGTAATACCCTACCTGCTCTGCTTGTTAAAAGTTGAAAAGCTCGATTCATCTACTCTTTGATCTGTTTTATCGTCTTTAATGATGAATAACGTGACTTACAGGTTGTCTTTGTGTAAGATTTTGTTTGAATTTCTCCACCGGAGACAAAAAGTTCACTCTCGGTTAAACTTTAGCTCTGGATCTGCAAATTGAACCTTTCAAGAATTTTGACAAGAAACTGATCGGTGCAGTTGATACACATTTATGCTATTATGTTACACTACAGCTCAACTGAAATCTTAATTCTCCACATTTTTATTTTTTTTTTAATGAAGGACAGTATTTCATCTAATGCGCGTAAGTTCCAACTTCCATTGACCAACATTTTGTAAAACCTGTACATGCTATACAAAATATATACTATACATAACGGTCACTAAATATACATGAAAAAATAAATATACACTAAAAAGTATTGAATAAATAGAGTAACTATGACTGTGTTTGCAAAATAAAACCATTTCAAAATTGGTGACAAATTAAATGAAAAACATTGAATTTTTGGATTCCAGTGATCCAATGAGAGAGAGGCCTCACAGCAAATCAATGTGTAATTGTTCTTCATGATCACCTTTATCTTATGACAGTTCTGAAGGCACTGATAAACTTCTGAAGCAAATGTCCCCAACTCCAGCCACCTTAGCAAGCCTTCCCAACATTGGAGCACAATAAAAAAAAAAAGTATAACAACTATTATTACTAATGTTACTATTTTAAAGGAGTTTGCACTGAAACTCTGGTTTCACTCTCCTAGCTATACTCTACATCACAATAAAATGCCTACAGCCCTACAGTACACAGCATGACTGCTGCTTTTTCGGAGTAGTACAAGAAACTTACATAACAAAATGGCACTCCACATTCAACATGACAATAAAATAACATGTGAAATAAAGAAAATGTTATCTTGATGAAGGTTTATGAAAATCAAACAGCTAGAAAATGACGCCTACGTCAAAGTAAAAACTGCAGTTCCTCCAATGGCCACATGACAAAGCATCTGACAGTGATCCAAAACGCACGGTATGTGTGTAGAAGCTCTCAGCTCTTATTTGCAGTTTATGTGTCAGAAACTATTTAATAAACTACATTTTAGAAAAGAATAATTACTGGGAATATGACACAGTCCGATTGGTTTTTGTAGGTCTGGTTTCTGTAAAATTTTGTGATATTTTATTTATTCTGTGGTGATATCTTC
The DNA here is from genome assembly GCF_057382095.1 of Aulonocara sp. 'chitande type north' Nkhata Bay. NCBI lineage: Eukaryota > Metazoa > Chordata > Actinopteri > Cichliformes > Cichlidae > Aulonocara > Aulonocara sp. 'chitande type north' Nkhata Bay. Next base: position 16,031,343 of record NC_141365.1, read on the forward strand.
CTATAAATAAAGAAATACAGTGTATGGTAGCATATAAATTGTGTTTTCCAACATGCTCTCATTAATATTAAGAAGTATGCTCATCAGTGAGTGCTATAAGGACTGGGAGCTGCGAAATAAGTCTAATTAGCTGTCAGTTCAGGCTGTTGTCACGGGTGATTGGCAAAAGTTCAAAGTTGAACAAATTCTAATACTGCTGCATTGTTGTCACACACTCCATATACGATAATTAGGAAAGGTGCATACATTAAAAAAAATCAAATCAATACTCTAACACAAAGAGTGCTCATATCACAGATGGGACTAAGCAGCTGCTAACAACATCACCCCTCAAGCTGATTAACAGCCTGTGTGCTCTTGAAATTGCTGTCAAACTATTTTTAGTGCTTGCCCACACAGACATTGCATCAATAAAACTACCAATTACCAGTACCAACATTGTCAGATGAACTGTAAATTCAAGCAGAAGTGACAAATACATTCAGAATTCCTCTTTATGGCAGTCACAGTTTTGACCACGAGTGCGCAAACACGACGAGTTTGTATGAAACGAGTATAAAGTCTCGGTCTGACATTAAATAAACCTCCTGACACTGTCACCCCGTTCTCACGCTCACACACACGCAGTACCTCTAAATGCAGTACTGAATGCCTTTGATCATTCCACTTGATCACAGCTCTAAGATGTCAGCTGTGTTTGAGATAGGGAGAATTTGTCATTGGCTGCAGCCAGCCTTCTCTCCGTCATCCAATTTCACTGCCTTGATTTACAGCAGACGCCAGCAATTTAAGTGTGAATGAGGGTGTTTCGCAGACACATAACTCCACATCTAACACCTTCTCATAAACAATAAATTGCCGAAGTTATTTTGTTCTTGTCTCATCCTTCTCTATTAACGAGGCGTTATTAACAAGCGCAGCAGGGAACAAATTCTAATCTTTCGGATTGCTCACAGAGGCTTTTGCTTGCCGCTGAAAAACAAAAAAAGCATTTTATTGTCACAAAGTTCTAAAGCAAGGTCAGACGTTCAAGGTTGCCGCACGGTTTTAATATTCAGACTTGACCATGTAAAGCTTCAGGAGGTAGAGCATTTTCACTCCATTAGAGAAGGGACAAGCATAATTATGAAAATGAGATAAGGGAGAATCAAAATGACCTGATTGAAAAAAAGAGAAAAAAGTCCTCCAGTGCAGAACTTAGTTTGATTGATTCAGAGCAGATGAGCCCAGGGCTCCACTGTTGGCAGCCCAGGGTTCATGCTGTAATGATAGCTTTATAATTAAGATTAAAGACCACAGAGCACAGACAAGACACTCGAGTGGTGTTGGGGGCTTCTCTGATGATACTGGGAATAATTGGAGAGAAGTATCTACAATCCCTACCTCCCTAAAGAGCAGGCGAATGTGGGTATCACTATATGCAAACACTGGGTGTGACTGACAATCGGAATGAGCTTGAAATACCACAATCGCTGACGTCTTTCAGAAAGCGTGATAACTCACGATCTCTGTGTCGCTTCAGGATGTTAAAAAAAAGGGAGAGCTTGATTTATGTATTACTGTACTAGTTCAGTTCAAAAAAATGAAGCAAAAGGCATGTGTTAAACAGAAGATTATGTATTATTATGACTATTCGCTCTTTACACAGGGCAGATTGGAGAGCCATCTGGGCAGCAGTTACGACTGAGACAGACTGACTTCTGTTGCTAATGAGTTGGCCAGCATGAAATGAACAACCACATTTTCAACAACTTTCTCCTTTTGTGATATTTGAGGAGGTGGCGACACTTTCTGCTCAACTTTTTTAACAACATTTTTTTTCATAACGTCAGCACGGACGGGTCGGAGGCCCTCCCCCCTCCGCCCACATGGCCGTCCTTTGTTAAATAACGTCTTCAGTCGCTCGTCTGATTTTCACCATTTTTCCGCAGCTCATCAAGGTTCGTGTTCAAAGTGGCCATCATTTCTCACCTTTGCTGACACCTTCTATCTGATGAGGGTGAAGTCAAGTCGCTTAGATGACTAATAATCATATCAAAGGTGCCATGTCATGCAGCAGATTTAAATAAGAGGGTTTGAGGGAGCATTTGCATGCATCTGTATGCCTGGGCTAAGAGGCTAATGTCATAAAGTACGGCGCAGACATGATTTAATGTAATCTGTCATGTCATATGCTAATCTTCAGTCCTCTCGGTAACATGCAGCATGTTAGCACGGGGAGCTTTCAAGGAGCACTACAGTAAGTCAGAGGTGTGCTATGAGACGGCCTACAGCGTGTGTTTGCGTTCTCCTACAACTCAGACTGCCTACAGTTTGGGCTGTCATAACATTACATGACTGAAATCATAAAAAAAACACAATGACAACATTTTAACATCTATAAGAAAATAATACGAAAACACAAAATAATATATTTTTTTAAAAAGCCGATGAAATGAATTGCAACCGAAATAATAAACAGCACAGGGAAAACCATATCTGTATAATATGATGTGTATTATACACATGCTTTGTTGGTATTTCACATCAGTGTATTGGTACATTAGTTCCGTGTTTATTTCCCAGTCGGACAGACGTTATTAGCAGGGATGCACAGATTGTGAAATTCGTTGCCGATGTTTAAAATAACAATTTGGCTGATAACCAACACCATTTTTTCCCCAGTATTTAGATTTTTTTTTAAATTTATTTAACTTTTTGTCCCCGGGAAACGAGCAAATTGTCACTGTAAAAAACAAAACAAAAAAACAAAACAATTCTGTGCCCCTGGTCCAGATCCAGATCGGGGGATGGGTCGGGGCAAAGATGCCCAGACCTCCCTGTCTGGAGACACCACCCCCAGCTATAATTTTGGGGTGGGGGTGGGGATATGGGAGGCATTCCCAAAACAGCTGAGAGAGATCATCTTTCCAGCATCTCCTGGGTCTGTTCGACAGTTTCCTTCCAGTTAGACGAGTCCAAAACACCTCACCTAGGAAGCATCCTGGCCAAATGCTGATCTACATCTATCACCTCCTTCTAATGTGGAGGAGTATCAGCTCTACTCTGAGCTTCTTCTGAATCATCAAGCTCCTCATCTGATTTGTAAGACTGACCCCAGACACCCTTTCGATGAAGCTCATCTATGCAGCTTGTACATTATCTTCAGTCTTATCCTTTTGGTCATGAGCCGCAGCTCGTGGTTCGTTGCTTTAGTGCTAAACCCTATCTTTACCACAAGAGAACGGTACATTAGAGTGGTACAACGGGCTGGTCTAGAAGTTCTTCTTCACACATCTGTCAATCATTTAGCCAGCACAAAATTAGTGGGACAAATCATATAAATATTACACATTCACATCGCCAGTGTCATCAACAGGACCAACACTAATCCATACCAATGTATGGATTGGTATGGATTACTGTTACTGTTAAGCTTTAACAGTAACAGCTTAAGTTACTGTTAAAGCCTCAGATTGACTAAAAAACCTACAATAAAGTCACTTCTGCTATGTTTTATCCAGATATTTACATATTCTAGTCTCCATACAGGCAAATTATTTGATTTGATTTAGTCTCTGTGCTTTTGTATCTACTTTCTGAGCATTTGCGTCCAACCCTGACCTCCTCCAACACTGAAAGTGTTCATTCTAATGAATCCAAGTTGATCCCTAAGCTGGTGACAGGGCAGCCAAAGGTCAAACCAAAGCAACAGATAAGACCCATAGTTAAAACAAAATCATCGTCAACTAACTAAACAAAAGAAAAACTGCAACTAAACCTCCTAGCAACTCAAAGAAAAGAGAAGAGGGGAAAATGGCAGCGCTCCTTTCAAGCTTTCTCTGGCAAGGTTAACACGAAAAGATGAAAACAAAGGATGAATTAGCATAAGAGAAGCAAACAAAATAATACGGTAAAGTGGAACCTAAACTAGACAATAGCATAACACAGTTGCACAGCCTCACAAAAGCACTCTGACAGATACAAAAATAACCAAAGCTCGTCTATCCAGTTTGCTGTTCTTTGCTGCTCTAGATTTTTGCATGTGGAGGTGGATGCTAGTGACTCAGGTGTATGATCCAGCCTTCTTCAGGATGATCCCAAGGGAATGAGTTCAACAAAACTAAAAACAGCATATCTGTATTTAGTATCACCGTTATCGTTTGCCTTTAAAGACAGGTAATTGTCTGTTATGATGGTTAGAGGTTGGGATCTGTGTCGTGGACAATGCCTTCTTTTATAACCAAGGCACACTTTATGCAACGACAGCTGAAGAGACAACACATCGTACACGTCCTTCGTGGTTTTGGTTGTTTACATTAAAAGGGCTTTGTGGGAAATTTGATTTTCTTCAAACCATAGTGTTTATAATTTTATGCCCATTTCTATCTTGGATAAAATACACACACACACACACACACACACACACACACACACACAGACATCTAAAGTGATGAATTACAATCTCATAAAACACTGGTGCATTTGGCCGCTCATCAGTTACACGATGTGACCTTTTCTTGATGAGGGTAATGCTCTCTTTTCATAAAAAGTGCAATTTTCACACATAGTTTTATCACTGGCTCACAGTGCACATGGTGAAGAGGGGAAAAAAGGAGCTAAATTTGGTCACAAGTGGCACAACTGCAAAAATACCAGAGATTGAAAAATAAATTCTTTGGAGGAAAATGTCAGGTACGAAGCTGTGAGAGCGACTCTGGAGGTCTGACAAGACACAATTACAGACCAGCCCCCTGCTGAGAACTGGGATGTGGTATTTTCATGTTGGTAGTCTCTCAAGTAAGCACCATAGCAGCACGGCACACCCCACTTTGATCTGTGTGGAAGGGGTGGCTGCTGCCTCCCACTTTTGTTGCTGATATAGTGTGAGAATGAACGTGGACAAAGTCAGCAAAGGGTCAGCCTCTTCCAAACACAGAGCCAATGAATGACTATATAAAAGATATATAAGAGCATGAAGCCATAACCTATTACCTGCCCATCTGTAATGCATTTTATACTATAAATATAAAAAGCAACATACATTGTATCTCCTTAAAGTGTACCATATATTCTTCTGCATACATATGCAGCTTACTTTGATATATCCAGTATATATTCTCATCTAATAATATTTCCAATTATTCATGCCCTGAAGACAGCCTGATAAATTGCCTGTGGTAATTAAAATGATTAAGTGAGAAGTGCAAAATGGTAATTTATCCTTGCATGACAGAGTTAAGTAAACCTGGTTATAAAACCAGCCTAATTAGCTGTCGTAAAACAGAGCTGAACGGTAAACCAGCGAGCAGGTAGTTACAAAGAATTAAGGATTTTATTTCTCACTCTCCAGATGGCCTCCTTGCATATTTTTCACTTTTATTAACTAAAGATCTTTATGTGTTACATTTATTTGACCTAATGCTCAACTGTGCAGCAAAGAAAAATAATTTTTTATATTATAATATTCAAAGATTTTATTTTTTTCCCTATTTTGAATTAGAAAATTCAGTCACCAATTATTTTAAAAATTCTAATGAATTGTACTGAATTTTTTTTTTTAAATCAAGTATCCAGAATTACTTGGGTTTTTTAGTGAATAATAATAATAATTATTATTATTCATGTTACCAATAATTTATTGGTCACATGATCCTAGTATATTTGAAATCCCTTTCTAATGCTAAGGTCATACTAGGGAACAGTTGCTGGAGACTGTGGCACCGTCGAAATTACTTTGACCATGTGGAATGTGATCTTCTTACTTTTGAAATGGTTTTATTAAAAGATGTGAACCAGGCCTACGACCAGCTGCAGTTAGTTGTTGTCTTCAAAGCAACTTTAAAGCAACTTTGTCTCAAAACATCAATAAAAGAGCAATAACACAGAGTCAGTTTAACTCATAATAATCATTCAAAATTTCCTTTGACTGACTTTAACGTGTTGGCAATCTGTGGGCTTTTATAAATTAAACAGAAATTATTTGCAAACCACTGCCAATCTGTCAGAGTGATAGCAGTGATAGTCAGTCCAAGTTGGACCTCGATTCTTTAAAGATTGTTTGTCTCCCGTGACCAGACCTGTGCAATTGTCTTGCAATCAAAAGCGGTCACGGTAACTACTTGCAATTGGTCACCAAATACAAAAAACGTCATTGCAATCACCAGAGAACAACCGATTGCACAATCGTAAAGAGTGCTTTGTCCTGTTTCTATTCTAGTGTGACAGAGCCATAAAAAAGAGACGCCAGTTACCATCTTCCAAATGTACAACGTCTCCAATTAGTCATGCTACTGTTTTTAACTGATAATAACCTAACCTTCATCCTCTGTTTTCCACAAGCTAAAGATTTATATTGACCATAGTACATCATTACACCCAACAAACTTTGTTAGTATTTAGTTTTTTGTCTTATTTTATGTCTCGAGTTTTAGCAGTGCTTTTCACTTGTCCAAATGCAACAAGGTTCAAGAGTTTTCTGACTGTTTTTGGAAGTGTTACAAATATGTCAAGGCATTCATGAAAACTTTACTTCCTATAGTAAGATAATTTAAAAAGACTAAACTAACAGTAACACTATTAAAAGCTAAACATAACCTTTTCAAACAATAAAAACCACATGAAAAAGGGCCAACAAACTCAAAAATGATTAAAAAAAACAAAAACAAATTATAATAATCTGCTACTTCTACAATAAAAGAACAATGCTGTGCCAAAGTAGACTCAACTTCTAAAAAATATTTCTTGTTGCTTTAGCCAGTCTTTATCCACATTTTTTTTTTTTACCATGGCAGAGCTTTATGATAGATGATGGAGCCTGAACAGATGATTGAGTCTATTTAGGCTCTGTCTGCTAAACTATTTCTTCAATTGCATTTTAGTCTCTTAATTTGACCTTATTTATCTTTTAAAATTGATGTGAATTTTTGCTTTTTAAATTTGAACATGAATCAGTGGCTGTATGTTAGAAGTTCACTGTTTGTACTCAATTTGGAAGTTTTATATGAGCAAAGGATAAAGACTCATAAGCACATGCATATAAATGTGTTTGGCAAGGTAATGTTCTTTTAGGCATAAATGTTTATGGCCTATGCTTTCATCCACGGCAGGTGTTGTAGTGAGCTTTTAAAGGCAAATCAATCTAAATCGTTAATTAGATGACTGTTTAAAACTTGCAGTCATTCTTAATGCTACTCTTAATACATCAACTGCCAAATTTACTTGTGGTGTGTGAGGAAAAAAAATTTAATAAATTCAGCAGGCTGTAAGTATTTCTCTTCTCATTTATGTCCTTTGATATCTTCTGTCTCAATTTGGCAGGCCTGTTCTCAGTTAAGGTTAGTCTCTCTTCTCCCATCCTGTCTTTGATATGAAGTTACACTGGATCTCCGACAAACAACATGTCGCAACCAATGCACAGCCCACAGAGACACGCACAATAACCTTTCCCAACATCGCCTATCTCAGCACAAGTCTGTCACATGCTCAATGGCATTGCATGTGACACTACACTCGGGGGCAGATTTCTCCCAAATATGATTTGAGATGATTGAAAGCTTTTTGATTTAGAAGTGTATTCTCTTAAGCTAAGTGCTCTCAGAGACCATCAAGGAAATTTAATTGCCTCACTTAGAGAAAAAAGCAGGTTTTCTGACCCAAATGATATCAGATCTTAACATCTCAATAGAAACACATGGAATTGGATGGTCAACTGGGCGCCTAATGTCATTGGGAAATGCAATTTTCTGATGGCATTTCCTAAGTCTGTCTCACCGAAAGCACAAGATTGATCAAAATCTTAATGAGCCATTTTCAGAAGTGGACTTTGGCTTTGGCTTTATGGTAGATTATGGAGCCAAACAATCATAAATGTTGACCTTATAAAAGGAAAGTTTCTATATTTGAAAAGCAGGCAGCCTGACATGACTACCCAGTAACAGGGCCAAGAAGAAAGGCAAAGCTTCACAAGGAACGCTGGTAAGATAGTAACTGTGTATAGAACCCACAACCTGTATATTAAAAAAAACACAGACAAACACATCAATGCACAGCAGGGGAGTATTTTGTTGTGATTGTGATGCAGATCTGTGCTGATTTGTCCTGTTCTTTTCTCTAATATTATGTTGTATAATATCTATCTAAACAGAGCATCTAAATTTCCCACAGCGATCTCAGCTGCCCAGCAGCCTTTTGCTGGATAGCCTCGATCTGTTAAAGCCAAGTGCAATTGGATCATCCCAACCTCTTCAAACAAGGTGGAGATAATGTCTGAGTTGAGAGGGTAACACATTTCAAAGTGAGAAGGAGAGCCATGAAAGATTTTTGCATAAACAAGGACGAGATTTGTTTTACTAAGCTAAAATCAAAGAAAGTTCATAACTAGGCATTCAACGTGTACAGTGCCATACTCAACTAGACTTTGAAGACAAAAATAGTTAATAATAATAAATATTTCCCACAGAACTGAAAGAAAGAGATACACTGTCCAGGACAAAGCCTGCACTTGTACGCTAGTGTGTGCGCCTGTGAAACAGATGGCTGTAGTCATGGTGACATGCATGAGCCATTTCAATACCTTGAGCTAAGCATTTTCATTGTTGCCATCTTGGCGTTTAGAAACCAGTGACAAGCAAGGTTTGGATCTGACTCTAAAAATGAATGCTTATTAGTTAACAGCTTATGATTGACAAGTCACCAGCCAATGACAATATCCTGGATAATTTTCCCAACTCTTGGAATAAGCCCATAAAATCATCAGGGAAGTTTTTAGTAAGGTCACAAAGCGATGGAGCAGAAGACTGCTTTACTATCCGGTCGTTAAGTGGTAACGTGACGAATCCTACTTCCGGGCCTAAAGTAGTCTGCGTTTAATATGGCTTTTGTGTTGTTAACATGTTTAATGTTTTGTATTTTCTTCTATTTAATCTAAAAAAGCTCCTAAAACAGTCAGTGATCACTGTTGACCTCCCTCGGCTTTTATTACCACTAATCATTTATTTAAGCTCAGTTTTTAAAACCTTAGGATGTAACTACAGCCCAGCCCATGCAGCAGTATATGAATGACTAACCTCGTATTGTGGATGGATTATCTCAGTTGTTCTCCTGGCTGAAGTTTGGTCCTTTTACAGCATCCTGCCATGTGATTACATTTGTTCCTGACCACCGAGAACACTCACGTTAACTTTTATCGAGTGCAAAAAAAGTTAGCTTGTTTATGTTATGCTAACATAGCTGTGTCGCTAGCGGTCACGTAGTACATCATTATATACCAGCTAGCCAAACTTCAGTAACCCTACAAACGTCACTGCTGTTTAGTTTTCTGTCTTCATTTATGTTGGAAGTGATAACAGAGCTGTACGTTTTAATTTGTTTCAAAAACCCCGCAGTCAGGACATGCTATATTGTATTTAGATAGAAGCTAGTGAGCTAACTTCCTGCTAACTTCTAACTCCGTTAAATGTCATAAATTCCGTTTTCATGGATGCCTGGATGTTAAACTCAATTGTTACACCTGGTAGAGCAGAACGCTGATCATTTTATTAAAGATGAAAGACATTAGACAGTTTGTCAACTCTCAGTAATGCCATAGTGATCGTTTGATATATGGACCTGCAGCGGAGTGACGTCAGACTTAACGACCGGATAGACTTCCACACAACCAGAGGTCTTTCTGCAGCTGTAGGAGTCATCACCCATGTCTATCTTTAAATATTGTCCAAGGCATGAAAGGAAGTTCCATCATACTTCATTTTATGTTACATGTTGGACAACAATGTTTCTGTTCTTCAGCCTTGGTGAAGTAAAGCTCTGGTCTCCACCTCCTTCACGTTCTGGTTGGAGTATCGCCCACTGCAGTCCCAAATGTCCTCTCTGAGGACTGCCACTACAGTGACCAAACCAGAGTGCTAGTAAGGAAACACAGGACAGGAAAGACAGGAGCTCGCTTGCTAACAGCAACTGAGCTTTCAAAATAAGAGGGAGGGGATTGTCCAGTAGTAAACCACTCATATTGTTTTGTCAAACTGAGTAAAACGTTAAAATAAATATCCACAACATGCTTCTGTAGCACTACCAAGTACATGTACACATGCATACGCCATTTATCTTCATCTATTGTATTTTCTCTTACACAGTCACCCTACTGCAATTACAGGGAAACTTGAAGGTGCTCGGTTCATATCATGTCTTCATTCTTATAATGTTGGTAGTTGAGAACCCCTCTTAGTCTATAACAGTTAAACACCCACCTATAAAATGTGGGTGGTCAGTGTTCATCCTGGCAGGCACACACTTTATGTGAGGGACCATTATTGCTAATTGTGCAGCCACTAGTAAAGGCTGGCAGTGAGCTGAGGAAGAACTAGGCTTTTAGCTCCATATTATGAGCATTTGTAGGAGCGCTTTTCCACTCAGCTTTCTGGCACCGAGTGAAAATTGTTTTACAGACAGAGCAGAGTGAGACTGACCAATGAAAACAGCACTTTGAAGCATTTCTGTGCATAACTGATGTGGTCAAAGGTAACATGCAGCCATACAGCAGCTCTAGACTCCTGCGTGCTGGCATGTTCAGCAAACTGTATAATCAAAGACAAAACTGTTACTACAACGAAACATCAACACTTTAAACTTTCTTCAACCATTTTCAGAAGTTGCTAAATAAAGCGACTGCACATTTTAAGAGTTCTGCACGTCTTTTTTTTGTTGTTGTTTTGGATCTTTTTTTAGCCATTCATTCAGGCTCCTTGTCACTGCTGTTCTAAAGCTCCATTTGGATAAGATTTTATGGGGTGATTTTAATATTGCCTGCCCTGGACAGTGATTGTAATCCCGTATGGGGTGTGAATGCAGGTAATTTTTCACTCCCTCCCCAGCAATAATTACAAGCGAAATTGCCTACTGTTTTTCAGTGTGTTCCTCCTGTAATTTGAAAACGGTGTGGAGCTACGTCTTTGTGTGTTAAAGTGAGGCGTTCCTGTAGGAAGAGCTTTTTCCATCTCCTCATTTTATCACCTCAGTGTGATGTTTTTTTGGCCTTTGTGTGAAAATGGAAGACATCATTTTCACACAATTTTTTGCCAATCTAATGTAAACGTTCAAACTAGAACATACAGACCTGTTTGGTAGGCAAGATGACCACAGAAAGATATCAGGAACTACAGCCTACGAGCCCATTAATGGGTAGATGTACCGGTAACAGCAATTAAGGAAGATACAGCTTTATATTTGTCATAAAGCTGCCGTCAAAGTGCGCTGAATGAGCCAAATTGTTTTTGTCGCTTTGCAGCTTCACTGTTTGCCACTGGAAAGCAGTTTTTATAAGCCCAAACTGAGGAGGCCACATCTAAGGCAGAATAACTCCACAGACAAATTGAAACAGTTATACGTGATTCAAAATCTCATATGGACTGTGGATGTTTCCTTGGAAATATATTTGAATAATTTTTGAATTTCTTGAGAATCATTTTGTGCAACACAACATTTTTTTGATCTCTGCATTATGTTGTTTACAGACATCTGTGCAGATGAAGATAAGGGGGAAAGTGCAATCTAGTCAAGCTCATCTCAGACTGTCCTTGAGGCTTTGAAACAAGATCCATTTAGATTGTATGGCAGAGTAAGGAATATGACCTATAATATCTACACCGGCTTTGTAGATAATAATCAAGTGAAGAGGTCTTAGGAAAATAGATTGAACCCCAATTCTAATTAGGATCCAATTATAGGGTGGGAAACAAAATCTAATTAATTTTAGAATGGCCTGTAGTTCCCATTGTTTTGTGATTTGATCTGGTTTGGAGGAGAAAGGCAGGGGTTTTTCTCAGATTGTTTTTATTTTATTCGGAAAAACCTGATTAGGGCTAACTGCTGAAAATACTATTTTAAATGCATACTTTATTTTTTCCACATTACTTAAATGCATCGTTTTTCTCATTCACTTGAGAAGATAGAAAATTCTGTCCAAAGAGAGAGAGAGAGAGAAACTGAGAAAGACTTGGATACTTAAGATGTACAAAAAGTAATGGTGAGACCAATATGAAGAACTACAGATGAAAAGAATTATAGAAACTCAGCAAAAGAAGTAAAGAAATAGCAGAGTCAATAGAGAGTGTTTTTCATGGGCACAACCCATATAGTCAAGCTTATTTTTAAAATGCAGGCTTAATATAATGCAATAACATAATAAGTATTATAGATATGATATATAATATATATGAACATGTCAAAGGAGCTTGCAAAGGAGAAGCTTCACAGACATATATATGAACATGTTATTTATTCTTGGAATTTTTAATTTAAAAAAAAGAAAATAATTTTTTTACATCAAAAGTATTTACATCAAATGTTGGAAAAAGTTACATTTATGCATCCCTGTATTTATTTATTCAAAGAAGCAACTTTTAAAAGTGTTCTATTTCCACAGTTTCTTATTTTATAACACCGCTAAAAGAAAAGTAAAATGAATAATGACAACAAAATACGTGGAACAGATATATGTCTACATAAACTATTCCACATACTTTGACGGTAAAAATAAGACAGATTTGATAATGTGCAAAGACTTAAAAATTAAATGTTAAATGCTTCAGATTTACATTAAACTGAATTTTTGTCCGTATCGAATCTTATAACGCTATATTCAATGCTAGTCCCAGTGGATTTTTGTCCACGTTCACATGACATCATCACACAGTTGCTGCAGATTTGTTGGTTGTATATCTGTATATATATATGAAGTGGTCTATCAAGGTGCTCTATTGGATTGAGATCTGGTGACTGTGGAAGCTATTTCAGTACAATGTTTACACGTTCAACAAACCAGTTTGAGATTATCTGACTTTTATGGCATGGTACATGTGTGCTTACATTCTTGTATTTGCATAAAAGTGTTTAGAAACTATGATTTTGGAATATCTTATCTAGATAAAATATAATGGATTTATAAACAATCTCAGTCACTTGGTTGCTTGACGGTAAATAAGATTTGATTGTCAGCAAAACTGACCTTCCCATAAATATTTCCTAATAACCACAAAGGTATCAGGACAATCTCACCTTACAGTACTATACCATACAGCTGACAAAAGTTATCAGCTCTTAAAAAGAGCTAAATCAGTTTCCACATGGATAATATCATATCAAGGTGTAACAAATAGGACAGAGTTAACACCAGCGTGTTCCTTTAGAGTCATCCTGGGACTGTACGACCTACTATGGTGTTTGTTTGCCATGTAGTAATGAACTTGCGCGATTCACTAAAACCGAGCCGCTGCCATCACACTGTGACGGCAGAGCTCACAGCTGCCTGGGAAATAAGATAAACTATTAGCAGATGAAACTGAGCTATCAGTTCCATCTCACATGAATCAGGAACTTGTTTGCCTCTGCACAACCTTCAGGAAATACGCAGGGCCTCGGCTGGTACCACGAAATGACGGCCAGACACCGCGCGCAATTAAGCCCAATGTGGCACGGGCAGCCATTATGCATGAAATCAAATTACCTTCATTAACCTGCCAAGTTGGCTGAAGGCGTCACTACCCACCAGTTCTTTCTCCGCCCTCGCGGAAGAAGATGAATGACAAACCGAAAGAGGTGTAGCATGCTGATATCCCTGTGGAGTTCTAATACAACATCCCCTCCCAAAATTTTCTAATGCATTCATACTCATGGAAACCATTTCTGCTGCCTCTACCACGTGTGTTTTAATGTTGCAAAATGAAATGCATGGCTTGAAAACAATATCACACGGTATGAGATAATTAGTTCTCCTGGCTTGACAAATGGGCCAATACCTATGTGCATACATGCTTTTGAGCACTGCATATGTTGCCTTCATGAATAGGCATTGTGCCGCATCCCCGGTCGTAATACATATATTTATTGCCTTAACGCCTGAACAATGGCGGCGCAGAAAAACAACCATGCTAAATTACAGCAGACTGCAGTGAATAAAGATATCGGACCACAGATAGGGATTTTGGCCACAGCGGTTTTCTGCCTCTGCTTTTACAAAGTATCCTGCCTTTCTACCACTGACCTCATTTTCCACCATGGAGGATGTCAAACAGTGTTGAATTTACACTCTTAAAAGGGAAAAAATCTCCCCCACAAATGGTTATTTCTCACAGGAAAACAGGAATCAAGTTAACAACAAAATGCAATCCTGTCTGGTTTCACATATAATCATTTGGCCTTATGTAAAACTGCCGGCAGAGGCACCAGGGGAACTGATATTTGTGGTGACTGGCTATCAGAGGCAGCATCAGAGGTAAGTGATTCTATTTAGATAGATAATAAATATGCGGTCATGGGGAACCTATACCCAAAACCCACATAATGACTTTCTGCTGTGGCTGGAAGAGGAGGTTGCCAATCAGTCTTTACAATATTTACATCAATTTGCTCCCCTTCATCCTTTTCAGTGCTAATTCTATTTCCTCTTCATTACGAACACCATATTTTTAATGAGAGGGGCCTTTTCCCAGTCGAAATGTCTCCTCAATTCTCCTTTTTATCAGTCACACAGAGGCTTTTAGGCTGGAGGCACACGGGTATCACATGGTGAAATCAGTCTTGAATTCCACTTAGCCGGTGCTCTGACTGATTGAGGAATTAGCTTGAATGCTATTTTGAATGATGGCACTGCAACAGCCAAGACAGCTATACGAACAAAACTAAAACTGTATACTATTTATAAATTAAAGTGTGTAATGTTTATTTACATTTCACCCCTGGCCACTGAAAAGGCAGACATTACCTGCATGCTTTTCAACGTGAAATTTTCCCAAATTTTTTGATCCCTCAATAACTAATAAATTATGTATGAAAGCCAGTGATGCTTTGTCTTAATAGAGTTATTGCTATAATTTTTTTGTGCTCATGCCACCTGGAGCCTTGCGACTTAGTAATATAATAGCCTAAAATGAAAGTAGATATTATCAGGGATTTTGGCTGTTGTAATATTGCGATGTATCCTAAATGTTGCCTTTTCCTGGTACTAAAGGCTGCATTACAGTTAATGGAACAATTTTCCTTATTAGACTCCTCTAGCTGAGTCAAATGAAACACGAATCCCTCCACCTGCTTGGCCATCATTTCAATTCCATTTTCCTAATGATCAGTTCAAAAACCTTTAATATCTTACAAAAGCAATAACATCTGTCCTCAAAACACAGTCGCATTAATTATGCGAAGGTGGTAATATTGTATTTTGTCAATATACGGACGAAATTGCTTTTCTTGATCAGAAAGTCTCTGTTTGGGCATAAAGCCACAAACATACAGACAGAAATACAGAATATCCTTCTGACCAGAAACCAGTGATGCCTGCACTGAGGCCTTTGTGTAAAAAATCATTATACCTACAAATGTTCATTGTCTGTGCATACTCTTATATAAAGCAGAAATATGTCTTTTTTTAAATTAACGTTGTTAACACTGTAGTTAATATTGCTTTTATGTTGTCGATATTGGTCTACAGCCAAAATGCTTCTGAAATTAACATAATCCCAGTTCTGGGTCACTGAAACTGAGAAACTGAATAAGGTTGAAAACTATTGGTTGGCTTCAGTTTCTGTGATATCGTAATAGGTCAGTTTTAGAACCACAAGTTTTATAACTGAAATCCAAATAAATAAAATATATTTTTAGCCCTGAAATTTGGCAAATAGGTGTGGGGGCTCATTTTCAGATTGTCATTCTTCCAAAACTATTTCTCTCATTTTTATATATATATTTTTTAAAAGGGCTTGTATTAATTGGAATTCAAACCAAATAAGAAATGCAAGTGTGAAATTCTAAACCTATACTATATCTACTTGAACTTTTGGACTCTATTTCAACATAGATTTGTTCTTTCTAGAAGGTCAAACATGTTTTCAAAAACTGTGTTAATATATCCAACAAGTTTTATATTATTTTTCTTTCACAACATGCTGGCACTGTGACTTATAAAAGCTCTTGCATTCTTTCAACTGGTGCCCTTCGTTGTTAAATAATTAAATAATATTATGTTAGTGGTGACAGCCAGAGGCAGACATGTAGCCAAGTGATGAAACCAACATATTCAGATGCTATAATGTGAAATGAATGAAATGAAACCAGTGTTTGTCCATGTCACAGTGTATGTTTGGACTGAGCGTGATTGATAAATACTACACTGTATTTCCAAAGTAGACGACTTTTGAAAAATTGTAAACCAGCGTTATATCAACTTAGCTTTGTGTAACTCAATGCCACCATCTCAGCATGTTTTATAAGCCTGTTAAAGCCACAGTTTTAAACTGAATCTGCATCAGATTTTGGGAGGAAGAGTGATGCTAAATACAGGACTGTCCAAAAATCTTGAGCAAACCTATTTGCACCACTTGTGGCCAGTTCCTTCAGAAGAATATTGATAAGACCAATATTATTGTAAAGAACCAACTACAGACTTTTACAAAGTGCCTTGCATATTGTGGTTTAGTGACTGTTTTCAAAATGCCTTATAATCAGGTATGTCCTACATTTGGGACAGTACAACTCAGCAATACCACTCTGAAGATGGGCTTTGTAAAAGCATAACATTTAAATGCATCACTGAAGTAATAAAGTTACTTCCTGTTTGAGAAACAGTAGAGGAAATCTCAGCTGGGAGACTAAGGAATTTTAATTTTGTGTAAAGAAAAAAAGAAAGGTTCTGGAAATTTTTGTCAGATGCCCTTGTTTAACAGTCAAAAAGCAGGAACATGACTTTGGAGTCGGTGGTCCTGGCCACCTAAAAAAGTACAGGATTCACATTCTTAACTCTCCTTGGGTCTCCACCTCCTTAAAACCAAAGAAGTCCTGGAGGAAGAATCTGGCTTTTCAGCAGCTAAATGCCCCAGAAACAAGCTGTCTAAAACAAAAAGTTGAATAACTCTTCAATGCTGCATGAACAGCTGAGGTAACGTTCAATAGAGGGTATGTGCCAGTAAGAGGTAACAGTCCAGAGTTCAGAGGGAAAGGGTTCAACAGTCTGGGGAGGGGGGCACTGTTCCAAGAGCTCTGTCTCCTTTACCTTTCAGCCTGGTATGATGCACAGCCAGCAGGCCCTGATTACATGACCTCAGGGACCTGCTGGGACTATATCGATGTAATACTTCACTGACACATTAAGGCAAGTTTTCTTATATACAGTATCTTGAGATGCAAGACCAGCTATGATGGTGGCAAAGTGTAAATTACAAAAATAAAGTTTTACCAAGTAACCAAAATACAAAAATCCACAACTACAGGTTTAATTTTAAAATAGTAAAACTAATTTTAAAAAAAATAGTAAAACTAATCCAATATTAAAAGTCAGGAGGAGATAGAGGTTAACCCCTGTCGGCATCCCTGGGGTTGTGGTTAAAGCCTCTGAGGACCAACTTCCGCTTATGAAGCGCCTTGAGGCCACTTTTGTTGTGATTTGGTGCTATATAAATAAAATTGAATTGAATTGAATTGGTAGGGCTGTTCCACCAGGCTGTTCCACTTCTCCCTGACTCGTGCCACCGTTCCCACCTGTCTGAAGGCCACCATCATCATTCCCATCCCTAAAAAGACTGGAATATACAGCCTCAGTGACTACAGACCTATAGCCCTCACATCTGTAGTCATGAAGTGTTTCAAGTGGATAGTGTCTCAGCACATCACAGACTCTTTAGCCCCTTCCCTCGACCCCCACCTGTGATAGAGCAAAGTGCTGAGCCATCTGGAGAACAGGAAGAGCTACGTGAGGATGCTCTTCGTGGACTACAACTCAGTGTTCAATACCATAATCCCAGACATCTTGGCCAACAAACTGGACCACCTTCAGATCCCCCCAGTCACCTGTTCCTGGATCAAAGACTTCCTCACAAACCAACCTCAATCAGTCAGACTTGGCTCCCACCTCTCTCCCCCCACTGTCACTCATCACCGGATCCCCAAAGACCTGGACACCCACATCGCCGCTGATCTTACCTGGGCCCACAACACCAACACCCTGGTAAAGAAGAAGTTGGAGAGCGTGCTCTCCTACTGCCTGGGTGTTTGGTACAGAGGTGCCACTACTGAGAACAGGAATGTTCTGGAGGACAGAACCTCAGGAAAACCAGGGCCCTCCATAGGTGACCCCTTGCACCTCGCCCACCATCTGTTTGACTCGCCGCCCTCTGGTAAATCAGGTCCCACAACTTCAGACTCACAAACAGCTTCCTCCCCTGGGCCATTTAAACTGTTAACAAACACGATCACCCCACACTTTACCCCTGCCCACCTCAACAATCTGAGCCACGGTCTGAGTAACCCCCATCACTCAGGGCACTCACACACAGACTGTATTCAGACTGTTCAAAAGTCACCCAGTGCGATGGTATGTCAGAGTCGTGATACACATGGCAATGGAAACTTGCATGTCTGTGAAGACACCATTAAAGCTAAATGATACATATTTGGAGGGACATATCCTATGGCCAGAAAACCTTGCTTATGCCAAACCACACTCAGAACAGCACTGCTTTCTAGCAAACACTCAGACTAAAACAGTCAAGAGTTTTAAAACATTTGGAGCAATACAGATTAAAAAAATACAATAAAACAGTCAATAGTCAATATATATATGTGTATTAAATGACTGGCAAGCAACTAGATTTTTTTTTTTTTTATTTAACTTTATGATAACAACTGTAACATTTGGGAGGGCAGGGTGATTTTTCTGAACTACTTCTAATGTAAATAAATGTGTTTTTTAATTAAAGATCACTTTGCAAATATAGACTGTATGTAAGTATAAAAAGAGCTCAACAATATTTTTTCTATTTAGGTAAAAAAAAAGAAATTATATAAATAATCTTTGAGTGTTTTTGTGGGGTTGTGTGGAAACAATATACATAATACAGCTTTTTTACCATCTCATCACAGTTCATTTCACTCCTAAAATGAACTTCTTCAGAATTTCAGCTGACATGCAGCATTAGGGTAACTAAAAGAATCCTGGGTGGTATGTCACTGATTGACTCTAATAGGTTACGGTAAATCACGTTTTTTCCCCCTCATCAATTACTCTCATTTATTTAGTGGACCATAACTCTATTTGTGAATGAAAACCTTATTCAAAAGACGAGAAAAAAATAGCTCACGGGTGCTGGATTGTTGGAAAAGGAAGAAAATGAGGTGTCTAACCCAAAGTGACATTTACAAATTACCTGTTAATTTCAACTGGGTTGAGGGATGATAGGAGTGAATTACACTGACAGGAGGGTAACCGGGTAATGAAAGTCGAGTCTGTAGTGGCCAAATAAGTAACCTGCACTTAGAGAGAAACTGGGTTTATTCCATGTGAGCACCTGAAGTATTTCCAGCTCTTATCTGAACTGTATTCTGTCCACACCCACCTGAGAGACTCATGGCGCCCTACATGCAATCTACTTTTGGTCCAATTAAGCAGAGGCTGGATGATGAATAGTTACAATCAGCCTTGTTTTAGGCCTGTGCTCAGGAGGATACTAACAATGCAGGGAGAAACCGTCCAGGTGTCAGAGTGCAAGGTGAAGTGGCGGGACTTACAACAGTGTCACCTTGCATCTTTTCCCTGCTAATGTCTGTGAAAAGTCCTTCCCAAGTGCTGAGAGAACACTGAAAAACCAGTGCCCCTCCTCCCTCCCACATGCCCCGAGCAAACATTAGGGAAGAGAAAACAGTGCCAAGTGGAAACGGGTGACATTTGAATTGAATACCTCAATAATGGATGCCATCTTCCTGCAACCTCCATTTAGCTGGCAGAGCCGTAGCGGCACAAAATCAAGACAGGATCCCTCAGGTCAATGGAAACAGAGGACGCTGGTTAATGATGCCTGTACTGGTCTGAAAGCGCCATTCGAGATGCAACAGGGAAGATAAAAGCCTTGTAACTATTAGCAGTGAGGACAGTGCACATTTCCCAGAATCTAGATTTAAACATAAGTATAATACCCATGTTTGTGCTGTCATGTTTATTGAGTTTTCTCATAGGTCAGTAGTTTCCTGCATGTGTGAGAGAAAGAGAAAAGAGATATGGCTGCGTGTGCGATTGGCCTTAAAAAGGTCGCCCGAGTCTTCACAGCAATCTTCCCATTGTAGCATACTGGCTGAAAACTCCTTAACAATCTCTACTGTGGCTGCACAAGACTCCACCCTGACCTCTTTAGAGAGGCCTTCCCAGCTTCTCCCTCACTCTCGTCTGACCGGAGAAAACTAATGAGTGCGAGGCTGTGGGTAAAACCTAATGGGGCTCAGTAGTTTTTCGCTCCGGGCTGACTGCTGAAAATGAACATTTAACCACAGCTCGAGTAATTGAAAAAATGACAAGCAGTACATACAGGCCATCGCCCCACACAAACACACACAGAGTCCAAATTATTCTGATTATTTGCCACCTCCGGATTAGAAGTGCCTTTCCACGCTGTCACTTACACTACCAACCAGCAGCAGCAGCAGCAGCATCGGAGTACACAGGAAGAAGCAGAGATGTGGAAGTAACATCAATTAGAATGAGACTATTAGCCTCTAGTTATAATAGATATGGGCTAAGTGTGGAGAGTGGAGGTCTTGATGTTACACAGACTTATCTATGTGGAAGAAGGCTGCGCAGTAATAATCTCTCTCTGAGGAACCTTCTCAGGAATAAAGCACCAACACGTCCCTCTTCAGAAGAGGGAAAAAAAAACCTAAAAGTAATGTTGCCGGAGGTTTTCTGAGCTTTACTTTGCTCACAGCTCCACCTGCTTGTCATTTATCGACACTGACATCTTTTGAAAGTCAAACTGCAATGGTGTATGTCTGTATGTGTAACCTTTGACACCCTATTATATATACCACGCACAGTGCATTATGTTTCCTGTGACAAAGAAGTCAAAGAGGGAAATACGAGCACTGACGCAAAAGAAGAAAATGCAAAGAGGTAAATGATGGATTTATGTATACTATGAGGTTTGATGCCTAAAAGGAAAGTGTGTTTCACTGCTCAGCTTTGAAATTTAACATATATATCAGACAGAAGAACTGAGACGCTCAGAGCTCCATCAAATACACACTAAATCAGTAAGTCGCTAGTGCTTTTCCCCCTAAAAGTAGGCATTGATCCTTCACATGAATACAAATCTTACACTTTAACATATACAACACAGCTTCATTGCAAGTAAACAAACAAATGTGTGTTTTATTGTTTTTATTTTACTGTGATTTTTAAGAAATAATCTACTGAAAGTGGAAAGTTTCTATGTGTGCTCTGTATTATTTATTCAAAAATAGTAGTTGATTAATACTTTGTGATGAGAATGATTTTTTTTTAACACAAACCAAAAGTTTAAGGTGAATGAATTGACATTAAGGCAATTCAGAGGGACTTACAGCATGAGTGGAAGTAATTTCTTCTGCTTACCCATTTATCAGAAGCATCCTGCACTCAGAAGTATTCTCTCTATAAAACTGACTGATGTCACTGGGTCTTGAATTGTATCATTCATTTCAGGTTTTGTAACTAAACTTAGATAAATTGACGAAAAGGCAGCTACAAAATACCCCAAAACACGTAGGTAGACGTTTCTCTAACTGAAAACGCTACGTCCAGATGAACAGAATCAACTTTACGGGGGGTGATGCAGGCAGGAGTTTATTCAGGAGTAAGTTGAATTATCAGGCAAAGTTACATTTACTTGTTTTAAAAGCTTTCACGTTGTAACCAAAGGAATAATTCACTTCCAGGTTTAGTTGTTGTGCACCATCAAAACCATCCATAAGACATTTGCAAAAGAAATGTCACTGCATTAATGTTGTTCATGTTCCAAGGTTCGATATAACCTGCGGCCAGTGAAAAAGTATGCAGGCCAAGTTGATTGGCCCCTTCTGGCATGTTGGGGTAAGTGATGGATTTTCTGCCAACAGCAGTTATGAGTTCACCTGTTAAGCAAACTGACTGAAGGAAAACATTGCTAATAAACACCATTTTTTTTGTTTTACTGTAATTATATTAAAAGAAAACACTGATAAGAGTCCTATAATCACACAAGCTGATCAACAAGCTTTAGCGTAAACTTGCTCCACACTAACAGCAGAGGTCCATCTTCCTGTCACCTCGAAGCCGACAGCAGGCAGGGGTAAGCTTACAGTCTGATGGGGTGTACTATGGGCAGCACAGTGGCATGGTGATATACCCTGTATCTCGCCCTATGGCAGCTCTGAAAGGCTCCAGCCAAATGTGACCCAGAATTGGATGACGATGGATGGAATGATGGATGGATGGATGGATGGATGGCATGTAAAACATGGTTGTAACACAAACAGATACTAAGTTTGACAAACAGTCTCAGCTGTGGGCAAAAGATGACAACCGCTAAAATCCTAAAATGTAAATTATTAGTTAAATTGTGCAGATCAAAAGGAAAATAATCATTCAATAATCTGCTACAATAACCATATCCATATCCAACTTGCAGAAAAAAAAAGAAAAACTACAGGCCAGGGCCTGCTATGCCACAAATCAGTTACATTTTGCATGTTGACAACTTCAACAGGGAACAGCAGTTGTCCTCCAAGACTCAGTGCCCCTGTAAGTCAGGGGGGTGTCCAAACTTATTTTCAAGAGTGCCATATTTATTAATATCACCCAGGGCCCAACAATTCTTTGTGCCTTTTTTTGAAGCATAAATGTTATGCTTTTTTAAATTTTATTTTGAGTAACATGAGAGTTGTCATTATAAAATAAATCTCCTTTTCATTCACATATGGAGAAAAAAATAACAAAGATCAAACTATCCGGAATGCCTGAAACTTCAGTGAAGCTGCTGAATATCAGTATCACAGGTTCATTTTAAACGAGATGTACTCTTGTGAGCGTGTATAGAACTTTTATACATTCATTTGTTATGCCACATGGTGCTGCCACCATGAGGTGAAAAGACAAATTACACTTTATTAATTGTTTTTGTGATAGCGGGCAATCCGGTCGTTAAGTGATGACGTGACAAATCCTACTTCCGGGCCTAAAGTAGTCTGCGTTTAATATGGCTTTTGTGTTGTTAACATGTTTAATGTTTTGTATTTTCTTCTATTTAATCTCAAAAAGCTCAAAAAGAAGTTTGGTCCTTTTTGGTCCTTTGGTCCTTTTACAGCATCCTGCCATGCGATTACATTTGTTCCTGACCACCGAGAACACTCACGTTAACTTTTATCGAGTGCAAAAAAAGTTAGCTTGTTTATATTATGCTAACATAGCTGTGTCGCTAGCGGTCACGTAACACATCAACGTCGCTGCTGTTTAGTTTTCTGTCTTCATTTATGTTGGAAGTGATAACAGAGCTGTACGTTTGAATTTGTTTCCAAAACCCCGCAGTCAGGACATGCTATATTGTATTTAGATAGAAGCTAGCAAGCTAACTTCCTGCTAACTTCTAACTCCGTTAAATGTCATAAATTCCGTTTTCATGGATGCCTGGATGTTAAACTCAATTGTTACACCTGGTAGAGCAGAACGCTGATCATTTTATTAAAGATGAAAGACATTAGACAGTTTGTCAACTCTCAGTAATGCCATAGTGATCGTTTGATATATGGACCTGCAGCGGAGTGTAGGCCCAGACACGGCTAGTGACATTAGACTTAACGACTGGATAAAAAAAAAAAAAAAAAAAAAAAAAAAAAAAAATTTAAGATAGGACTAAAGGGGCCATATAAGATCTGACCTGTGATTGGCCCCTGGGCCGGACTTTGGACAGGCCTGCTGTAAGTAGTAGGCTGGCAATCAACCCGGCCTCAGCAAGCCAACTCTGCCTGTGTCTGAATACAGACAATGGAACAATGTCAGTCTTAGTTTTACTGGATCTCAGTGCAGCATTTGATTCAGTTGACCACAACATATTACTCAAACGACTGGAGAACTGGGCAGGTCTTTCAGGAACTGTACTAAACTGGTTCAAAACATACTTAGAAAACAGGAAATACTTTGTATCAATAAGTAACTTCACATCTGAGCAGACAAGTATCACATGTGGAGTTCCCCAAGGTTCCATCTTGGGACCCCATCTGTTTAATATTTACATGCTCCCACTGGCACAGATTATAAAGAACAACAAAATAAACTATCATAGCTATGCAGATGACACACAAATATACATCACAATGTCACCAGGGGACCGAGGCCCTGTACAGGCTCTTGGTAAATGCATTGAGGAAATTAATGACTGTTTGTGCCGCAATTTTCTCCAGCTAAACAAAAACAAAACTGAAGTAATAGTCTTTGGTGCCAAAGAAAAACGATTGCAGGTCACCAGAGAACTTCAATCTATACAGCTAAAAACCACAAACCAGGCGAGAAATTTGGGTGTAGTGATGGATGCAGACCTAAACTTAGAAAAACACATTAAGACAATAACAAAATCAGCTTACTATCACCTCAAGAATATATCAAGGATAAAAGATCTGATGTCTCAACAGGACCTGGAAAAACTAGTCCATGCATTCATCTTTAGGCTTTATTACTGTAACAGCATCTTTACAGGTCTACCTAAAAAATCAGTCAGACAACTACAGCTCATTCAGAACTCTGCTGCTCGAGTCCTCACTAAGACCAAAAAAGTGGACCACATCAGTCCAGCTCTGAGGTCTTTACACTGGCTGCCTGTCTGTCAGAGGATAGACTTTAAAGTTCTGATGCTGGTCTATAAAGCTCTGAATGGTTTAGGACCAAAATACATCAGTGACCTCCTGACCCAGTATGAACCTTCCAGATCCCTCAGGTCATCTGGATCCGGTCTTTTATCAGATCCCAGTGTCAGAACCAGACACGGAGAAGCTGCATTCAGCTTTTATGCTCCATATATCTGGAACAAACTCCCAGAAAGCCTCAGATCAGCTGAAACACTCAGTTTATTTAATTCTCAGCTGCATTTGAATAAAACACCAAATCCACACTTTTAAGCTTAAAATTCAAAACTTACATTTTAACTACTGATTTTATCTACTGTTCTGATTTTATCTACTGTTTTTTTAAATCAATTTTAAATCATGCTTTTTATTGTTTTTGTTTTTTAATGTCTCTGTAAAGCACTTTGAGTCACCTTGTTGTTGAATTGTGCTATATAAATAAACTTGCCTTGCTTTAAAACCAATAAACCTTTTGTCCAAAATACAAAATTAACACTTAATACTTGTGCTGTATGTATGCCCACAAACATGATAAGTCTGAAGCCAGTCATGGTCTGATACGCAACTTAGACCAGCATAATGTGGAAAACTAAAGAACCCATATACTAAGAATTAATCGGTGAGGTAAACACGTGCATCCAATGTTTGAAATGAACAATTTTTGCATATTGGACTATAAGATTTTTCCAGGGAGGAACAAGTAGTGCTTGTAATTAAATGTGGAAAAAGCTCAAATACAAATTATATTAAAACCTGTCTGGAGGGGATCCTTTGCACATATTTAAGTGTAAATATTCTCACTATAAAGGCAAACTGACCCTGTGTACTGTGTTCAACATTATCTACTGCATTGTCATTTGAGATGTATTAACATATATTATTATTTATCATATCAGGCTGTGGGGGATCAAATTTCTACAGCAAATACCGAAGTCCATTATGTGCGCTTTAAGCCATTGCGTTATTAGTGGTGGACCACAACTGTGCCTCAGGAGGTGGTGGGGATTTCAAATATACAAAATGAGACTGATTAAAGCCAAATGATTATCTCAGACATTAACCAGATTGAACACGAGCACTGAAACTGTGATCCATCATAATAGTTGAGCATTATCTTAAATGTCCAATGGCTATTCCATTTATGAATGTTATACTTGATGGATGATGGCAATTAACAAAATTTAATCTCCAAAGAGTTCTCTGAATTCTCCCCCCACATTTAAACATGCGCTCATGGAAAAGGTAATACCTTGTTTGGTGTGCTGTCCTTCAGTGCTTATCATTTCACTGATGCTTTGATAGTTATAAAAGAATTACTGTGCTTTAAGAGTCATTTTTAAATATTACCTGAACCCAGTTTGTTTGCTCTAGCAAAGCAGATATTTGTACAAGCCAAAGTTAGAAATGACCGAGCCTACAGTTAATGAAGCAGTCTCACGTTTTGCACCTTGTGCCAGTGAAAACAGCTTTTCTGCTAGTTTCCATCTCAGTCATATAAGCCCCTTCATCTTGCAGTATGTGTCCAGAGACACTAATGGTCTACAGTCATTAATCAACACTCACTATACAAAAACAGTAAATTATGTTCAATACTAAAGGTGCAGACTGTAACATAGTGTATATGCATATGTTTTTGTTAAAGATTAATGGCATGATCCATTCATCCATCCATTTTCTTTGCCACGCCAGTGCATGGCAGCATGCTCCCTGGATAGGTCACCAGTCCATCACATTCTTTATGGGATTTTATATCTACAGAAACCAAGAATGGAGACACCATCAGAGTAAACAAAAGTATTTTAAAACAGGCAGCAGGACATCATCGCAGCAGAAATCATTCACAGGGTTAAAATTTGTTGTTCTGCATTACAAATGCATATTTGACAAAAAGATCTCTTAGGACTAATAATCAAACTTTTCATGCAGATTACTTCAGTTCAGCGTGCCTTATACATCAGTGACAAGCTAATGAGACAAATTTAAAACAATTTGAACCTATTAATAAATAAAAAGTTACATACCAACAAAACGAAAAAGTTTAGGAAAAGTAAATAATAAAGCAATAACACAAAAACACAATATGCATAAAACAAAGTGCTGAGAGATTAAAAATAAAGAGAAACCATTAAGAAAACACTGTCTTATTTATCAAATAAAAAATGCACATGTGCCTCTGGGTGAAGAAAAAGCAACCCAACGACTGCGTATACTTTAAACAGTTGGGGCTAATTATGAACTTGAGTCTTAACACTGTGATTTCAAAAATCTATTTTATTCTCTCTTTAATAGATTATAAAAAGTTTAAATGCTGCAAACTTTCTTTGTTATATGATTCTAGAGCTGCCACAAATAACACCGTTGCTACGCTAAACATTAATGTATCCTGCCCAATTACAGTTCCACTATAATCAATGAAGGGTGCTAGAGCAGCGCACATGTCCGTCTTGCGTTGCCTTATCACTGCTGATGCACACAGGCCACATTTATGAACAATGATGGAAGAACATGAAGGTTG
Source organism: Aulonocara sp. 'chitande type north' Nkhata Bay (assembly GCF_057382095.1). Taxonomy (NCBI): domain Eukaryota; kingdom Metazoa; phylum Chordata; class Actinopteri; order Cichliformes; family Cichlidae; genus Aulonocara; species Aulonocara sp. 'chitande type north' Nkhata Bay. The sequence continues at coordinate 16,058,497 of NC_141365.1, forward strand.
AACACCATTTTGACAGATTAGAACAAGGACAGATTAATTACTATAACAATAAATTCACATTCAGTACTGGTAAGCATTGTTGGGTTAGAAGTAGGACGAAAAAGTCACCCATTCGAAGACTTTTTATGACTTCTGATCATATTGCAGGAGAAATTTTCCCAAGTCTGAAACTCTGGCTGAAATATTGTGGGAATAAAATGCAATCATAATCCAAAATAATATGTTTTGACCAAAAATATACATTACCTAATATATAAATATCTTCGGCTGTCGTAGCTTGATTGGACAGGTGGTGTCTTGTTTGGTCAAGCTTTGTTGAGCATACAGTCGTGTTTTTGGTCATCTTTTCTCTCCGTGTCCTCATGAATTCATTTTTTTCTCTATATTAGTTATTAAGAAACAGTTTTTGGAAATGTAATGCCATTAAATGTCACTATCATTAAAAAAGAAGGAAAATGAAACAACATTGTTTGTCAAAGTAAAAGACACCACTAAAAAGTAAATGCTATGTGTCTGACATACAAACGATTTGCATTTACTGCACATTTTCCGTAGCCACAGTGTAAGAAGCAGCTCAATCGTCAGTACCCAGCTTCAAATTATGTCCTTTGTTCTTTGATACCAGCCTCTTATTTCTGAGGGTTTAAGATTTTTTTTAGTTTTATGTGATTGCAAATAGAATATTTGGGGGTTTTGCCCAGTTTGGTCCAACAAAACAATACATTTGAAGACAAATATTGAAAGATTAATCATTGACAAAACTACCCCTTAATTATGAATCTACCGTACACACAACATTTTCTGTCTCAATACTTTTTGATTTCATGCAAAATCGGAGTCTTCTTTTATCAAAACTAATATCAGCATACTGTACGTAACTGTGGTGCTGAAGAGCCAATCCTAAAGGAGTTTCACTTGTCAGGAACTCTTCTTTGGAAGACTGGCTGAAGTGTAAAACTAATTAATTGCCCATGAACCACAGGATCCTGCCAAATGTTGTAAGTCTGCACCCAATGCTAACAACTGCAATTTATAGCTATAGATTGGAGCTTTCAGCTTAATCTTATTTGAAGAAATACAAGTTATCTTAGCCAGATGATTGGCTAGGCACTGATAATAACTCACACAGATGCATACTGATGTTCAGGGTAATGCCCAGGGTACTTTAAAAGGCTCCAGCAGTCACTGTGTATTTGAAACTGTTCAGCAGATGTTATTTAATAACACTGATGTTAGTTCTTTTCATTATTCCACTTCAAGTATTGACCTTGTTCTCCCAGCACTCCACCTGTTTTTCCTCTCCTCCTGCTCTTCTGTAGCCTCATCCCCTGGCCTCCGTGCGGTCATTTAGATGCTGCTCCCCTCACTGCCTGCTGTAATGGGAGAGAAGCTTTTTACATCGACAACAGCTCAGTGGGAAATGTTTTAAACGAACACCTCCATCTATAGTGACGAGGGTAACCCGTGATCAAGTGACTGGGTGTTGAGCCCATAACACAGATGACGGAGACTCATTCCAGTGCTCTTTGAAACCTGCAATTGCTCCTCCTTCTGTCATTGCCTTAATGCAGCAAGGTCCTCATTCATAGCTGTCAAGAAGCTACTCATCTGTACCCCCGGCTTATTTGGGGGAAAATCACACATAAAATGTATTTTTCCACCACAGAGAGGAAAGACGCAGGAACTAATCTCATTTCTTTGACACTTCCATATATGTATTTTCTTTTTTTTTTTTGGAAGGAAGGAAGACAGTGGAGGATAATCCTTGGATGGATATGAGCCTATCCCGTGTCGGCAAGTCTAGTAAAAGCAGGAGATGCAAGCTGACTTTCAGATGTACCCTCCAGTTTCTGCAACTGATGAGGTTGGAGGGGGTGGTGCAGAGGGGAAAAGTAGACACTAACAAGATCATGCAATATTAATGAGGCGTTGAGACCCATGCAAGGCAAATTGGCCAGTGCATGTAGACCAAAATCATATTTTAATCAAGAATTTTGATTTCACAAAAATATGTGAGGGTTTGTGTCTCCTGTTCTTGTCCAGCTTGCAAAAGAGGGGGGATTATTTTTGTGTCTGGATCTAGAGAAACTAGGAATGATGAGGTAAACTATTAAGCTTTAAGCCATTTCTGAAATGAGGTGTGTAAAGGTGCATTTGCAACAAACATGAAGCAAAATTTCACCTAGTGTTACTAACATAATTTCAGTCACACCGGAAACACAAATATTTGCCCTTGATGGCCATCAGCCCGAGGAGGAGCACAACCAATAGCTAAAATCAAGTTACAGAAACAGATTTTGAAAACTTGCAATTAAGTCCTTCAGTTTTGCACACTTTTCTCCAAGACATCTCCTTTCACCTGTCCCATTCTAAAAGTTCAGTTCAACAATTCCAGCTGCCCTCAAACAGCAGTTTCTTCTTCATTTCTGACTTTAGGAAATAATTCCATCTGATGGGTTGTCACTGCACAACAAGAAGGAATTTTTTTACTAGTTGAAATAGTTTTGAACTCCGCAGTGTTTGTTTGACTTTGGCACCTGAAGCGGAGTTTGGACCTGGAAATGGCTAATGACGTCAGATTTAGGACCGGATAGCAACTAGGATAGACTCCAACCCCACCATGAAACCAGGATTGGATAAGCAGAAGAAAATGAGTGAATGAACTTATTAGGGTTAAAATTTTATTTTGCTCAGGTCAAAAATCAAGATAAATTTATATCAACGTGTTTTTTTTTTTCTTTGAAAGGATGAATTCAAAAGAGATGTGAAAACATTCATGAGGAAAGAAGATAGCAGATAGCACAGAAGCATGCTTCTTTGTTATCTTCCCATTAACTCCATTCACTGTAGAGATCTGGTGAAAATAATAATACACGTTACAAGAACATATTCTTTTCATGTGTTATTTATTTAAAAATTAGAAAAATTTAAGGGAATGAAACGTTGACGAAATGTAGATTTTGTGTTTTTTTAGATCCCAAAAAAGTTTAATATGAACTTTCACATGAAAGTGATGTGTTGAACAGAAATACTGCATTAACACACTAAACACTGGGAAACACACAAACAACAATTAACAGTTGTGGGCATGAGTGACCCGGTCAGAGTAAAATGAGCTGGTCCCAGGCCAGTCCACAACACTGTAACAGCGGTTAGTGTTTGTGAAAAACAAAATAACAATAAATCTCCGCACTTCACTGTATGTTAAATTATTAAAGCAATGCAATTCTAAATCAAATATAAGCATAAAGAGGTCACAGGCAACAAATACCAGCCTAATAAAACAAATACCGTGGTGCAGACAGGAAGCTGAAAAACAATATCACAGCAGAGTGCTTCTTTACTGCTGGGGAACATACGCTCTCTCTGAGATGGATATACTTGCAGGTCATGTTGCTGGCATGCAGTATTTTGTGGGACATACCTACAACATTAGCTGACTTGACCAACAGCCTATTTTTTATGCTTGCCAAAATAGGTCAGCCCTTGCACCAACTGCTTCCAAGTCCATTTTCACAGGTGATACACAGTCCAGGGAATCCATCAAAACTGTAAGTTAAATTATTTGTTCTAAGCAAGATTTCGCAAAAGAAAGCACCCCAACACTGCCGCACGTGAGAGAGACTATCCCAGTGGGAGAAATGAGACCATCTGCCCCTCTGCAGGTGACTGTCCCCAGATAGAGGATGGAGTTGAGCTGAGACAGCGAAAGAGAGCTGCAGGGTAAACTGCCCTGATACGAAGCTGCTGTAGCAAGCAAAGCACTGTAATCAGCACACTATTAGCAACCTTACAGCTGGCACCAGTTTCCTCAAGCCTGTTTATAAACTGTTAGAGTGATACATTTCACTTAGAAGCAACGCATGCTTAACCACAAAGACAATGCCTTGAGAGCTGAATGGCATTCCTGCCCGGTATTTCACCAGGGATGACACTGTGGCCATGGAGTTTTAATACAAAGGCCAAGGATTAATTAATAAACACAAACTACTGTCTGATTCATGGTTTTCACTCATGAGAAGGACTCCCACCTGAAAGTGGTCAGACATCATGGGGTGGCTGTAGCTCAGTAGGTAGGTAAGAAGAAGGTCGGGGTCTGTTGGCGATTCGATCCCTGAGGCTCCAGTCTGCATGGCAAAGCATCCTTGGGTAAGATAGTGAACCCCGAGCTGCTGTCTAATGCGCGTGTATGAACTGGTGTGAATGGGTAAACAAGGCTGTTGTATAAAGTGCTTTGGGTGCTTGAGTAGAGTGGACAAGTGCTATATTTACATTCCACTTACATCAGTCTGTCATCCCAGATTCAACTCTGATTCTTTCCTTCATTTGTTTGTTTCTGCCTGCCTCCCACAATCTTTCTTAGATTATATCAACACAGCACAACAGTAAAGGTTTGCAGCTAACAAGCGAGGCTTCTGAAGATCCTTAAAGTTCATTTAACTTCCGAGCAATAACTGGAGTACCATTGCAACCCTATAAAACACTGCAAACAAAAATGTATTTCTCCTTTTATTTTTTCATTTGTTTGTTTATGCATTTAAAAATTGTTAAAGTGAAATAAATTGTTAGTCTACTTGGTGGCCTAAAACTTATGTTGACCTGCAAGGAATGAGTAATTGAATCATCATAGTGAAAGGCCAAACCTAATTTAGTTCTCCCTAATTAAGTGGAAATTTAATTAGCAAAAACAGAATGAGCAACTACTTCAATAAAAAAATGTTTTTTTGTTTTCTGTCATGCCAGAAGATCTTAAAAATGTAGTCTGTAAAACAAAACCAGGAGATTATGTTCCCTATTTGTGCTCTTTTGAGTGCCCCCCTCTTTTAAAAATGATATCCAAGGAGGGCACCGTAAAGTTCATCAGGTTGAGGAAGTGACCTATATGCGGTCAGGCTATTGCCTTCTCTCCACTGTCCTATCTCAATAAAAGCCTTACAAAAGCGATGTTGGCCTCACCTCTGTGCACTTCACTCAACAATGCAACACTCCAACTCCAAATGCTCATTATGCAAATATGTAGCCTGAGGTAATGCAAAGCCAACAGCCAGAGCAAATTAGACGATACAATTCTGTGGAGACGCGACAACATCCTACTAAACCCCGTTACTGTATTTTGGATTAAAGGAGTGAAGGTTGAGATAACCTCGCTTTGCTTTCATGCTTAGATATGCTGCTTGGACACGTAACATGTAATTTGCCCAGAGGAAAATAACTTGCATAGCATCGGAGTTGCAGCAAACGTTGCTGATAAGGAAAACTTATAGCAATTTGGCATGCTTGTGTTGTCGCCAAAAATAATCATAAACTAGGAAAAACCTGGGCCAGTTTTATACTAAATAAATTCCAGGTATCTGTCCAAAGTAAGGCTTCTTGATCTTGATAATTATTAGGAAAATATTGAGATTATTTAACATGAATACTTATGGACCTGGAGAAAATCATGGATTTGGCTTTAACTCTTGTTGACTAAAGGTTGTCTTTCCACTATTATGAATCAAGCTAAATTACACTTGCTATAGCATCACAGGAGCTGAGTTTGCAATCTTTGTGACATTCCACAGTAAAGGAATGAGACAGAAATATCCCACAGAGTTTCACTGGGTTTTTGTTAGTGTAACTGTTAATGCACTGCAATAAGAAAAAACAAAACAAAGCCAAACTAAGCCCAACATCCACAGTATTAAACTGAAAGACTCATGACAAGCACAACATATTTCTATACAGGAACATGACCTTTCTCCTTTTTATTATGGCCACATAAGTAGCCTGATTGAAACATGCTGTGCGAATCAACATGCACACACAGCACAAGTAATTTCTGAAGAAGTAGTACAGGCTTCCATCAAGACTTCACTGATGCACTGCCTAAAAATGTTGTTATGCAATGTGATCAAACGGTGCAAAAGTACCATATCTGTATATGGACATGTTTTAAATGGCCTGTATTTGTATAGCGCTTTACTAGTCCCTAAGGACCCCAAAGCGCTTTACACATCCAGTCATCCACCCATTCACACACTGGTGATGCCAAGCTACATTGTAGCCACAGCCACCCTGGGGCACACTGACAGAGGTGAGGCTGCCGGACACTGGCGCCACCGGGCCACCAGTAGGTAACGGGTGAAGTGTCTTGCCCAAGGACACAACGACCGGGACTGTCCGAGCCGGGGCTTGAACCGGCAATCTTCCAATTACAAGGGGAACTCCTAACTCTTGAGCCACGATCGCCATCAAAACATAGTTTGCAATAGCATAGTTTGGCAAAGAAGATCAGATTTGTTTTTTTCTGTGCAGCTGTAAAAAGTTTATTTTTTTTTTAAATTAACATATTTCTTAAAAAAGGTTGAGGGGTGCAAACAGAACTGAATCTACTATTGTACAGACTAAATATCCTTTACCTTTTTGCAGGCTGATGTCCTGACTCAAAGTCACTCTACTCACTCTACTAATGGACCTCAGGAAGCTGGGTAAAAAGGTTTGGGAATCCAATATTTGTATGTACTGGATATTACTATTGGCAAACTATGGATTTAATAATGGTGTGTCTTTTTATTTCTCACTCTTCCCCTTTGTGATGCTTTTATGCCCATCTCTCTATTAAAAGCACAACTCCATTAGCTAAAAGCATGGTTTTCTGCACTTGTTATAACTTAATGTTCCCTATTTGACTATTATTAGCTCCAATCCATCAACACTAATATTACTCTAATATGATAGCTTTTACAAAAGTCATCCCAGACATCTCTGATGACAAGTGATGCATTTTTCCCAAACAGAAATCATCAAATAATGTCTTGATTGCATTATAATGCTATAAGGAGATGAGCATGTATTGGGTAAATGGAACATGAATGCACAAAACAACGAACCAAAAGCATATCATCCATTGATGGAAACATCTGTGAATCATTATGCAAACTTAGGCTAATTCTTTAGAGTTCGATTCATTAAGGAGTATTGTTAGTTTCAGTGGCTGAGCCCTTATTATCATGCATTTAGGAAATGAGGCAAATAGAAAAGGCATAAGAGCCCAATCAATAGCTCTTTTCATTTTGCCTTAATGGCCTCGTCTTTTTTCCCCCCCTCACGGACTAAAAAGAACACAGGGGAGGTTGGTGTTACAGCCATAAAATGTAATTTCTCTCCAGGAGAAAACACAATAATGCTTCCTATCCCTTTCTGCATATTCCTATAACATTCTGCAAAATTGAGTATGGATTTAACATCAAAAGGTTACAGGAATTTTTCAAATGAGATATTAAAGTCAATATTTCAAGCAGAGGATATTTCAATTCGGGGGCTTACATGATAGAGTCTGTGTGCTAAGACGAGCTGGCTTGCAGGCATGGCTACAGATGTGCCACAAAATTAACTCACTAGGAAAAGTCAAACCCATGGATTTTAATGTCAAACATGGCAGGAAATACAGACATGCTCAAAGCTGCTCCCCTCAGAGAGGACGGCTAGCCAGCTAAATACAAATTGGTATATTAACACACTGCAGCACAGCTTTTATTGTCTGCTTTACTTACTTTGCTAAATGTCCTACTTAATTAAAATATGTAAACTAATCAGTACACAAACAAAAGGCCGGTGGACTGCAAACATTATCGTCTTGATCTTGGTTTTGTTCTGCAAATGGTAATGAGCCTTCTGACTGTACTAATAAGGCTGTACAATGAAGTATGCTTAACACAGTGCTTGGAGCTTTTGCTCATGGCTCTAAAAGACACTTAAAGGAAAAGTGGCCATTGATGTTCTCCTTCCTAACCTGATTCGTAAGCTTTGGCGCTCAAATGCCACAGGGTACTTCTTGCCTTTTCTAGCAGAGTGATAGAAAAAAATAGTTATTTCTTCGATTAGATTAGGACACATAAACCTGAGCAACAATTAGCCGGCTCCATCGAGATAATGCCGTTGTAAAATTTTAATAACACATGTTGCAATTGAGAATGCAATTAGTGCCAAGCACACGGTGACTATTAACAGTATCCACTTTTATGTGATTAATAGTGTTAAATAGCATCCACTTTAAAACATTTGATTAGGAACATGACGGGTGGTGTTGATGGAAGTCTGTAATGGGGTAACCACTGCTGTTTGGGATCATTATCCTAAAAGAGTGTGTATACAGCAAAATCTATCACAGTTCAAGCCTAATTAAGTGCTATAAGCTTTTATAAAATATGCACTTCTCTTAACAATTCATATCACTGGACAATGAGATGAATTTCTGCCACTTTATTAGGTATACCTGATGAACACTAACACAAATATTAGCCAATCACATCAGCAACTCAGTGCAGTTAGACATGTACACATGATCAAAGTTAAAGTTCAAACCGGACATCAGAATGGGGAACGTGAACGTGACATGGAGTATTTTGGAAACTGCTGATTTTTCCACACAACTGTCTCCAGGATTTATAGAGAACAGTCTGTAAATCCAGTGATGTCATAACCTGCTATTATGTTCGAGATTAGAGATCAGTAAGTATGAAATCACTGCCTACTGACGAATCAAGTCTTTGGAAAATAGCTTCAGTGTTCCTGGAAGATCCCTCAGACCTCTGTGCACAGATAGTAGGAGGGTCTAAAGTTCTGTTTAGCTTTTTTTTTTCTGTTTCATAAATGAGTATCGGTAATAATTATAGATTCTTAGCAGCTTAACTCTATTCATCCATCCATTCTCTTCCACTATTTCTTTTCAGGGTCTCGGGGGGGCTGGAGCCTATCCCAGCTGTCTTAGGGTGAGAGGCAGGCAACACCTTTAAATAGGCAACATTTAATTATTATAGAAGCTCTTTTATAGTTTTACTGTTTAAAGTGTTTAAGTATATCACACATTCATAAAGCACTTTTAACACTAAACTACAATACAGAACTTTTCCTCTCACAGCACTGATTTATCTGCAGCAGCTGTGTTATTATTATTGTTGATGACTATATCCCTTTATTACCACAGTGACCACATCATCTCATGGCTGTTTCATGCAGGATAATTCACCATGCCGCAAAGCTCCGCTTTGGACCAAAATTTCTGATTCCAGCACAAGTTGAATCTATGTCATGAAGAACTGAGGCAAAAGGCTGTCCAAAACACTATCCCCAAGGTATACGTAATGAAGTGAGTGATCGCAGAGTGTACCTGAAGCAGTTTAAGCTGAAAGCTTCAATACAAAGAGGGTGGTGGAATTTTTTATTAACTTATTCTGCCCTAGTTTGTGGAATGCACCCAATCAGCTAGCTTTGCTAGCATAAACAAAATGTCAAGACATAAAAAAACGGTACTCTAATCATATTAAATTACTTTAAACGTGCTAATTTGTTTGCCTGCTTTGACAAGAGGCTGATTTACATCCATCTTGGTAGGCGGAGTTGCACCTTTTGACTTTTGGCAAGGCATTATAAAAGATGGTTGTAGTTTCTGGGTCTGAAAAAGAAACTGAACACCGAAGTTTTTTATGGCAAGCAATGGGCAATAACTGTGGTTGTAGAAAGATTTCCAATGCTACAGAAGTCTTTAGGAAAATGACATGTAAACACTTTCCTGGGCTCAGAATTTATGGGCTCGGTCATTCATTTTGGCTCAAACTGAATAAAACATGAAACCCATTTTTTGATTTTGGTTATTCTAAGAGCCAGACAGGAGGGCTGCTCAGAGCATGTTCACTGACTAGAGACTTGTGACTAGCAAGTTGTTAGCCAATGAGTGTGCGGTTTCATTGTCTGATTGGTTTCACTAAGATTGCAATGGCAAAAATGCTCATCAAGGCTTTTTTGCAAGGCTATCAGGACCATACTGTTTGAGTGCATCAGCTAGCTTTTTTTTTTTTAGCCTGAATGAGTTATTAAGAGACTGTCAGGTACACAATTTTTCAATCAAGCAATCAAGATGTCTTTGAATTGCAGACTTTCTGCTTCAATTCAAACAGTGCAACAAAAACATCACATTAACTGTTCAGGAATTACAGCCATTTTTGTACACACTCCCAGCTCGTACTACAACGTTCTCATATTGGGCACCATGAGTTTCTACACAATCCTGGTGATTTTCCTTTCAGTGGAAGGCTAAAATGTCTTTGGGGTGCCAAATTGTTTGAATGCAGGAAAAATCCTGCATCTGTTGTTATTGTTATATTACTCTGATCTACAATATATATTTCTAGAACAAATATGATTTCAGGTGTTCATTTCGCTCAATGCACTCCTACGGGGTGCTGCAGGTAAAGCAAGTTTTAACTAAACCACCCATGTACAATTCTGATTTATGATGGACTGACTCACTGGGCTACAGAGCTGCATTGTATGTAATCGAGCTCTATGATTCAGTGCTAATAATAGAAGTGACAATCCTGAAAGCCCTAATACAAAAGCTTTAATGCCACTGCTGGTCACTTTTAATATGACAATAACCAGAGGCGACTGATTTAATGGACTTGTTATGGATCAGACCACTGACATCTGAGGAGGCATAAATTAATCTTGTTGAGCAAAGCAGAATCACCTCTCTGTTCTCCCAGATTAACAGCTGGATTTCCAATATGGCGTTAACTGGCTAATTAAGAAAGAGGAGCTGATTCTAGCAAGAAGTGACTGAAAAGAAAGTTTTACCTCCTCTCCATCGGTGGGGGTATTCTTGAGGGAGCAGGTCGTGGGGTGCCGCTCTTCCCAAAAATCCTCCACGCCTCATCCTTCATCTGCGGCTGTTCGTCATGTCCCGTCACCGGCACAGTTACACCTGAACACTCTGCTGCTGCCAAACACCTGGCTCCATCTCCCACTGTCCAAATGAAAAATAAGCATAATCTGCCTTTCTGAGTATCCAGCAAATGAGGGATTTCATGACAAATTGGGTGGAGGTTTATTATGCAAAGGAGAAGGCAGAACAGAGACAGCGAGGAGCTAAAATAAAGGGGGGCTATAGTTAGGAAAGGTAGAAAATGTGGTAATGACTTGTAAAATTTTGGCTTGGCTGCTAGCTGCTGTGTCTATATTTAAAGTCCATGCTGTGGTATCTGGCAGGGAAAACATTGAGAAAAAAAAACCCAACAACACAAGAGAAAATTTAAATGAATGCTTATAAAGATTTTACTCCAAGTGCGTCAAATTGTGTGGCAACAATTCTCTGAAAATTCATCTCTTCGACATGTTTTAACGTCGCTTTTATATCCACAACATGCACGTGAGTAACTATATATTTTAGAAACCTTCATTCCAGCCTAAGAACTCCACACAGAGTGATGTGAAATATATGCATCAGATTCCCACCGCAATAGTAAATTAACTGCCTCAATAGCTTGATGGATGTGTTTCTTAAAACTTAATTAGTGTGAAGTTCACTTGGGATAAGTGGGTGTTCAATTAATGTCTAGCAGTTGAATACAAGTGGCATTCAAAAACATTTCAAATCACATAAAACTGAGAGGGAACAGCAGGAGAGGTGCCTCGGAGAAGCAAGAGGAGTGAATACAACAGAGAGACAACTACATTGTCATTATATACTGATATATTATAAAATAGTGCATAAAATGGATGGATGGATAAATAAAAATAAGAAAGTGAACTTTCAACCTAATTTTTTTGATTCCTTCTTTAGTAAGTAGTAATTATATTAACCAGCACTACATGGTAATCTCAGTCCATCCCATCATTAGTAGACCTGGGCTCTAGTTTGGCTTTTGGTTGACTTAAAACACCACAAGACCAGATAGTATACAATTATCCTAATAGAGCCTTTTGCTTTTGGAACACAAGCGTACTTGTGGTTCCTACAATTTTTAAAAGTAGAATGAGAGGCAGAGCCTTGAGCTATCAGGTCCCTCTTGTGTGGAACCAGCTCCCTGTTTGCGTTCATGAGATAGAAAGCTATGTGATTTTTAAGATCAGGTGACCCTGCCATAGGCTCAGGCAGCTGGGGGACTTCCCATTATTCACTATGCATTCCTTCTCCACTTTCCTCTATTCATTAAAAATGTCACTACCTCATATCATTAACCTTTGTCTTCTTTCTCCCACAGTTTGTGTTTTGTACCTCCTGCCTCTATAACGTCCTTTTTTCTCTTCTCTTCCCTCCAGACTGTTCTTCCACCAAGTACTGCTCACAGTCATCGTCTGATGGATTGCTTTCTCCCTCTAATATTGTAGGCTCTTTCCCTTCTCACATCAAGCTCCTTGAGATAACTGTGTTGTGAATTGGCGCTATATAAATGCAATTGAACTGAACTCAATCTGGAGACAGTGAACAATTTTTACTGGGCTTCCAGGCTAGCCAACAGCCAACGGCTGGCCACTGGTGGTCACAAGCCATTCTTAAAAGCCAATAAAATGCTCATCAGACAATACATGATGGTTGCAAGAGTGCATTTTGGCAAATGCAATTACTCCTTTGCTCCCCACACTCACTGTCTACCTCCATGCAACAAAAGCCCGCTGAAACATGAAGGGTTGTAGTATTGTAGTCACTGGAAAAAAGCTTCCCCTATTAGAAATCGTGTCCCTATAATGTATTCTACATATCCATATACATATAGTTTACAGAGATTAGCTATACACAGCAACATGACAATGTTAAACACAACTGCAGAACATTTTTCCTAATGGGCAAACAAACCACCCCACTTATTAATGCTCTTATGTGACACATAAAATGTCACTTGCAAAGACTATTGTTAAAAATTGGACAAACATCATTCCTCCCAAACACATTCACTCATTTGATGTTTTAATGATGGTTGCATAGAGCGCCACAGTCCTGAACGTGGAGCAAAACCTCACAGAGGTATGTAATAGGGAAGGCCATGACATATGATACCCCTCATGACCTATGTATGTGAGTGTTGTTATACTGAAAGAAATCACTCCCATCTGGTCTGGGTGCAAGGATAACAGTGACCCAAACCACTTACCCAAAAAGAGTTTGCAATTTCTTTGACGGTTTGTGCACAACTCTCAACACCATCGACTGATCAAAGAATCTTACTGTAATAGACAAAACCTCTTCCTGTCCAAAAGCTCCTTCTACACAATCAAGAGTTAAGTAGACAAACGTGGCACAGAGGTAGATCTTAGGCCCCCGAATGTTCTATGTCTGATTTTATGGTGTTATCATGTTGACTAGCTACACAACTGAAAATCCTTTTTAAAAAAAAGAAAAAAAAAGCATCATTTTTCTTTTCCATCCAACAATTTGCTTCTGCTTATCCCTTTTAGGGTAGCGGGAGGTGCTGGAGCCGATCCCAGCTGTCTTAGGACAAGAGACAGGGTACACACTGGACAGGTTGCCAGTCTGTTGCATGGCTAACACATAGACAACCAATCACACTCACATCTATGGGCAATTTAGTGTTTCCAGTTAACCTATACCCACTAACTGCATGTCTTTGGACTGTGGGAGGAAACCGGAGCACCCACAAAAACATGGGGAGAACATGCAACTCCACACAGAAAGACCCTGATGGTGGAATTGAACTCGGGACTTTCTTGTTGTGAGGCAACAGTGCTAACCACCTTGCCAGCATGCTGCCCCATTTTTCTTTCGGTAACTTTAAATTGCGATGGTGACGATATAGCATGGGCATGTACTAGTATATCCGAATTTACAACTTATTGTTATGACAAAAATGAAATAAAATACAATAGTTATGTTCTTTTAAATCTATATCTACCAGGTATTATGCATAAAAGAACATATTAAATGAGACCAAAAACAAAATGCATGGTGCTACAGCTTCCACGATGCTTTTAATCACACTGCCCTGCCCCATATTTCTGTATCTTCAATACAATTTAAGAGCACTCTCAAACAATTTCAACTACTGCATGAAGTGTGTCTAAAAATGTCTAACTTTGGATCAATTGTTATTTAAAAAAAATAAATAAATCAGGGTTTCAAACTTCCAAAACACCATGCAATAATAAAGAACAAAGTTAACTTCAGAGAGTATGCAAAGCCCCCTTTTATGTAGGTGACCAAAGCAGACTGTTAAGAGGAATGACGTTAAACAAAGCAGTGGTGCCGGAGTCTGACAGAGTATGTAACTTATATTGAAAAGCCAACGAGAACTGGAGATCAGAGATGAATAAATATGAAGTTAAAGAGGAGCGGTGGACAGACAAACAAACTACAAGGGGAAAATGGCTTCAGTCGCAAAATGGGACATTTAAAAAAAAAAACTGCTGACATCTAAAAGGCTATTGAATTTGCATACCGCAAACTTTCATCTGGGGGGATGTGAAGAAAAGACTCCACTACAGGAATCATTTAATATTTAATAAATTAGAAACAGTAGCTATGGCTAATTAGAATTTGCACATTTACAAATCAGCCCTGATAGCAAAACAAATTATGAAATATAACGGTGCTCTGTGGATTACCAAGGGAAAATCAGATGATAGACAAAGCAAATGGAGTATCACTAACAACATACTGTCAGAACACATCACACTGCTAATCCAGTTAGAGGGGATACCATAGAGGCTTTGCTTTAAAATATTGATAGGCTATTCCGTAAAAGCTTTTTTTTTCTTCTTCTTTTAGCAAGACTACATTCAGTCTAACACTTGCTTATTGCTCATGGGTCATTAGCCTCTCATCCTCTGCTGCTTGGCCAGTTTGCTTTGAAATAAAGGCCTGTGATTAAATGAATGTGTTTGCTCTGGTACTCCATTAGAGGAGGTCTGGATGCTCGCAGATCCATTGTTTGTATTACGGGTACAAAGGCAGGCAGTGTGTAAACTGTTGTTGTATTCATTATTAGATTACTTCCCGGTGCGATGGCTTTTGGTAAAAGCTGTGGAATTCTTGTAAGGAGACACGACGTGCACTCAGAGGAAAAACATTTATCAAATGATAAAAGGGAGGCCGAGGCACATTCAAACTTAAGTAGTTATAGAGTAGATGCCACGCAAAATCTACATCAATAAAAGTCAAATGAAGAAATGTAGCTTAGCACAGAGTAGAATACAGCTATTCTGCACATCAGGACCGGGCTTTTAACAGAGCAGAGTGAGAGCATATTTATCATAATGTACCAAGCGCATAATGAAACACTTTAACTCCATTTTACTCCAATTTGACAATATTTTGTCAAGTTTTCATGTAGTGAGACTTGCATGCGGTCTCTGCGCATCCATTACAACATCTATTATGTATTGTTTAAATGCACATAAATCAAGCGAAGGAATTAACAAAGAGAAAGGTTTTCAGTTGTAATGAACATGTTAAGAAAACATTCAGTAAGCCATGCGAAATATTTATATACACTACACTGAAAAAAAGTCTTAAAGTCCATTTAAAAAGTGAAGCAGAAATATTTAAGTATAGTTGATTAAACAAAAAAGAATGGATGATTGGAGTCCAGTAATTTTAGCCTTTTTGGTGCGTCAACTGATGGGCTGCACCAAAGGTCAGCATTAGATAAAATTATTTTCAACTGTGAATCAAGTAAAGCTACTCTAGTAAAGTCCAAGAACAAAAGTATGGAGTTGTGAGCATGATGGGCACAATAATGGTTTGTGGCAGTAAGTGCAGGGTGTATGTGAGGGGGAGAAAGAATATAAAATGCTTTAGGATAACTCAAATCTGGTGGAGAATTTGCTACACTGGACGAATGTGTCAACCCCACCCTGACCAAAAAGAATGAGCAATCATATCTTCAGAGACATGTTCAACCCTCTGGTGCAGAAGAATTCATACTGCTGCAGGACGCTGAACAAAAGACCAAAGAAGACAATGCAGGGCAGGACACCTTACCTAAACCCCAATAAAATCAGTTTACACCAAAACCCTGAGCCTCAAGGCCCCCATACATGTAGAGATTTAAAACACACACACACAAACACGACATCTCAGACTTGACCCTTGACTTAACACACTGGAATCATATAATAAAGTAAAAAACTGTAACCCTGCACATACAGCTAGCTTTTCCATTTTTTAGATCTAAGACTATGAATGCAGCAATTTTGACACTTTCCATTAATTCCATTAATCCTTCATACAATAGCCAAAAACTTTGGTACAATGACATATATTGCATTAGGGAAATACACAAATAATATAGCAGAAATGAACACTATTATGAGGCAGTAGTGTTTCACTTTGTGCCTACATTTGCAGGTAAAATTAGAAGTGAAGCGATATATAGAGATAGAGGAAATGTTTATTTTTTTACTAAAGGCCACAGAGGAACCCCTCTGCACTCCTTGACGACAGGGGGTCAAGTAATGCCCTTTGAAAGAGAAATGTGTTGTGACATTGTCAGCCTTAATCTGCAACTCTGCATCGATACCCTGCTATGATGGGTCAGAGGAGGGTTACAAAAGAGGCAAAGCTGTTAGTTTTAGGGCAGGGAGTTTGACACCATTACACTGAATCTGAATCCACAATCAAATCCACCTGTCAAATCCAGACTAATAGAAATCTCTTAGCGAATCAAATACCAAGGACACCCTAGTCAGCAAAGTTAATCAAAGCAGGAAAGAATTTTGATAAGCTAATTAAATTTCAAAATGAAATAGGGATGAGCAACAAAAGACATGAAATGGTTAAAAAAAAGAGACCATTCAAAACTATGGGGCTGAAAGAGTGGCTACTGGACTGTGGGTCTAAATAAACTGGTTAAACAAGGAATATCTTCTATGTTGTGCCAACTGTAAAGCCAGGTTGTTGGTTTCCTATTAATCTCAATCATGTTTGCCCTGCATGCTCACTTGCATTAATATTTAAAGGTTTGCAGCTTTTTGGTTTTTGGAGCACCTCCCGACACTACGTGATTAAATGTTACCTTGTACCGAGTTAAGGTCATGCCATTGGCCACCTCACACAACCAACACTAAACCTGTTAAGGGGGTTACTTATGTACCCGACACATATATTTTAACAATACGACCATCAATTTAGTTAAAGAAATCATTTTATCACTTAAATCATCAAGGATTGCACAAAAACGCTTTTGTATAAGAGTAGCCTACTTCGAGTGTAGTTATACACAGCAACCATGCCTGTATTAGGGACCATCATTTCAACTATAAAGAATCTGTGGAGATCACCACCCGCTCCAACCTGATGTTAAATGCAATTTGCAATGGACCTCGTTTCATTTATCATTTAAAACACCAACTGATCATATTGAGTTCCTGCATTACCGCCACCTTCTGGCAGTATGAGCTAATGACATTTCATCAGATGCTGAAAAAAACGACATAAATGTATATTTTAGACAAAAAAACGATTAATGGATTATTTATTATTTGTTTTTAACATAGCTTAATGGCCATTCAAATATCATGTTCATCTCTTATCTGTATTAGCAAATAAGACAAAAAAAAAGACTAATTATGTACTAACTAGAAAGCACAAATAAAATAGTGCAATTTGTCTTTGTGGATCTTTTCATGTTTAGTTTTTGGATTTTTATTGTTAGTCTGAGTTTAAAAAAAATGTGAGCAAAGGTAACATAGTTGTTACTAACCGATTAAAAAAAATACAAATCCTAAAAAATAATAGAAGAAGAAGAAAAAATAACACCAACTTGTACTGTGACATTTTACCATCACTAAAAGCTAATTGTAGCTAAATCCTGGTGGATGGTAAGTTGCTGGTAACTGAAGATGATTTCACTGTAGCTCTGAACTGTTTTAGACATTACCTGATGAGGAGCATGTTTGAAAAAACCTTTTGAGGTTCTTAGAGTTAAATTAAACCTACCTGGTTTCTGAAAAGTCCAAATGTCTAACAGCTAGAACAGAAAAACAAAAAAGAGGCATCAAATTATACAATCCAGAGAACTTGAGCTTGCTCGCCGATGTCTTACGGTTGATCCTCATCAATCCTCATCTATGTTTTCACCATAGGTTCCCCTCTATATTCCAGTGACAACAGACCTTTTCAACAGTGGGAGTTTTGACCTATAATAGAAGGAAAACTACAGGTGTAACTGGTACTAGAGATGTCATGATATTAGAATTTCAAACTCGATAGAGTACTTGATACCTCTGGTGACTTGACAGGATATTTTCTTTGCTAATATCAGGTAGTGTTGGTAAGGTAGGCCGCCTCTGTTTTTGCCTAGTTTCTGATAGAGTTTTCTCAGCTTCAATCAGGGATGTTAGAGAAACACAACACTTGTTAGGCATAAATACAGTAATTGGTTACAGATGGACAGGACTGAAAATAAGCAAATATTGTCACATGTTTCGAATTTTGGTATTGAAAGTCACCAAACTGACGACATCCCTAATTGATACCAGTAATAATGGTTGCAGTCCTTTCCAGGATACTCATTTTGTATGCTAATGGTACACTTAATGGAACTCAGGCTTTGTTAAGGTTATTCATTACACCTTTTCTTTCTACAAGTCAAAATGGTTGGTGTGAAAAGGTCTATGGCGTAGTAATACAGTGGTTGCATTTTCATTAAGTCCTGGACAAAACGATTCAAATATTAGATGCCAAAAGAGTCCTTTAAAGTCTTTTGTTTTAAAACCAAACTGTTAGAAGACGGCCAGAAAATGTAAAATTCTGCATTTTTCTGGTATTTACTGATGCAAGAGATGTGTCTCAAAACAAGCACTTTCTACCAAATCCTATTCTGGTGCTTGTAGATATCTGTTAGCCTCTTCACCTTAAAAGCACCCAAAAAGTTTCTAATCATCTTCTGTTCTTCATCGAGATTATTTGATGTTTAAATGTCAGAATTTATTTAAGTTTTTCAGTTGTTATACTTTTTTTTTAACCAGAGAAAGCAGCTTGTGGTTTCCTACATTTATCATTAACCTGATTCATATTGGTGAAGGCTTAATTTTACTTTCTTTCAGCTGGGTTTATTAAAGAGTATCTTTACTGTCTTAGACTGACCTCATTTACTAAGGCCAACATGAAACTGTTTCAGATCCATAGTCATCCGTCATTTAATAAGAAATGTGTGACACAATGGCATGGGCTGGATCTTCTGCATTCTCCTTTAGTGACCTGGTTTGAATCTTATGAGGCCTATTTTCTTTTTTGTGAACCAAGACTCCTAAAAGCCCATTTCATTTGATCTCTGCTACTGAGATGATACTGTTTAAGGGGCTGAGGATGAGGAGGCAGTAAATGGAGAGGACAGAGGTATTGGCCCATGTCTTGGCAAAGACTTCTTTTTGGGGGTATCAGTGACATTTCTATCCTCAGTTCCCTGAATTGGTGTTTTTTTTCCTTTGTTGATACTTCCTTTGTTCTTTAGATCTTATATTTATTTTTGGCAATAGTTTTTATTTGCGGACTGATATCTGGACATAAACTCTGAACCTTTTGGAAAAGTCTTTTGTCTTCTCAACTATTTGAACGTGTGAGACCAGTCAGTGACAGCCAAGCTCCTCCTAGACTCAAAAGCAGAAACTTATGGTTAGTAGAGCAAAGGTGGGCCTGGATGAATGTTGTAGTATTAGAGGCTTTTTAGCCCTTTTCGTGAAGGTCATTAGCAGAATAACCTGTCACTTACTGCAAGGTGAGAAGAGATTGGTATTATTTTAAGGAAACAATTCTAAAATCTCATTGCTAAATATCTTTACATTTGTACCCTCCTACTCACACATGCAGTCGCCCCTCTCCTCCTCCCCCTTCTCCCATTCCCTAGTTTTAAATCATGCATATCATACAAACTTCACATCTGTCAAGAGGGGCAAAGACACACTCAAATTTTCTGATTTGGCCAATTTGATTAAAAACAGAACATGATCACAGACTTGGCAGTTTGTTGCATTCTGCAAAGTATCAAATATTCTCTTGCCACATCCAGCTGATGTAGTGAGATCAAGTTAAATATTCATTTTGAAATTTGAAGATTAACCAACACAGCACAGACCAAGCTGTAAAATTCAAAAGACAAGGGGGCAGTCAGTGACTGGCAACCCACAGTGATTCTCTTTTAAACAAAGTGGTGTGAAGTGTCACTTGGAAGCACACACTAGATCTTTGTTGTTGTTGTTTTTAAAGAGGCATGCTTATTTGATTTGCAGCCATCTTGGGATGTCTCACAGTATCTTTGATATAAAAGGGGAAAATAGCTGAAACAACTGTAATTAAGTAAATCTGCCAAGCTGGTTTTACACTGTAAGTAGGCTACAATATACAAAAAAAACTACTTACTGGTAAATGCCAAGATAAGGCGAAGCAACAGATCCCATGAATCTGATGGCATCCACAGTCCAGATTCAGTGTGACAGCTCTAAAGTTCTCACCTGACCCCTGAAGACTGATTTCGTTTATTTAATCAAAATTTTACCTTCAAACTAAGACAGACTTGTAATGGGATAAAAATGATTCGGCTGCAGTTTTTAAAACAGAGCTCTGATATGTTTTTCAGCGCTGAGAATGTGCCCATCTTCTGTAATCTGAGATGGCCATTTGGAAATGTTGGAATAAAATACAGCAAGCTAAGGGATAATGGATAAGTGTCACATTTCCACTAAATCCTGTGTACCTCAAGGGCTTGGAGCTCTGAATACCTTTATATTATGAAGGTAAAATGTTGCATGCCTTGAGTAAATATATTATAAAGTTACATATAAGTTTACTGTCCAAACATGAAGCTGGATTCTGAGAGGGTCAGTTCTTCTGTTGATGATTGGTAAAATTGCTTTTATAATAGCTACAGGTATTCCCTTTTCATGCATGATTACTGTTTATTAACATACTGTATGTGATATAATGAAGATTTCTTTTTTGCCCTTCACTCAGCGATCCTCCACAGGGACAATCTATGGGCTCCACCCCTCTGTCCCGATGTGCCAACACGTCAATCAGCTGTAACAGCCGTCCTGGAGGAACAATATCAGGCCGTGGAGCTCTAACCACACAGATTCATTGCAACACCTAATCTGCTAATGAGCTCAGCATGGCTATTTTCAGCATTGCCGCAGACATCATAGCCATTGCTGAGGAGGCCTGGCGCGGCTTCCAGTGACAGCAGAGGACAGTTGGCCTGTTGGAGGAGGTACAAAGCAGACCTCAGCCTGCACGCTTCAGGACACCACACTCACTCCAGATCCTATTTGGAGGGATACGCGTGATCCCAGCATATCATACTGGCTGGTTACTATTCTGATTCGTATCGCCAATTTTTCATTTTTCACTTGGTGCATGGAGATATCAAATCATAAAAATATCTCCATGTAATCCGGGTTAGAACTGCCAGTAGGTTTGTGTTTCAACTAGCTCCCAAAATCAGTCAACTCATTATCAAACTGGCTAAATAATACATCAAATAATGGGCCAGAAAAGACAGTTTGTTTTCCAGCAGCTCTCTGGAGCTCGAAGTTCTGCTGTTCAAGAACAAGAGCACAAAGAAAAAAGCAACACAAACAATCCTTAATGGAACTGATACAAGAGGCTTTTTAATTATCTAACTCAATCAGCTAAAGACCAGTGGATCAATGAATCCCCATTACACTCCCCAGCTCTGTGCCCAGACAGCAGCAGTTTACATCAGTTCAAACAGCAAGGCATGCTGCAGCTAAGTGACAGATTACAGGTTGTGGCTAATCTAATGCAGCCACAGCATTTGTACAGAGTACATCTTTAATTCAGACTGCAAGCTTCTCTCATTGTGACCATGTCACTTAACTGATACAGCCTCTCTACAATATTTATTGTCCCTAACAGAAGATGTGACTTCCAAGTTTGAGGGCATGCGAGAAGAAAAAAACAAACAAAACAACACTATTGCCTGGGTGACCCACATTACAGGACTTGTGAGCTCATTGGGTTTATAATTTATATTTTTCACAACTGTGCATTTAGCACAGGTGCTATGATAAAAAAAAAAGAGCAGCTGTGCTAGTGCACCCACATTTGTGGCATTCATGGGCCAAGGGTAAAAAGATGCTTTTTACTCAGGCTTTCTTAAATGAATTCAATAGTTTAAGATATGCTGTAAAACAATAAATGTCTCAACAATCAGCTGCTTCTCTAATGCATTCCTGATCTTGTGGATGGACTCCAATCCAACAGTTTGAACATCAGCTTCCAATAGCCCTGGTTCTGCTCTGCAGCCTCGGCATAGCGGCACATGAACCAGTTCTCCACCCGAGTGGCTCTTCAGCTGGAAACGGATATCCAGATCTGAACAAGACCTAGCATTACCAGCTGCAGAATACAATGGTGTTACTGGAGGACATCCAGCTGGAGAGCAGCGGAACGACAACGGCCTGCAGGTCGAGAAACTTGCTGGGTTAGTTGTGACAGAACTTTTAAAAGTTAGGACGACAGGATTAAAAATTTGACAAAAATGTTTAAAAACAAAACATACATTTTATAACAGAGTTTTTTCACAGATAAAACTATCAGAAGTCAGTAGTGTCAAGATTCATTTGTGTGCTAAAATGTAAGGTTTTTTTACTTAAAAAAAGCTAATTATTAATAAAATATTCAATATACATGAGTTTGATCTATTTTTGAGGCTTTGAATATTGATCAAATATTGATATAACTGATCAAACACACACATCCACACATGTGCAATAACACTAAGTGCAATACTCTTTTCTGGCATCGTTGTATTTTTACTCAGTTGTATACAGCATTTGTATTCTATTTTTATCCTATTGTATATTTTATTCTATTTTATTCTATTGTATATAGTATTTTATTTTATTCTATTCTGTACAGCTGTGTACTGTATTTATTCTTATTATATTCTAATTTTTGCTTCATAACTTTTGCACTGTCCACTTCCTGCTGTGACAAAACAAATTTCCCACGTGTGGGACTAATAAAGGTTATATTATCTTATCTTATCTTATCTCATTACATAATAACAAGGCCATGGCACATAAAAAGACTAACATTTCATTTTAAATATTGCATCACACTGATTACGACTATTAGTTACATGCAAATGTTAGAAGTTATCTAAAGAAAATAAACCTTAGAATATAAATGATTAAATTCACCAACACATTATCAATGCTGACATCCAGTTTATAAAGCATCCAGTCAGAGAGGTTCCAAACTTTTGGACAATAGTTCAAGTGCCAGACCCTAAAACATCCACATTTCTGTGGGATTACTTTCAAATTCAAGACAAAGTAATCTACATCTAAATCAAAGTTGTCTCTAAAGACATTTAAGTAAGGAGTATACACTTACTGGCTCATATTAGGTCTGAATTTTAGTTGTAGATGGTTGACGACCAACATATTGATCATGTTTGGGTTGTAAAGAATTCAACATTTGTTCAAGAAAACATCATGATTTGACACAGTCGTGATCTTACATCCAAAACAATTTTTTAAAAGTAACATTTTATAGTGTTGGAATTATCAGTGTGTCTCTCGATTGTAACAAATAAAACAAAAATAAGTGTAAGATTAAATCAAATATGAGTCACATGTGTAAAAATCATCATGTGATATTAAATGGGCACACTTACCAGAGTCTTGCCTCTGCCTTGCTGCTGAATATGCTTCTCATTTGTAGGCATCCACACAATTATTTTGGGTAGTGCCAATTGAATATCTGATTGGGCTTATGAATTCAGGGGATTAATTTCACTGCAACAATGCATCAATTGTTTCCAGTAAGAGCTGCAGAGGCAGGCGGTGTTGTTGTTCAGTAAACTGATCATATACAGAGTGTACTAATGCTTCTTGTGGCCGAATCCATTGATCTGCTGTCCCCTTGCATAGTACTTCCCTAATGATATCTGAGATGCCACTGTTACAGAAACGGAGAGCAGCATTTCCCCAGCCCTCTAGAGCAATTTATTGTGGGAAGGTAATAATAAGTCTATATTTGAAAAAATGGACTAGATGAGCTTGTTTCTGAATGTGGGCTCTGAGCCTGAAACCACAGCGGCTGATGGTGGCACAGAGAGTCATTTTCAATCTCTCTTTAGAGACAGGCATCATTGACTGTAAGAGAGCAATTAAAAACAAGCTACAGTACATTTTGTTAAAATCTGCACTCACATCATTTTTTTAAAAGTTTTTTTATTCACTCCATTAAAAATTGCACAAACGTTACTGGGATTAGATTTCTTAGATCGTTTTCTCTGAAGCTCACTCTCTTTCCCCCAAAATAAAATACGGAATATTCCAGATATGTAAACAGATTGTACAACAAGTCACACAAGGACATGCGACAGCTCTGTGGCCTTTAATGGAGCTGAGCGCTGTTGAGATTCAGCCATAATTGGACGTCGTTTTTGGGTCGGAAAAATGAAGCCAACACAGAAGTGCCTGAATGCCACCAGAAGGTGATAACTGTGGTTTAAAAAAAAAAAAAGAGTTCCCGTCTTATGGAAATCTGTGGAAAAGCATCGTTCTGTCTTGACCTCTGAAGGACAAAACTATGGCTAAAGCCTTCTCAATCATAAGTCAGTAACAGATGTGAGTGCAGCTTCACACTCAGACCAAATAGCAAGAGTCCTTTGATTACATTTGGGTTACACATCACCAGCTGTCAGCATGTCATTCTTTGAAGCCTGGATGATCAAGTGTTGAGGCAAAAACACACCAATCAAGGTGGTTTGAAGCTTTTACCTTTAGCAGGAGCAGTTTTCTTGCATATTTTGCAAAGCACTATGCTTTGTTAGACACTGTTGAAGTAGCTCCCTCCTTCTATGGGGGTCAGGTCAGTTTTGCTGGAGGAAATTTGAGGGACACCCAAAAATACAAACAAGCTGGAGGCTCCTTCAAAGCAACCAGTGCCACCAGCTGATAGTCTTCATGCGACGGTGCATTTATGCAGTAATTCATGATAAAGGACCAACAGAGCACTGATTACATATAAGGAACATGTATTTCATGCTGGATTTCTAATTGTATGACCTATAAGCCACAATCATCCCACCCCCCCAAAAAAACCAACTTAAATATTAAACATCCCAGGATATAGAATATATGGAAGTTTATCTATTTGAATTAAATCACGAAAAAATGAACAATGGGTGGATGAGCAGTAGACTCTTTGGACCCATGCACAATTTCTTTGATTTCCGTATAGCTGATGCAATCAGGGATTTGTCATGTGGCAGAAAAATCTAATGAGCAACTAAACCATTATTAGCAAATACATTTCCAGAGCCTGCTTTTTTCTCCCTTGGGTGAGGAGTGTCAGTGGTGCAGCCATCAGCCACTGTATGGTAAACATAACACTGAAACAAACCACAGTCAAGTTTCTGGCCATCGATCTTCAGTCATTAGCTATGAGCTCATGGCGCCACTCAATGACCAGCAGGACTCTCAGGGTAACATAAGCACACAACCCCACTATTGATCCTAATACGTCCCTCCTTGTGTCAAACACTCTTAACAAAGGGTGTCAAAGAGCGCTACAGCCAAACCGAGAAGAGTGAGTCAACAAAACCAGGACATCTGCTTTTACTGAGACCGATTTCGTCACCAAGTTTATTTCTTTACATTTGCTAATAGAGCTGTTTTAACTTCGAGCATTTTCAGATGAAAACACAGATTCTATCACAATGCTAGTTTTAATCTAACATTTAAATGGCGTTAATTAAACTATATTCAGCAGAGTGTCTTAAATACATATTTTATATACATAATTTGATCATGTTGCTTCCAGTAATAATGCCGAATGTGTTAAGCACATGTCAAAGGCTTATCAGTCATTTTTAAAGGAAAACTGTAAACAAAAAAAAGAAAAGAAATCTGTACGTTTCTATGGCTTGACTTGACCACAAGCACTGCAAACATTTGTCTTTACCCACAACTGCCTGTGTTGTAGCAACACAATTTGGACTTTTTGTTAAATGGTGCAGCTGCTATAAACAAAAGTTCTTTTAATGGGCTTGAACCTGATTTGTAATGAATTAAAATTACCACTTAATTACCGCTTTTCATCAAATTTCAATTCCTGCCAGAATAATTTGGAATAATTATTGTTACACAAGAGCTCACAGAAAAACTGAAGCTGGCCAACCAAATTTGGAAAAAGTTCCCATCTGACCTCCTCACAATTAGCTGGGCCTTAGCTGTGGAGGAGGTATATTTAGTAAATATACTAATTTAATAAATATATTTAATTAAAAATAAATCCATCCCCATCCATCTTCGTTCACTTATTCAATACAGCGCCGTGGGGTTCCTGGAGCCTATCCCAGCTGTTAGCACATCGTGGACAGGTTGCCAGTCTATCGGAGTTCTAACACTGAGGTGCAGGCAACCATTCATGCTCTGATTCACACCCACGGCCAATCTAGAATATATAACAACGTAATAAACCTGAATCATTAATGTCTTTGGGGAAAACAAACTCCACACTGAAGGGCTTCAGCCAGTTGGTTGATTTAATTCAGGACCTTCCTCTTGTTGCGAGGCTAACAGTGTTAGCACCACAGAGTCATGAAACCAATGCATTTTCACACGGGTGCTTTTTAATTTGCATTATTTAACAAGAAAGTTTACGATTTAAGCTCAGTTAACAACTACAAGCACATAATTTTTTTCATCTCCTCCAACTGTCACAATCTAAACCCCAAATCATGTTTCAGTATAGCTTGTTGTCACTGTGGAAAAAAGGCTGGCAAGGAATATTTTTGACATAGTTTCCCCAGACAAAATTAACACAACCACATACAGTCTGATAGACTGACAGACAAATGATCACCATAAGCAGTATGATAATCCAAGTCGAACTTTTTGTTAAAAGAAGTGCCTATCTAAATTCATATAATAAACATCAAGAATAACCATCTCCGAGCATCAGCATTTCCAATAAAAATTTCTTTCAGCAAAAAAGATAATTGGATGATTTCCTGAGATCTATTATAGAAAAACACTCACTTTCATTACACCAGACTTTGACATAATTTCAAGTTCTCATTTTACTTAAAAAAAGAAAGAAAGAAAGAAAGAAAAAAAGTGAGACTGGAATGGAGCACAGTTCAACCCCTGGGCTAATCGTGGGGCCTTTTATCTGCAGCAGAAAGAGTGTCTTTTGTCAGAAACAGCACCCTGAGTCTGAAGAGAGGAGGAGGAGGAGGAGAGGAGAAGGAGGGAGCGTTCTGGGCATTGTCTCTCTGGAGGACACTAATGGGTTTTGGTGTCATGTGTTTTTCACTCAACACTTGACACATGGAGCCATTCCCCTTCAATCACTCCACTTTAATGCCCATTACGATGAGGTATGCCACAGTAACAGGCTGACTTTTGGTCACTTTGATTGTCCAAAATGAGCGTCTATTTTAAAGTCTTTCCTTTCCTTTTAAAATACCAGTCTTTCTTTGCATCTTTACACGCTAAGTTGTCTTGGTAACATGCAGCCTCGCTGTATCTGGTGTGTGCGTGACACCATTCTTTAGCGTACAGAGTGTACGAGCCAATGTCAGACTGCCTGAGTAGTTTTGTGTGTAACAAAAGTAACAAGAAGCTACTGGTTGTAATTCTCTTTTCAAGGCACTAGACTGTCTAATGAACTCCTGAATGCCAATGAGGGTGGGGGAGGAGGCTTCACAGAATTTGGGGCAATAAAAGATGTATTCTATCCAAAAGAAGGGGGGGAAAAACAGTTCTCCTTGTCCTTACCTGGCACAATTTAAATTATTGCTCCATCTTGGTAAAGTAGGACACTTCATACCTCCTAATCCATTAGGCAATTAATTTGGGAACTTAAAAACACCGCTGCAGATTTCTGCCGAGCAGTCGTGGTAGTTCTACTAGACAGGGAGCACTCGGGGGCAGTCCCTGAAACTTGAGTAGATGATTAAGTGCATTTCTGCTCCTGAGGAGAGATTATGTCTTGTGCCAGTGCCCGAGTCAGAGGATGGAGCACGGCTGTGGAACTTGGCAATGGTCGAGGTACATTGAGATAATGATGTACCTGTCCTCAACAATAACGCTAATCATATCTCACCTCTAGGGTTTCGCTTTAAGGTCAGAACAAATTCGCTACCATACATTAAGTCCTTGTATTGTTTTAATGAAGGTGCACGGATTCCTGCCGCTTCGGATTGCACTTGCACCTCAAATGTCCCGAGTGTATAAATGCCTCCAAATTCTAATTCACCGCTCACTTAACAGAGAAAAAATACCCAGAAATGCTGGAACAGCTCGGAACGCTAAACACTATGAGGAAGGAGATTGTGACATGCAAGACCACAGGCCAATTTTTAATAAATGTGAAACCGAACCGCAGTCTACTGCTCGAAAATTATAGCCATGCACCACCTTTCCACTCTGCACACTCAGAAGGGCAGGAGCAGCTCTCCAAATGTATGGGGGCCACTGAAACGAGCATCTGTGTCGACGCCAGGCCCTGATGGGAGTTTTTTCCTTCCTTTCTTTTTTTTTTTTTTAATAGAGGGAGCCATTGAGATATATTTATGTTTCTTCCCCCATTACTAGAGCTTTAAATAATAAAGCAAAATAAATAGCATCCATTAAACTGATCACATTGTGCTAACTCAAATTGTGTTTATTATGCTAATGGTACATGAAATTAAGAAAAAGACCTTGATGCCAGTGGATTTAATTAATGGGCTTTGGGAAAGGCACTGAGACATAATTCATTTCTGAGTAAGTCTCATTTGCAGTTCCATGGGTCCTCATGCCGCTGATTGCCTGAGTTATTCTTGCAGATGTGCTGCTCACAGCATGTCCCTCCATTAGAAATGAACACCTCATTATATAAACTACCTAATTAAACATAATACAGCTCTGCATTGACTCATTAATGCGTAGCCTTCTTTTCTCCGAAGGAAAGAATGTGATGGGGGGGGTTAGGGTTAGAGGAGAGAGAGGCAGAGATAAAGCAAACGAGAGATGGAGCACGAAGGAAAAGGTGCCGTAAAAAGTATAGGCGAGTCTACTGTAGCAGAAGCTACACATTTTTCACCAAGTCAAGTCTTGGTTAACAAACACATCTTAAAAAAAAAAAAAAAAGTGAAACACTGGTCATTTCTGCATCTGAACCCTGAGCTAAAAGCTGATTATATCTGATGTAGCATTTTTTAAAACAAATGTGCAGTCAACAAGACAAGTGCAAATTTAAGCAAACGCTTACTGACCAAAACTTGCTAAATCGAGGCCGCCTCCCTCTGTGGCTCAATCACAGCTCAGAACCTAAAGCAAACACTGACTGTGAAAGCCTCAATAATTAAACACTAATTAAAACAACACTGGGATATACAAGCAAGATAGTGAATGCTGCAGAGTCATGGATTACTGATACTCACACAGTGCCCTATTCATTGCTTTTCCCCCTGCCAAACGGTGCCAGTGAGTTTTACAGGTTTTTGCTGACCCTTTTAAGGGTACATAATGTGTACATTTCCAAGTCTGTACGTTTGCTCTGTGGTTCTACCATGAACTGATAATGAGAACATGATACCACATTACAAGGTGGTGCCTCACTCATTGGATGGAAAACTGCTCAATAGGGCACACGATCTAAAACATTTCCAGGCTTCTTCCTTCAAATACCAGATGTTTTATAGGCTTCGACAATTTCAGGTTCACAGAGCACATCTTCAGTTGAGCCAGCAGAAAACACGATCCTGCCAGCCATGCTGAAACCCACCATATATTAATGGGCATTAAAGAGGAATTAAGATTTTAGCATTTTTGCTAAACACATCCACCTATCCATCCTCTACTGCTGCAGATTCAGGTCGTGGGGACAGCAGAAAAGTCCAGACATCCCTCACTCTTGCCACCTCTTCCAGCTCATTCAGCAGGTCACCGAGTGATTCTGAAGTCAACCAAAATGATTCCTGGGTCTGCCTCAGGGCCTCCTTGCAGTAGGACATGCCTGAAACACCTCACATAGGTGGTGGTGTCTGAAGGCATCCTAGTCAAATGCTTGAACAACCTTAGTTGGTTCCTTTTGATGTGGAGAAGCAGTAAGTCTACTGAATGACTGAGCTCGTCACCCATCTCAAAGGAAGCTAATTTATACCATTTTTATCTGCAACCTAATTCTTTCAGTCACTACCCAAAGCTTGTGGCCACAGCTGAGGGACATAGACTGACCGGTAAATCACAGCTTCCTTTTTAACCACAACAGACAGATACAACGTCCAGATCGACATGGATACTGTACCAATCCACCTGTCAATCTCGAGCTGCCCCCTCTCTTCACTTGTGACCAAGACTTCAAGATACTAAAAGTGGCTGAGTTTCCACTATACCCTTCTCCAGTTGACAACCATAGGCTCAAACTTGGAGGTGTAATTCTCAATCCCACCACTTTACAATCGACCGCAAACCTAAATCTACAGTGCAAACTGGAGGTCGCTAGCAACTCGTATCTTTAGCTAGCTGGCATGCTGCGTCCATGAAAACCTTTATAAACAAAACAAGCTGCTTTAATAGTTAAAGCAAGGAAAATGAAGAGGGAGAGTGACAGAAGAGAGGACAAACAAGACTGAGGTAAGTATTTATACGATGGAGAGAGCTTCTGGATTTAAGGGGGTTCAAAACAGTCAGCCAGCTGGCGTTATTTATCTGCACTCTGAGAGACACAGCATACTTTGTAACAGCATCCTGGAGGAACTGGACAACCTCTGCACTCTGAAAGGGCAGCAGGTACCATCTCATGCAGAAATACTATAGGAAAATCAGTCAGGAGATATAAAGAGAGAGGGATGGTCCGTGCCACCATCTACTAAACCCTCTTTGGGGATTGTCTGGTTGTTTCCTCTCCAATCCAACTTTAATTTGTACCAAACTAGGTAAAAGATTCACAATGGTTAATGCTTCCTAACTAGACAGATTGATATCCCTGAAGCTTAATTGACTTTGTGATGACCCTATATAGAGAGTCATAATAAGTGTTATATCTACCATACTGAAATAGAGGGAAACAGGTACGCATGTTCTTAAGTTATTTTAAAAGCAAATATCATCAAGTCCTTAGTCCTATTTATTGTGTAATATAAATACAGTCAAGATCTTCAAGTCACTCAAAACCACAAGATGAGGATGTTTTGTACATTTTTATGAAGCATGTAATAAATAAAATAAGTATTAATACAAATACATTTAAGATATTTGTGCACCTTTTTCTTGTGAATCAGATCTAACTGATGAAAACTAATTTCAAATAAATGTATTATACTGTCTTAACCGTTAGTCACACCTTCAAATTCTTTACAGTTTTACAGACTTTTTATAATTAGGTTCAAAATTCATTAAATTAAGTTGAAAGTTTCATTCTCAACCTTGGAAATATGTGTAGGAGTATGAACACATATGTAAACACAACCATTTCAGTAATTAAATCGTGTTATAATGGATGGCTAAACACTTTACATACTACATTTCTATTTCTGATTCTCTCTTTTAAAGTCTCTCGGATAGTGTGTCTGTGACAACTGTATCATGCAAATTCAAAGGCGGCAAGCAATAACCTTCATCAAACTGACGAAAAATAAATGCTTTGTCAGTGGCAATTTCAGAGAGTCCAGCAAAGAAGGGAAAGTATCTGCAGTAAATTATTGTAAAAAATAGTTCAATTCAATTTTATTTATAGATCACCAAATGACAACAGCATTCGCAGACCCTACAATACAGAGAAAACCCCAACACTTAGACGTCCAATCACTTAGTGACAGAGGGAAGGAAAAACTGCCTTTTCACAGGAAGAAACCACCAGCCGAACCAGTGTCATGGAGGGGCAGCCACCTGCCACAACTAGCTGGGGTGAGCTGAGGCAGACAGGATAAAAGACAAGTCATGACACCTGATTCGCTGCATTTCTAATCTGAGGTACATGTTTTGAGTCTGATAAGTGTTTCTGAGATTCTTTAAATGGAAAAAGTCACGTGAAACAAGGAGAGGGATTCTTCAGAGTCTCTACAAATAACCACAGATTTAGACACATTTGCTGGCTGTCACAGTTCATTCAGTTAATGTATAAACCCTCCACAACATAATCCGCTTTTCTGACAGAAAATAGGGCCTTCAGGGGAACACCGTCAAAACTGTTGACCCCAACAACCTTCTGTCTATACAGTAACCTGAAACCATTATAGAGATTCATAAAGATGATTCCTCCCTGCCTCTAAATACAATAAGCTTCCTGCTTTTGACTTCAAATTACTGTAATTGCTGCTCACCTTTCATTTATGATATAATTTACTCCTGCCTCTCCTTTCTCTTTACCCTCTCTGCCCTTGTCTTGCGCCGTCAGACAGGCACAGTTTATCATGGAAGTGTACTTTAAAAAGAGCTGACAGTTGATTTGTTTACCCACAGAAAAGTATTACAAACTGTCATTAGATCACCATTATACTGTGAACCTCAGGAAAACTAGTGGACACATAAAACTTATTAGCATACACAAGCCTGTGACATAACTATTAACATACACCCACTGACAGAGTTTAATCAGATTAATTAGAGCACAACAAAACTGAAATTAAAACCAGAAAGTAATTCAAAACAGTCAGACCAATATAACTTAATACCACATTTAAATTATGCATTCGCAAGGTAACAGGGCCCATAATGTTGAATATATTAAGAAACACACTAATGAGCTCCTGCAAGTCTGTTCAGATATAGAAAGCATGCACCAACTACTGTATGTTGCTGTTTTAATGTGGATTTTTATTGTTTTTTAGTCAACTTATCTGGATCTTTTATTAAAAACACTATATGTTTAGTTGTATTCATCCTACTACAAAATTCCTGATGATACAAAGCGGATTATAACACGTTATGAAACAGGCACCCATTAAGAATTTACCTTCTTAATTATCCTGCAATTATGTCACAGCTTTATGGGGCAGTTATGCCCTATGGAGCTTTCCTGAGACGTAATCCAACAACTCATCCCTGGACTATAAAATCTACATTAAAAGTTGCCGCATAGTCACAAAGGAAAATCACAACAATTGCAAATGCAGATAATTAGTCTGCGATTGCTAGAAATTAGGCCATTATGAAAACTGCAACCACCCCCGCTGACAACTTCACTCTGTGATTAACTGTTAATAATGCCGCTTCCCTGCAAAAACCATTTCGAGCAACTGTGCCGCATCCAGAGTTAGTTCAAATGACTGCACACAGACAGTCGCTGACGATTAGACCGTACAAACAGATACTGTATGTTTTTAATTTCCACATCAAACCGCCATCATTATTGTGATTGTTTTATATTTGTCATCCCCGATAAACCGAGGGTTTGCATAAATAAGTGCGACAGAGGTCATCATAATCGATGGCTCAACAGCAGCATCTGTATCTGACTCTCCAAAAACGTAATGAACATGTTTGTGAAGAAACATCTGAAGTATTTATGCATTTTGGAAACCTATGTAGCGATGTTAAAATATCTGAGTGTTTGTTAAAAAATGACAAATGCAAAAGTTTGAGTATGCAAAATTTTTAAATCCTATCAGGTTGAATAAATTCAGCTGCTACAGTGTTGCTAGCTGCAGTGACAAAACCTTTTGACATTGCTACTGTTACAACTCGTGCCTCCAACTGGTTTCTTCTCCATAGCAACAGCACCCAGCTTATGGGTACTGTAGTATGTAGACCCATTTAGATACAGTTAGTTGTATTTGAGCCCTGCTCATGGCAAAAATCAAAATAACAGCAATTTTAATTAATATTTGAAATCACAATTCATCACACACTTTGAAAAAAAAAAGAAAAAATGGCACTCATCTTTTTAATTCAGTGGGTTTCTTGAACATTAATTATTATTGAAATGAATTATGAAATTAATGTGACCTGAACTAAACCTGTCACGATTAATCCAAAAGAGGGAAATCAGGCCTAATGGGATCTTTATTTGTTTTTTTAGACTAAAGTTACAACCTTTAAGTTAACTAATGTGTCTTAGAAGCAACACTAAACTGTACCAACCACCACCCAAAAAAACCCAGACAACAGGTATCTGAGGTAACATCAAGATGATATCAAGAAGTCTGGCCCTCAGTCAAGACAAGGTTATTAAGCTGAGAAAGAGGCTAAGCAATACAGAGGTGACGTGCAGCAAAAGCAGAGTGGAATTAGGGCTGTCACTGGTGATACTGGTCCACTGACACTTTGTGTTGTTCTGCTGATTCTAAATTCTCTGAATTAGCAGATGCAAACTACAACCTGTGAAATATGTCTTTATGGTGGATGAAAGGATCAGCATATTAACATTCATTCATCTTCCGTCATGTCATGAGTTTAAAAAAAAAAAAGGGGGGGGGGGGGGTACTGAAATAATGAAAAAAACTTGCATTTCTTTCAAAAGGAGAAACAAAATATAAATATGGAATTACAAGTTATTGTAGTTCATAAAAATCACAGACGGTGGACCATAATCTTTTTATGTACCGTTTTACTGAGTGTTTATACAGTGGGGCAAAAAAGTATTTAGTCAGCCACCAATTGTGCAAATTCCCCCACCTAAAATGATGACAGAGGTCAGTAATTTGCACCAGAGGTACACTTCAACTGTGAGAGACAGAATGTGAAAAAAAATTATCCATGAATCCACATGGTAGGATTTGTAAAGAATTTATTCGTAAATCAGGGTGGAAAATAAGTATTTGGTCAATAACAAAAATACAACTCAATACTTTGTAACATAACCTTTGTTGGCAATAACAGAGGTCAAACGTTTACTATAGGTCTTTACCAGGTTTGCACACACAGTAGCTGGTATTTTGGCCCATTCCTCCATGCAGATCTTCTCGAGAGCAGTGATGTTTTGGGGCTGTCGCCGAGCAACACGGACTTTCAACTCCCGCCACAGATTTTCTATGGGGTTGAGGTCTGGAGACTGGCTAGGCCACTCCAGGACTTTCAAATGCTTCTTACGGAGCCACTCCTTTGTTGCCCGGGCGGTGTGTTTTGGATCATTGTCATGTTGGAAGACCCAGCCTCGTTTCATCTTCAAAGTTCTCACTGATGGAAGGAGGTTTTGGCTCAAAATCTCACGATACATGGCCCCATTCATTCTGTCCTTAACACGGATCAGTCGTCCTGTCCCCTTGGCAGAAAAACAGCCCCATAGCATGAAGTTTCCACCCCCATGCTTCACAGTAGGTATGGTGTTCTTGGGATGCAACTCAGTATTCGTCTTCCTCCAAACACGACGAGTTGAGTTTATACCAAAAAGTTCTACTTTGGTTTCATCTGACCACATGACATTCTCCCAATCCTCTGCTGTATCATCCATGTGCTCTCTGGCAAACTTCAGACGGGCCTGGACATGCACTGGCTTCAGCAGCGGAACACGTCTGGCACTGCGGGATTTGATTCCCTGCCGTTGTAGTGTGTTACTGATGGTGACCTTTGTTACTTTGGTCCCAGCTCTCTGCAGGTCATTCACCAGGTCCCCCCGTGTGGTTCTGGGATCTTTGCTCACCGTTCTCATGATCATTTTGACCCCACGGGATGAGATCTTGCGTGGAGCCCCAGATCGAGGGAGATTATCAGTGGTCTTGTATGTCTTCCATTTTCTGATGATTGCTCCCACAGTTGATTTTTTCACACCAAGCTGCTTGCCTATTGTAGATTCACTCTTCCCAGTCTGGTGCAGGTCTACAATACTTTTCCTGGTGTCCTTCGAAAGCTCTTTGGTCTTGGCCATGGCGGAGTTTGGAGTCTGACTGTTTGAGGCTGTGGACAGGTGTCTTTTATACAGATGATGAGTTCAAACAGGTGCCATTCATACAGGTAACGAGTGGGGGACAGAAAAGCTTCTTACAGAAGACGTTACAGGTCTGTGAGAGCCAGAGATTTTCCTTGTTTGAGGTGACCAAATACTTATTTTCCACCCTGATTTACGAATAAATTCTTTACAAATCCTACCATGTGAATTCATGGATTTTTTTTTCACATTCTGTCTCTCACAGTTGAAGTGTACCTCTGGTGCAAATTACTGACCTCTGTCATCATTTTAAGTGGGGGAACTTGCACAATCGGTGGCTGACTAAATACTTTTTTGCCCCACTGTATCCTGTACAGGATGGGTTGTGAACATTGCAGTAAGGGCCTCTAGTCATTGCATGCCAGCCGTTTCAATGTAATGCAAGACCTTCCTGAAACTCTTGAAAGCTGACAGTGCTTGACATGAGCTGTGTTAATTACAGTAATGGCACGCATTCTCATTAAGTCGTTGTTTACGTATCCCGGGGCCTTCTGAAGCCCAAGTGGTGCTCTGGTGTGCTCGAGCACCACCGCCTCACTGGTCTGCGTGGCTATGGCCTCGTTAACACAGACAGCTGTTCCTCCCAGCCACAGCCACGGCCAACATGATGAGTGGCGCCGGACATGCTGCTGAACACACCCACTGCTGGAGCAACTGTCAGAAATAGAAGCATCCCACAAGGCAGGAAAACATCAATGAGTAATCAGCGAGAAAGTGCTCCTTGGTTTATGTTTTTCCAGACCCAGCCTCCAACCCCCCCGCGAACCAGCCGATCTCCTTCATAACACTGTTCATGGGGCGCACTCATAATCCCGTCCTTGCCCTTTAAGTCGGTGCAGTCGAAGGTGCAGCTGGTATATAATTCTACCAGTAACCTGCGGTGAGAAAAGGCATGTGGATCACACAAACTGCAAGAATTCTTCAGGACTTCTCAGCTAGAGTCAGAACCCAAACAGTAAATTGTAGGTCCACATTTGTTAAAAATGAAATGATTTTTTAGTTTTAGTGGAGAATAAAAGTGTAATTTTCACTGCTACTCTCTAACTTAGCTGCAACATGCACACAAGTTATTTAGCAGTACATTCCAGCTGCAGGAAACATGTTACGGAGCTAAAATATCTTCATTTAGTAAATCGGCCAATGCAATGTTCTTCATATGAGATGGTGTAGTTCTCACATTACTAAAGAAGAATGAAGAATAGAAGTTTTGTTTAGTTTTTTTGTGAAAAAGATCTTCTCTGGGGAAGCGGCTGAATGGCATCAAGGGCTGCCAGGAAAGCCACACTTTCATCAGTGTATAATTCCAGCAGCCTGCCAGGACTAGGCTGACTCCCCACCCAGTCACCCTGTGCACCCAATTTGTTTGTTTTTTTTACAATCACTACAACCCATAAGTTAGCAAATGTATCTTTGTGGCCCACTGTTGTGGTTAACCATGTTTGCACCATCTTGCACTATAATACTATGTAAAAAGGTCATACAAAGATGTAATAAGCTGAGGAGTGTTGTGCTTACATAAGGGAGTATGTGCCTTTTTGTTTTTCCAAGTAAATCCCTATAATAGCTCATTTATTTGGTATCCAACTGATCTGTCTGCTCACAGATTAACTGCACAGACTTTAATCCGGTTGTGTGTTTCCAGGTTGCGCTGACAAATGCAGTGAAATTCTGTTTAGTATGTTGACTGTCTGGCAACTTGGATAACGTACAAACCCACTTAATTTACTGATGCATGTATTCTAATTATTCAAAATGAAATTAGAAATTTTGGGGAAGAGAACTTCTTATAGTGAGGCAGCAGTGCTAACTGCTGTGCTGCCCAAGGCTACCTAGTTAGTGACTGAAGTTTCAAAATAAGAGCAAGGGCCCCATCTGAAGGCAGACTAAAAATTTTAAACCTTTCTAATGCAACTGAATGAAATGTAAGAACAACTTTGTACTAACTAAAACTGAGCGTGAAAGATGCCAGGTGACTATTTTTGCAAGATGGTTTACCCTTAGCTCTCAAAGACCACAACAAATGCACCCTTGTGAGTAACCACAACAAGCTGACCTGAGGTGTTTTGGGATAATTCAAACTTGCTAATAAAATCCATCTGGAAACAAACAGGATTGCATCTTTGTCTGGGGTTCAGCATCTCGTCCAAAGACAGGTCAACATGTGGAGAAGCATGTTTGCTTTTGGGAAACAGAATGAGTATCTCCACCTGTGAATGCTAGGTCTGGTAACATTAACTAATGCAATCCATTTCCTGGTTCAGCTACTGATTGTTTTTTGCGAGCAGACCTCGAGTTACTGATCTTTCTGATTGATTTCCACTCAGAACTCTGCAAGTGCCTTACTTCTCTCACAGTCTGCTAACAACTAAGGCGAAACTTTTCAGGCTGTATTAGACAGATATCTGTGTATCAACCATCTAACTCCTTACACTGTAGAAGGCAGAGGTGTTGGTCACTCAGTCACATGGTCAGTTGGTCAGACCAAACTATCCATGCAGACCCTTAGTCTTGTATCCATCAGTTTCTACAAGATATGTTTTTATTTTTTGACCAAATTCTGCTCTGGAACATACCAAAATATATTTTAAGCTATGATTTAATATGACAAATGATAGAACTTGTAGGGATCAATCAGTCTGATTGAATCACAATCAGCCCATCTACCATCTAAAATAATCATGTAGTCTCAAATGAGACCAAGCAGAAATTGATTAATGCTTTCTTGAATCTATTGCAATATTTAAATTTCCACCTTATCACTACAGAGGAAAGATGGCGGCGATGCCTTCGAGAAAAGCAGGTTGAAATGTCTAATAAGGGAACACTTCCTTTTCTCCGAGTGTGTGAACTATAAAAGCTTTAATTTCCCTATCATCATTGGGATCTAATACCAATCTGTATTCTTTATTCAGGCCGTCTGTGTTGCTGCCAGACAAAGCCTTTGAAAAGCCAATTCCTGGGAATTAAAGAAAAGAGATTAAAATATCATTAGGTGCTACATAATTGAATGTCAATTCTGAATAAACTTGAATTCAATTCCTGGTCATTAAACTGGATGTGGTCTGCCTTTTTCCAATCATACTTTTGAGCACACAGATGAGAGCGAGGTACTAACTTCAAAATCATTAAATGGAAGAGAGTTTGTTTGGCTTTGGCGTGCCAGGCTCCTTTGATTCTGGCTCAGAGCGGAGGGATGAGCAGCTGGAGGAGGGATCAAACTGAAACAAAGCTTCAGAAAATTGAAGGAAACATGAGCATAATAATATTTAATAATTAAAATCTAACAAACAACGGCAACCGAATGAAGCAATCTGCAAAAGTGTGCAACATCATTTGCATAATTGATACAGCATCCCCCCCCCCCCCTTTCCTCTGTAAATGAATGATGAAGACAATAAAAGATGTTGCTAAAATTGGGAACAATAACAGCAAAATTTCATCAAGGCCCCCATGCTCTGATTAATCTGCGCTTGAAAATCAGTGCAGGAGAAAGAGAGGGAGAAAGAATCAGAGGAGGCGGGGTGGGGGGGGTAGCTGGGTGATTAACAACAGCAGGGACTGCCACCGTGGACAACGTGCCCTGTTTCGCTCGGCTCCAGGGGCACCATACGAACACCCCTTCCACACAGCTGCTGCAGGCACTGACTAACTGGATCATCCCCCAAAGTCTGAATGAATTCAAGCTTTTGTATCGTCATTAACCCGTACGGCACAGTCTCCATGCCTCAGCACTTAAAAACTCACAATTCAGCGCCCACACCCACCCTCAAAAACCCCGTCTTTTGAGGCAGAAGATATGTTGACTTTAAAAAGTTGCAGTAAATGAAAAAGCAGCTGATACATTGCGCCTGATATCATTTAATGAGACATTCCTAAATGTTTCTAATCTTTCTCAGCTAATTATTTGCTATCCGAGTATACTGCCAGTATTAATTATTCAGTATGGAGGAACTGTATTGAATGAGAGCATAACACAATGAGAGACCTATTTTATATTCAAGATTTCTAATTAACAGTTTCTCTTTATACACATTTTCTATCTCTCTGATCATTTAGATAACAACTTTCATCATCATCTTTTGATGTTTACAAAATACAAAAAACAGGCGTCGCCGAGATTTATGCTGCACATTCGCCTCCTAATAACATTTGCATTTACTAGTCAATTAACTTGATTAAATTCATATTCCAAGTCTGATTCAACTTTGCTTGCACAGACAGTTATTGCTTAGTGAATTTAAAAAAAGCAGCATGGGCAAAATGACGCAACACACAAAAAGGCGGGAGGAGGCTATGTCAGGTCCTGTTAGGCTTAAACAACACAGGACAACAACAAAAAAATACACATTACAATAATATAACCCATGTAGGCCATGACTGTCTTAAGTTTCTTTCATCAGTTTTCCAAATTATAATTCAAATTTTGATCTCTTGTCCTCTGCGGACTTCCGTCGGAGCCCTGCCCAGCACATTAGTAAAAACATATGACGTTTCCACCGCATTCCTCCTCAATACCGCCACCCCACCACCACCCTCAACCCTCTGGCTCGGTATTCCCACAAGCAAGCGTTATCTTGTAAATTCCATGCAATTAGTAGCCTTAACATACCCAGAAACATTCATTTGATTTTAACCTCCTCTGTCCAATTAACAAAATCTAGGTTGGAAAATAAATGGCAGACGCCTAAGCAAATTAATTATGTGTCCACCAAGCTGTTAGCCCATGTGCAGAGAGCAGGGGCTGGCATTAAGAGCCGGGCACACACTGCCATATGGCCTGTGTGAGAGCGGACATCATTTGGAGGGTGCAGTGGTACACCCTTTAAATTCTCACAGATATTTATGTCTCGGCCATAATGGCTATATGACATATGCTGGGAAAATTCTGCAGAATTAGTCCAATATAAATGTTTTGATGACTGTTGTTTGGATGATGGGTGCTTTATTTTGATCCATCTGTGATCTCTTGGGCCATTTTTTGCTTTCAGTCGGAAGCTTAATTCTACTGCGAGATGGATTTATGTAGAAAATTACTTCTGCACGCTGCTCTAAATAAAAGCTTTTGTTCCCTGGAACTCGGCAAACTACTGTTGCAGCAAGAATTATTAAAGGGACACTCACTCAAATTCACCCATTTCTGCTTGTGAAAAGAACCTTTTTTTGTGTGTCTTCATGATGCCGTATTGATGGCAGTATGATTACCTTGGCTAGGCATTTATAATAACTTAAAAAAAACAAAAAACCTTACGTATCACAAAGTAGAGATGGAGGATATGAACTGGCTGGGAGGAATGGACCTAAAAAGATGCCTATGAGTTGCATTATGGGATATGTAGGATCCAGCATTTTTGGAGATTTACCCAAAGCCTGTAACCAAAGACTCAAACCCAGAGTATCTCTGCTCTGCACTTACAATTTGACCCTTAATTTGATCCATATGAAGTGTTTGCCATACATTTTAAATGCAAGCCCCTATCTCATGAAGACCGTCGTCTGCGCCAGCTAAATCAGACCTCATCATTGCAATGCAACTTTAAACTACAGAACATGAGCAACATGGCCACCTAGGGGTAGCACAGAAAACCACAAACATCTGGTCTCATTTTAAGGGCAGCAATAACCCAAATCCTACGCCATAACGGGATTGTGACATTAGATTATTGACACAATAATCATAATTAACATAAATTATGATGTTATTATACCAGCAGACATCTAATCCACAGGGATCTAGTGACTGCACATTAAGTATATCTGACAACAGCAGGCTGCATTATAATCCTATTCAGTTTTTCAACTGCAGTTGTTGCGTTCCCAGCACCAGTTCTCACAGTGCATTACCACTGTGAAGCTTAGTACATTGATATAACTGCATATACTTATGCACTGAAAATTCTCCTTGATATGGCACACAGTATGAAACCAACAGAAGTTTAAAGTGAAGTAAATGGAACAAAATCAACATGACCTCATGTGACTTGTGCCTACCATACTCTGTTTCAAAAGACTGCTCACATCTAAAGACATTGAGCTCTTGGTGAGAGGGTAGCCAGTGTCAAATAAAGAGTAAAGGCTTTCTTTAGTTTCTTTTTTTTTTTAAAAATAAACGTTTCATGGTTATTTTAAATGCTAATCAAAAGTCCTTTCAAAAGAATAACCTGATTTTTGAACTGATCTGGAAGGACTTCATCCTACAGAAGCTTATAAGAAATGTGCAAAAGGCTCATCATTTGATTTATTCATTAAAGTGCATCTTATCATACAGGAATCACATAAAAGTTCAAAAGGTGTGTCTTGTAAGATTAGATATTCCTGTCTATTTAAAATTGTAAAGTCTTGAAAGAATTTTAAAACACGTTCAACTCTCTCTTTTTAAAAAATAAAACATATTTACATTAACAGTCCTCTTTCCGTACCTTCATAGTATACGAAGGGGGTGACGGTCTACACAAAGCTGTAGACTTTGCCATGATAAGAGATCTGGTAGAGTTGTATGGTTACTATTTTTAACAACCAGATTTATTTTGAGATTAGTGCCAATGTTCACATAACTTCAATACAATGTTTCTCCTGCTTTGGTGAATATTGATGCACTTAAGTGTTGCACATACAGTTAAGGTAATGAGTTTGTGCTACCTGACTTAATAGAAGCCTGTGCATTCATGTTATTTCAGGCCATTTCATATTTATTTTTATTATAGACCTGATGATATTCCTGGTTAAAATGTAACTAATAAATTCATTCAAGAATAGAAATTTGGTGGAGCAGTGAATACTGATGTTACCCATCTAATTTATTTGCACTGATCTTACTACACCTCACACACTGGTGTTACGATGCTAATGTACATTTGTACTAGTTTCTGTGACAGAGGAACCAAAGGATCGCCTTAGGTTTGTCTTAGGTAACACAAACATACAAAAAATACTGTTACATAGCTACATAGCAAACTAAACACAGAACTGAATTTAATAGATCAACACATACACATTGTACAGTAAATGATCAACATGCTGGTAGTGCCTGCTTTACTTTAGCAAAAACTGTCCCGAAATCACTTGAAAAGTCATGTGGTCTAAGTAATTAATATTACTGATAAACATGTGCCATCTGTTGCCAAGTTTCAAACACATTAAATCCTTTTAGCTTTTATTCACTGTAGTCAAATCACAGCAGGTTATTAGGGACAACCTCATGATTTCTTCATGGGTAAAGCAGCACAGACCCAGGGATCAAATTACTGCTGACATTTTATGACCATGAGGCTGTGGACACTGAGTCAGGCCTCAGTGACAGGAGGGTATAAGCACAGGAAAGGGATCTTTTGTTCAAGAGGCAGGTGTAATTTTTTTGTGTGTGATTATGTAAAAAACTGGCTGCTAGTTTCCATAACATCATCAGCTACATACACTGAAAGGTTCACACAGTCACGGTGTG
The DNA here is from genome assembly GCF_057382095.1 of Aulonocara sp. 'chitande type north' Nkhata Bay. NCBI lineage: Eukaryota > Metazoa > Chordata > Actinopteri > Cichliformes > Cichlidae > Aulonocara > Aulonocara sp. 'chitande type north' Nkhata Bay. Next base: position 16,101,540 of record NC_141365.1, read on the forward strand.
TTGATGTTAATCTAGAGGTCGAAGGGGGGGAGGCTCATCACAGCCCTCTTGTTTGCCTAGCAGAACAGAGCACCTTCATCCCTACCAACAGCACAATTTCATGCCAAGTAGCTTGGAACGTTAACTATTAACTCTGAGGCTACAATTAAAAGCATTTCATCAGATAATGATTCCTCCACGACATTAAATGCAGGCACAGCCCTGTTGGCTACGACAGCTGGAAATGGCTTTAAGTTCAGTATTTATGGTGCACAATTTGCAGAGCACACAGAGACATGTTTTAAGCATGGAATGCCATCATTTGTCCAGGTACCATCATGCTACTCCAAATATTTAAAGGAAAGATACCGCAGCCTCCTCACCGGGTGTATTGGTTATGCAGCTAATATTTGGAGTACATCAAATGTTTAGTATCCACAATGATGAAATTCATTGTTGTGTGATTATTAGACAGTTAGATTCAATAATTTAGGTAAACTCAGTAATTTACTTGCATTTTGACTTCTTACAAGATGGTTCACATTATAACATTCAAGGTTTTGCCTGTTCGCTACAGAACAGCTCACATTCTACCAAAGAAAAAAGCCCAGAACTGTGATTAAAAACACTTTTGAAGTAGGGCTTCATTTACTCAACAACAAATACAAAATACTTTTAGTTAAATAAATGACCAGTCTTATAACATTCTGTTAAGTAAGACCCTTAAAAAAGACTCATTAGTATGACTATATGCAGACCAATCATGCTTACACGCAACATCTCCCACTCAAAAACCTCACACTATAGCAGGAAATCCCAGAGTACATAAGTAAAAATACCAACACTCTTCAAAGATCATGAATCATTTTGAACTCTCTGTTATTTCCATCCTGTAAAAGCAGAAGTCGTTTTTAAAAACAATCAATTTAAAATCAAAGACAGGTTTATTTCTTTAACTGAGCCATTTTTTCCCTTGCATCACTCGTGTTACAGGGGAATCCAAAACACTAAATATCACATTAAAAGTGGATTTTTCTTTCAGTCTGATGTACTTTGTCTCCCCCAAGTGGTTCACAGCAGTGCTTCATTTTCTTGTAATGTTATAAATAAATATATAGATTAAACTATGATCAAATTCATGTCATTTAACTATTAATTATATATAAAAAAAATTTGAGCTTGATTATTTTCTTAACTACTCTAATTACTATAGATATCTATTTAACTATTTATCCACTACTTTTAATACAAAATTACTACATCATTATCTAGGAATTGCATTTTTGGTAACAGTTTCCATGTTGCAAGCAGCCTTTAGATATTTCACATTTTTAACTACTTTTGCTGTATCAACAATGTATGTACAGCACTTGTTTTATTATTTAAACAATTAAGCTGTGACATTTCTTGCTGTATCACTAACATGATTGCATGCTTATATCTTTTCGTGGAATTGTTTCATGAAAGTCATGATTACTACACCTTTGAGAAGTTAAAATATCTGAATGGTAATTCTAATAATTAGTTTCCCCTTTTTGTTTAACTGTACGTTTATAGCTATGGACAGGGACAGTAGAGAGTAGACAGGGCAGGAGGGAGAAAGCAGGGGGGAGTGATCTGGTACGGACTCAAACCCTGTAGCATTTCAGTATATGGGTAGCCTGTTCAAAAACGTGTGCTATAATGGCATCTCCAGATTACCTGCATAAGGAAGCTCAAGCCCAATACATGTGCAGAAGATTACCGTTACACATTATGAGTCACCAAACATACTCAAGAGTGCATCATACACAGCAAGGGTACTAAAGTAACAACTGGTGAAACTTAAATACATAAAATAGAGGTGTCAGTATAAATGAAACCACTGAAAACATACATACCTACATACATATCATATGTGGAGTTAGAGTCAGGCTGATATTTATTTATTTATTTTTTTAAGATAAAAAGCAGAAAATAGCAGGCTAAGAATTGCTAGATAATATTAATAATCCAGGTTAGGCTAGGGGGTGTTTTTCTTTCTGTCTTTTTTCCAGGAAAGGAACAGATTCAGACAAGCTTACACGTGGATGGAGTGGAGCAGAAGATCCCCAGGGGGAAATGGCAGGACTTCCACGTCGCTACCCAGAAGAAGAGAGTCATAAGAATACTTGTTTTTGTTGTGGTATAAAACTGTATTGCCCGCTTACAGGGGTATCCTTTTTGTGAAGCAGCCTGCTGGTTCACATCCAGGTCCAGCGCACTGTAACTTGTAATTTCAACTGCTAAAGAATGAAAAATGGAATTAAAAGCAGTTGTAAATGAAAGGAAAAAAGTGAACCTGTTGGGGTTGCAATGACCAGGAAGTATTTGTTGTCAAGTTGATGTAGTTCCATGTCATAGCAGAAGGTGACACTACTAGAGCCAAAGATATGATGTAAGGGTAGACAAAAAAAATGTAGAAGAACTAGAATATGAGGGAATGGGATTGTTGTTGGTGTTAGCTAAGAGGATGTAATAAAGGCAGGAAGCAGAGATGAGAAAGGACTGGTTGTTGAGAAATAAGTAGAGAAAGAAAAGAGGGGTGAGTAAAAATGTTGAAAGCGGATTATAGAGTAGGATAAAGGTGGTGGCTGAGCAGGTGTTTTCCCCAAGTGCATTTGAGTGCAATTCGTTTTGGTGCTGAGGAGCATGGCAATAAATGTTGCATTCATGGGGATCCCGGAAATTTTTTTAAGCATTTTAT